>NC_086317.1:333318645-334058645 GCF_036172605.1 Pelobates fuscus | reverse complement strand
TATGTCAGGAATGTAGTGTGTGTGTATATATATATATATATATATATATATATATATATACATATATACACACATATATATATATATATATATATATATATATATATACACACATATGTTTGGAAGTATTGTGTGTGTGTGTGTGTATATATATACACACACACACACACACATATACAAACACATACATATATATATATATATATATATATATATATATACATATGTTTGGAAGTATTGTGTATGTGTGTGGTGCAGTGTGTTGGGGAGGTTCTGTGTGTATATTAGGGGTGCAGTATGTGTGTATGATGGGTAATGTGTGTGAGGGTGCTGTGGGTGAGGGTGCTGTGTATGATGTGTGTGAGAGTGCTGTGTATGATGTGTTTTGTGAGAGTGCTGAGTGTGATGTGTGTTTGAGTGCTGAGTGTGATGTGTGTTTGAGTGCTGAGTGTGATGTGTGTGAGAGTGCTGTGTATGATGTGTTTTGTGATAGTGCTGAGTGTGATGTGTGTGAGAGAGTGCTGAGTGTGATAGTGCTGTGGATGATATGTGTGATAGTGCTGTGGATGAGGTGTATGTGATAGTGCTGTGGATGATGTGTATGTGATAGTGCTGTGGATGATGTGTGTGAGAGAGTGCTGTGGATGATGTGTGTGAGAGTGTGTAAATGTTAGGGATTGTGTGTTGGGGTAAATAAACAAATTAAAAAATCTAAGTAGGCATTATATCCCCCCCTCCCGTCTTACCTTTAGTCTGGGAGGGGGGGGGGGACAGGCACGGTAGTACGGGGAGGTGGGGGGAGAGGCACTCGCACTATCACACGATTCCTGGTGGTCCGGTGGTGAGTGAACTCTAGCCTGCGGGCTAGAGTTCACTCTCGCAAGATCCGGTCGTTGCCATGGCAACGCTCCGGAACTCGCGAGAGGAGCCTGGCGGAGCTGCAAGTTAGAGCTCCGCCGGGTCTTCTCCCTCCCTCCCCAGCCGCAGGTCTATTAAAGTGGGCCGGTGAGGGAGATCTCTGATCTCCCCACCGGCCCTCCATGGAATACAGTGGGGTCGGCGCTCAGATAGTGCCGGCCCTGCATAGACCGGCAGGGGAGATCCTGGGACCTACCCTGCCGGCCTCGGCCCATTGCCACCGCGGCCCACCGGGCATTTGCCCGGTGTGCCCGATGGCCAGTCCGGGCCTGTCTCCGACAAATGCAGTACATACATACATACACACAGACTGCTGAATACACACACACACAAACACGCACAGACACGCACAGACTGCTGAATACGTACACAGTCCGTTGAATACACACACTGCTGAATACACACACATAATGCCGAGTACACACAGACAGACTGCTGAGTACACACTGTAACGGATCGACGGGCCCCCCGACTGGGTACCTCCGTTGAAGGATGCTCCTAGTGCTTCCTGAGGACTCCAAGCACTGCAGCAGACACCACAACCACCAAACTGGAGAAGCATACGAATGCTCTCAAGCATATGAATGCTGTAAATCGCTGAACAGGAAAAGCATACAATCAGCTTACACTCCTGGCAATCAGCATACAATCCAATTCCCCCAATAACGAGACGACACTTTGCTTTGAGGTCAAGCAGAACTGACTGTACTGGCACATACAGCCTCTTTTATTCACAATCCACAAACATAGTACTGCCCACAGGGTTTTGAAATACAACCAATCAATCCGTACAATACACACAGACACTCCCACACAAAATCCTACCCTCTGCCTGTGATATGATTACTGGACACAATGGGTAATATAATTATCACAGGCAGAGAAATACAGTTTTTACTAAATATTAATAACTTCCAGAATATACATGCCATTCACATAAAACATACATTTTCAGAACCAGCATGCTTGAAATATACACACTCAAAAATCAGGGCAATCGGTTCAGGGGTTTAAAAGTTTTCTGCCCAAAACCAATTTCACAGAGTCTTCTATCCTGGAGATAATTGGGAAGTAATCCAATTATCTCCAAGAACAGAGGCAAAACTCCATTAGCCACATGGTAGCAAAATACTATAAAATACCTAAAAATATATAACTGTGCAGCTATTGCATAAAACAGGTACATTCAACATATCCCCAGATAGCTTAGATCTGAGCGCACATTATGACTGAATGGCGCTCAGATCACATACATACAGTTCAATTGCCATGGAGCCAAAGTATTTTACAGTCTTTCGTTATACGAATGGGCTCCATGGCATAGCTATCTGGGATAACACTGCTCACATAGGGAAAGTACAGAATGACCCGGCTTTCGGGTCTTTGCAGGGGAAAATCAAGCATTTCAACATGGGGCCGCCTGTGAGGAACTGACTCTGCTGGGTTTCGAACCCTGGTTTACTTGCTGCTAAACCTCTTTCTTACCAGTACACCAGCCTGCCTTTTGCAAATGTACCTGAGATCTGGTAACCTTGACTCTACAGCATTGGTATCAGTGACAAGTCTCTTCAGCTGTGTCTGGTCATGTGTCTGGTTCTTGGCCTATAAAAGCCACTTCCTGTCTCTGTACCTTTGCCAGATTATTGTGGTTCCTGTACTCTCTAATCAAGCTTGTTCCTGTTTCTCCTACCTGTTGCTGATTTTGGACCATTTTGACTTTGCTGCTTCTCCTTCCCACTGACCTCGGCTTGCCTCACTACGATTATCATCTCTCTGTTCCAGTCCCCCATCTCTGCTTAAGACCAGAAGGCCACTCAAGGCTCAGGGGCTCAACCACCTGGGTAACGAGTGGCTACCTCTGGCAGAAAACATTGCTGATCTGGCTACTGGACTCCAAAACTTTGTAACATCAATATCATTACAGGGCCATAGTCACAGGGCAGAAGGCTGGCAATAAGTCTTCTCCAATGCCCAGTGGCGAGGCTGGTTCCGCCACACACACAGACTGCTGAATACATACACAGTCTGCTGAATATATACAGACTTCTGAATACACACACACACATACTGCATTGAGGCGTGTAGTGTATGTGTTTGTGTGTAAGGGTGTGGAGTGTGTGTGGTGCTGTGTGAGAAAAGTGCTGTGTGTGTGTGTGGGGTACGGGTGCTGTGTTGGGGAAGAAGTGCTGTGTGGGAGGGAGAGGTGATGTGGGGAGGGGTGCTGTGTGTGGGGGGGTGCTGTGTGGTGGGAGAAGAGCTATGTGTGGGGGTAGGGGTGCTGTGTGTGTGGCACGGTGGGGTGGTAAAGATACATAAAAAAACAAAAAGATTGAAGAATCTTTAACCCCCCTTCCTTCTTCTTACCTTTGTTGAAGGAGAGGGGGATACAGCAAGCCCTGGTGGTCCGGTGGTGGTAAGTATGTAGGATAGGTTCTGGATGCAGCTCTCCTGTCGTCCCTCGCAATGCTGTGTGGAGCATTGCCATGGGAATGTGGGGCAATGCTCCACACAGCCTGCTCGCTGGAGGACAGGAGAGCTGCTTCCAGGTCCTCCCGACACGAAAACAGAGTAGGCGCCTGCCATTTTGGGCAGGCAGGTGCCGTCACTGCATTGCTGCCAACCGATGCCAGCGCCCCCCCCTGGCAACCCATGACTGCGTGCCCACAGAGAGGGCACACGTGCCATAGGTTCACCATCAATGATTTAGAGGATCTGTATAAAATACTACCTAGGAAATGAACAAGCACCACTCAATTTGTTTATTATTTGGGCAGTATTTTGCATGTACTTCAGCCCTCTTAATTCCTTTTTACCTATATAATATATCTCAAAGGGTAGGATGCAAATCCCAGAAAGAGGGTTCACGTACAAGGCTCAAAGGGACACTACAGTCACAAAACAACTTTAGCTTAATGAAGCAGTTTTGGTGTATAGAAATCATGCCTCTTAAGTTTCACTGTTCAATTCACTGCCATTTAGGAGTTAAATCACTTTTGTTTCTGTCCATGCAGCCCTAGTCGCATCTTTCCTAGCTATGACTGATACAGACTGCATGAAAACAAAATGGTTACATTTTCAATTACATGTTAACTTACTTTAAAAGTTTTTACCTCCTGCTCTGTAAATTTCACAGACAGCAGGCTCCTGCAGAGTCTAGCAAGCTATTAACAGAATATGGGATAAAAAAAATTCTAAATTAAACAGAATTTGCAATAAAGAAAGTGTAAACAGATGACTTTTTACAGGAAGTGTTTAGGAAGGCTGTGTAAGTCACATGCAGGGAGGTGTGGCAAGGGATGTATAAACAACCTGATGTATCTTATATGGCAGTGAACTGAGCAGTGAGACTGCAGGGGCATGCTCTATATAGTAAAACTGCTTCATTAAGCTACAGTTGTTTTGGTTAAGCTAAAGTGTTCCTTTAATTATAAATTATAATTCACCTGTCAATAATTCAATCATCTTTCACTTTGATTGGAGCATATGGAATGTATGAACATTGTATACTACAGTCAGGTGGGCTTGTCTAGATTAAAGGCATGTGTCAGGTTTTGCATCAGATCAGACAAGAAACTTATGCTGGGGTTAACTTTAGACATTATTTGGCAAGAAAATAAGAAGAATAGCAGAACTTACGGGAAAAGGAAACAATACAGACAAAAAGGAGATAATAGAAATTTAGGTTTAGGCCATATGCCCTAAGCAGGTTATCAGGATACAGGCTGGGAGAGAGAAGTAGAACCTATAAATGAAATTATAGGAGAGTATGAACTAGAACCTATGAATGAAATTGTAGGTAATATAAGGAAAGACAACAGAAACAGAAGTTTAGGCAATATGCCATAAGCAGGTTATCAGGATACAGGCTGTGAGACAAGTAGAACCTACAAAACGAAATTATAGGCGAATATGAAAGAAAAGAGAAGGAAACCCTATAATAGAAATTATAGGTTACATGAGAATTATATTTAACTAAACAACAATATAAAGGAAAAAGTAATACTGATAAGTTTAACATTTAGAGCATCAGTCTCTTTGGTTTTGAAGGTTGTACATCAGGCTCCTTCAGGATGTTTGCAAATTTAAGGAATTGTTGGAATATCCAGGTTAGTTCAGTAGTGTAGAAATAAAGCGATAAATCAAAATCTAGTAATTGAATAAAGCTGGTAGGAATAGAAGATCAGGATATCCAGGTTGGTTAAATTGTTACCAGTAATTTGTAGGAACGAAGCAGTAATGAAACAAAGTCCAGTATTGACTAAAGCTGGTAGGAATAGACGATCAGGATTTCCAGGATGGTTAAGTAGTGTTCAGTAAGTGAGGCAGGTTGAAAAGGATGAATTAGGATGGTTCAGGTAGGATCAGGATTTCAGAGCAGGAGCCAGGATAAGATGGCTTGTCCACTTCAGGGCACAAACTTCAATCAATGTAGGAACACTTTAAAGTAGAGTGTGGCCTCTTATAGCATGTTTGGATGATCATGCTATTCAGGTGAGAGTATTTTTGGTTAGACTAGTGGCTTGTGAGGCCACTAGTGATGGAAAACAGGAATTGCTGCGGAAACTAATGGACTAAAAGGTAAAAGTTTTGAATTTAGGATTTTTGAATATGACAACATGTGTCACCTTTCTACTTTGCACTTTTGGCTTCTGCTGGGTACTGAGCTGTAAAATACATTACACAGCTGACTTTCAGGTTAGCTGAAGCAGGTAGCATATGAGTGACAGGTATTTGTTTGAGGGTGTCAGAGAGCCATGTATTGCCTTGCACTCTAAGCAAATGTGTGCAGAACCAACTGGAGGCATATATCAGCCAATAGACCAGAGAACCAGGGCTTGGAATAAAAACAAACTGAAGACGGGTTAAAATGAGGGATGTGCATGGGCAAAAAAATTGGTTCGGTTCGGCACTTCTGATATTAGGGACTTCGGCAATATTGACATTTGTAAGTATCCCTCTCTTGTCACCACAATCACTTACACATATGTAGGATTCCCTAACCCCTAACACTAACCCCTATCCCTAACCCTACCTCTAGAGTTAGGAGTAGGCTAGGGTTAGGGTAGGGTTAGGGGTAGAGTTAGGGTGAGGTAAGGGTAGGGGTTAGGAGTAGGGTTAGGGGTAGGATTAGGTGTAGGATAGGCTTAGGGGCAGGGGTAGAGTTAGGAGTAGGGTTAGGAGTAGGGTTAGGAGTAGGGTTAGGGTTCCAGACTGCCACCACAACCACTTACACATCTAATAGGGATCCCAATGCCAGGAATTAGCTTATTGGTCTAGATTCCTGTCATCATTCACATAATTTTTCCTCCCTCTCTTGTTTTGCCACTTTGCAGAAATCCGAAGCACTTCGGCAATTCGGTTCGGTACTTCTGAAATTCGGTTTTGTCATTAATATTGACATCAGATCACAGTAGTATTAGATTTGTCACAGATAGATATTTTCATATTCTGCTTGTAGACTGGCAGGATTATTTACTAAACTGAGAATTCAAAGTGAATTAAAAATTATATTATATTTTATATTTTATATTTTTATTATATATTATATTTTGCACAATGCAGTGAATTGAAGACAATTGCAAAATCTGGGGAAAAGTAGCAGAACAGGAAAAAAAAACAGACCACAGTGTGATAATGTCTTACACATCGTTGAAAACATTACATTAAATGCAGCTCCCACGACCCCGATGACACGAAAAATGCAAAGACTACACAAATGATTCTAATAAAAAAGCCTATCCAGTGGCAGCACTTTGAAAACATAGATTTTGTTGTGCCTAAAAAAAAAATGAAAATGTTTAAACAGTATATGTGTGAAAAACACTTGGAACAGCAGGTGGAGCAGTAACAGGATTTGGTTAACATGGATTTAGTCCTGCTCAGAAATGTATCACTAGACTAGTTCATGCTAGCATTACAGCTGATAGAAACAAGCATCAATACAGCCAGGCGGTATATGTGGCCTGTGCAAGGAACAAAGTAGTTAGGGTTCTCTCTGTCAACTGCAAATAAAATCAAGGGTCTCCTACTTCGCCTGTAGAAATTCTATGTCCTTATGGTCGAAAGCAATCCCAAGTTGTCCCTCTTAAAGGAAAACCATTAAATATTATTTAAAATGAAATATTCAATGCATTATATCCCTTTGCGTATCATTTAGTACTACGTGTATTTAAGTAAATAATTCCTTTCAATGCATCTTCCGGCTTAGCCATTTTCTAAGTGGCAGTCATTTTCAGTGCTCTTTGGTCAGAAGCCTAAAATATTCTGGCCAAAACTCATGCTGGTAACTAAGAGCTTGGGTGTTCACCCCTTGGGTATGATCCTGGAATCATAAGCCAGCACAGGATATCAAATTTACTCTGGGAAGGTTTCAGCCTTCCAATTATGCATGTTCGTAGAAAATAAAGAATATTATAAGCTGCCCCTCTCCTCCCCCCCCCCCCTCCCTCAAGAATAAGCCAGCAGATGCAATAAGCAGCTTTATATACTTAAAGGACCACTCTAGGCACCCAGACGACTTCAGCTTAATGAAGTGGTCTGGGTGCCAGGTACCTCTAGGATTAACCCTTTTTTTTATAAACATAGCAGTTTCAGAGAAACTGCTATGTTTATAATGAGGGTTAATCCAGCCTCCTAATCCTCTAGTGGCTGTCTCACTGACAGCCGCTAGAGGCGCTTGCGTGATTCTCACTGTGAAAATCACAGTGAGAGCACGCAAGCGTCCATAGGAAAGCATTATGAATGCTTTCCTATGCGACCGGCTGAATGCGAGCGCGGCTCCTGCCGCGCATGCGCATTCAGCCGATGACGTCGCGATCAAGATGGAGAGGAGGAGGAAAGCTCCCCGCCCGGCGCTGGAAAAAGAGGTAAGTTTAACCCCTTCCTCTCTCCAGAGCCCGGCGGGAGGGGGTCCCTGAGGGTGGGGGCACCCTCAGGGTACTCTAGTGCCAGGAAAACGAGTATGTTTTCCTGGCACTAGAGTGGTCCTTTAAAGGGAAACTATAGTGCCAGGGGAAAAAAACGTTTTACTATAGCTCCCTATACTGCCCCCCTGAGTCATGACCCCCCCCCCCCACCCCCCTAGCTGGTTGAGGCACTGCCTCCGCTCCTCCTTTGCCAACTTCAGCCGTCGTGGGGGACCTAATAAGCATGTGCGGCGAGCATCGCATTCGGACTTCCCTATTGCATAATGCTTTTCTATGTAGTTTTGGGTTATGCAGAATTTCCTTATGCATACCATGAGGACGTCCAGCATCAGTTAGGAGTCACCTAACCACCCGGAGTTCCCTCTAGTGGCTTTCACAGTGAGGGAGTTTAAGCATGCGTGGGATAGGCATAAGGCTATCCTAACTATAAGATAAGGCCAGGGACTAATGAAAGTATTTAGAAAATTGGGCAGACTAGATGGGCCGAATGGTTCTTATCTGCCGTCACATTCTATGTTTCTATGTTTCTTTCTGGTAGACATTAGCGGTGGAGTTAACCCTGGCAGGTAATTATTGCAGTTTATCAAAAAATTGCAGTAATTACCACTGCATGGTTAATGGACCCGAGACACTGCACCCAAACACTTAAATGAGCTAAAGTGGTCTGGGTGCCTATAGTATCCCTTCAAATATATTCATCGGAAAATAATGCACACCAAGGTTATATTACAGTTGTAATAACAGAAAGTGAAAAATTTGAAAACCTTCATGAGTCCAGTTTGAAAACTAGATCATATTTAGAATAAAAACAAAACCTGTAAGACAAACAGGTTTAAATGAAATTGCATCAAAAAAGCTGCTTTTTGACAGCAGAGAAGGCAGCCATTAATCTATTTATTTTTGCCACGAACCAGGGTGACTTATCCTACCTGGATTCTTTTTTTGTTTGTTTTAATCATCTTTATTTAATATGTTTTTGGTTTATACAATCAACCAATATCCTGGATGGTAATCAATACACATATCAAAAGCATTTGTGAAGTTTGGTTTTAGTTTACAACATATTAATATCACAAATGTGTAGCCCCAATATAACAAATGTATCGGGAAAAAACACCATAAAACGAAAATTGACTAACCAACCAAGAAATAAATACAACATTCAAACAGTCATTCATACATTCAGACTGAGAGATAGATCCATCCCCACTAATTATCATCAGTCAGGAAAAAAGGAAGAAACCAAAAAAGCACGTCCATATTGTTGATTCATTATGGGCAGGGATTTTTTTAGACGAAGAGGCCATGTTAATAACAATAGGCATTTTAGGTCTTGAGTTATTTTCCATTGAGATTGGTAACTGTCAATGGTCATACCTTTAAGCAAGAGACATTATAATCCTGTCCAATATAACACCTTAATAGTGCACAACTCATGATCGTCCAGGATTATATCAATATTTCTGCGCAGGGAAGGGACAGGTGAGAAAAAATAAGTAAGAATCAGTCCCACAGTTCTTATTTATCTTAGCATTAGGGCATAAGGATGTAGTAAAATTTCCCATATTTTCACTGCCTTTGGTACATTACAATATTATTTCAGTTGGCATATAGTGGGGGACTATCCATTATCATTCATACATTGATATTACTTTATTAAGCCATAATTTATAAATACCTTTTTTAAGGGTTGAGCTCGGTATGTTGTTTGTAAGATTATTTTCCATCGAGAGTTGGAATTTGATTTGATTAATAATATGCTTTTTTGGAAGGGAATAGATGATTTCCAATTTCTGGCAATTATAATTTTGGCAGCCACAAAACAGTGTGATGCTATACATTTAGTTTTTTGTGTATCCAAATTCCAATTATAATGTAAAATAGCTACAGCTGGATTTTGTTCCAATCTTTTGTGAGACAACTTCTACAAAATATCAAAGGTCCATGACCATAATATTTTTACAATCGGACACTCCCACCATGTATGTGTATATGTCCCAACGTACGAACCACACCTCCAACATATATTCTGCAACTGTGGATACATCTTAGATAGTCTAGAGGGAGTATAGTACCATTTATATATTAATTTAAAATGACATTCCACCAAATTTAAGCCGTGTATGCATTTTGTTAGCTGGGAAATAGAAGAGCACCATTGTTTTTCTGATATTAATATGTGTAGTTCTTTTTCCCAGAAGTCTATGATCTTGATAGGTATCTGACCTATTTCTTTTAACATGGCATTCGCTAATGATGTGACTTTTTTCTTAGATCTATTACAAAATATAATATCCAATTGATTAGTTTGGCCACCATAACAACTTCATCAGAATAACCAAAGGAAAGGTCTAGTTTTTTTACCGTAAGAACAATAAGGATATGGTATTCCTTGCCTGGAAAAGTGTTTTTTAATCAGAGTCCGTACAGATGTTTAAACAGCAACTAGATGCATACTTGCAAAAACAGGATATTTAATGATATATGTTTTCAATGTAGGGTAATAGCTTCTTGATCCAAGGATTAATCTGACTGCCATTCTGGGGTCAAGAGGGATTTTTTTACCCTAGTTTGGTGCAAAATCTTTGTTTTTGCTTTCTTCTGGATCAACAGCAAAAATCAAATGTGAGGAAAGCTGAACTTAATGGACACATGTCTCTTTTCAGACGGTTTAATCTCAAAGTTCCTCTCTGTCATTCACTTTTCTCAAAATCAGGAAACAAAAAGGCTCTTGCAGAATCGAATCGGGCGTCGATGCCGCTGGTTGACTTTTTCAAGACAGTTTTATGAATGTGGAGTCACCAATTGGCTGAGAGTCAACTAACCATTCTCAGCCGATCAGCACCGTCGCTGTCGGATTCTGCACTAGCTTTTCAGATTACCGATTTTGAGAGTGGAAGGACATAGAAGCAGGGAGATTTGGCACTTTTATACAGACTTTAGGGTTAAACCATTCCAGAATGAATTAACCTCTTAAGGAAAACCAGCGCTAGGGACCTGAATTTCACCTTAATTTTAATAAAGTTGCTATGGTGTCTATGGTAGTGAGTTTTCTTTTAAGCTCAAAAAAGCACATTGTAAGTGCTGCAAACAGGTTTTATGGCAGAAATCCTAGCAGTATCCATATGTGTTTATTGAGCATTTATATGCCTACTAGGAGAGTAACAGTGTCAGACAATGGAATAACAAATAATTTTATAGTCTTTTTTTTTTTTTTTTAAACCAGACTTTGAAACCAGTCCTCTGTGTGTATATTGCAAAATACAATACAATAAAAAATAAAGGTGATTAAAATGATTAATGTTTCGAAGGGTCACTGTCACCTTCTGGGGACTTTGCCAAATTTCGGGAAGGGAGGGGGTGGTAAAGGCAGAGGCGTACCTAGGGTCTCCAGCGCCCTTGGCGAGGAACAATATCGGCATCCCCCATATCATGGAAAAACAAAAACTTAATTTTTTTTTAGATCAAAGTTTTCCACCATGTAAAGGGAAGCTATAGAAATAAATCTAGCATTATATTGTGTTTCCTCATCCTCCATGTCCGATAAAAAGTGAATAAAGAGGAATTAAAAGTTTCCCGCCGGGTAGTGACGTGACACCCAGCGCTCCTACGCAGAATGGAAGGAGGTGGAGGAGTTTCCCCTTCCTAGTGAGTACTGTGCCTTTTGTTCCCTTATGGAGCTGCACGCTTCTCTGGGGTGTCGGGGGCACAGGCCGAGCAGGGGGCGCAAAAATCACCAGTCATGCTGACACTTGATTTTTGCGCCCCCCCCCTCGGCCAGCGCTCTTGGCAGGCACCCCTTTCGCCAACCCCACGCCCCTGGGTAAAGGTGAGATTTACTTACCCGAAATTGGCCCTCACGGGTTCTGCCATCTTCCTCGGTTTGGGGATTCAGCACCAGGAGCCATGGTCACTGTTGTACTCCCACACATATGTGAAAGCAAAGCATTGAGGTGTGTGGAGGATCCAGCAGGACCACTGAATCCTCCATAGACAGAGCCAATTCTTTGCAGCTGTCACTGGTGATGGCTGTCGGGATTGACACTCAGACTGCCAAGAGTCTGAGAAAGTCAGGTGGATGAGAAATACAATACAATATAGTTCCTACAAGTTCCTACTTTGCCTCTGTATATCTTTTGACTGGGTTCGAAATTCAGTGAAAATTAGTATTTACCAAAGATTCTATCTTTGTGGAATACTCATTTTTCAGGGGAGGGGAATGCCATTGCCATTTTAAAGGAACACTTCAGACCCATAAGTTTCCTGAAACGCTTTATGTATGAAGAATGTGTCTTTATTTTGCAAAAAGTGTATTTTCAACAGAAGTTTAAACCTTTATAAATTAATCTGGTTACAACACCTGGACTATCAAGCAAAAAATTACACTAGGTGACTACTGATTTTAGAGATATCTCTCTAATCCTAAAGCAAGTTGTGACAGTGATTGCATAGTATACAGTCAAATACAGCAACGGTAGAGGTGGCTGTATGCTTGACGGAAACTTAAATTAAGGAACCGTGCAGACATGTGCACCAGTAAAATTTTCATTTCGTACGAATGATGATTTCGTACTAAATAAAAATGTAATTCGTCAATCCCGATTTTTGTTAATAAACTATTAGTTTTCTATCAAAATTCTGTAAAAAAATTGTTTTCGTCCATTAGGACAAAATAGCACTGCACATGCACAAAGAAATAAAAGCAAGGAGGGAGCCCAAACTAAAATGGGGGGGAAATAGTGCCCCCCCTCCAGGTCCCCACCCATGACCCGCAGGTTGGGACCCTAATTAAAGGGGGGGACCTAATGTCTGCGCTGACGGCTCCCTCCTTGTTGTTTTTCTTTCCACGCATGTGCAGTGTTATTTCTCCATGCGGTGGGGGTTAATTCTCCTGCAGCACAGTCTATTACACAAACAAAACAAAAAGGTAATGCATTCGGCATATGTCCTTTCGTTTCGTTTATATTTTGTATGTAGGGCTTTTGTTTACGCTTTAGTAAACAAATACGAAAAAACACAAATTTTCGGTCGAAATCAAATGCACATGTCTACTGTACAACACACTTAACTACCTGTAATATAACACAACCAAAAAGGGGACACCCTGTGATGTTATGCTGACCAGAAAATTAAACAAAAAAAATTACAGCTGATGTCTAAAGCATATAGGATACCAAGGGCAATGTTATACTTATATGAATATCTAAAAAATAAAAGAAATAAACAGATCGCTGTAATCATAAAGCATGTTATGGAGTTGAATGCGTGACTCACGATCATGTATAGTGGCGGTAGATTAAGAGATGAGAAAGATATATATATGGTATAAAAGTTAATGTAAAAGTTGGACTAAAGCAGAGAAGTCAGGTAGATAGAGGAGAAAAATGGGAGCTGAGGAGAGACAGAATAAGAAAGAAGAGGAGAAGTGGAAAAATTAAAAAGTACTAATCCAAAACCCAACGTGTAATCCCTGAGATGTGTGCCAGGGAGAAATTTCACCCATGGTAGGTAAAAACAAGGTGGGAAGGCCAGAGGAACTCTATACTTAAACTATTCTAACAATATGATACTGGACCCTGTGGTGTATCACCAAATTAATATATATATATATATATATTACACAAGGTTCGTCTACATTAAAAGGTATTTATTTAGAAGACAACAACACAATACTATAAATGTATCACAAACACACAGCCCAGACCCACGGAGCAACAACCCTTTTAAATCTATCTATTTATATAGTAATCCCCTTCCCCACACGTTTGATCTCACCCACGGTTAGGCCTTCACATCTAGTAATGGCTCACTGCTGCAAGTCCAACATCACATCCACCAAGGAAGAAAAGGAAGCAACAGAGTGTAACATGGTTCCCCATGCTAGCACATGGTGTCTGCACATCTGCTCTGCAGCAGATCCAAGAAGGAACAGAGAGGAATGAGGATAGGGGGGAGTGGCTCTCTCTCTCCTGACTTGTAAAGGTATTGAATTACCTACTTACCATAAGCTTATCCCCCTGTAAGAAAGATCTACATGAACTTGATCACATGACCCCTGGTCACCATGTTAGTTTGATGACAGAATGTCACCACAGACCCCACCAGTACTACAACTAAAAAAGAACATATACTTACTACATAATTGCACTCATGATAAAGTATACGAGCTTTGAAAAATATTTTTAGCTCTGCCAAACAAGGCCCAATCAGTCTTGAATCCAGCTTTATCAAGGATGGTCCTCACTTCTAGTTGCATGAAGACCAGGAGTTCTAGAACAGGTGCAATGGTAAACAGGTAAGCAGGTGGGTCCAACAGAACAGCACTTATTTACAGAGTCCAGGATGACCTCTTTGGACAATAGGGGGTGAACAGGGTCAGCCACCCAGCCCTCTCTGGGCAAAAGGCATCATTTACTTGGTATGGTTCTTGTCATGCATTGTAAAATTATTTTAGACGTACTAATTAAAAGGCTTTTAGTATGACCACTCCTGTCACCACAAGAACTAATTACAATTAAGTTGTTATGCTGCAAGGAGGTACTCAGCACCAGCTTATCTAAAGGAGTTAAATAATGAACAAATGGTTTTAGCTTTAATTCTTCAAGCCGGGGCCAGATAGCTCTGCCCCTGGACTTCGGCTCAGTGTCCAAGGCTTTAATCAGAAAGTCTCAGTACCGTCTGAGATTGGCTTAATAGCTCCCCATTGAGAAATGAGAGTGAACAAGACACAGTACTTTGTTTTTCACTCTCTTTTCTCAATAGGGAGCTTCTAGCAGATAATGTTAAATTATGCAAGGTTCTGAAAATTAGATTAATTTAATAATTATTACTTAATTACATTTCTAACATGATTTGATTCTTAAAAAAAGATTTTACCAGTGACACAAGACCATAAAAGATTATTTCTTGCTCTTCCAACTAAACACTGTAGAGTTTGCAAAAATGAGTGTCAGCGCTATATTTGATAACATTAGGCGATCAGTGTGTGTATGGAAACCAACAACTTATAACTGTGGATTGATAATATATATATCAGACTATATGTACCACAATAAGTTTGATTACACACAAGAAAAAAAATTATATAAAACTTGCTCAAGGGTCCAAAAAGATCCCCTCTCCCCTCTTTCTATATGAATAAATAGCAGTATTATGCCATGGGAAATATTATTTGTATCCTTTTACGGTACACTCTTCATTGAGCTACAGTGTATCGATAGATGTTACATCTCTGTGCAAGACAAGATTAAGCTCTTAAAGACTTTCACCCAGGACTTTTTAGAGCCTTGAGCAAGTTTTATATATTTTTTTGTGTGTGTGTAATCAAACTTATTGTGGTACATATGGTCTGATATATATTATCAATCCACAGTTATAAGTTGTTGGTTTCCATACTCATACCGATCGCCTAATGTAAGGTTATAAAATATAGCGCTGACACTCATTTTTGCAAACATTATTTACCGGTAGGTAAAGATTTTAAGGAACTTTATTTTGTGTATAGCTGTTGAATTATGTTATTTTTATTTTAAGGAATTTTAATTTACTATAGTTGCGCTTTCCTGTGTGATTTTTATTTTTAAACACTGTAAAGACTGAATGAGATATCACCAGGGTTAAATTTACATATCAGGAACCTGCAGACACAGAATGCCCAGGTACCCCTTACTTCCCTCCAAAAATAAATAAATAGATCATTACACTATTATGTTACATTCTACACATTCTGGAAGGAGCGTGAGAAATGTACTTAGTTATAGTTATTATTAGGTATTTGTTCTTGTGTGTACAAATAAAGCTTTAAAATATTAAATATATTCTTTTGTTCTCGCATTACATAACTGAAAATTTGAAAATACATGTTTCAGGGCTCATAGTTTATTTAAAGCTGCATGAGACTATCCAGCCAGGCTTAAGAGACAAAAAGACAATAGCCATAAACCTATCACAAATAATTGGATGGCGGCAAAAAAAAAAAAAAAAACGTACAACGATAAACTACATTGCCAATAAGCAGAAAAAGTAATCTACTGACAATGCATGAGTATTGATTGTGTTTCTGGAGATTAAATGCGTGCAAGTGCTTTGTTTTCTAATAGAAGTCAGCATTGGTTGTATCATATTACAACAGAAATGTAATCTGAAAATACATTTATATCAAAATTAATTAAATGTGTTAATGTTCATGTGACAAAATAACAAATATTCATTGTACATCAGAACACAAAGTTAAAATACAATAAAATTGCTTCAAGGAATTTAACAGCATATTAAATACATATGAATGTATTGTTACTAATGGCCATATACATTCAGTGCTGCATATAAATCCCTGACACTGTAATACATCAGAGGTCTGCTTGTAGTTTGTAAGTGAAGATGGATGTTCATGTGGAGTTGTAGTATTTCTGAGTGGATAGTAGCTTCAGTGTGTGTGAGGTAAATGTGTGGTGTGTCCATGTGGCACTGATAGGGTGGCAGTGTGGGGATGTATAGCGGGAAATATGATCTGTAGTGTGAGTTTGAAGGGGGAGGGCTGCAGTGCCTGGTGTACTGGCTTTAGTGAGTGTTTTTGAGGATAACGGCAAAGTGTAGGAGGTGGTGTAGTGTTGGTAGTGGGGTTAGGGTAGTAGGGCTATGAGCTGTAGTATAGGGCGAATGGGGCTCTAGTGTGGGAGGACGGGGCGGCAGTATAGAAGAGGTAGCTTATGTAGTAAGGGGATTATTGGCAGTACTGTAGAGGGGTTAGGAGCAGCAGTGTGGGGCACAGGGTGTAGTGTAGTGGTGGGGACCCTGCAGGTAGGGGGTATGGTCTGCAGGATGGTACTGTACTGTGGGATGAATATTGGCTCTAGAATAGGAGATGTAGTGTTAGGGGGACAGCAGCTGTAATGTAGATGGGGATAGGTGATGTCATATAGTGAATGATAGGGGCTGTAATGAAGAGTTAAATAGAGGCTGTAAGTGTTTGTGTGGCATAATTAAAAAAATATATGAAAAAATACATTGTTTTATCCCCTCCCCCCTTGCTTTCACCCCTCCCTCTTACTTTCCTTGGTCAGGGAGGAAAGCTGATCCCTGGTGGTCTAGTGGGTTGATTATTTGGTTCTTCCTAAAGCCAGTGCTGGTGCAAAAAAAAAAATCCATGCCATGGTAACCCACCACAACACTCCAATTCACACCAGGGTACAATTCACAAATGATGCACCCACTGGAGGTGCAGACCACAAGATCCCTTCCCTACCCTATAACAGCCGACTGGGCATTTGCCCGATGCCCACTCTGTCACTAACAGACAGTGGCTTAAGCAGAATGCTAAGTATCTTCCATGATATACATTCATTCATATCTGCAGCTGCTAAATCTACTTAGCTTAGCTCTAGATTTGTCTACATTACTAATGCTTATGTGCTGGAGGCAACCACCTTGGTTTGTGCTGCATATTTAGCTGCCCTGCTAGTTAAATTAGTACATTAATTTGTTGGTAATTCATATGTCTTTAAAGTTCAGAAAAAGGCATAGGCAAGAAGGAGTTTAGTTTTGGGGCTTTCCCTCCTGTCATATTTCAGGTGTTATAGCTGTACGCTAATGCATAGCCTATTCCCCCAGAAGATAATATTTCTTATTGTGACAAATCCCTTTAAGCATAATTTTTTTATTTTTTTTTAATTCTTTATTTTTGTCGTGCAGATAATTACAACAGGGCCTGGAGTGCCACAACAGCAGTCTCAAGCGCGGATACATATACAAAATACAACATAAGTATGGCATGAAGAAGACGTGCACATTTTTAAGTATACAGTGGTTCAATTTTAAAACTCAGCGTGGGTAATAGATTCAAAGAGTGAGTTTAAACGGTGATTAGGCTTAGTCAACATATTAGCTAGTCTGACATAGTTACAGATCATATAAACATTTAGAGTGATTAATTCTGTTTAATTCTTAGCAGTTATCTCTTATATTAGATTGGGTTATGCTTGCTTAGTTTAGGCTGTTAACAGGAAACATATACCAGGGTACAAGTTTGAAGCCGCGCGTGGCAAAGCAACAATAGATAAACTATTTGTACCTTTAAGCATAATTTATGTGGTAACTGTTAACATTCTTGACTTTGAGGGGGGACACAAAACATCCCATCAAATATCTGTGATAGCATTTGCTCACAATCCACATTCTGACAACTTTGCTTGTGTGCATATTTTCAACATAACAATATTAAACAAAATATATGTGTTAAAGGGACACACCGGGCACTTAACAATCGGAATGAAGTTTCAATGGTTTACCTTCAAGGTTAAAATGTTATTGAATGATTTAACCCCAAAGTCTGCAGTCTGGTGCTGGTCAGTTCTGCCCCCAAGCTTCAACTGCACTCAATGGCTTCGAGAGAATTAGGAGCTACTGATAGCCTGAGACTGTCAGCTGACACTCTCAGCCTGTCCAAAGCTTCCGGTTTTAAGCCTCGGTGAAACATTGTCCTCCTCACCTTGTGGTATTTGCGCTCAGTGGCCGTGCGTCCTGCATAGCTGACTCTTGCAACATGTTGATGGATGCCGGCCGCTGCGGATCCACACCCAATTATAGCCCCACGTCCGCCCACACTGATGACGACGTCGTTGTGAGTGTGACGTCTCGCAGGAGACGCGCGTGCACATTCTGGGGTTAAAGGCCGATTTCGGACAATCAAAGTTGTTAAGGGCTTATTTAAATATGATTCTTCTTTTCCTCATTGCCCTGTCATGGTTTCCCTTAGTGGTTGTCAGAGAGTGTGTTCCTGAGCATTTATTTCTGGTTATTGGCTTCGTTTAACTTCCCTGTATTCTGGTATCCCTGACTTCTGGCTTTCCCTTATCGTTGTGTCCCATTCTGTATCCCCCGACCTCGGCAAGTATCCTGACTATTCTTTGGTGAGTAAAGTCCGGCCATTCTAAGGCCTGGTAATACGTTACCTTTTAGTCTCAGGTGTGACACAATTCTATGTGCTGGATCAATTAGTAATCCTGACACTCGGACTGCCACATTAGTTGGAGGGCAGAACTGACCGGCGACAGACTGATGAATTTGAGGTTAAAGCATTTATTATCAGTTTAAACCCCAAAGGTAAGCTGGTGCCAGGGACCTCCTGGCACCACAACAATGGTGATGTTATGGTGCTCAGTGTATTTAAGACCAATGCAAGAGTATTTAAGACCAATGCAAGATATTAAATCTTATAATCCCGTCCGTCCCTCGTTATAATATTCTCCATTAAATTTGAAATGCTGCAAATGCTAATAACGTTATGACGAAACCAAACTCAATAAAACTCGTCACTAGTTTATGCAAATTGTAAATTCAAAAGGTCCAATTACCAGAAACCAACCATGGACTATACGAAAGTGAAAAAGTCAAAACTATACAGTCCAAGGCTCATTTGCAAATTGAGAATTCTTGGAGAATTGTGTAAATATGATTTCTCATAACTACTATGCCCAAGCAGGCTTTTAATCAATAATACAATAATCATACTTGACATATAGAGATGATGTACGACGACAAGTTTTGGAAATACTCTAAATGAGGACAAAGAAATGTGGCAATATGTTCTTGTATCAAATGTGCTGTGTTGTACGAATTACTGTAGAAAATATACAGAGAAATTGTGAGAGCACCATTGTCTGGGAAACTACAGTTCTATAAATGTCAGAGGGAGTACTTTAATTATGCTTTTCTCAAAGGCAATTCGAAGACCAATTAATAGGAAACATGATAAAATTGCTTTAAAGAATGCTAATTATAGTGTGTTTAAATAATATTAATATATAATATGAAGCAGCTAACTACATAGTTTTGTTCAGTAAACTGCCATTTATTGCACAGATTCTGAAATCTCATGTTGTCACTTTCTCTGATTTTATTATGACTGACGGTAAGAGCCATCACCAGTTAGATATGTGAGTGAATATATATATATATATTAACAAAAGGAATTAACATTTCGGACTAATTTATTTCTGACTATAAAGCACATTTTTGTGAAATTTAGTTTAGTCCAGTGAGAAGTAAACATATATAAATATAGATTTATTTATTTTTTATAGTTTTTTTTTTGTTTTTGTTTTTTCTACTCCTCCTATTTTTTTTCGCTTTGTGTGTCAATTCTCACTTGACCTGTGTATAAAATCAACATTTAATGGCTGTCCCCTAGTCATCGTTTTTCCTTTTTTTAAATTACTTTTTTTGGCGCCAGTGACAGAACTTTAAATCTCAAAATGGTTTGCCCATTGTCCATTTAATTTTTTTCATGATTCCTCCATATATAGCGTTTCGGAATTACAGATTTCAGACAGACCACTGATTACCCAAAATGTTGGACGAATCACAATTTTTTTTAAACCAAATGCACGCGTCTACTGGAGGTCAACCAGTGAGGACAGAGAACATAAAAAGGAGTGCTAGGTGTGCAAGACTATCATTTTCTATCTTATAATATTCAACCAGTGGGGTAACATCTGTGTATGGATTGCAAAAATACCAATGGTTTGCATGGAAGACAGCATCACATATATATTTTATCAAGCAATATAGCCTTTAAATTCTCAGTCAGGGAATCCTTAAATCACTGTACTATTTGCAAGAGTTTAATTATAACTTGAGCATTTCCATTGATGAATTCCCTTAAATCTAGTTATACAATAAAAAGCCTGAATATAACCCTAAAACACTGAAAAATATTCTCCCCGTACAAGTACAGCTTTATTGACTCTGGTGGCAAATAGGTTAGAACATATCTCACCTTTGAAACCACTCATTTCGTTTCTCCATGAGAGTTTTATGGAATAAAACAAGAATCCGTGCGTGCATAAATAATCTGACATTTGCCAGATATGTAGTATTGGAAAACTGCTAATTTATTTTACTTCCACGTACTCTTTGCTGTGAATTAACCACTGCACAGATGGCAATTCTATTGATTAAACCCCATTATAAATGCAACCAAGTAGAGCATTGTGTTCTGTTCGAAGAAATAAAACAAAAATCTACAACATGCCCAATCATCAAAATAATGTATAAAATAACAAAATAAAAATATGCAGCATTTGGACTACTGCATAGATGAGGAAAACTGTCACAATCCAATTCACAAGAGAATACTGAAAAATAAGTAACCAGTTCTAACAGTCGGTCAGTTCTGGGACATTGTATTGGTAAGTATGGTGGTGGCAAAACACATATTAAACCATGCATTAGCCTTTGCTTATATATTTTGTCAGCATAATAATAATAATAATATCATTCTGTGCTGTTCCTGTATTTCCTAAAACGTGTATGATCCTGGTTCATGCACTTCCTATATTGACACTCAATTCTACTTTGGTGATTTCAATATCCCTGCTCTCATGCCTCCAGGTCCCCCTTTGGACTCACTAAATGCGTCCTACTCGTGTGGCTGTTAACATTCTTCATGTTATCTGTTCTGATCTCTTTTGTGTCTCTGTGTTTTTCACCCTTTTTGCATTCTCTGTCCACTATAGGTTGAAATGGACTATAACTGGAGAAGAGCCACAAGTTCAGAATTTCTCTTAATAAGAGCCATAGACACTATCCCAGATTCAATGTGACTACCCTGAGTTAGAGCTCTAGTTCCACCACTCTGAGTTCCTGTCATGAGCAAGCAAATCATGCTCAGAAATGCAATGCTCTGTGTAGATGCAGCCCTGATTGGGGCCCGTCAGAAGTAAGGACGATCATCCTGGGGTTTTTTCATGACAGGCTGACACCAATGCTTTTTCTGTCCCAGTTATAGGCACTACCTACTTATGGTATTACTGTAAATGCCACGTACTAGCCCTCTCACATGGTCCTAATTTTATGCCTACCATGTGCATATAAATATAATGTTTACCCAATAAAATTTACATAAAATACATCAACCCTGCAGGAACCGTCACTATTCTGCATCAACTCTACTCGCAATCTTCAGTCTCTTTTTTTCACCCATCGCAAGCATCTTATTCCTAAGCATCTTCCCAATCTCACCCCAAAATAAAATATATCGCCTGCCATATATTAAATAAATATAGTTAAAACAAAGTGTATCGCTTCTTCCAGGCTATATGATTGCATTTGCTAATACGTTCTTTCAAAGAAGAAAAAGACAGGAAGATCCTTATATTTTCAAACGAAGATAGCTACAATTTTAAAAGTAGATGTCAAGAGTCATTCTACATCCTGCATGTTTAGACAGAAATCAAGTTAAAAGTGCTCTTGTCTATCCGTATTAATTTCTATATGTTCAAAGAGATATCATTTGAACTGACAGTTATTTATTCCCTTTTCAGGTTCTCCAAAACACAACACAGAGTCTGTAGAACACCCATATTATGACAGCTCAGGATGCAGTAGCTATTTTCCTCTTTTTTCTAATTTTTACCTTTGAAGCAGGAGCCTTTGAAAGTGCCATTTGCACACACACAACGATTTAATTTGCGATTTCAAAAAGTGAAACCCAGCACTTTCTACAGGACTCGGGAGAGCTTACGTATAGTACAATATTCCTCCTGATCTAAACAACAGCAATAAAAAGGAAACTGTTAAGCTTTGCAGATAACTCCTAAAAACATCGCAGTCAGTAATAAAGAAAGAATGTGTTTCATTTGGTTTTCTTGCTCTGCTTCTCGTCTTCAAGGATAATTTTCACGCGGCACAAATTATTCATAACCTTATATTCATTATACCTGTATTATATCAACTGTGGTGCAGTATTCTGGACATTTACAAAATGTTGTAGTAAATGAGGACAGTATAAAACCACCTTCTGCTAACTTCTAACATTCGTGTCTATTGCACTGTTTGCGCAATTGAATTGCACTAACTAGTGTTTGGCATCTAACCACAAAAGAGATGTCCTTTAATTGGCTGCTGCCAACCTGACTGCCCTGCAACATGAAAATGGACAAGAAAATGTGGTTGAAAAACAAGTCTGATTTCATTTTCCCAAATTTGACTTATGCTTTCTATGTGTTCATATAAATGCAACTAGCCATCTAATTGTGACTTTTGAAATTTAGCCAATTAGTTGAAGACTACATACCACCACTAGATCACAACTTGAAAATATAAAGATTGTTAATGACATTTGCATAATAGATTACAAAGGTGCATCCATTTTTTTTTTTACTTTTCAAGTACTTATCCCAAAAAAATAAATAAATAATAACTGAATTCCTTGTCTAAACAAACAATGGTAAAAAAAAAAATTGCTCGATTAAATTAGTGACACATTTATGTATATTTTACAGAATGAGTGAGTGTTATTTTGCCATCTCCAGTAATAGATAGTGGACTTCTGAACCAAAATACCATCTCATCTGTCATCTAAGAGCAATGCTTCATAACACTGCATGATAGCCATAAAGATATACTACAGAAGTATCCATGTGGCCTCACTAGTATACCTTAGGGAAACATTCTTTGTTCCCTGTGTAGGTAAATAGGGTAGTTGGGGAATGTGGAAAGAATTAATGGAAATAATGCATGTGGTAACACATTACAGAGTTGGGAGGAATGGGAGTTTGGGAAAATTGGTGGTCGGAGGGTGGAGATGATAGGATCGTAAAAAGAGCAAACAGTACAAAAGAGGAAATAGAGTGCCAATGGGTGCAATAGGCTGAATTATTGAGGTGAGGGTGATCGAAATGCGGAAAGATGAGCTGGGAAAGGATTGAATAGGAATGAGTGAACACGTGTGGGAATTCTGGAATGAGAGCAGGGGTGTCATGCTTACCCATCCAGCGGAGGGTCAAACACTATGCGCTCTGTGTGTGCATCTATTGGTATGAAGTCACGCCGTCATAACGGTGCGACTCTAATTGCCGAACCTATCGGTTTGCACAAACAGAGGCTCCAGAGTTCAGCATTCACCCAAACGTCTTTATGTGATGCTAAGCAATAATATTGGATCCCTGGCTATATAAGCAAGGGTTTTTCAGTAGCAAGTTGCCCTCTTGTGGTTCTTGATTACCCCAGAGTGAATTTTAGATTTGTTTGGATTTACTATTACTGACTTTGGCTTGTTTAATCGTCTCTCTGCTTTCTGTGTTCCTGACCTTGGCTTGTCTTCCCGTTTATGCTGTTCTCCCCTATGTTTGACCTTGGCTTTCTCTTTGACTTCTCGTTACGTTAAGTCCGGCCAGTCTAAGGCTCGGTAATACGTTATTCAATTCCTTCAGCAGATTAGTGTCTGTGTGTGTGTTGGGTTTTTCTATCTTGCCATGACAAGGGGAAAGAAAGAATCAAAGAAGTACTGCCTAATTTTAACAATGTCTTGCTGAAATTATGCCTTTTTTATTATTTATTTGCTTTCTTGGTTTCCTGATATTGTTGCTGAGGTGAAAAGGACTATTAAAACGTATAGGATTTTTTGTTTTCGGTTTGTGCCCACCATCTGATCGAGCTCTGAGAATGAACAGCTGCTAAACGTTCTAGACATAACATGGAACATTCAATCTAATGTAAGACTCCCTAAAGGAATTAAGCTGTTTCGGCATATGTGTGATGGCTCGTCCTGTATGTTTAAGTCACAGAAAATGAGAGGTCAAATTAGCCAATATCATTTGCATAAAAAATATGAAATTATGTGTATATAGTGCCCAACATTCATTTTGCAAACATACTGGAATTATAAGTAACTCTATATAACAAGTTAGTAAAAATAGAGAGATGAATCAACAGTCAAGTAAATATGTAAAATGTAAAAAATAAAACACATACAAAAGCATGATATAGGTTTGAAAATAAGTGTAGCAATATCATCTAGAGTGAAATAAAGAGGCTAAATGTACTATTACTAGTTAAATACAGTTATACGGTATATTATTATCATCATGTTTCCACATTGCTGGGTTTATTTTAATCAATACAGAGAAAATGAGGCCCTGAAATAGAAGTACAATTGAACATTTTAATGAAAGTCAGTTGTTGGTGAAAGTACTGGAGAGGAAAAAAAAGGGTCCATTGATTATTTAGTACTGTATTTCTAAAACAATTAATTGGATGAGTCGAAATCATATTTACTTGTATTTTTTCCAGAAGATGAAAAAATACTTCACAGCTTTATCCTGGCCTTAGAAGACAGAAAAACACATACAATCCTTTAAATTGGTTACTCTGGAGGTAATTACACATTTTGGAGACTAGCTTTTGAATCAGTTTGGAATAGATTTAAATTTACATCAAATGAAAGGTTACTCCAGTGCAGACTGCCCTTTGAAACTATTTTCCAGGAATCCCAGAATACACATCTGCTAAGATTCATGAGGAAATGATGCACAGGGAACGTGTCTGCAGAGCTTCTTGGGACTATGGATTTATGGATCACTCTGAAAGACAATGGTGGTGAGCATAATTTATGGTAATTTCCAATCACATACCTCATCCCAGCTCTTCTTTCTTCATGACAGGAATCGTTTAATTCTACAATCCCGGGAAAATATCTAAACATAATACTATCTATACTATTTCAAAATAAAATTTACCTGCACAAAATTAGGGGACATGAGTGTGTAATGAAATAAGCAACTAACATAAGGGACACATTAGGGACCAGCACAACTTTAAAGGGACACTCCACTACACAAATAAAACAATACTGTTTAGTAGATATACCTCCAATGAAAGCATGCATTTAATTATGGATTTTTTAAAATTTGATCTAAAAACAGGTTGTAAAGATTGCAGATCTCTTGTCTGCAGACTTTGTAAGCCCTCCCCCTATTCCCCCCCCCCCCCCCCGGCCAGACTTCCCAATGCAACTCAATGAGAGGTCTTTGTAAGACAGGTGCCCTGAGCATTTGCTACCTCTTGATTTGATCTCCCCACTGGCCCATGAAGACACACAGCAGGGCCGGCGCTCAGATAGTTATCCTGTGATCTCCCCTGTCGGCCTCGACCCATGGCCATCATAGCCCACCGGCATTTCCCCCGGTATGCCCGATGGCCAGTCTGGGCTTGTCTACTACTATAAGAGCGTACAACTCCCATTCTGTCCCTCCTTTCTTACCTGCAGCAGCCTAACCGATATGACATACATTTATGTGATAGGGAAGGATTGCAAATGTTTCTGGGAGTTGAAGCTCAGCTAAAGGCTTTCATAGATTAAAAAAAAAAAAAAAAAAAAAAACTAATACATGAAATATAACATCCAGAAATCTGTGCTTTAGAGCCCCTTTACAATTTTTTTTTTTTTTTTTTTTTTAAATTGTCCTGGTCTTTTACCATGAGGTAAAGAAGTGTTTGTCTTCCAACTTTCCCTTTCATTTATAATTTTATTATCAGTGAGATGATATAATTATTCTATATATTAAAACATGATTCATAACTACCATACATATTCCAGTGAGAGGTAACATACTACTTTTCAAATATAATCATTTTACATCTGTACAGGCATATAGTTACATAGCAGTGCAGACAATATCTTTTATTATTCTGTTATCTGTACCGTTGCCTGTACTTAAAAATTGACTTAAATAAATAAATGGGCGTACTTTAAAACTGTAATTAATCTATACCATAAGCCTTCTTTGATCTGTGGCTAGCAGCAATTAAAGATCATTGTGCTCTCAAAGTCAGATTGAGAGGTCAGATCCAGACATTTTACAGTGCAAGAGTCATTGTCAAAATATAAAATACCATACCAAAGTGTTACATACTGTATAATTAAGCGTTAGGATTTTATATGCCACACTGCATGGGATTAACTCGTGTGGATTTTGTTGTCAGAAGTACGGCTTCGGTAAAATTATAGCTTTGAAAATCTCTGTGGTACATATAGTAAAACCTTTTCTAGAGTGTGTGCATGGAGGGGTTATATTATGCGTGGCTTAGATTAGATATTACTGAACAATATGCTTAACTACAGCTCTAATGTTATAATGCATGTGTACTCACTGTTAAAAGTATTGAAAAATAAATTTTTGTATTGAACAAAAAAAATAAAACTGCAATCGAACAGCAAATTAGAAATAGCAGTTCTGATCATTATTAAGTGAAAATGTATACTGGCAAAATGTAAACAAATATCAAAATCGGTTTCTTTAATCCCTAGAGTACGGAGTATGTGACCTTTACATAGTAAATAAGTGGTCTCTTACTATGGAACCACGCAAGGGTCAACGTATGCCTTTTGATTACCTGCACATACAAGGTTAAACATTGCCATTAGTTTAGAGAATAGGCTTCTCTACATAACAAGGCACCCCTAATTTCCTCCTACTGCACGATTGCTTAGATTGGCTGCAGAGAGGCTGTACAGCATAAATTCACTAAGAATGTGATCTTAGCCGATCATGCCACAAACACCAGTTACAGCAGCATTGGAATACAATGGTTAAAACTTGGAATTGGTGCTGAATGTGATGCCTGTGTCCGTATTGTTATTAGAGCATTGGTATCCATTTAGACCCCTTCTATTCCCATCCTGTTAATGATAAGGTTAGATACCTATTAGAGTAAGTATTGGTGTACTTGTTAAGGTGAGCTAAGCCCAGCTTTACGGTTTAGCCAACTGTAACCCTAGGGTTAGGGTTATTGAATGTATGAGAGTTAGCTAAATACAAAAAAAAAAACAGTAATAATATATAAAATGTCTTCATGCAACACTCACAGTTAGTGAGTAAACCTCAAATATATAATATAAGAATCCAAATAAATCATAAGCTTCTATATAAATATGTAAAATATAGCCAAATCATGTGAATTAATATTTAATTAATGTTCTGCTGTATAACATAACAGGAGACTTAACATACTAGATAAACCATTATCTTTATATTTAATGTAATATATATCCTGTATACGGCATAACAACAATATACCGTATGTCAAAGATAACTTAATTGTGAAATTCATAAAAAATGTAACCTGTCTGAATTCCACTTGAGGAAACTCAAACTAGGGGATTCAAATTATTCTGGAATGAGTGTTTGCTTCATAACTAAAGGAAGCCTTAAAGGACCACTCTAGTGCCAGGAAAGCATACTCGTTTTCCTGGCACTAGAGTGCCCTGAGGGTGCCCCCACCCTCAGGGACCCCCTCCCGCCCGGCTCTGGAAAGGGGAAAAGGGGTAAAACTTACCTTTTTCAAGCGCTGGGCGGGGAGCTCTCCTCCTCCTCTCCTCTCCCCGTCGGCTGAATGCGCACGCGCGGCAAGAGCTGCGCGCGCATTCAGCCGGTCACATAGGAAAGCATTCATAATGCTTTCCTATGGACGCTTGCGTGCTCTCACTGTGATTTTCACAGTGAGAATCACGCAAGCGCCTCTAGCGGCTGTCAGTGAGACAGCCACTAGAGGAAATAGGGGAAGGCTTAACTAATTGATAAACATAGCAGTTTCTCTGAAACTGCTATGTTTATAAAACAATTAGTTAACCCTAGCTGGACCTGGCACCCAGACCACTTCATTAAGCTGAAGTGGTCTGGGTGCCTAGAGTGGTCCTTTAACTAAAAGCCACAATCTAAAATGAGTGTGTTAAATCCTGCCCTGTATAAAAGGTAAATAATTGAGCTGAAGTTCTTGGAGGTTGACACAAGGCCACCAAATGAATAGAGCACATGACTACTATTAGTGTCTGGTGTAAGGTTAATAACTGCAATTAGCACATGACCACTGGTAGAGGAAGATCTGGATGACTGGCGTACAGCAAATAACTGAACATGAGCACACGATCACAGATAGCAACATTTCTGTATTTATTCTAGTGTAAATATAGTAACTGAAACTGAACACAAGACCACGATGTGGTGGATGATCTGGGTGTTTGGCTAAAGGCCAACGTGAGTGTTTAACTTCTGATAGACGAAAGTTTGAATATTTGGTGTAAGGCAAAAACTGAAATGAGTGCATGCAGTTCTGAAGGTCTACTTAGACCTCAATACCTGAAATAAGATCTCTAATAAAGAAAGCTCAGGGATTATTTTATGTAAACACAATTTCTGAGCTTCTGATCCCTGACAGAGGAAGCTTAGATTCTGATTCATAATACCTCACTATAGGGTCTAATTTTCTTTTTATATCTTTATAAACAGTTCACTAATGACAGGTAGCTGTTTTTCTGGCGAGATTGCAAACAGATACCATGTGGAACTGACAGAACATTTATAAAGAGAATACATGCCTAGAACGAGACTGAAGCTGTAACCAGGAGAATTAGATGGGGGGGGGGGGGGGAGGGGGTAGCTGACTTAAGCACAACAAAAACAGGAGATAGTAGATAAGGCCCACTCATGGGATTATATTTTTGTGAAGAGCATATGACAGACAGACGTTTCAGGACCCCTGTCCCTTCCTCAGTGTACAAATGCCCTTAAAACCGCCAAACACAAGTGGGTTCTTCAAAAGCCCTGGGTCTCAATTTAGCTGTAAAATGTTGTTAGACCCGAATCCATTCAGGGACTCATGAAGATGCTGATTCATTGCTGAAGTGTGTAAAGTCCTTACATTGGCTTCCTGTATGCTATAGGAGTCAATTCAAGGTACTAACTCACACCTATAAAGCACTGAACAACTCTAGCCCCTCTTATATCTCCTCACAGATCCATAGGTATGTCCCTTCTTGGTCTCTCTGCTCTGCCCATGACCACCTCCTGTCCATTGTCCGCACCCGTACGTCCAACTCGCGCTTGCAGGACTTCTCGCGGGCGGCTCCCTTCCTATGGAATAGCCTGCCTACCACCATCAGACTCTCCCCTAGTCTTGCATCTTTTAAGAAGTGCCTTAAAACCCATCTCTTTAGGAAAGCTTATGGCCTCCAAGACTAACCCCTACCTCACATACCTGTCTCTTGCCCTCTCCTAAAGGGCAACCCACCTTATTTGATTGCAAATTCCTGTCCTAATGTGTTGTACACCCCACCTCCTATAGATTGTAAGCTTGAGCAGGGTCCTCTTCAACCTATTGTTCATGTAAGTTTATTTGTAATTGTCCTATTAATAGTTAAATCCCCTCTCATAATATTGTAAAGCGCTACGGAATCTGTTGGCGCTATATAAATGGCAATAATAATAATAATAATAATAAAGAAATCAATGCAGCTCCACACTGCTTAAAAAACTACACAGTGCCAAAACTTTATTACACACTAAAGTCCAAAAACTTCTGGAGCTCAAGGAGATTAGCTCAATCTCCTGTTCATGCTGGAGGGGGTGGAACACCCCAGTTATTAAGACTCAAGTTATTAATAGCAGACCTTCATCTATACAGTCTAAACTTCCTGTCAGCCGTAAAATATAACTACCATGTCATTGCAGCTACACATTTGTTGTGAATGTATCCAAAATGAATAACCCTGTAAACTTTGCAAATACTGTTACCATCTTCAGGTTTTGATCAGATTTCCCAGAGAACCTGATCTATGCTAAATATATCAAAGGGCTAGGAAATACAACTGTATATTGTTAATAGAACTTAAAGAAGCATTCCACACACCCAAAGCACTTTAGCTGTCTGTCTGTTTTTTGTTTTGTTTTTTACAGAAAGTGTAGACTTCCGTCAAAATTGGTACATTTACAATCTTGTTACAACCCACTGGTTGTGAGTCACGTCCTGGTAGTGTTGCTCAGTGGAGCTAAACTCAAGAGGCAGCAATTGCCCAGAGCACCTTCCTTGCCAAGATTTCTCATTGAGCTGCATTAGAAGTCTGTGATTGGACAGCCACAGAACGTCTGGGCGGGGTTAGAAGGGAAGCACTTGCAGAGGCTGCAGACAAGATATCTGCAGCATTTTAAATTTCGTCATTAGATATACCACCAATAAAAAAATGCATAACTAAATGCAAGCATATTTTCATTGGGGATATATCTTCTAAATGTTTTTTTTTATTTTTATTTTCTTTCTACAGTGGAGTGTTAGAAGAGTGTTTGTTAGGTAAAATGCAGCTGGCTATTACTAACCTATTAGCCTTAACTCATATTATTCCAGTCATTCTTTCTCTTTAATAGATTAGACTATGAACATTTACCTCATATTGCCAGCAGTGGCTGCAGATAATTTATCACATTGATCGTAAATACTATTTCTCTTTTAATATCATAGCACATTGTCATCTTAGCAGACAGCGCCAAAAAGAGACATTACATCAAGTCTGGAAATGTCATGCTTTATATTATACTGTAAAATGTTATTTAAAAAATGACTCAATGAGGTCAGGTTCTATTAGGTGAATAATAGATAGGTCCAACAGAAGCACAAATCAATGCTATAAATTAGCTATGCTAGTGTTTAGATACAAAAATTGTTTTCATATACTGAATTCATATTATTGTACAAAATGTAGTATGCATACTGCTTTAATGTCTACAGAAAGTGTAAAACAAAGTATACTAGTACATAAAAAAAAATGATTGATATATAAAATGATAGATAAAGAAATGGCTTTCGGATAACTTATTTATAATTAGATATAAAAAAAGATTTAAAAAAACACACACAAACAAACAAACAAACAAACAAAATAAACATTAAAAATGGCAGCACAGTGCATGCGGATCATTAGATGTGCTCCCATTGTCCAGTGCGCACTAGGGCTATTGTATGGTGTTCGACATTGGGTGCAGGCCAGGAGATTGTCAGTCTGGAATGCTTGATGTCAGGCAAGACACTCATTCAGTGGACGAGATTCTGACATGCCCACCTTCTGGGGGGGTTTTGTCTCATTTTCAGCAAAGGCAGCTCCTCCATAGGGGCACTTTAGGCAGGACCTTACCTTTTTTTATGTGGAGAAGAAAATGTATTTGCAATAGTTTAGAAACACTGAAATTATTTTTCTGGAGGGAAATCTAGTATGCCAAACATTTTGTGAAAAAGTTAGAAATATGTTTCAATTCTGCAGGTCCTCTCCTACCTCATTGGTAGTGGTTAGGAGAAGCTTTCTTCAGGCATCTAGGCATATCCAAAAATAGGGCTGGTTTGAAATCTAATCTTAAGCAGGTTTTGCACATGCCTAGTGCCCGTTAAGAAGGCATTTCAGGCATTTCCATTGAGTTGCCATTCAGTCAGCAGACCCAACTGCCTATAAGGTGTGGCGTGCTCTCTTTCTAGGGGCTATTATTGGCTCATAGCACCAGTGGGTGGGGTTACAGTGCCCACAGGAAATAAAAGTGTATAATATTTGTTTCTCTCTATCAATATCCCTAGTGACTGCATGCGTGCTGATTAAGCATAGGGAAATACTAAAATTTATAATTAATAAATATAAAGTCAGGGAAACCCATGGGCGACAAGAAGAGTGGGACATTTCTGACACACAGCAATGTGCTGCTTGTCATTAATGTTTTTTTAATAACACTGCACATGCTAACCATTTTCTTTAACGTGAAGAGTCACTCTACAACTTGGATCTGAGGTTGTGAAGCTTCAAACGTCATGGCTCTGAGGACTGATCTGATTATGATCTGTTTGAATCTGTAAGGATTGTTGCTTCTGTTAACCAGGCCAGCTACTTCTTGGCTCCATATTACCACTGTATATTTTTATATTGCCAGCTGCAAAAGTAATAAAGTGTATATCAGTATCCTGCGGCTTTAGCCATGTACACATCATGTGCAGACAGCTAACAGTGAGTCAAGAGTAGCTAAAAATGGTTAGAGTCTATCAGTATCTTGATGCTTTAACCATTTACACATTGTCTTGAGAGCAAACGAGGTAGCTCACAAGTTTCATAACCATAGCAATATTTAATAGGAAGCTAAAGTTATCATGCCAGGAGCACTACTGAAGATGATATAATGTAAGGGGGAGCTAAGAGAGGTCTAAGAAGATAGACTGAGAGCTAGAGCATGTTACCGAGACATATATTGTGTGGGGATCTCTGTATTGCAGCTCTGTGTAGTCACTCACAGTTATTCTGGCTATGAGGGATAGTTATGGGTATATCCTTATGGTACCCAGCTCTAGGTGTTATGACTCTGTATTTTATTAAGCTCTACCTGTTATATGAGTATCTCTGTAGTCTACCCGTATAGGTATCTATGTATTGTGCCCACCTCTGGGTGTTATTTCTCTGTATTTTACTCAGCTCTACCTGTTATATGAATATCTCTGTAGTTTACCCAGCTCTGTGTATTGTGTATGTATGTTTTAGTTGTGTCCAGCTCTGTGTATTATATCTTAGGTTTTTCTCATTTGTGTTTGTGGTATGGGTATCTCTGTATTGTATTCAGCTCTATGCATTTTATAGATATCTTTAGGTTGCACCCAGCTTGTTTTATTGTATGATAATGACAGTATTATTCTCAGCTCTCTGTATTGTGTGAGTATCTCTGTACTGTATAGGGATGAGTGTAATTCTGGGGGAGCGGTCTGGTTCCTCACCATATTAAAGCTTCACCAGCCACCACTGCTTTTCAGATAGTATCAACCATTTGGGGTCTTGTCACGGACAGAAATTGGCAGTTTCCATTAGTCCAGTTTCATACCTTGCAATGTTGCAAAGTATGTGGTTGCTCAATGTCCCCCAACTTGCAGATTGAACTAGACACAACATAAGTTACTACTCATGGGTTCATCAAACCTTGTGGAGGATTATTGAGATATCCTATGCATGGCCCAATGCAACATATGCCCCAAGCAATGCTCGGCCTTGCTTGGTGCTAGTCACAGCCCTCACTTGTAGTTTCTCAGTGTTCACGGTGACATGATGCAGAATTACATGGCATTTCTCCTCCATATGCTCATAAGAGAAGATATAAAAGACAGCCCTGAAATATATCTCATACCTTTAGATGATGAAAGAGATAGGATCAAAATATTATGAGAGCAAAGGACATGATACAGAACAGCATAAAAAAGTGGAAAAAGGAGCAATGGAAAAAAAGGGTGAATGAAACAGATATGGGTAATAAAGAGAAGTGGATACTGTAATGGAAAAAGAGGAGAGCGATTAAAAGAATTCTGGGGGAAAAGGAACAAAAAATGGTTTGAAATGATGAAAGGGGGAGATACCATGTTAAAGAAGGAGCAATGCATCCAGGCGTATTATACAACAAAATACTTGATATAGAACAGCAACAGTTAGAATACTATGAATTCAGGTATGTCATTTAGCTCTGATACAATCAGATGTAATAATTCCGTAAGTGCAATATAGAAAGTATAGTAAATCCACCTGTACAATAAATCTAATTATATTATATTACATGGTTATAACCTGCAATAAATTCAGATAAAGTCACTGGACGATTACATAATTAATCCAGATGAATTATGCATAATGTATTATTTTGCATGGTTATAGAATGGAATTAACACTTATGTACAATAAGCCAGCAAAGTTGCATACATCGATAGATCCAGATGTTTTATTTAGCACGGTTACATACATAACCTATATATTGTGTATTGCAAAGATAGGAAATTATATATTTAGGTAGACGTATTTGCTATCAATACACTGGAACACATGTCATGAACCTATTTTGGTTACTTTATGTATGCCAATAAGTGTTTGTGTGAGGGTGTGAGATATCAAAGGACTTTCTAGAGAGATGTTTCTAATTTGTAGAAATTGTATAAGTAAGCAGATGTCAGTGTAATACATGTTCTTAGAAGTTCTTTTGATCCCTTACAAACCCCAAATTTCAGTATATACTCTAAATACACTGATATATAAACAGCTGGTGGAAATGAACGAGATCTGTCTGTAGAGTGCTATGCATATTGGGTATACTCATATATATAGGCAATTAATATTATCACTGAGCACAAAATAAACATTTATGTACACATTTCTCCAAGAAATCGTGTATATACTGCACCCAATGCATACATTGCCGTACACATAGAACAGGTTGCACAGTAAACAGGAGGCTCAACCACAGTAATGCAGATTAGCATTTGGTGTTGGAGCACACAGACAGTATGTGACAGGCATGGTGTGAATATCAAGCAAAAAGGAAAACAGAGTTCACATTGGAGCTGGGATGATCATAGGAGCAATGTTTGCAAATTAAAAAGCAAAGCAGACGTCCAGTTACTCTCAGTAGAGCATTTCCAACAATACCGACAAAATTATTGTATTTGAAAAAGGATAGGGATTATCTGCGTTTCTAAAGTAGTAGTAGTGAATACGCACTATTGAGGCCTGGAAACGAAATGTATGTAATAATCCAACCATACAAATTTTAACCTATTTTAACCTATAGTAGGTTAGACAGATGAATAGATAGATCAGACAGACTGACAAATGGACAGACTGACGATAGATAGACAGGCAGACAGATAGATAGATTAGATAGGATAGATATTTCTAACAGCATCAACGTATATCGACAAGAATCATTAGAGGGCATTTTGTTCTTTTTTAGTTACGGGGAATAATAACTCCTCCATCTGTCCAGACATGCAGTCTAGCAAGCAGAAGAGCTGCCTGAAATTAGTTTGGACAGATGGTTAAATATTATAACAAAAATCTTCTACATATTTTTCCTTAAATTGTTTAGATAATAGATCCCTTGAGAATGACACAACTTTATTAATAATTCATAAACAATATGACGCAAAGAAGTAGAAATTTATTTACACACATTATTGTGCATTTAGTATCAATTCTGAATGTTGTCAATCAAAAGTATTAAAAGAAAACCAAATGATATCCATGTAATCCACATGTAAACAACTGGTAGCATTACAATTACTGGGTAGAGCTCCCATGACCAGGCAGTGTAGGCAAGACCGGCTGGAAATAACTGTATTGGTAGCTCAAGGAATGTGTGATTCCTGCATGTTAATCATTTGAAAGGCAGCACATTTGCCATTGAAATATATTATAAACTACTTAAAAGGAGGTGAAAATAGGTATGCTTAAAGGAACACTAGAGTGTCAGGAATATATATATGTGTTTAGATCTCCGGCCCCCTTAAGATCAGTGATCTTACTCACCTTTTCTCCCATGCTGTGCCGATCTTACCGCGGTTGTTCTCGTCTTCCTCCGCCTCCTTGGCTGAGATCAACAATTTTGGGAGGCCATTGCACAGGCTGCGCAAAATGCTGCACTGCGCCAATCAGCATCTCCTCATAGAGATGCACTGAATCAATGCATCTCTATGGGGAATGTTCAGCTCCTCCATGCAGAGCATGGAGACGCTGAACACCAGTGCTGCACACGTGTCATCACTGACACAGGAGGAACCTCTAGTGGCTGTCTGAGTGACTGCCACTAGAGGTGTTACTAGACTGTCATGTAAACACTCCCTTTTCTCTAAAAAGGCAGCATTGACATTGAAAAGTCTGCAGGGACAGGCTATAAACAAAATAACAACTACAGTAACCCCTTAAGGACGGCGATCATGATGGGGGGACTTGCCTGGCATCCCAGGCAGTCCCCCTGCATCTGATCCGGCCCTCCTGGGCCATGTGATCGCGAGGTGCTTGCACATGGATAACATGGATGGAATAGCCATCCATAGCAGTGCCAGCAGGGGGAGTGCCTGGAATGACAGGTAGTCCCCCTGCTACCTGAAATAAAGTTAAATAAAAGTTAAAACAGTTCAAAATAAAAAATACATATACACACACACACATGCATACATACATACACACACATACACTGTCTAAGTGTATTTTAATATTAATATATATATGATTTTATATATATATATATATATATATATATATACACATATATATATATATATATAATTAGATATATTAATTTTAAAATACACGTAGAATTATATAAAAAAAAAATATATATATATATTGTAAAATAAATCTATAAATATGTTAAAAATGAAAAAAATAATTAAATAATTTCATATATATATATATATGTATATATGTGTCATTTCGTTCTAACTGTATTTTGATATTAATATATATATATTGATAGAAAAATACACTTAGAACGAAATATATATATCTATATACACAAATATATATATAAATTTAATATTTTTTGTAAAATATATATATATATATATATATATATACACACACACACACAGAGGTATACATATTTTTTATTCTACGTATATATTTCTGTAATATTTTTACATAATTAGGACATTTTATTAATTATAATTTGCAGGACCTGCCTGGGTTATCAGGCAGGTCCTGCAAATTGTAATTAATAAAATTACTTTACATAATTATGTGATTGAATTAATTAAAATTTGATTGACGTGCCTGACAACCCAGGCATATAGTCCAGAGAATTTTTGATTTGCTAGCACTATATTTAACCCTAGAATTTTCCACGACACCATAAAAGCTGTACATGGGGGTACTCAGGAGACTTCGCTGAACACTAATATTAGTGTTTCAAAACAGTAAAATATATTACAACGATGATATCATCAGTGAAAGTGACGACTTTTAAATTTTTGTGAGATGTTTTATGGTTTTGAAACACTAATATTTGTGTTCAGCGAAGTCTCCTGAGTATAACAGTACCCCTCATGTACAGGTTTTATGGTGTTTTCAAAAGTTACAGAGTCAAATATAAGGCTTGTGTTTTACTGTTTTTACATTGAAATGCGCCAGATTGGTTACGTTGCCTTTGAGACCGTTTGGTAGCCCAGGAATGAGAATTGCCCCCTGCAAAAGTAGACAACGCAAGGTATTGCAAATAGGGTATATCCAGTCTTTTTTAGTAGCCACTTAGTCACAAACACTGGCCAAAATTGGCGTTCAAATTATTTTTTTGCATTTTTCACACACAAACAAATATTAACGCTAACTTTGGCCAGTGTTTGTGACTAAGTGGCTACTAAAAAGACTAGACAAACCCCATTTGCAATACCTTGGGTTGTCTACTATTGCAAATGGTATGCCATCATGGGAGTAATTCTCATTTCTGGGCTACCATACGGTCTCAAAGGCAACGTAACCAATTTGGCAAATTTCAATGTGAAAAAAACTAAAAAATATTACATGCTATATTTGACCCTGTAACTTCCCAAAACACCATAAAACCTGTACATAGGGGGTACCGTTTTACACGTGAGACATTGCTGAATACAAATATGTGTATTTTATTGCAGTAAAAGCAAACAGTCTTATGACATTCACAGTTAAAATGTCATGCAGAGCTAAAAAATTAACATTTCTTAATTTCTCACTTTTTTTATATTTTATTCATATTAAATTATGTTTCATAGCTAAATATTTAATGTTAAATGAAAGCCCTATTTCTCCTGAATAAAATTTTATATAATAAGTGTGGGTGCAAGAGGTGAATTACGGTTGAACATACATATAGTTAAATTCCAAGTTTTGTTTATGTTTTATTTTGATCAAAACGTTTACATTTGGCTCAGTACTTAACCCCTTAACGTCGTTACGGCGTTCTATGCTATCCCCATTATAATGGGCTTTAAAGCCGTTGCAGCAGCATAGAACACCGTAACGGCTTAAGCCCCCAGGAGCCTCCAGATATTCACTTTCCCGGTGATCCCCTTCGGGAGGACTTCCTGACATCCCAGGCAGCCCTTCCTTGGCAAATCTGCCCCCCTACAGCTAGCTGTGGATCTGCCAGCACTGGGACTGTCTGGGCTGTTATTGCATCTGGGGTATGTCCAGTCATTTTTAGTAGCCACTTAGTCACAAACACTGTCCAAATATTTGTTTTTTGCTTTTTACACACAAAAACAAATATGGACGCTAACTTTGGCCGGTGTTTGTGACTAAGTGGCTACTAAAAAAGACTGGACATACCCCACTTGCAATACCTTGGGTTGTGCACTTTTGCAAATGGTATGCCATCATGGGGGTAAGTCTCAAAGGTAACATTACTAATCTGGCAAATTTTAATGTGAAAAAAATGCAAAATAGAATGTACTATATTTGACCCTGTAACTTTCCAAAACACCGTAAAACCTGTTAATGGGGGGGGGGGGTACTGTTGTACTCGTGAGACTTTGCTGAATACAAATCTGTGCCTTGTATTGCAGGCCCTGGGGAGATAGCGCAGCTAAGCGGACAAGGGCACATGTAGGAGTGTGGGGATAGATGCATGGGATTGGTTGGGAAAGAGTCTGTGGGTGTGATTATGTTCTGTGTAAGACAGTGTGGGGGAGGTCTTACCTCAGTGTCACTTGGGATACGGGCCAGCAAACAGCTTCCCTCCCGCCCGCCCTATTAGTATATTTAGTCACAGCTAGCCGGGGTATGTCCTTGCCAATTGAGTTTGAGGTTACGTTTAAGTACATGGAATGAGATGAACAAGTTTTTTAAGGTCTCAAACCTCCCCTGCTCCAAAGGTTAAACTTTAGGTTGCCTGAGGTCTCGTGCCCATCGAGCGTGGATAAGGTCGGCTGATGGCAGGCATTGGAAATATATGATTTTTATGATGAGGGGGGAGGTGAGAGGGAGTGGTGATTAGGAACCACTCCAGGTTTTTATTGGCAAGGACGGTTGGGTCACTGTATAACACTATGGGTGGAGTTATATATGTATATATGTTAATTTATGCTTATTTATGTCTAATGTTTTGGTTACAGAAAAGAAGAGATTTAATAAATAAAGTTATGGATGTGTTATGCAGTAATTTAGTTTGTGATAATAAATGCTGTGGCCTGTTTCATCCATACTAAGTGGTCTGTCGTTACTGGGGGGTTTAATGGGGTTCGATTTTGTTCTAGGCTGCATCGCGATTCCCCACTACGTACATACAAGTGAAAGCAAACAGTATCATGACATTGGCAGCTAAAATGTCAGGCGGAACTAAAATTTTTTATTTTTTTTTATTCATAATAAGTTATGTTTCATATATGAATAGTTCATGAGGCATTAAAGCCCTGTTTCCCCTGAATAAAATGATATATAATAAGTGTGGGTGCAAGAGGTGAATTACGGTTGAACATACATATAGTTAAATTCCAAGTTTTGTTTATGTTTTATTTTGATCAAAACGTTTACATTTGGCTCAGTACTTAACCCCTTAGCGTCGTTACGGCGTTCTATGCTATCCCCATTATAATGGGCTTTAAAGCCGTTGCAGCAGCATAGAACACCGTAACGGCTTAAGCCCCCAGGAGCCTCCAGATATTCACCTTTCCGGTGATCCCCTTCGGGAGGACTGCCTGACATCCCAGGCAGCCCTTCTCTGGCAAATCTGCCCCCCTACAGCTAGCTGTGGATCTTAATATGTACTTAATATGAAAGAGGTGAATTACGGTTGAACAGACATATAGCGCAAAATCCAGGTTTTGTTTACGTTTTGTTTTGATCAGAACGTGTACTATTGACTCCTTCCTGAAGGGGTTAAGCTGTAGTTCTGTTGACTATAGCGTCCCTTAAATGTAGTTCAAAGACAAAAGAACAATAGTTTCAACTCCCTCATCTATGGCTTCCTCTCTGACCAAGTGTACCTATCCCAGAAATATCTATATCAAAGCTCTCATTGAGATGCCTGGATCAAGGCTCATAATATATGTAATTAAGATAAATAAATTATTCACAACCACATCACTTTAAATTCAGCGAATAACTATAGAAAGTGAAAAATCATTTTCAAGGGCAGTGATCATACAAGCATTTAATATTACATTAAAAGATGAAAGCACCCAGCAGAAAGGATTTTTTTTTACTGGACCTTATCCAGGAAACCCAAATAATTTTCCACTAACCCTTACCGCTCATCCTCATTGGTTTTAAGCACAATGACTGTGCATCAATTGGGGCAGAGAAGGCGGTAGCAATTGTTTTTTCCATTTGCAAAACAAACAAAAAATAGGTGCATGCAATCGTAAAAAGAAAACATCTGATTTATTTTGGCATAGTTCAGCCATCAATATTCTAGTAAACGTTATAAAGATTGCAGCACACTCAACTGGGAGTAGTTTGTGAAAGTTAATGCCAAGTTAATAACCGCTGCCAGGCAGCTTATATGAAATTGTTGAGTAGCTTAATTCAGGTTTTGTTTTGTTTGTTTGTTTCTTTTTAATAATCAAACCTACTTGCACCTTGCATTCCATCCATGCTCACAGCTGCCATACAAGTCTCATAAATAATTAAAGAAAACCCCTCAGAATCTAGAGCCAAAGGACCTGGGGATGAACTCTGAAAAGAACGGGCAATGGCAAAGGTTTGGTAAACTTGCCAATGTTTGAATGATATATTTTAGTTTCCCAAGCTGTACTCCCCTGTGCTACTATATGTAAGAATTATGGCGTGCTGCCGTGAAACTGCTGAATCAGGTATTACAGAAATGATTGTTTCCATCTTGTATTTACAAATAGCGTGATGTGTTTTGTGACATTGAATATTTCTCATTAACATATAGACGTATCACTCTGTTTAATCTTGCTGTTTCTTGTTAGCTGTAATGTGAGTGTATGCTGCTGCTATTTTTGAGTAGATTGCTTATGTTGTTAGGCTGGTAAAGGAACACAGTCTGTAAAAAGTACTAGATTATCAAGCATCAGATAATGGAACAATGTCATTTAGTAAAAAGCTTTGGCTTCTCATATTCAGTGTGACATTAAAGATCCCCCGAGCCAGGGACGTATTAGCCGCAAGGCAAACAAGGCATTTATTTGCCTTAGGCGGCATTTTCCAGGGGGTGGCAAAAAAAGCCACCCCCAAATGCCCAGGGCAAATGTCTTGTTAGGGTTGCAGCTAACTAAAAATCCGGGCGGGCGGCGCTGGCAAGGGAGCACTTTCCCCTGAGCTCTCTGCTCAGCTCCCTCGCGCGCCGCAGAGTGATGTCATATTTCGGCTCCCGGCATCACTCTGCGGCGCACGAGGGAGCTAAGCAGAGAGCTCACTAATCCGTGCTCCCTCTCCAGCGCCGCCTGCCCAGCAGCCACTGGACCCCAAGGAAAGGGAGAACCCCCCCACCCCCCAGCATTCCCAAAGGTAAGGAGGCTGGGGGGTTGAATTTTGTCATGCCTAGGGCAGCACAAAGCCAGGATACACCACTGCCCCGAGCACCACAATAACTTATGCTCCTTGTCAAGATTTCCTTTGATCATATTCATAAAAGCTATCATGTTTTTTGTTTTGTTTTTTTACAAACTATTATACTCACCCCTATGCTATGTGATGTAATAGTGCTATGCTTTACCTCTACAAGATCATATACAGTGAATAGACATGAGTGCATGTAATAAAGTAACTTGCTATGAGACCGCCTAATCTTCCGAAGATTGACGGAATCTTTATTTAAATAATTGTGTTTTTCACTAACTCCTACATCACATAGTTATTTTCGTGTTAAAGTAGTTTAACATTTATTTAAAAATCCACATAGTTAGTACATTTATGTGATACAAATCTATAATTTTGGGCATACATTTATACTTAGGGTTACCTAAAAACGATTAAACTTTACAGATATGTTAGATTGTACAAATATACTATATCCCTGAAATATTGCTAAAGAAAAATAAATGGTATTTTCTCACATTCATCAGGTGGGTATAAAACACTAGATCAAGGGTGCCCAAAAGGTAGATGTTGTAGAAAAATACAATAGTCAAGTACCCTGGTAATGGTTAATTGTAAGGAAGCTTACTACATTTTAGGAAATTAAACTTCCCAAAAACATCACCAACATTGTGAAATCTGGTCTTTATAAATACAGGTTTTCTCCATTTGTATCTTTTCCTATAGCTTCTCTTATGATTTTAACCTATTAAATTACTTTGAGTAAAGGCATGCCTGGCACACCATTGGTCTTTACGGAGTTAAAGGAAAGAAGAAAGTATTTCAATTGTGTGTCTTTTCTCACATGGTAACACATGCGCACCTTTGCATGCCAGAGGCACCGAGATATCACTTTTTCCGATCTTCCTCTAATTCTTTGAGAAACAGGTGGAAAAATGCACAACGTGTTTTCTGAATCGACATGAAAGATTTCAATGTTTGCCCCGTGGGCTTATTTTATTGCCATGTACAGTATCTATTTCTTTCAACTGATCCTCCGATTCCCCTCAGTGTTTACCAACTAATTATAGTTCAGACATTTATGATTGCTGCCATGGTAACCTTTTACACATTGCTGTGTTACACAGAGCACCATGCCGTCATTCACAGCGTGCACATGGCTAATTCTGTATGACCAATCCATGAGCTAAAGCCGGAGCAGCCTGGAAGTGCAGCAAAGCAGAATGCGACAGTGTGAGAGAGGAAGCAAGCTGCCAAAACCGAAGCCGCCTGCTTCTAAGTACAATTCTGACCTACATTCCTCACAAGTGAAATCTAATCCTTTTTGACACTTGAAGCTGAAAAGTGGCTTATTGGACTCTCCAAAAAGTAAACAAAAACAAACACGAACACAAAAACACTGTCCCATCCATTCATCAGCAAGCAGTTTGATTTATAACTCAGCACCTTCTGTGGAAGGAGGGCTGCCCGTACTCTTTATAGCAGTTAAATTACACGTTTGGGTTCTCTACTGTCTCTTTTATTGTAAATTAAAAATGCCTTGTATTCTGCTAAAAAAAAAATAAAAAAAAAAAGGGATCTATATCTGAATGAGGAAAGAAGAAAAACAATACAAAATGGGACTGTCTGCATTAACAGTTGGATTGTTTAGGCTCGTATGCAGCATGCACAAAATAGGATACAAATTGGTGTAAACAACTTTCCACCTGATTTCCCCCCCCCCGAACATAGCCTCTATTACCCCCAATGTAGCCATTAAGTCACCAATAGATCTTCGATCCCCCCCCACTACAGCTTCTATCTGCCACTACAGCCTCTATCCCCCATACTATAGTCTCTAACCATCCCCCCACTACAGCCCATATGACCACACTTTAGCCCCCATCACGCCCCTATTTTCTCCACTACAGTACCTTACTTCCCCTAAACACAGGCAACAGGCCCCTATAACTCCCAAATGCACACAACAGTTCCTATCCTCTGCACACTACAAATCCTTATTCCCCCATACACATACACTACAGCCCTGTTTTCCTGACCTACACTCTGCAAAGCCAATGTTCTTCCCAAACACACATTATAGCCCATGTCTCCCCAAATGCTCCCTACTGACCCAATCCATCCATATACACCCTACTGCCCTCCACGCACTTGTACACACATACCCTCTCCCAGCATTATCATCACACAACCAAAAGTTACATTCACCACTCAATCCAAACTAGTCACATTAACACACATATATATCCTAATTCCCATTAGGATTTACAATATGGACATAACTTTCCACACTGAGAGGTGTTGAACTGGGACTGGAAGGATTACAGCCATATAGATGTAGGGTGGAACTGAGCACAAAAATAGACTTATCCCACAAGGCTGACGTGCAGTCACTATAGCTGCACACTTGCAGGGCATGGCATAATCAGTCCGACATTGGCCAATATACCCTACATTTGTATGATGAAGAAGGAGTTTTCTAACATGTTATCATACAATCAGTAGAACATTGGTCCATCAGCGAAGCAACCAAAGAAAACCTCATGGGACATCCTTTCTTAATAATCCCAACTCCTTAGGAAGCAGACAGTAAACAATGCAGTTTCCTATAGAACAATAAGGTATATTATCACCATAGGATCTATTAGTAGAATGGGATAACCAGCTCCTTTAACACATTTTTCTCATCTTTAAACAGTGAAACAGATAATCATAAAAGCTACACTACAGAGTTATTCACTAAAGTGAGAACTATTGGGAATTCAAAGTGATTTCAAATTACAGTCAACCTTTAAGGCCAAAATAACAATTATAAGCACAGTTGACGTGGAGCTTGTTTCCAATTTGTCTGTTTTGGCCTTAAAGGGATACTATAATGCCAGGAATACAAAGTTGTATTCCTGGCACTATTGCTCCCACTGGCTCTTCCTTGCGCCCTGCCTCCCCACGTATTAAATAAAGGGTCAAAAACCCTTTACTTGCCTTATCAATATCTCTTGGCACTGGTTGATGCTCCGCCCCGTTTGAAAACCAGCGACGAGCAGGTGCTAATGCGTATGTGTGGCAAGTGGCGCGCACGGATTAGACATCCACATTGGAAAGCATTGAATAAATGCTTTCCTATGGAAAAAATCTTATGATGGATGTCCTCATGCAGAGCGTGAGGACGTCCAGCGTCAGATAACGGACCAAAGGTCCGTTTCGATCCAAGAAGCGCCCTCAGTGGATGTTTGGTAGACAGCCACTGTATGTAGACTTAGAGCTGCAAAGTAAACATTGCAGTTTCACTATATCTGAAATGTTTAACATTGCAGCACTAGGTGCAAAAGGGACAGAGCACCCAGACCACTTCAATGAGCTGAAGTGGTGTCGGTGACTATAGTGTTCCTTTTAAGTATGAAATTCACCTTGACTTAATTTTGAATTCCTGACATTACTTTAGTGAATAATCCTGTAGGTTTTGAGGCAATATGTACGCCCCAATCCAGGTTATATTAAACAATTAATAATCATATTCATTTATAATATAATGGCAGTTTGAAATTAACCAGTTTACTTATTTAGGGGAAAACAAGGTTGCTGCAGATTTATTTTTTTTCTCTCTACTTTTTAAAAAAATGCACATAGCACACATTTTCTGAAAAGGTATTCTTAGCTGAATGACGATGCATAGTTTTATAAAAATAAAGCGATATAAAACTGCACATTTTTGGTTTTCACAGGCACCCTAAATATTTGTCTCCAGTATTTTGTTTTCATTCCAAGTGTAGAGTGTATTTTGAGCTAAAAAGTGGATTGTCCACTCAACAGTTATTGGTCAAAATTTTGGCAAAAATTGCCTTGATAAAAATAATTATTCTCCAATGTAGCAATTTTTACAGCTTGCCCTGCACTCTGAAGTCATGCAAATAGACTGTCAATCCTCTACATATCACTGACTATTGTAAAATCAGAAGAGTTTAAAATAAGTTTAACATTTAAAATACATATTTGTACCAGTGAGACAGAGTACTTGCCCTCTCTTTAATCTGTGATACAAAAGAGCAAGCTATTTTATATTCTTTGCAATATTTGTTAGTTAAATAATAAATTATACTGTAATAATACGCTTTTCTGAAAATTCTGATCTTTTTGATAAGCCGCGGCTCCTGTCTATCAAAATAATCCCTTTGTGCAGACGGTCCCTTGGATAATAAATGAATACTTTTATAGAAAGTATGGAGATAGCGTCAAAGGAAATTGTAGAATATGATTAATGTACATGAAAGGTCATTATTAAAGTAAGATTTATTTTATTGATGTGTAATTAAAGAGATGATAAAAATGTAGAATTGTGATTTATATTATCAAATAAGTAAATTTTATTAAAATTGCAATAGCTATTGTAATAGCATCTTATTGTAAAATAATGCATCCTTTGTAATACTGTGTAATGTCAACAAGGATTTATTTGATTACTTATTTATTAATATTATTATTTTTATTGCCATTTATATAGCGCCAACAGATTCCGTAGTGCTTTACAATATTATGAGAGGGGGGATGTAACTATAAATGGGACATTTACAAGAAAACTTACAGAAACGATAGGTTGAAGAGGACCCTGCTCAAAACGAGCTTACAGTCTATAGGAGGTGGGGTATAAGACACGTTAGGACAGGAAATAGCAATCAAATAGGGTGGGAGTGAAGCAGAGCTGGAGGAGAGAGTAAAGCACTGCCCAATAGGAGAGAGCAAGAGACAGGTATGTGAGGTAGAGGTTACTCCGGGAGGCCATAAGCTTTCCTAAAGAGATGGGTTTTAAGGCACTTCTTAAAGGATTGAAGACTAGGGGAGAGTCTGATGGCGGTAGGCAGGCTATTCCATACGAAAGGAGCCGCCCGCGAAAATTTCTGCAAGCGTGAGTTGGCTGTACGGGTGCGAGCAGCGGTCAGGAGGTGGTCACTGGCAGAGCGGAGGGTACGAGGAGGGGCATACCTATGGATCTGTGAAGAGATATAAGAGGGGCTAGAATTGTTCAGTGCTTTATAGGTATGGGTTAGCACTTTGAATTGACACCTATAGGATACAGGAAGCCAATGTAAGGAGTGGCAAAGGGGTGAGGTGTGAGAGGACCAACTAGAGAGTATTGTAGCTCTATTTTTTTTTCTTAGCTCTGTTTGTGCTATGGCTATCTCTGTATTGTACTCCGCTCTATACATTTTATGTCTATCTTTATGTAGTGTCCAGCTTGATTTATTGTATCAACATCTCTGTATTATGCTCAGTTCTATGTATTGTATGCGTATCTAGGTACTGTACAGGGAGGAGAAAAATTCTGGTGGAGGAACCTGGCGCCTAATATCTTAAAACTTCACCAGCCACCACTGCCTGCAATTTATATAATGCTTTGTAAACATTTTGGCCACCACATATATTTACAGTTGTATGTGTATAATATAATAAAAGCTACATGTGTGTCTTTTTTCTACTTCAAATATTGAATAGCCACTCTTGACCATCAGCTTAAGGAACGCTATAGGCTCAGGAATACAAACATGTAGTGTTAAATACCACGTTAGGTCCCACACCACTTAAAAAAGGAAACCATTGGGAGGCCATTGAGCATGTGGCATAATGCCACACTATGCTAATAAGCATCTCCTCATATAGATGCATTGCAACACTGTCCCAGGAAGCCCTTCTAGTGGCCACACCTAGAGGTGTTACTTTTATCTGAAAAGGCAGTGTTTACATTAAAATGCCTGCAAGAAGGTGAAAAAAACAAAACAGAACCATTACATTAAAGGGACACTCCAGGCACCCAGACCACTTCTGCCCATTGGAGTGGTCTGGGTGCCAACTCCCACTACTCCTAACCCTGCAAGTGTAATTATTTTCGTTTTTATAAACTGCAATAATTACCTTGCAGGGTTAACTCCACCTCTAGTGGCTGTCTACTAGACAGCCACTAGAGGGCACTTCCTGATTCATACCAAAGATTTTCTTTGCTAGAGCGTCGCTGGACGTCCTCACGCTGTCGCTCAATTCCCCATAGGAAAGCATTGAAAATAATTTTCAATGCTTTCCTATGGGGAGACCTAATGCGCGTGCGTGGCATTGCCGCGCATGCGCATTAGGTTTCCTCAGCCGGCGGGCGGGATCAGTCTCGCCCACCGGCAGACATAATTACTGGGAGGAGCGACGCCGACCCGAAACCACTGCCGAGGGACATCGGCGGGGTCTAAGGTAAGTGACCTGAAGGGGTTTTCACTCCTTCAGCTACCTGGGATGGGAGGTGGGAGGGAGAGGAGACCTGCAGTGCCAGGAAAACAGATTGTTTTCCTGGCACTGGAGTTTCCCTTTAAGGTATAGTTGTTCTAGTGACTATATTATCCTTTTAATCCTTTTTATCTCTGAGATTGAAAAGGAATATAATAATCAGGAATAATGGAACAACTGATAAATGTGCTCTAAAAGAGTGTCTAGATACTGAATCAATATTTACTTATTTTATATTATATACCAGTACAGATAAAGACTACCGTATATACTCGAGTATAAGCCGACCCGAATATAAGCCGAGGCCCCTAATTTTACCCCAAAAAACTGGGAAAACTTATTGATTCGAGTATAAGACTAGGGTGGGAAATGTAGCAGCTACTGGTAAATATTATATTATATTAATTGAATATTTATTTACAGTGTGTGTATATAATGAATGCAGTGTGTGCGTATGAATGCAGTGTGTATGAGTGCAGTGTGTGTATGAATGCAGTGTGTATATGAGTGCAGTGTGTATATGAGTGCAGTGTGTGTATGAATTAAGTGTGAGTGTGTGTGATGCAGTGTGTGTTTGTGTATGTGTTGGTGGGGGGTGGGCATTTTGATTATTGTTATTTTTTAATTATTATTTTAATCATTTTTTTTTGTTATATTATTATTTATTTTATTAATTATTATTTTATTATTATTTATATATTTATTTTCGTCCCCCCTCACTGCTTGATACATGGCAGGGAGGGGGGCTCTCACTCCCTGGTGGTCCAGTGGCATTGGCAGTTCAGTGGAGGGGGCTGGCAGGAAGCACTTACCTCTCCTGCAGCTCCTGTCAGCTCCCTTCTCCTCCGCGCCGGTCCGGTCAGCTCCCCTGTCAGCTCCCAGTGTAAGTCTCGCGAGAGCCGCACTATGACCCTGTGGCTCTCGCAAGACTTACACTGGGAGCTGACAGAGGTGCTGAATGGACCGGCGCGGAGGAGAAGGGAGCTGACAGGAGCTGCAGGAGAGGTAAGTGCTTCCTGTCAGCCCCCAGTCTGTATTATGGCAATGTAAATTGCCATAATACAGACATTGACTCGAGTATAAGCCGAGTTGGGGTTTTGCAGCACAAAAAATGGGCTGAAAAACTCGGGTTATACTCGACGTGAATAATTATAAAGTTTTCCAACAATCACAGACTCTATTTGGCTAAACTGCAAGTGATATGCTCTATTAATATCCCTATTTTAGTCTTCTGGAAAATAAATAATCCTTTATTGAAAACTGACAGTTGTATCCATTGCATTTAAGTATCAGAAAACATTTCTATTTTAATATACAAAGGGAAATTAAAGAAACATCTCAAACCATCTCAGCATGGTGAAGTTCTTTATGGGTTAAAAGATTGTACAAACAGAAATCATTACTTTTGTAATGCTTCGATGTCGTACCCTACCAGCTGTTTGACAGACTAGAGCAGGGCTCACCAAAAGGTACCCAATTGTTGTAAAACTGCATCTCCCATGATGCTTTGCATTGGTTGAGAATGACAAAGCATCATGGAAGCTGTGGTTTTAAAACTTCTGGGGATCTACCTTTTGGGCACCACTGGCCTTGAGGATGCTCTTCCTTACTTGCCGTGTGCCTCTATGAGAAGCATTGCAGGGACAGGGAGGCAATTGTCGTTCATTCGCCCTGTCTCCTAATACCTCTCTATGGAAAGCATTGGATTGGCCAAGAGATTATTAGTAGTGATAATCAGAGATTGTAAACTCAATATTGGATTAATAAAGTATTTTGTTTAGTTCTGTGTGGAGGGTGCAGACATCCTTTGGGAGCCACACTCCAATATTCTAAATAAGTGTATCAAATATGTCAATGCTTCAAGTTGAACTATTTTACACATGCTCCAAACAAAATGAAGTAAACAAAAAAAAAATGGTAATACCAATCAATTATGTAATTTGAAAAGGACTCCAGTTGTGTATGCTGTATTATTAGTTGTTTTATGTATTTATTTATTTATCTATCAAAAAACAAAATGTAAACATAAGGGACATTTCCTAAAGAAAAGCAGTGGTGACTGTCATGTATTTTTATAATTAATAATTTTAATGCAGATTCAGTAGTAGCATAAAATGTAAGAAATACAAATAATCAATTTGATAAATCCAAATAATTAAATACCACTGGAAATGCACACACAATCAGGTGGGGTACCAGTGTCCGCCATCCCTGCTGTACATTTTAGAGAGTCAGCAAGTGAGCTATTTGAATTTTAAACAACATAAACTTGATATTGTGGTTTTTGACCAAATTTCACTTCAACCGGAGTTGCAAAGAAATGAACAGCTTTCAGATAAAAAAATAAAATAAAAAAAAATTAAATAAATGTTTATTTTAAACTTGCCAGCAAAGTCTCAGTAAATTCAATGACAGCTTCGTGATGCTGTGAAATGTCACCTCTGTTAGTGTATTTATCTAGGAAGGTATTCTGCTAATAAGTGAATAGATCACTTACGTTTTTTGTGTAGTTATCAGAAATGGCCTTGATTTGTAAACGCACCGGATAGAAAAAAAAATTAAACATGCGTACACAATAATAAAACACTGTTCCAATATATTACCTCTCAAACAATGTATTCAAACATAGAATAATCAAAACTAAAGAACAGGAACCATAAAACCATAAACTCTACAGCCTCATGTTTCTATCGACCTCCTTAAACCTTGATTTCCTACTTCTTAGTAACCATATTATATCAGTTGCCACACTTCTGCCACACCACAGAAGATCAGATAAAAATGTTTTAGCATGAAAAAAAGTGGACGGGTTTGGTATAAAGACAAAAAATAATATGAGTATGATAATTTATCTTAAATGAGATTTTTTTACAACAAGAGAAACACTTTAAAGAAATTAAAGAAATGGAATATTCCCCTAGTGAACCTGTTGTATTCTTGTTATTTTCTGTGTGTTCAACTATTTCTACAGCATCGAAATGTATATTTATATATATTTAGATTTGTATAGGACTCAATGCCCTAACAGTCAAAAATATTGATTTACTTAAGCTTTGTATGAAGGGAAAAAAAAAAGGTTGCTAGAATTATTAACCCCTTAAGAAGCATTTTCAGAGGAGAAATATGACTTTTTGATACTTGATATGTATACAACCACTGGCGTACAAACCGCTGTCGCAGGGGTCGTAGCTACGACCGGGTCACCCTGCGACCGGGTATGTACTCCAGTTTGCCAGCCTCTTCTCCAGGGGTGCCCAGGAGCTGGCCACCTTAGGGCCCCCCGAGGCTGGCAGTGGCGTTACCAGGCGCGCGCGCGCGAGGGAGCATTCTCTCCTGAGCGCTCTCTGCCCAGCTCCATCAGCAAGCAGCGCGCAAGGGAGCTGGGCAGAGAGCACTCAGTGCTCCCTCGCCGCCTACAGTGACCGGTCGCTGGGCAGCCCCACTGGACCCTGGGGAATCCCCTCAGCACTCCCAAAGGTAGGGAGGCTGGGGGATTAAATAAAAGAAAAAAAAATGTGTGTATGTGTTAGTGCGTGTGTGTGTCTGTTACTGAGTGTGTTAGTTGTGTGTTTGTGTGTGTGTTATTGAGTGTGTGTCTGCTAGTGTGTCAGTGAGTGTTAGTTTTTGTGTGTGCGTGTGTGTGTGTTACTGTATGTGTAAGTTTGTGTGTGTCTGTTATTGAGTGTGTGTCTGCTAGTGAGGGTCAGTGTGTGTGTCAGTCAGTGTCTGTTACTGAGCGTGTTAGTTTGTGTGTGTCTGTTAGTGAGTCTGTTTGGTGTCTGTTAGTGAGTGTGTGTTTGTCAGTGAGATTGTATGTTTTGTAAGTGAGTGTGTATGTCTGTCAGTGAGTGTGTATGTATGTCTGTCACTGAGTGTATGTATGCGTCTGTTCGTGAGAGTGTGTGTGTGTGTGGTTAAAACCCTTTCAGCACTTACCTTTCTCCAGCGCCGGGCTCCCTTGGTGCTAGGGATCTCTCCGCCCTGATCCGCCTCTCAGCTCCGAACGCGCATGCGCGGCAAGAGTCGCATGCGCATTCAAACCGCCCATAGGAAAGCATTACTCAATGCATTCCTATGGACATCCAGCGTCTTCTCACTGTGATTTTCACAGTGAGAATCGCGGAAGCGCCTCTAGCGGCTGTCAGTGAAACAGCTACTAGAGGCTGGATTAACCCTCAGGGAAACATGGCAGTTTCTCTGAAACTGCTATGTTTTCAGCTGCAGGGTTAAAACTAGAGGGACCTGGTACCCAGACCACTTTACTGAGCTGAAGTGATCTGAGTGCCTATAGTGGTCCTTTAAGTGTATGTATCTGCATGCAGTGGCGTACATACCGCAGTCGCAGGGGTCGCAGCCTCCACGGATCAATTTTCGCACCGGGGCCCCATGGATCGTGTGTACACCATTGTATACAACCAAGAGAAAATACATACAAATTACAGGGGTTACCCCCCCACGAATTACAGGGGTTACCGGTTACATTCAAATTTCAGGGGTTACCCCCCATTAGCAGGTACTAGCTAACTATTTGGCTCACTTTTCTCTACTTTGTCCCCCCCCCCCTCTTTTTTCCTCTACAAGTATTGATATGTATACATAACACAATATTAAATATAAATACAATATTTAGAGTTTCTGTGTAGTGTGTTTAATAATTTTTACACAAGTGCAACAAAAGAAAAATGACTGAAAAAAGCTTGTATTAGTCCTGATTGTTCAAATCCAAAATGATTAAGAATTTAAAACAAGCGGCTCTGTCATATTTTGGGCCCCTTGGCTTAGACCAGAAGGATCCATTAAATATTTCACCTTGAAGCCCCCAGACCATTTTTTTGGACTGGCTTTCACTTACTGTTTGTGACAAATAGCTTATCTCTCCATGTCTTCTATCTAGGCACTACCATATTCAAGTATCCAAGATGACAGCAACGCAAAATAGAATACTTTGCCCATAGATGGACTGCGCAAGTAAACTGTGAGGAACAGTGACTCGTCTCTACAGGAAGTGACGCCATGCTAGACGGAAGTGAGTATACGGATCCTGGGCCAATGACAAAGTTGACAAAGGCTGGGGAGCTTGATTAAAGCTATACTGTTTGTCAACCTGTTGGTTCTGAATAAGGAGTAGTAGTCCCTACTTTTCTTTATGCATTAACTTGGGGAATAAAAGCTTATTTAAAAAATAAAATATAAAAAAATGGTGCATGCAAGGAGGGAATTGAGACATCAGCATAGCTTTAAAAATAAAATAAAAAAAAGGAGTGAGAGAACCACATAAGGCTTTGGAAGTTAGAGAACAAATATTATAAGTTGTGAATTACAATCTTTTACAATTATTATTGTTTTAGCAATAATCAGCATGGTTTTACAAAACATAGGTTATGTAATGCTAGCCTAATTACAATCTACAAAGAAATAAATAGAAGTTTAGATCAGGGTGATGCAGTGCATGTGATCTACTTGGATTTTGCCAAGGCATTTGCTATGGTTCCTTACAATATGGTGTTCTTGGGTAGAACATTGGCTTAAAGATACAGCACAGAGAGTTGCCATTAAAGGTAAATTTGCAAGCTGGACAAAAGTGGTAAGTGGTGTCAATCAGGGTTCTATTCTGGGACCGCTTCTATTTAACATATTTAGAAATGATCTTGCAATAGGTATTTAAAGTAATGTTTCAGTGTTTGCAGATGACACAAAACTCTGTAAAGTTATACAATGTGAACAGGATATTGCTTTGCTGCAGATGGATTGGGAGGGAGGGGACAGGGCACTCAAATGGCAGATGAAATTTAATGTTGAGAAATGCAAAGTTATGCACTTCAGGGTAAAGAATGCACAAATAACATATACCCTAAATAGTAGTGAATTAGGGATAACCACACACAAGAAAGACATGGTAATTGTTTTAGACAACAAACTAGGCAACGATGTGCAATGTCAATCTGCAGTTGCTAAGGCCAGTAAGGTATTCTCCTGTATAGACAGTCGCATTGCTTCCCAGGATAAAAATGTAATTGTGCCTCTTTATAAATCACTGGTAAGACCATATGCTGTGCAATTATGGGCACCTGTTCTAAAAAAGGAAATTATGGAACTGGAAGAAGTGCAGAGACGAGCTACAAAATGAATAAAAGGAATGGAACATTTTAGTTATGAAGAAAGGTTAACGAATATTTCATTTGGAAAAACAGCACCTCAGAGGGGATATGATAAAATTATACAAAAATATTCAGAGCCAATTCAAACTATTGTCTGGAAATCTATTCATAAACAGGACTATAAATAGGACACAAGGTCACACATTTATATTGAATGAAAGGAGATTTAGTCTAAGGCAAAGAATAGTTTGTTTGTTTTTACAGTAAGAACAATAAAGAGGCGGTTTTATCAGAGTTTATACAGATGTTTAAATAGCAACTTCAATGAATACTTGCAAAAACCTAATATTCAGGGATATCATTTTAAGATTTTGGGGTTATATCTTCTTGATCGAATGAGAGATTGCCATTCTGGGGTCAAGAAGGATTTTTTTCCCTAGTTTGTTGCAGAATTAGAAGTACTTCAAACTGGGTGTTTTGCCTTCTTTTGGATCAACAGCAAAACAGATGAGAGAGGCTGAACTTGGCAAGCATGTTTTTTTCCAGCTTACTTGATACTATGTAGTTACAGAATCCAAAACTGCAGCATAAAAGTATATATTCAGGGAAAGTAGGTACCCAAGGGTATTTTACAAAGAGCAATGGATACTTTTCATTTAACCATTTCAAGAGCCATCTGCTGGGTTGGTTTTTTTCATACATGTGTTTTGTTTTCATGGGGCATTTTACAGACCACGCATATTACACTACTATAAAGACCCATATTTATATTTTTCTACTGTTCATGACTAAAATTGTTATGCTACAAGTTAAACACAATTGCGGATTAGATTATCGTCTTTTATTTTAATAGGATATAACTAATGGTTAGGAAAAAGTCCTGTAGGTTTATACAAGTACTGTAGCTTTAATGATTCCTCAGCAGTGAAAGTAGGCAAAAGTTAGCAAGCAGGATAAAGTCCAATAATAACAATTCAATTCCCAGAATAAGTGTATACTTAAAGTTTGATGGGAGTAGTCTTCCACAAGACTGGTCACTGTAATCAAGAAGGAGGCATAAACGTAAATCAGTCCGGGTCTTTAAGGTTTAGCGATAGCAGGTTGAGCGATATTCAGTCTGAGATCAGGGATGGAGATGGCAGGGAATCCGTTTTAGACAGTCCAGGAGTTCGGTATATGGTGTAACAACAAGAGGAGCTGAGCTGGCACAAGGAATACGAAAGTAACCTAAAACATTAAGTAAGCAATTCAATTCTGGTGCGGCTTCTCTATAAGGCAAGAGAAAGCCACGTCAGAGAAGGGGGCGGAGACTGTTTCCGTATACCCGGAAGTTCTGACAACAATGATACCTTACATATATACCTTTGCCAGGTATTTGAGGGTAAAATATTAGACATGGCTCTTTGATTGCTTTCTAGGAATGTGATTTTGGAAAGTGATACTATCTATATCACTATACTGAACATCGTGAAACATGGTGCTATTTCTAAACCTAACCATACTTCTAACCCTACCCCTAACACAACCATTTACACCCACCCTAACCACTCTAATACTTATGATTGTTTATAAAATAAAGTCTGTACTGGGTAAAGAGTGAAGGGTTTGTAAAGCCTGCAGGATGTATCCTTTTTTTTTTTTTATAAATGGGGAGCTACTGATTGGCTTAGAGCATAGGTGTCCAACCTTTTGACTTCCCTGGGCTGCATTGAGCACAGAGGAATTGTCTAGGGCCACACATCAAATATATAATATAGATTATAGATAATGTATATAAGTAATATATCTTTAAAAGCACTTTTCTTAATTGTGATATTTCAGTTGTTTAGTAGATAACTCCCTTATCTGTTATCCTTGTGTGGGATTGGCATATTTAAGGATATCAAATTAGGGAGCTTTCTACTAAACACATACACGTGTATATATATGCACACATAACCACAGATACCCTCACACGCAATCAGAGACCTATACACACAGTCACAAATCTATACACACATAATCACTGACACACACATACAATCACAGACCTATACGCACAATCACAAATACACACACACACAAAATCACAGACCCGCACACATATACAATTGCATGCCTATACACACAGTCATGTACATACCCCCACAAACAGACCTACACACAATCAATCACATACATACACAATCACAGATCCACACACATAAAATCACACACCTATGCACACAATCACATACATACAAACACAATCACAGATATACACACACAATAACAGAAATGTCCAAAGATCCCTGCCCCACTCCTCCCTGCACACACAGCCAATCACTGACAAAACATACACAAAAATCACATGCACACACATTTAATACTAAAGAGGTCTACCCACCCTCCCTTACTTGCTCTGGGAGCGCTGGAGTGGATCCTCCTCCTGGTGGCCAGTCCTTGCTGCTGGACTGGAGCCTGGGACCTCTGTGCTCTTCATGCATAGGTCTCTCGCGTGCCCAGCAGTGATGCCGGGATGACGTCATATCCCTGCGAACAGCTCACTGCCGGGCGGTGAGGAAGCTGTGCAGTAGGAGCACAGAATGTAATGGGCTCAGAGGCGTACCTAGAGCTTTTGGCACCCCCTTCCTCAATTCAAATGTAAAAAACATCCACTACTTTTTGTAAAATGTTTTTTCATGTTTTCTAATTTATTTAATTTTTTAATGCCCACAGCAACAGTAGTAGGCAATAAAAAACTTTCTAAACCTCCCCTTCTACAAAACACCTGTCCCCTCTACAATAACCCATTCCCCCTTCTACAAAACCCCTGCCCAATCCCACTTCTACAAAATCACTGCCTAGTCCCCCCTCTACAAAATCTCCTGCCCAGTCCCACTTCTACAACCCCCCCCCCCCCACCTTCTACAAAACTCCTGCCCAGTCCCCCTTCTACAAATCCCCTGCCCCCTCCACAAAAATCTCCTGCCCAGTACCCCCTTTACCAAATCCTCTGCCCAGGTCCCCTCTAAAAAATCCCTGCCAAGTCCCCCCTCTACAAAAACCACTGCCTAGTCCCCCTCTACAAAATCCTCTGCCCAGTCCATGGCTTAGAGCCAGGGCCGGACTGGGGATACAAAGCAGCCCTGGAAAAAAAAAATCTATGCCAGTCCCATAAGTCATATGTAATATGTCGCATGTAATATGTAAGGCTATGTCTTGCCACCCCAGATGATTGAGTAATTTAAAAACACACACACACCATGACAGACATACACACACCATGACAGATACACCATGACACAGACCATGACACAGACCATGACACAGACCATGACACAGACCATGACACAGACACACACACCATGATACAGACACACCGTGACACAGACACACACACACACACACACACCATGACACAGACAGACATCGTTCTGTCTCTGCTCCCCCTCCCTCGCACGCTAGAAAGAGACCGGGGCCGGAATATGACGTCATATTCCGGCCCCGGTCTCATTAAGCTACGCGCGAGGGAGGGGGAGCAGAGACAGAACAGCCTGCTCCCCCAGCAGCCGCAAGAAGAGCTTCCCCTGCGGCCGCCATTCAACTTCTCCCTGCGGCCGCAGGTCACCTCGGCCCCAGGTGATGACGGCCCACCGTGAAATTTCCCGGTATCCCGGTGGGCCAGTCCGGCCCTGCTTAGAGCCAATTAGCAGTGCCCCTGGCCTGTGTCACTCCACAATTCCTGAAACTCAATTCTGAAGCTGGATGCCGCTGGGGAACTGGAGATTCAGCTTTGGAGGCAACATTTGGGGTCAAATCGTTTGAGAACGGTTTAACCCCTTCAGGTAAGAAAGTATCAAGGGAACTCCTGGCATCATAACAACTTTATTTTAATGTAGTTTTTAAGGTAACCAGAGTGCTCCTTTAATTTCTTATTTGCTGATTTTTTTTTTTTTTTGCTGCATTTTGTAGATAACCACTTTACGTTTGGCCCAATTACAATGTTATTAAACTGAAAACCATAAATTGACATGCTTCTATGAACATTTTACTGAGCATGAAGTTTCTGCCCTTTTGCAGTTGAAATCTAGAAAAAATAAGCTGAAACCAATTCTATACATTACAGACAAACCGTGAGTATGGAATTATCTTTTCAATAGACTGTAATAGGGTATTAATGATAGGAGATGCAGCTCCAAGATCAGTCGCAAACCAGTCCTAATCTGTTAAATGGGGAAATACCAAATTCAGCAGTGTTATGTTTGAAATAGGACATCATAACTCACAGGTTGGGGGATGGAATCATGACAGTATTTAGAGCATGCAAATTAGGGCTTTGGCCGTTTGCAAATACCAGATTTAATGGCCCAAATGACTTTTTGAAGAATTCACTGTGTTGTTACAAATATAGTTTCAGGCTACTGGCATGAATCAAAGGGTAGTGTATGATTGTCCTACCTTTTAATTTTGACTGAGATGATTAGGTTAGTTCAGAAATATCCATTCAAAAAATAAATAAGAACTGATGCTTATTCAGTTATTAAATTAAAGCAGTTTCTGCCCTATATGCATCAATATGTAACATGTATGGGGTTACCTAAATAAGAACCCTTAAATTGCAGTGGAACAAACACATAGTGCACATTGAAGGTTTTGTTTTGTTTCAGAACTTGGACAATTACCTCCTACCTTAAAGGGCACCTGTCAAGCACCAAACAAATAATGCTTCTTAAATTGCGCATAGGTTTTCATCTATACATTGTGTATTGACTGACAAGGCAGAGCAGAAATGACTCCTCCCACAGTAACCACAGCACATGCGCTGTGGTTACTATGCAAACTCCCTAGCCAGAGCTTCTAGAAATCTAGACATCACAACTTTCTGACACCAGCACGCCGGCAACAAAGCCAGCGTGTCATCGTCACTGACAAGATTTGTCTTGCTTGGGGATACGCAAGCAGGGCAAATCAAATTAGAAAAGTGGCGAAGGACGACCAGGAGGTGGATGTTACATAAAGAGTAACACCTATGAAGCATGAAGCTGGCAGCGCTGCAACAGAGAAGGAGTATTTATGTATTTTTGTGATATATGGCGTTTTCAATGTAGATTTGAGCAATTTCAGTCATTTTTTTTTTTTTTTTTACAACAGGTTCACTTTAAGAGGTTAATGACATATTTCATTTTTTTTCTGGTTAAGTATCTGTGCTAATTTAGATGTACTTAGGACTATGACTATGAGTTTTGGAATGTGAGCAAAAAGTTGGTAAAATTATCGTGCTTAGAATGGATTTTGAGTTATAGAAAAGGGTACTGTAATTGTTGTACGCCCTGGCATCGCTTATGGTTATATTTACTATATTGATGAACTCCACTCCGGCAGGCATTCGGTGCTGCTCCTCGCACTGTCCCCCAGCAGGATGAATGAACAAACCAACATAGCGTCCCACCAACAAACAAAATGGGTGTGAACGCCTTCTTACTAAAAGGGCCATCTACGTAAATAGACCCCTAGACCCCTCCTCATGGGAGGGCTCCCGTTTCCTCTCCCCTATTTAAAATCAGACCACCATGGATTCTTTGCTCGACTGTCTTGCAAACTTCTAGTGGTTACAAACCTCCTTTGTCTGGATTCCTGAATTAACCCTTGCCTTTCTGGTGAAGCGCTGCCTGCCTGATTCTGTCCTGAATACATTGTTAACCTTTGCCTGATCCGGTCTTATATTCCAGCGCTAACCTTTGTCTGCTTGATCGTGTCTCGAATTATCCGGCTATAGACTGTGTGCTGGTCCTGCTTGGACTCTGTTAAAGACTTTCCTTTTGCTTCCTGGTCCTGGCTATGCACGGCATGGCATTATCACATGACTCTGCAGCCTACAGTGACTTATTTTTTTAGAGACTTTCCATTAAGTGACTTTGCTTTGTTCTTTCTTTGCAGCCAATAGGAAAACTGCTGCATTTCCTCGAACTCCATATATTTGTAAGATGCTGACCAGGACAAAGAGGAGGTTGAGGGGAAATGGAACATTTGCAACAATGTATAGAACCTGCCACTCCTGAGGGCTTTGAAGAAAGGGGTTTTGTACTTTGTCATGTGTCCTGCGTCATTATAACTCCGAAGGCAGTTTAGTATGTAGGTTCTGGGAATGAAAACAGCACTTGAGATATGCCTGACAGTGAAAATCTTCTACGAGAAGAGATATAATTGTAGAACATACATTTTGTACACACATTTCTCTAAACTGGAGAATATTATATATTGTCAAGCATATGAATTATATGACTAGCTGCATTTAATTTATATTGTTAAACTGCACAGAAGCACATAATGCAAACAGAAAGCTGTGAATAAAAATACAGGTTACACAGTGAAAGAAGATTAAAAGATCGATAGTCAAAGTATTTTCAAACTGTCTTTCAGTTATTTATTCCAAGTGAATTTATTCTGAGATCCTATGCATTTATGACTAAAGTTATGTTTATAATTTTCTGCTGTCTAGCGGTGGGCTAGGGAGAGATAAATTGAGTAGGCTAGGGGCAAATAGTTGGAGGCGGGGCTAGTGCAAGATAACTAGAAAGAGCTACGGGGATATCTGGAGGCGGGACTAGTGGTTAGGGGCAATTAGCTGGAGGCAGGGCTAGTGAGAGATAATTGGAGTGGGATAGGGGGGAATATCTGGAGGCGGGGCTAGTAAGAAATAACTGGAGTGGGCTAAGGGGGAATATCTGGAGGTGGGACTAGTGAGAGTTGGCTAGGAAAATTGCTGGCAGTGGTATTAGGGAGAGATAACTAAGGGATATGGATAGATAGTCAGAGTTTATAAAAATGGAAGTGATTTACAATTCACATAATGCTCAGCCAGCCCATAAGCCTGCTTGGGCTTAATGGGAATGCAATTTACAGGCTTATAGCATAATATTGCAAAACACTTTTTATATTTCAAAAACTAGACAGACTTGAACAGGCAGAAAATATATCCTAATATGAAGCTCATCGTGTTCCTTTAACAAGAATATTACAGTATCCTCTAGTTAACAGATTTACAAACATACCTACCTCAAACAAGATGAACTTTATTGTGTAGAGACTTTTCATTCAAGCTAGTTAATTCTGTAAACTATGTTTAATCCAAAGATATTTTTTAATTCCATGCAAAGTAAAATATACAGCTCAGAATACAAAAGTAATTAATCGCTATGGATTCACTAGCAATTTTACAAACATATATTCGTGTTGGTAAGTATGCACCTATACATTCATGTTTATTTGTGCAGCTAATTGCATTGTGATAGAACAAAAGTGTATATTAGTCCCCAACACTTCATCTAACGGAGCACAGCAAACATATATGTAAACATTAATATTTCTATAGTAGGAATGCAGCAGGATGCCCTTTACTTTAAAGGGACACTATAGTCACCACGACCCCTCTAGCATAATGCAGTTTTTCTGGTGCGTTTAGAATTGTAAACACTATTTAGGGAAACATTTAAATTGCTGCCTAGTAACACCTCTAGTGGCAGTCAGTCATGCGGCTACTAGAGGTGCTTAATGTGTCAGTACTGCACAGTGTGCAGCACTAGCATTGAGTGTCTCCGTGTTCCTCATAGAGAATGTTCATGGCACTAAGACCCTGCAGGGAGCAGGTGTGCCCTCAGTGGCTGATAGACCACGATAGGCAGCTTGGTGTGTATTCAAGCAAAGCTGACATGTCAGTAAAGGCAGGGGCGGAGCCAGGGGCAGTATTGCATCAGTGACCCACCCACTCATACTTTGTCCTGATTCTATGGGCGCTGCAGTTGGGAGTTATGGTACATTACAAATAAAAACAATAAACAACCCTCTACTTGGAAAGTATGTATGCAAAGATTGTATCTTTATGTATATTTTGTATTAATCACCAAAAAAAATTAAATAATTATCAAGCATTCCTTAAAAGATATACTGTTATCTACGGAAACAAAAACAAAGCAATCCCATGCCCAAAGAATGCATTTGCCATAAAAATTTCCATAACTATTGACTTTATGAATTGAAGCTTGTCGATTATTAGACTAACCCTGTGAGTCCCCCTTTACTGACTGGCTGATTGCTGGTTTCTACAGTAAGAGAGACTGAAATTTTACTGGGGAGCTAGATATTGAAAATTCTAGCTGTTGGGTCATAAAATACTAAGTTAAACATACAGCATTATTCACTAAAATTGTCAAAAAAAATAAAATAAAAAATAAAATATATATATATATATATATTGTTGATAGCTTGACACTCTCCTTACCAGGAATCTGTATACATCCGCCTGGGTGCAATCCAAGTGTGTCCAAAATATATACAGGAGAAATCCAGGATGCACACTCAGGTCTTTCAATAAAGTGAATTTACATACAGCAAAAAAATTGACGTTTCGACCCTGCAGGGTCTTTTTCAAGATGTATTTTTGCAAGATATATTTATAATTATAATGACCCATATATAATACTTGCAAAAAGGCAATTAAAGTGGCTAAACTAGAAAATGAGAAATTGATAGCCAAAGAATGCAAAACCAACTACCCCCCAAAATATATATATAATTTTTTGGGGGTAGTTGGTTTTGCACACACATATATATATATATATATATATGTATATATATATATATATATGTGTGTGTGCAAAACCAACTACCCCCAAAAAATTATATATATATTTTGGGGGGTAGTTGGTTTTGCATTCTTTGGCTATCAATTTCTCATTTTCTAGTCTAGTTTAGCCAAAATATATATATAATTTTTTGGGGGTAGTTGGTTTTGCACACACATATATATATATATATATATATATATATATATATATATATATATGTGTGTGTGCAAAACCAACTACCCCCAAAAAATTATATATATATTTTGGGGGGTAGTTGGTTTTGCACACATATATATATATATATATATATATATATATATAATTATACCCAATCCGGCTTACTTAATTGCAGAATTTGTACAGAACAAAACATTGATAAGAGTGTTTGGTCAAATCAAACCAGATGTCTGTGTGTATACAAAATCTAATTGAAACAGAACAAGTGGTGCAGGTCTTGTTTGATATTTGTATAAGGATATGTGGTTTTAAAATGATCCTTTCATTACAGTGAAATGAGATTTTCAATGAAAGTAGTTATAAAGGTTGATTTAAAATGTCAGTGGAGAATTAATAAGTGTGTGCAGGAGATAATGTTATTGCATCAGAATCTTTTATTATCTATCCGGCCCGGAAAGACGCCACCATGTATTCTAAAATTCATATGTAGCTATAAGACTTGTTTGTATTGAGGTGAGGACCCTACATTTGTCAATATCCTTGAATTAAAAAGTCTTACCTCTCAGACCTTGGCGACTCAGAATATAAATTAGGTTAGAAGTGTTTGTAACCAAGTTTCATGTGTCCTTAAAAATCTAGTTGTATACATGTATTTAATTCTGACGTTTTTAATTGGTTGCATTTTGATTGCCCTTTTGATAGATACTGCAGTGCAAAAGGGAGTAATAACAGAAACATCAGCATTGCAATCCTTTAAATTGTCTCTATTTAGGAGGACCACATTTTAGAACCAAATCCCTCTATCCCTCTTTTCCTAATGTCCCTCTTTTTTCTTTTTAGTTTCTAAACATTGTTGGTGTATCTATTTAATACCAGGGGACCACAATAGTAAAACTCAAAGGAATGCATCTTTAAAATGCAATATAAGTGTTTAAAAACAGGTCTGTGTGGGGGCGGGGCCGGACCGCCGACGGGATCAGACATGTTCCGTCTGAGCTCCCGCTTTGTGGCCGGAAAATCGGGGCTAACTGGGGGCTCACACCCCCCACCCACCCGCTAAGCAGATGACAATGATCCCCTGATCGAGAGCTACGAGGGGATACCTTTTAGGAGTCAGCCCGGCACCTACAGTGGCCCGACGAAGGCCCAAGGCGTGTGGAAGCTTGAGCCGGGACGAGACGGCCGCTCTCCCGGGTCTCCTGACGGTGTCTGGCGTCCCCCCCCCCCCTCTGGACCGGGGGGGTTATCCCGGTCTGCCCAAGCAACCACCATCACTCCAAGCAGGGCCGCAAGCTAGCATTCTGCAACAGCACACTCTCCGGCGGCATCCCTCAAGATGGCTGCCGCACGCCTGCCACATGTGCGACCTGCCAGTAAAATGGAGCCTGCTGCAGAGGCAGCCATCCAACGCCATCCGACTTCTACAGACACCTGCCCCAGAGAAGTGCCGGCTGACCACATTGAACAGACCAAAGGGATGCCTACAGCACAGATATTGGACCGAAAAAGAAAACCCTTATACCTGAGGAGGGCATCAGCATTCCACTGGGCCCACCTTAAATGCCCTGGAAACGACTGCAATGGCTGCACCTCCATCCCGGATCCCCTTCTGAGGCGCAAACAACCTGCCAGCACAGGGTATGGACCACACAAATCCACACTGGTCCCCTATTGCACAGCCCAACTCGAATATGTTCCACTCGGGACTTTATCTGATCTCATCCACAGGACTGACCCAGTGACTATCCTAGCCCAACTTGCAATAATCATTTTTATGTTTTGATTTCATGCACAGCACTATATATGCCTATTTAACCCTTGTAAAATGTGGTTAGCATAGCAGAATTGGTGGTTTGGATTAAGCTTATGCAACATATACCTAGCTTGAGATGAATACCTACTATTTCCAGCTGCTTAAACCCATACTGTAATAATCATATATGCGGATTAGTACTAGCCTGTTTAGGTAGCTACCATTGAATATATCTGTATTACTCTTGACCCATAAAATTTATAAAATGTGCAGTGATCTCAAATGTCACACATGTATAACACTGTTCTATTAAGCTTGCTAATGCTGTCGTGGCACTGCATGCATGTATGTTAATCCTTGCACAATAAAATAAAGAATTAAAAAAAAAAAAAAAAAACAGGTCTGTGTAAATAAGATACATTTCTTGTTCTTAAAGGATCATTATAGTGTCAGGGAAAAAAAAAATCGGTTTTCCTGACACTATACCCTGAGCGTGCCCCCACCCCCAGGGTCCCCCTCCCGTGGTGCTGAAGGGGTTAAAACCCCTTCAGTTACTCACCTTACACCACCGGGCTCCCTTACCTCTCCTCCCCCGCCAACGTCAGCTCCCCCGTCTGACGTTAGCGGAATGGAATGCGCATGCGCGGCAGTGCCGCGCGCGCATTCAAAGTGTCCATAGGAAAGCATTTTTCAATGCTTTCCTATGGACGCTCTGCGTGATGGAGGCATAATATGCCTCCAGCGTTGCAGATGCGCCTCTAGTGGCTGTCCAGAAGACAGCCACTAGAGGCTGGATTAACCACATTATAACATAGCAGTTTCTCTGAAACTGTTTCTCTGAAACTGCTATATTTACAGCTGCAGGGTTAACCCTAGAGGGACCTGGCACCCAGACCACTTCATTGAGCTGAAGTGGTCTGGGTGACTATAGTGTCCCTTTAATTACATTTTGATTGCATACATTGTTATATGAAAGTAAAGAAATATTTCTAAGGAAAGACACTCACACCCCATTAGCTGCACACATTGGGGATGTGCAGCAATTTAAGAATTTCAAAATAAATATATTGCATTTACTTGAATCTAATGTGTCACGAATGTAATGCACACCTCAATTTTTTAAACCTGGAAGCTGAAAAATGTCTTTGCTGGCGAATGTAATGCGCATTTATACAAGAAGATACTACTATACAACAGTGTGCCACAATGAAAATGTTTGTTGCCATATACAATAGTAACATTGATGGTATTTAAATTTTTTCAGGAACAAAATTTGCCTGTGTTAATTAGTCTGAATTAAATGTTCCTGTGTGAATTCGCATGCTTGCTTGAATTCACTAGTTTTAATTTACCAGAAAATTTAGAATTTTGCCCCGAATGTAATGCACCATCGATTCTAATGCATATTCAAATTTTGGAAACTTTATTTACCAAAAAAGGTGCGCATTAGATTTAAATAAATACGGTATATATATTTTTCATTTATTGCTTTTGTTTGTATACATTAATGCCTCATCTGTACTGTTCTTTTACCTTAATTTTAGTTATACCCCAGGCAGCCACCATTTTTCACATCCAAACAAAATATGGAAACACAGGCTGAAAAGTATTCATCGTTGTTATGAAACATACTTGCTAAGCACAAAAATACATACCGTATATACTCGAGTATAAGACGAGTTTTTCAGCACATTTTTTGTCTTATACTCGAGTCAGTTGTCTGTATTATGGCAATTTTCATTGCCATAATACAGACATGGACCGGGGGCTGTCAGGAAGCTGTAACTTACCTTCACCGCAGCTCCTGTCAGCTCCCTTCTCTCTTCTCCGGTGCGTGCAGCTCCCAGGTCAGCTCCCTCTGCAACTCTCGCGAGAGCCGCGGGGTCAGAGCGTTGCCACGGGTTACCGTGGCAACGCTCCGCGCGGCCGCGAGAGTTGCAGAGGGAGCTGACCTGGGAGCTGCACGCACCGGAGAAGAGAGAAGGGAGCTGACAGGAGCTGCGGTGAAGGTAAGTTACAGCTTCCTGACAGCCCCCTCCTACAGCCCATCCACTGGACCACCAGGGAGTGAGAGCCCCCCTCCCAGGCCAGCTAACAAGCAGGGAGGGGGGACGAAAAAATAAAAATATTAATAAGAAAACAAATAATAATAAGAAAAAAAAATATTAAAATAATAACATAAAAAAAATAATACAAATAATAATAAAAGAAAAAAAATTGTTACCTAAAAAAAAATAATAACATTAAAAAAAATATTAAAATAATAATTAATTAATAAAATGCCCACCCCCACCAATGCTCTGCACTCACACACACACACTGCACACACACACACACTGCACTCACACATACACTCTGCACTCACACATACACACTGCACTCACACATACACACTGCACTCACACATACACACACTGCATTCATACACACACTGCACTCATACATACACACTGCACTCATACATACACACTGCACTCATATACACACACTGCACTGCATTCATTATACACACACTGCATACACACTGCACTCATACACACACAATGCACTCATACACACACTGCATTCATTATATACACACTGCATTCATACACTCGCACACACTGCACTCACACACACTGCACTCACTCACACACATACTGCACTCATACACACACACTGCACTCATACACACACCCAACGTGGGGCGCCAAAGTTGTTATGGTACTTTTTAGCAGTAAACCAAAATGTTTAAATGTCTATCTGTTCCTGTCCAAATTAATAAAATTGAATTGCGTATATACGCTGAAGTAATTAAGTCTGACACACAAGGTTCAGGTTAAAATAACTTCGAGAAAATTTATTGGCAAGTGATTAAAAAGCGGGCGCGCAGGCCCTTTTAAGAGGCATTTTACGTCATCATTGATTATTAGAATATCAGCAAATAAACATCATTAATTGGATTAATTGTTAAGTGTCGGGATTAGTGTCCACCTATCAATATTATTAATTGGCTCAAAAACTAAGTGGTTAGTCCCGTGCCCACCCACCAAGAAGTGGGATTGTTCTGGACACGGGTGGGGACAAGGGGGTCTTGAGCGTCATTTTACACGGTCGGTGATCTCAGGCCTCGTGGCCAGGTGCAAGGTCTCTTATGAATAGAACATTTCATTACTACTGTGTTCTCATGGCCTTCAAATTATACTATGTTGCAAGTTAAGGAAAAGTCAGCAACTCCTGTGTTAATCATGTCTTTGTTAGAACATACAGTCTTTGTCTTATTGTATTAGATGTGCTGGGAAATTCTGTCAAGTAAGGTAGTTTTAAAATGAACAAGTTAGGTTATGAGGACAAAATGGAGGAATGAAGAAGTCAGGTTAGGAGGACAAAATGGAGGATTCACAATATGAGGTTAAAATGGAGTTAGTGCAATAATTGAATACAAGCACAATAAGGATTTTTAAATAATCCCACATCACCTAGAGTGGTCCTTTAACCCCTTAAGGACCAAACTTCTGGAATAAAAGGGAATCATGACGTGTCAGACATGTCATGTGTCCTTAAGGGGTTAAAGGATATAGGGAACTCATATATGCTCTTCATATTAGTAGCTAAACAATAAACTCCATAAAAAAAAAAATTACAGTTTGTGTGTTTAAAGGGAAACTCCAGTGCTAGGAAAACAATCCATTTTCCTGGCACTGCAGGTCCCTTCTCCCTCCCACCCCTCAATCTCCGGTTGCTGAAGAGGTGAAAACCCCTTCAGTTACTTACCAGAGGCAGCGACTATGTCCCACGTCGCTGCTTCTTCCTCCGCGCCACTCCTCCCTGTGATTGCGTCGGCCGGTGGGTGAGACTGATCCCGCCCACCGGCCGGGGAGATCTAATGCGCATGCGCGGCAATGTCGCGCATGCGCATTACCGCTCCCAATAGTAAAGCATTGAAAATGCTTTTCAATGCTTTCCTATGGGGAAATGAGCGACACTGGAGATCCTCACACAGCGTGAGGACGTCCAGCGACGCTCTAGCACAGGATTTCTGTGCTATAATCCAGGAAGTAGACAGCCACTAGAGGTGGAGTTAACCCTGCAAGGTAATTATTGCAGTTTATAAAACAAACTGAAATTATTACACTTGCAGGGTTAAGAGTAGTGGCAGTTGGCACCGAGACCACTCCAATGGGCAGAAGTGGTCTGGGTGCCTGGAGTGTCCCTTTAAGTTAAAAGAGACCTGTGCATTGTGGGGTTTCTGTAAACATGTACCCTTGGTGATGGAAGGTTAGGCAGACAAACTCAGCTGAAGCTCCCCCTTGTCAGACCCCTACATTCTTTCATTCTACTACTGACAGCAACACAAACAGGGGGAGAATACAGGGTCCTTCACAGACCACGTCATTCATGGATGATAAGATGACATTATGCAAAAATGTACATTTCCCATCAGCCTTCAGGACTTACTACTAATGGAAAATGGCAAGTCAGCTGGAAGTAAATATTCAGTTTTTTGCGGTTTTGCAGTTTTCTAAAAAAAATATCTTATGTATATCTTTAGATTGCTCTGGATAATTGGAATGTCATATATAGGATTTTATTTAGAAAAAGAGGCATAACTTCTTCAAAACTAGTATGTCTAACTATCAAGGTTATTCACTAAAGTGAAAATTACTAAGTTTTTAATTTCAGGCCCGAATAATCGACCTTTTTTTTTTACTGACTTTTTTTTTTTTTAACTTAAATTTGGCTTAATTGTAGCCACAAACTGGAATTTCACGAGGACTGGGCCTGACTGCCAAGCAAGCAAGATGCATGCAGAAGGAGGGCCTTGGCATAGTCTGTGATCCTGAATCCTGACATGTGGAGGACACTTGTGCAATGCCTGGACTGATTTTTACAACTCTGCTAAAAGTTTTGTGGGTCCTCACATTTAAGGAGCCTAAATAACAAAATGGGGGAACTAGAGGCAGTAGCATACCCTAAACAATATGACATAATAGGCATAACACAAACATGGTGGGATGAGACACATGAGTGGGCAGTTAACTTAAATGGGTACACGTTATTTAGGAAGGATAGGATAAACAAAAAGGGTGGTGGGGTATGTTTGTATGTCAACCATGAATCTTAGGCATGTGGAGTGTGACGAGGAAAATGTGGAAGCTTTATGGGTAGATATCTGCTTGGGGCAAACAAAGGGAAATCAATTATTGGTTGGGATATGTTATAAACCACCTAATGTAAATATTATTGAGGAAGAACAGCTGTTACAGCAAATTGAGAAAGCTGCAAATCTGGGTAACACGTTAATTATTGGAGATTTTAATTACCCGGACATAAATTGGGATAGAGGGACTAGTACTTCAGCAAGGGGAATCCAGTTTCTAAATGTGTTAAATGACACCTTCATGTCACAACTAGTACAAGGACCAACTAGAAAGGATGATTGTCTGGATCTCGTTATAACAAACAAACAATGTTGATCTTTTGACCAACATTCAAGTAGGGTACAGGGCCGGACTGGCCCACCGGGATACCGGGAAATTTCCCGGTGGGCCGCGGCACCTGGGGGCTGCACTGAACATGTATGTGCCACCGGGTGGCCGGTCCGGTGGCACACACTCTGAGGGGGCCGGCCGGCGTCCGCATTCCACGCTGGAGCCGCCGGACCGGGTGGCAGCCTCGCCGGTCCGGCGGCACTCCTGTCAGGCTGTCACTAGCGCTGGGGGCTGAAGGAGGAGCATGTCTCTGTACCATGCTCCCTCGCGGTTCCCACAATTCCCAGCACAGAAACCGCGAGGTATTGTACCCGAGGATTGGAGGAAGGCAGATGTTGTTCCCATATTTAAAAAAAGGGTTCAAAATCCTTGCTGGAAATTATACACCTGTGAGCTTAATTTCTGTGACTGGGGAAAAATTTGAAGGGCTATTAAGGGATAATATTCAGGAATTATTTGGGAAGAACTTTGTTATTAGCAATAATCAGCATGGATTTCTGAAACATAGGTCATGTCAAACTAACCTGATTGCATTCTACGAAGAAGTAAGTAGAAGTATAGATCAGGGTGTTGCAGTGGATGTGACCTACTTTGATTTTGCCAAGGCATTTGATACGGTTCCTCACATTAGGTAAGTATTTAAACCAAAAGAAATTGGTCTAGATGAATATTCATGTTCTTGGGTAGAACATTGGCTTAAGGATAGAGTACAACGAGTTGTAATTAATGGTAAATTTTCAGGCTGGTCAAAAGTGGTAAGTGATGTCCCTCAGGTTCTGTTTTGGGACCACTTCTATTTAACATTTATAAATGATCTTGAAATAGGCATTGAAAGCCATGTTTTAGTGTTTGCAGATGACATAAAACTTTGTAAAGTAATAAAATGTGAGCAGGATATGGTTTTGCTGCAGAGAGATTTACATTGATTAAGGGACTGGGCACTAAAATGGCAGATGAAATTTAATGTAGAAAAATGCAAAGTTATGCACTTCGGTATCAAGAATGCCCAAGCAAATTACACCCTAAATGGCAGTGAATTAGGGATAACAACACACAAGAAGGATTTGGGAATTGTTATAGACAACAAATTGGTCAGCAATATGTAATGTCAATCTGCAGTTGCTAAGGCCAGTAAGGTTTTGTCATGTATAAATAGGGGCATAAATTCTCGGGATGAAAATATAGTTTTACCTCTTTATAAATCGTTGGTAAGACCACACCTTGGATATGCTGTGCAATTTTGGGCACCTGTTCTATAAAATGATATCATGGCACTAGAAAAAGTGCAGAGACGAGCTACAAAATTGATAAAAGAAATTGAGGATTTAGTTACAAAGAAAGGTTAAAAAATTGAAATCTCTTTAGTTTGGAAAAACGGCGCCTCAGAGGGGATATGATAACATTATACAAATATATTCGGGGCCAGTACAAACCATTATCTGAAAATTAATTCAGAAACAGGGCTATACATAGGACACGATGTCATGCATTTAGGCTGGAAGAAAGGAGATTTAATCTAAGGCAAAGAAAAGTTTTTTTACAGTAAGAACTAGAAGGATGTTGAATTATCTGCCTGAAGAGGTGGTTTTATCAGAGTCCATACAGATGTTGAAACAGCAATTGAATATATACTTCTAAAAACAGGACATACCGGGATGTAAATTCTAATTAGTGGGGTAATAGCTGCTTGATCCAAGGAGATACCTGACTGCCATTTAGGGGCCAAGAAGGAATGTTTTATCCTAGTTTGTTGCAAAATTGGAAGCGCTTCAGACTGGTGGTTTTTTTGCCTTCTTTTGGATCAACAGCAAAAACAGATGAGACAAAGGCTGAACTTGATGGACGCAAGTCTAATTTCAGCTATGTAACTATGTAACTAAGTATTTATTTCGGCATTTTAACTGTTCCCCATATCACCGGCTACCCGAGCCTAACGCCCTGTGGTGGGGAGAGGCGGCTGATCTTCCAGCCCAGGGGGTGCATCTCGCAGGATTGTTTTTGCAGCCCCATTTGCACCAGTGCGGAATATCCCTGTCCTCACTGGGGTTCACAGTTCCTGATTCCAACGTCTGATTTACACATCCAATATGGCCGCCTCATCAGAACCTCAGCTAAGCCATGTGGAGCAGAGAAGATCGTTTGACACCAGATTTAATGTGCTATGCCTGGAGCTCTGACAATTCGTGCCTGACAAAAGGTACTTACCCCTACTCTTATTCCAACTACCCACACAGCAGACTACGTTTCCCATTTCTCTTCTGGGTCTGGGGCCAAGTCTAGAGGAAAATCCAGACAGCCATCCATATACCATTGGGACCAACTGAGCATGGGGAACCCTGTGGGCTCAAAATTTTGCCACCAGAAGATGGCTGATCGATGGACATGGAGCACAAGCCCCCTTAAGGCCCGGAGCAATAGTAGTGGGGACGATTAGCTTAAAGGGACACTATAGTCACCAAAACAACTACAGCTTATTGAATTTGTTCTGGTGAGTAGAATCATTACATTTAGGCTTTTTGCTGTAAACACTGTCTTTTCAGAGAAAATGCAGTGTTTACATTACAGCCTAGTGCTAACTTCACTGACCACTCCTTAGATGGCTGTTAGAGATCCTTCCTGGGTCATGGCTGCCTAAAATGCATCCAAACATTCAGTATCTCCTCCTTCTGCATGCAGACACTGAATTTTCCTCATAGAGATGCATTGATTCAATTCATCTCTATGAGGAGATGCTGATTGGCCAGGGCTGTGTTTGAATTGTGCTGGCTCTGCCCCTGATCTGCCTCTTTGTCAGTCTCAGCCAATCCAATGGGGAATCATTGTGATTGGATCAGGCTACCACTTCTGCTGATGTCATGGTCAAAAGGAAACAGGGACAAAGCCTGCAGCTTCAAGCTTGAATACAAGTAAGATTTTACTATATTTAGGGAGGGATGAGGGGGGTAGGGGGGCTAGATGGTGGTTTTAACCCTATAGGGTCAGGAATACCTGTTTGTGTTCCTGACCCTATGGTGCTCCTTTAATGTCCTCACTCATCTTGTGTAGTGTGACAAGCTGCATAGACTACACAGTTTGTTGGTGGAGAAGATGCATACTGATCCTATTGAGGGCCTGATCACCCAGTGCTGGTTCACTTGTGACATAGTGTGACCTCCCATGACGACATCTGGTCACACAGCAGGACACTCACCCATCTCCAATGCAGAGAGCTCTACTAATACTCTGTGCCTTATGTCTTTTTTGCCTCATGTTCTCTTCTTTTTGTTATTTACTATACATAATTACTCTACCATTACCTAGCCTGTCGCAGTGCATAAAGCCTCATTCCATACTAATCCATGCTATACATCTCTTGCACTGTGATTTTCTTGTTTTGACCTCTTTACTTGAAAAATGTGCAGTATGTTCCTATTCATATTCAGAGTAAGCATGGATGTCTAATGGGTTAAAAAGAACATATGGTACTATGCTGTACCATGATAACTCTGGAATGTGGTAATTGAGGGTATAGAAGTAAAACAAGAGATTAGAAATATGGCTAGGGTTATATTCTGATGTCATTATGGTCATATCTACATAGAATAGTGAAGAAAGGACCACAAGGTTCTTCTTGTCCGGCTTTTTTCTAACTATGTAGAGTCTAACTCTCCCTTCAGGAGTCCAGCAATTAACATCTGCTGTAGAACATCCATAATCCTGTAACATCCTTTGTTGTTTTATTATGTATCAGTAACTGTATAAATATAAACCTGAAGAAACCGTAAATCAGATTGCATATTGGTACCTTTGGTTAATACAGACGTATATTAACCTGGCGAGCTTTAACCCAAGAAGATATACATATCTATCTATATTTATATCTATTGATCGTTTGATCGATCGATATATACACACAGCACTTATTTCAATCAACCTGGAAAACTCAAATTTATCACAGTATTATTCTCTCATGACATGTTTATTAAGATTTATGCCACACAACAGTGCAGAATACGGTTTTGTTTTATCCATGCACAACAAAATAAAAAAATTAAATGTGAAATTCACTGTGAATTCCTGGTAATTCTCACTGTAGCGCATAACTCTGCATGTATACCAAGATCACTGTAGTAATTATATGCTTTAGTTTATTAAGACAAAAAACATTTAATTTGTCAGAAATCTATACAATATCATTAGTAATAAGCTAATTAATTTAGGTTCCGTCACTAATAGTGTTACAGACTACATGTCCCTCAAATACTGGCTGAAGAACAAGGGACTTGTATGGCATGATAAGTGGAGTGTCAGAGATTGCCTAGCTTTGTATATATTAAGTCACAACACAATATTTCCCATTAGCCAACTGCACTTGTTTTCTGTGATGTGTCAGCCATGTATACCAGCTGTGAACCCACTCCTTTTTATAATATTTATCCTACAACGATTGCTTTCTCATTAGCCAAATTAATAAATGTAAAATAGATACACACTTGTGCATAGATACACACTCTTTAATAACATATAATGACAGTGTTTACCTGTACACGTAACTGGCTCTGTTGAGACTATTCACATCTCTTGTGTATTGCCACTAGATTTTCCCTTATGTTTTAAAACAAGACCGTTTCATTCTAAATGTAATAACGGAAATGGCTTTGTTTTGAATAAGAGCCAAGTAAGAACATCACAAGGATGAAGACATGTTCTCCTGCTCATCTTGAGAAAACATTGTGAAGGTCAAATATGTAAACATGTTCTTATGATTCTTTTCCTGCCAATCCAACTGTTTATTTCTAATATATGCATGCATTTATATATAAATGTATGTATATATATTATCTCAAGGGGAGACCGCAAACAGACAGTCTGTTTCCCCAAACCTGATATTCATGGAACTCTTAAAGATCCAGACATCTCCCATATATTCAGCTCACAGCTCAGCTCAGATCACAACTTAGTCAGGAACCTCCTCTCCCAGGAGCACACAGCAGGATGCAGCTTCTGCTGTCACGAACCAGCCGCCCTCCTCACATATTTGCACATAGTTTGCTCAGGTACCTCCTCTGGCAGGAAATTCACAGCAGTCATTCTCAGCAGCAGAGCAGCTACCCACCTCAAGACTTTGCGTCCATTTACATCGGTCAGGGAAACCGTCTAGGAAGCCTTCCAGGGATGGTCCCTTGCTCAGCCACGCAGCGTTTCGACCCTTCCCCTGTTCCCTGGTCTACATTTCCTGCCTCATATCATGTTGGTTCCCCTCTTGCAGTCAAAATAGCCCTGATGTGTTGAGGCATAGACTCTACAAGACCTCTGATCCTGTGCTGTAGTATCTGGCACCAAGACATTAGCAATAAAAATGTGCTATCACCACAGAGATAAGTGTGTGAATAGAGTGTTAAGTATATGGTATACTTATCTAATAGTAAACAGGACAGCCTCCCACTGATCACCTCCTAGATGATGATCTTACATCAAATAGGAATCGAAACAACAAAACATGGGAAATGGCTATATAATCCAAAAGAGAATACAAAAACAAAACATAGTGTATTACTGTTATAAATTATATATGTGTGCTGGTAGTCTTTTGCACTCACTAGATTGAGAATATAAACTCATTCAAAGGGTGCTTCCTCCGATGGTGTTGGGGGGGCTGTAAACCCATGCCTTGGTCCGTGTGTGCTCCTTTAAGAACCGAAATCCAGAGGATGGTGGTAAAAAAAATATACGGCTTTATTTATAAAAGGTGAAAATACACCAATAAAGTAAAAACAGAATTGGTTCTACACGTTTCATCCAAGTACAATTGGACTTCCGCAGGAACCATAAAATGAATATGTGTAACAGCAGCATGCAACAATGACATACAGCAATAAAACAGCCTAACCCCCATACATTCTCCTAAATAGGGCTAATCCCTAGATTCAAAAGATTACCAGCGCACATATATAATTTATAACAGTAATACACTATGTTTTGTTTTTGTGTTCTCTTTTAGATTATACAGCCATTTCCCATGTTTTGTTGTTTCTATTCCACCAAGACATTAGCAGCAGATCCTTTAAGTCCTGCAAATTAAGAGGTGGGGCCTCCATGGATCAAATTTGTTGATCCAGCGCATTCCACATATGCTCAATCGGTTTGCAATCACATTAGACTCTTTTTCATGTTCCTCAAATCATTCCTAAAAAATGTTGAAGTGTCCTGCTGAATGAGGCCACTAGCATCAGGGAACACCATTACTATGAAGGGTAAACCAGCTTTGGTGGTGGGCAAGGGTCATCATGGGCACTCCGACTGGTCTAACTAGGCAGACCCATGCGCTGCAAATTGCGATGCACTATGTGTTCTCACACCTTTTTACCATAGCCAGCATTCATTTTTTCACTCCACCTTTTCTTGGAAAGAATAAAACTTAACTTTTATTTCATATTCAACGTTTCAGATATATGTATGGCAATAGTTAATTGAAGTGCACTCACCACTGTGAATAATTTGCCAAAATCGATGCACGTGGTCGACTGAGCACGCATGCCCACGTATACTCCCTAACCCCCCAAATATCTCCTTAGCATGAACTGTGGTTGCCATAGCAAATGCACAATTACGTCAAGGTGCTGGGGGATGCCAGCCCATCATATGCTTATAGTATGCCCAGGCTGCAAAATAAGAGAGGCCATAATGGTCCTGTCTGGGTGAGTGTGGAACATGATCTCAGTTGAGGGTGCTACAGAGAAATGGTATGTATCCTAATGTGCGCCCAGGAAGTATGTCCTGCAAAGAGGGCATTACAGATAGTGATATTAGGAATGCCTGGAGGGTACACGATAAACATGTGGGCTGGCATTCCACACCACCTTGATAGCCCTCCATTGATACAATTATACTTGGGACAACCTGGTAAGAGCAGATATCTATAAGCATCTAGGCTCTCATGGAAAATGTTGGGGCTTAGGTTATAGTCAGGTGGGCTAGGGTTAATTTATTTCATTTAATGTAGCATGTGCTGTTAGTGAAGGGCTGATTGGTTTTAGCGCAGCATGAGAGCTAGTGTGTCAGTTAATTTAAACAAAAAAAGTGCAGGAGTCCAAGTTTCAGTCAGCAGGCAAACAAGCTGAGGAAGCCCCCACCTTCCCTCCTTTTATTGATTTGGTTGTCGTTTGTCGTGATCTTTTAAGGGGGGTGGGGAAGAGGGGTACAAATCACCCTTCATGTCAGTTAGACAGAGGGGTTGTTATAAGTGGTTATTAAGTTCAGACTTTCAGGGCAGAACAAAGAAATTTGGTATATCTTAAGAAGGTTATGCAAAGGAGTTATGATATGATTATATATATATATATATATATATATCCTATATATGGTTTTGTTATTAAATGTCAACCCTTACCCATGTCCAATAAAGTTCACAGCCTTTCTCCAACATACGACTTGTTGTGTGTCTTTGTTTATGTATTATATGCACCATAAAATTATCATGACTTGGTTGAGTTAGACACAATGTCAAAGCTCCTGTTCCACGGTTCTCACAAAATATATTATGGCTATGTTTATAGACAGAGTTTTGCTGAAGGTTCCAGAACTTGCAGCTTATCACAGCTTATTATAGACCATTTAAATAAGATTTAAATCTTAGTGACTTAAGTGTTTTTGCCAAAAATCATCCCCTAATTAAAACATGAAGAAGGAAGTCCTCAAATCAGCAGATTTATAAATGGAATGCTTTTCTCCAGAGAAATGTGGATACACTTTGCCAATAGATGGGGTGTGCCAGGGCCTGGCTGTGCCGGCGTTCCTACCAAGATAGTATAAATGTTGCAAATATAATACATTATTTTTACAGTAGAAGTCTAAAACACAGACAGAAGAAATATATAGAATCCTGAGATTACATGTGCAAAAAAAATCACTAAACGACATGAATCCATTACATAATGCATACTAATAATATCCAGCCTTAACACCCACTCTTGCATGATTTTAGGTGACTAATACGATATAAATTACTACGGCTGCATTAAATGAACCATATAAATACACCAAAAAAATACATTTTCTGCAAAAAAAATCAAATCATTTACTTTAAGGCCAGTCAGTCAAGAGGGTTTTAGCTACAGCATTTAAACATTATAGAAATTATAGTCAAACGTGGGAATCCAAGGCTTGACAGCTCCTCAAATACTTTCCTGCTTTAAAGCACCGGGTTTGTATCATGTTCTCTCCAGACATGTGTTTCTATTGCTAATCTAATGTGATGGATTTTTAACCCTCTCAATCCTCGCATATTTCTTTTTTTTTTTTAATCAAATTAGGAGATCAAGGAGGTTAGTTTCATTTGAGAGAATTTAAATAATTTAATTTGAGAATTCTGTTATTTTTTCTTCACATTAAATTCTCATATACATATTAACCTACATACATTTATAATATATATCGTTGCACACACATATTTATAGTTATATATTGAAGGTGTCATATGCCAGGCTATGCTAAATGAGGCAGCTATGGCTCCTGGTAACAAAAATATTACCATTAAAATACTCTCAAAATTAAAAAGAAGTACTCCAATTATATCTCAGACTCACAAACAACAGGGAGAGCTTAAAAGTATGTGTGTGTGTGTGTGTATATATATATTTGGTATTATGCTCTCAGGACATAAGGTGTGTGTGTATACCATAGCATGATACTAAGCATGATACTAAATCTGACTATGCCACATAGTAGAGAGATCATAGACACAGCAAATAGTTTCTTTTCTACAGCAACGTTTCGGCTAATATATTAATCCTTTATGAAGCCTAGCAACATGGAGAGGGTCCAGGTGTACAAACGGTTGCCGGATTTTTTTTTAATTCATCGGGAGCATTCCCCCATATAGACTCTGAATAAGAAAAGCAAGCCAATTTTCAACCCCTAGACGCTCAAGATTATCAAACCATTTGTTAAGCATGCAGAAGTCTCATATTGCATCAATTCCAGTAACAACGGATCTCTATTCTCAAGGAGATACAGGAAGTTTTGAAACTTCTAAATCTGTACCCAAATCACTCTCCCGAATATAAGCAAACATAAGAATACGAGCAATCACAACTAGATAATAATCATTAGAAGAAATATCAATCCCCTTGTCAATATTACATTCCCAGAGTCAATCTAGGTAAGTTTATATCAAACTGAACAGGATAAAGCACAGAATTATTACATCCACATTAAAAGTGACAGTGTGTTTAAAGTGAAAGTAAAAATAGAGTGTATTTACTAAACATAGAAACATAGAATGTGACGGCAGATAAGAACCATTCGGCCCATCTAGTCTGCCCAATTTTCTAAATACTTTCATTAGTCCCTGGCCTTATCTTATAGTTAGGATAGCCTAATGCCTATCCCACGCATGCTTAAACTCCTTCACGGTGTTAACCTCTACCACTTCAGCTGGAAGGCTATTCCATGCATCCACTACCCTCTCAGTAAAGTAATACTTCCGGATATTGTTTTTAAACCTTTGTCCCTCTAATTTAAGACTATGTCCTCTTGTTGTGGTAGTTTTTCTTCTTTTAAATATAGTCTCCTCCTTTACTGTGTTGATTCCCTTTATGTATTTAAATGTTTCTATCATATCCCCCCTGTCTCGTCTTTCCTCCAGGCTATACATGTTAAGATCCTTTAACCTTTCCTGGTAAGTTTTATCCTGCAATTCATGAACCAGTTTAGTAGCCCTTCTCTGAACTCTCTCTAAGGTATCAATATCCTTCTGAAGATACGGTCTCCAGTACTGCGTACAATACTCCAAGTGAGGTCTCACCAGTGTTCTGTACAATGGCATGAGCACTTCCCTATTTCTACTGCTAATACATCTCCTTATACAACCAAGCATTCTGCTAGCATTTTCTAAAGTGAGAATTCAAAGTGAATTTCAAATTTTGGTTCAAAATGGATTTTTTTTTTTAACTAAGCTAAGTTTCAATTCAGCTACTGTGGCTTTAAATTTGAAACTCACTTTGAATTCTTACTTTAGTAAACAAGCCTGACAGTTTGACTTCATGCCCGTGAAATAATGACCATAACAGCACCTTCTAGGTATTTTGAACTTCCTCACAAGGTAAATGAGGTAGTATCAACTTTTAGTAACAAGCTTTCCAGAAAACTAAGTTTCCAGAAAACTAAACCAAAATTAAATATAATAATCAGTTTAATCTGTCACCCTTTATAAAATCGTCAAAATAACATAGTAGTATGTACATTGATAGGGAATATGTGAAGATCACATTTTGGTATCCATGTAAAATAGCACGCACAATATTGAATATCCTTCTTTGCCATGTGTATTTCAAGCGTCTCTAAATGTCTTTGACAATTGAATATCACAATAATAAAAATTGTTTAAACTGTGTTTATTTTACTAATGCACTTGCAACTCCCATTATAGTCAGAACTGAGAACTGATATCTACTATAGACAGAATGCTAGAAATACTAGTAAAATTTAATCTGGAATACACAGTCCACATAAACTGTAATATACAGCAACCTCATCCATTGCATGACAATCATGAGAGTAGCAATTGGTTTGCTCTCCTTCAACAACAACAAAAACCAAAAACAAAAAAACAAAAAAACTGAACACTAGGTTTACTAAAGGCAAACATTTAAAGAAACACTCTAATAATAATAATAATAATAATAATATATATATATATTAACATTTTATTGTGGAGGTCACTTTCTTGCTACCAAAACAGCTCTGATGCATTGAGGCATGGACTCCACAAAACAAGGTGAAGCCTCCATAATTTGGAATTTGCTGTTCCAGCACACCCCACAGACTATCAATCAGATTGAGATCAGGGGAATTTGAAGGCCAAGGCAATACCTTGATCTCTTTGTCAGGTTCCTCAAACCATTCCTGAACAATATTTGCAGTGTTACAGGGTGCATTATCCTGCTGAAAGAGGCCACTGCTATCAGGGAACACCATTGCCATGAAGTGGTGTACATGGTCTGCAACAATCTCTAGACAGGTGGTATGTGTAAAAGTAACACCCACATGAATGCCGGGACCCACGGTTTCCAAGCAGATCATTGATTATGTACGTTCTTCCCCTAGTGCATCTTGCTGCCATCTCTGCCCCAATGTTACACATGTACCCAGCCATCCACCTGATCTAAAAGAAAACATAATTCATTAACTCAGACAACCTTCTACTATTGCTCCATGGTCCAGGTATGACACTCACGTCCCCAATGAAGGCTCTTTCAGTGCTGGACAGGGGTCGTCGTGGCCACTCTGATCGGTATGTGGCCACGTACAGCAAACTGTGATTCACTGTGTGTTCTAACACCTTTACATCACGGGAAAAAATGAAATTTGTTTGCATCTTAAGCTACAATAGCTCTTCTGTGTGACCAGACCAGACAGGCTAGCCTTAACTCCCCATGTGTATCAATGAGCTTTGGGAGGCCATGACCCTGACTCCGCTTCACTGGTTGTCCTTTTCATGCAACACTTTTGATAGGTACTAACCACTGCATATTGGGAACACCGCACAAGACTTGCAGTTTTGGAGATGCTCTGACCCAGTCGTCTAGCCATCACTATATCAAAGTCACACAGATCTTTTCGCTTGCCCATTTTTCCTGCTTCCAACGCATGAAATTCAAGAACTGTGTCCCTTTTTAAATGGGGAAAAAAAACACGTCAGGTTTACCATTATTGCAGTGACAAGACAATGCCGTTTCTTAGGACTGTTTTCATTTGCAAGGCTGCAGGGGCAGCATCTTTGCTCCAAAATCACTTCATTACTTGGAAGTGAATTTGGTGCTTAAAGTGTCCCTTTAAAGATATGAATAGTTGCATAATAAATTACACGGTGAAAATACTGACAGTTTCACAGGATACTGATCTTCTAGAAAAAGTAAAATGAATAATTAATTTTGTGAGCACTCTTCAACTCTCAAAATATTGCATTGATGTGTCAAACAAATATAAAGTACAAAGTCATTTTCTGTTCTTCATGCTTATTAAAAGACTGAGAGACATCAGGAAAATACTTTCAATTAAATGATTCACAAACTGAGCAGTCAGCAATCCCTGAACTGCAAGTACTGCAACTGCTGTGTTGCTAGACTGATAAATCAGTGCATGAGAAGGATTAGATGCATATCTTGAACAAGTAGCATGTTCTCCATGTGTATATTATCATGCATGTGCATAGACAAATATATTGTAAGGAAAGCGGTTCTGGTTTGTGCAAAGTTGTGAGATAGGGCAAAGTTATGGAAATACCTTCAAGTCAGCCATTCACTAATAGAGAGTTGTAAAGTTTAAGAGAATGTTGCACACCTCAGTTGTCTTGGGAATACTTCCAACAGGGTGCTCCAAATATGGTGGATGTCCCATGCAGACATGGTAGTAAGAACATTAGTCTGGGCACACCTGGTGGTTTCTTTAGTAGGCAGTCATTATTTGGAGCGCAGACTAGAAAAACTAAAACGTGCCAGCTCTACTGACTTGACAAAGGCTCAGGAGAGCCGAAACGTTGTTTTTTATTCTGCACTCCAAATAAAGACTACCTACTAAAGAAACCACCAGGTGGGCCCAAACTAATCTTCTTACTAGCATTCACTAATAGAGATGTTGAAACCAGAACCTTGGATGACCGTGATGAACAGAAACCTTGCTTCACCACCCTAACACACTACCAATGCAAACAGTTACATACATTTGCCACTAGATTGGTTATAATTAGATCCCAGATGTTACATTACTCCCATGATGCTTTATGCCTTTTATAATGATTTAGAATGACAAAACATCATAAAAGCTGTAGTTTAAAAACATTTGGGAATTTAACTTTTGGGCTCCCGTGGGTTATAACAAACCATTGGTAGAGTGTAAGCAACTTTTTTGTTATTTGAAACCAAGATTTGCATAACAGGACATCTTACTAATGTAATGTGTGCTTTGGTATTGTCCATGTTTTAACCCCTTAAGGACCAAACTTCTGGAATAAACGGGAATCATGACATGTCACACATGTCATGTGTCCTTAAGGGGTTAAATACTAATGCACCACCCTCCCCTTTTGGTAAAATAATCACTCTACGCACCATAACCAGCTCATTGTTGTGACTATGATGCAAAGAGCCTTTGAAATGCAGGCTCCATAATTTGCAACAAAATGTTTGAGTGTTTGACAAAAACTGAGGCTCTTCTCGCCCCTACAGATCGGGTAACGTAAAAGAGAATACACCCAGTGCTCCAAGTCTATCATTGCCATCCAAAGTTGAACCACTAATGAGAAGCTGGCTTCTGCATTATGTGCGTCCTAAGAGGGGAACCCCTAGTTTATGTCAATGGTCTCAGATTAAAATGTAAATCACATTAATTCAAAATAATTTAAATTATAATATAAGTAGAAGAATGGTAGTTTCAGATCATAAAATCTAAGAAGTCATACTACACATTTTACATCCTGTTTTTTTTAACCTAACTAAACATATCTAAATATACAAAAGACTAAAAATCTAATTTTAAGTACAGATGCTGTCCTGTACCCCCTATGTATACTTTTTCAATCAAACATCATAAATTACTCCATATTTTTTTGGTTATGTGTTAAACAATGTCACTTAGGTCAACTGATAGGTCTATTCTCATGAATTGTATAAGCTCGTTTGGTAGACTGAGAACAATCATCAACGACTAGGTCAAGTTGACCATTGTGTCAAAAATAGATCTTCATATATAACATGTTTACTCCTTAGACAGCAAATTGCAGTAAATTAAAATTTTGTTTTTCTCTCTCTCTCTGCTGAGTGGTTTGGAGCAAAACAGCAATATTTTACATATTCAGAGATTTCTCCTAAATAAAAATATGTATTTAATATATATATTTGGGTATATATTATGTGGTATATGTACAGGCTTTAGCTGAGGTTTGTTTTTGTTTTAATTAAATGCTACCAGAATACACCAATGTAGGCATAATTCCAACATACAGTGAGAACATTTGACTGTGAATAACAACATTAAATAGAAAATAAAATGTTTCCCTAATTTATATATATATATTTTTTAACTGGCTATGTATAGTTATGTATACATGACAACTGTATGTACTTTTATTAATACCGAGTAATTTACACTAAACTCCTGTTTGATAATCTATATACTCCAAAGAACAGTTGACAGGCTAAAGTACTATACAGTGATCGGAAAAAGTATTTGATCCCCTGCTGATTTTGAACGTTTCCCAGTGACAAAGAAATGATCACTTTATAATTTTAATGGTAGGTGTATTTTACCAGTGAGAGACACAATAACAAAAACAAAATCCAGAAGAACACATGTCAAAAAAGTTATAAATTGATCTGCATGTCAATGAGTGAAATAAGTATTTGATCCCCTATCAATCAGCAAGATTTCTGGCTTCCAGATGTCTTTTATACAGGTAACGAGCTAAGATTAGGAGCACTCTCTTAAAGGGAGTGCTCCTAGTCTCAGCTCGTTACCTGTATGAAATAAACCTGTTCATAGAAGCAATTAAATCAATCAGATTCCAAGCTCTCCACCATGGCCAAGACCAAAGAGCTGTCACAGGATGCCAGGGACAAGATTGAAGACCTACACAAGGATGGAATGGGCTACAAGACCATCGCCAAGCAGCTTGGTGAGAAGGTGACAACAGTTGATGCGATTATTCGCAAATGGAAGAACACAAAATAACTGTCAGTCTCCCTCGGTCTGGTGCTCCATGCAAGATCTCACCTCGTGGAGTTTCAATGATCATGAGAACAATGAGGAATCAGCCCATAACTACACAGGAGGATCTGGTTAATGATTTCAAGGCAGCTGGGATAATAGTCACCAAGAAAATAATTGGTAACACTACACCGCGAAGGACTGAAATCCTGCAGCGCCCGCAAGGTCCCCCTGCTCAAGAAAGCAAATGTACAGGCCCGTCAGACATTTGCTAATGAACAGCTGAATGATTCAGATTCAGAAAGTGTTGTGGTCAGATAAGACCAAAATCGAGCACTTTGGCATCAACTCAACTTGGTGTGTTTGGAGGAGGAGGAATGCTGCTTATGACCCCCCAAGAACACCATACTCACCGTCAAACATGGAGGTGGAAACATTATGCTTTGGGGGTGTTCTTCTGCTACGGGAACAGGACAACTGCACCGCATCAAAGGGACGATGGACCCAGTGGTGTATTTTGGTTTTGTGCTGCCCTAGGCATCACACTGTTTAGTGAATAAAATGTGAATTATTTTATCCTATTGAGATGCTAACAGGATTTTAGAAGTGTGATGCTAGCAGCTCAGATGTTTTATTTTTTTCCCAAAATACTTACCAAATCCCAGTCTGACTGCCAGCAGCATAACTTTAAGCTAGGCTACTCGTTTTCAATACTAAAATCATGACTTAAAACCAAGTTGTTGTTTTTCACTCTATATAGTCACACTTAGTTCAAGCCTCAACATATTAACCCATAAATCTATGAGTGTCATGCAGATTTTTTTTTTCTAGAGTGGTCGAGCTGCCGCTGTCGCCATTTTGGGCTTCATGGCCCGCCGCTTTCTTGGGTGGCCTCGGTGAGCTGTGCCCCTCCATGGCCTGTGCTGGGTCACTGCTTGTGGTCAGATTGACTATTGGCGCTTTGTCTTGAGTGTCTCTTTGCTGTTAAAAGTTTTTTGCGGGCCACATCCACTCTTTGTGTGGCTCCTGGCTTCTGCTGTCGGGGCGGCCTTTCTCCAGTGCTTGCCCGGCCTGGGGAAGATGTTTAGTCGTCTGCCTTTGGCTAGGTCTCTGGTTCCGGAGGTCGTGTGAGGGGCTTCAGCATCTCCCAGAAGGCGCTGAATATGCCGCTTAGTCTGAGCTCTGTGTCCCTCCAAGTGTTACTTAGGGCTGATGAGTGTATGCCTTCCGCCATTTTGTCAGCCCCTCTGAGGTATTCTTGGCTTAGTGTTCTTGTCGCTTGAGTGCCGCTTGTCGGGGGGGGGAGGGGATCATGTGAGGGTAGCCCGGGATAACCCACGCCGGATCAGCGGGAGGGAGCAAGGGCTCTGAGTCAAGTTTCCAGTTGGTCTAGACTGCAGGATAGCGTCCGTCTCTCCCGTGCCTGCAATGCGCTTGGTAGGCCTTGCCAGGATGTCGTGTGCACACCGATACATAAGTCGGTTGCCCCTTTCGTGTGGTGGCCTTTGTTTGCCAGTTTGGTGCCTGTATCGTCACTTAAAATAGCTTTTTCTGCCTCAGTGAGCGGGAGCTTCAGAGACTTTTGGCTCTGCGATCAGGCCCTGCCCAGAAACAATGTATTTTTAACTGTATTTAATGACAAAGAAGGTATCACATACGTTATATAGTCATGGGAAAAAGAAAGTGCACCCCTTTGAATTCTACGTTTTTTCGTATCAGGACATAATAATCACCTTTTGTTTAGCAAGTCTTACAATTAGGTAAATACAATCTCAGATGAACAACAACACATGACATAATACACGTGTCATGATTTATTAAACACATAATACTATAAATCCATTGTATTAGTTTTAACAGTTGGGGTCTATCGTTGGGATGCTTCTGATCTTGAGATTTCATGCATTAACATTTCTAGTCATCTGCTTATGAAATTAGGGCATCAACAACAATTATGACAACACTTATGACAAGTAAACAACTTCCCATCTTCCCATTGGCCCTTTGTAACACGTTAATTTATGGTAAATATATATTGTTTTAGCCTGATGATTTCTTGTTTGGCTATGTGGTTTAATGAGGAGGTTTGTCTAATAAAGTGAATGCCTACTCAATGCTTGCATTATTAATATTATTTGTCCATTAATATTATTAAGTACCCACATATTCAGCAGTATAGTATTGTAAATGAACAATAGCTAACAGGAGCCAGAATTAATGAAGGCATTTCTCACACATAGTCTAGATATAGATAGACAGACAGACAAAAACACACACAGACACACTTATTGCATATACAAGAGACGGTAACATGTCAAAATAAACAGTGAATAAATTTGTTTGCATCTTAAGCTACAATAGCTCTTCTGTGTGACCAGACCAGACAGGCTAGCCTTAACTCCCCATGTGTAACAGTGAATAAATATTTAGATATGCCAGTATATCAGTAGATGGACTTATAATTCATTATAGGTGTTTGTTCATAGTGATGATTGTTTAAGACATTTCTAGGGGTTATTGTAAGTTTTGAAAAATGAATTGCTTAAGCGGCACTTTCACCCTATATTAAAAATACGTATTTCATAAAGATAGTATCTTTCTGAAACACTCATTATGACTGTGTTTGAATTTCACTGACTTTCATCCCAGTCAAGAGAAATACAGAGACAAAATAGGAACTACTTTGTCTCTGTATTTCTCTTCTGCCTGACATTTCCTGACACAAGGTCGAACCTATGTGTCAAGACCTGCAGCCGTCATCCGAGACAGCTGCAGGGTATTGGCTAGGTCTATGAAGGACCCCGCAGTCTCACGGGATTCCCCATAAGCATCAATGCTTTATTCGCTCACATGCACAAGAGTATAGCAGTGATAATGGCTCCTCCTGAAGAGATTGCGGCGCCCGCGGGGGACAGGTTCAAGTATGTAGATATACAGGAAAAGTGGAAACCACCCAGAATACGTTTAAATATATATGGAATAGAATAACCTGTATTCAAGTAGAATATCCAAGGGTATGCTCTGTGTAAAAAAATCAAATAGCTAACATAGCGTAAAATAGTATAGCATTAATGTGAATAAGTGAAGGTATGAATGCACTCACAAACGGATGAAAAAATCAGGCCTTTCACCCACTCTGGGGTACTGTGATGGATATAAGTTGAGGTATCTTCCAACCAAGTATGTAAAATAAAGGAAATCAAATATGGTGAAGATTGTTATAAAATTATATAAGACATATTTATTGGTCGCACTTACACATAGAAGATATAAAAACAGCGTGTCTCCAAATAATCATGGGACTCCTGGATGATGTTGTCAAAATATCCACAGTAGGAGCCCAGGAGCAACGATCAGGATATAGCAGAAAATCAAAATAAACAAATATAAGTATAAAAAGTACACAAGGAATAAATCCAACGCGTTTCGTCCGGTGAGGTGCTGGACTTCTTCAGGGATGTCTCTGGGTTCGTCCTTGTGGGTTTTTTAATCTCACCCTTATCTGCTCCCATGGCCACCGGACCATCAACAGCGATGTCACTGTTGGGGGACTTTGCAAATTTGGCAGAGTTTCCCCAACGGTGACAGTGTTGCTTTAATACATGCTTAATTTTAAGCCGGAAGTCAAGTTGCGACTGTGTTCAATGACACCAACTTGTTTTTATAGGCCAATCTATCACAGTTTCTGATGTGCTTTAATGACACAAAAATTAAACAATCAAACAAACATAAAAACTTACTGTAATAGAAAAAAAATTGTACAGTTTTTTGGTCCAGAGCTGACACCTGTGTAACTTGACCCATCAATAATTCTACATCAATCCAACACTCACAATGAACACAGTCGCTGGTGTAATCACTATTTGTGGTGAACCCAGGTAATGCTCACTTACAGTTACCTTTTGCAATAGGCATTAAGGATTGAGGAGTAATCTCTCTAACCCACCATATCCTGGTGATTTATTTAGTAGCTATATAACAGATCTAAGAATGGGCAGAATCAAAATATACAAACAAATTATATATAGCATTCAAGAGTTTGACCATTGGAGCTAGGTCCCATCTCACTTGTTGCTTTGCCGAAAGCCTCATAGGGTTAATGATATGCTCATACTATGTGATATGTATATTCCCTTTGCTTGCAGAAGGTTATTGATTGAAGAAGTATATTTACATTACAGATAAATACGAGGCATCCAATGTCTGGTTAATGTTTTACAAAAGCTACTGGAAAACGAAAACTATACTGCTAAACACTCACTTATGGCGATAAGCCAGCAAGGCTCCCAGTCTACCACATACTTATCTATTAATGCTAATGAGTCCAAAGGGGATTATTGCTGACACTGTTATGACTTTGTTTTCATTGTTTCTCCATACCGCTTATATGATATTCATGCTGTCATTGTCAAGACATGCAAGTTGAGAATATGTATTACTTCCATATTGTCTTGTCAAGCAAGGTTGTCTGTTTTCACATAATACACAGTTTAGAAGCAAATCGCTGACATGGAAAATCTCGGCTTACCATTTCTTAATCATCCATCTTAATTTGCACCAATATTTGTTTTGCTCCTAATCCGATTTAGCAGACAAGTACAATTTAGGGAAATTCAGATAAATATTAAAGTCACTTTCAATTTTCTTTTGTTAAATAATCTGTCTTTTTTCCTCTGAATATATTGTTTTATTACATGTACTAAAACCAGAAAACTATATGCGTCATCATTAATATCAGCAAAATGTGTATTGAAAGTTTCTAAACAGATTGTTCTTGTTTAGTCTTGATTATCGCAGTAAGTTGAGCAAAGAAAGATATCAGGACGCAAAATAATTATAAAAAAAAAAAAAAGTATATTCCTCGATTAACCATCTGTTATAGTGATATAAGTTGTAAGGTTTTTAACATCAAAGATAGCAATATAAATACACTTTGTTTCAAATTTCTTGCAGAGAATACAGTTAAACTACACTCTATAAATCAATATAAGTTTTATGCAATTAAAAACATACAAAAATCAAACAACAAAACAGTTAACACTAATATAGCAACATACATAACTGTATATCCACATATACCCTTCGATAATTCCAAACTACAATTTACACATAGTATACCTGGTAAAAATGGCATGCAAAAACAGATGTGACATATTAAGAATGCCGAGCCTCTATTCTTGATATGTTTGGCAAAACTGAAATTGCCTCCTTATAGGAAAAATATAATATTTACATTTTGGTCCAGTGGCTTGCAGATGAGCCAGTACAATATCTAATTATTTGTCTAAGTAGGGAACACATTGTCACGGATGTTGTAGCCCAGGAAGCCATGACCTTCAACATGGACTTCCCATCCAAGTGTTGCACTGGCTAATTTTCTCTTTTTAGAAGAAGAGTTTTAGGTAGAACAAAAATGCAGAAACTCAAATCACTATCTACATTAGAGTTGACTTTTGGGAATGTGCCATCTGGTCCATGATTTAAAAAAATAATCACATTTTTTTTTTTTTTGTGTTGGACAATGTTCACAAATATACCAAAATTGCTCAAGTTATATTTATGTGAATATATTAACCCCTTCAACACCCAAATCAAGTATAAACATTTTTATTATCATGTATTTTGCAGTCTGATATCTGCTCATCTATGTAATGTACTAGAAGTAATGAAAGGGGGAAGGGTGGAACAGTCCAGGGAAACATTGAGGTTTCAATCAGACATCAAACAGCAAAACGCCTGGTGCAGAAACATTGAACTTTCATAATGTTTTGTTATGGAAGGAACATTGAGCTGTATGGGGTTATGAGGATACAAATTATCCTGAACAAACAGTGTATTACTTTCTTTGCCATTAAAGGATCTAATAAATTAAAGGGAACGATTTTAAAAATAAAATCGCAATCCCTCCTATTCTACGGCCAGAATTATTAACAAAAAAGGCAAGCGGGAAACATCTGTTATGTACTAAAAGGTAAAGTAGGTGAGTTTCTAATAAATATGCTATAGAGGTCCTTGTATTAACAAGGGTATTTCAAATCTGGATTTGTTTAATAGAAATTAAAACCCCATACTCAACCCAGGCGTGGCTGGTGTAATGAAACATGGGAAGTCCTCTCCCAACATGGACAATCACATACATCTGGAGGGATTAAAACCAACAGGTGCATCAGAGCAGGTCACTATATCTTCATGAATTTATGAAACTCAATTGTGAGCCTGTACAATTTGTTTTTGTTTTTTAAATTCTACATATCTACTTTTTACAATAAAGACCTTAACTGTAGCCTCTGTAAAGCATCTTAAAGGAACGCTCCATTGTATGTGTATATATACACAATTCCCCAAAGCATGGATATAGGAACCAGGGAGGGGATGTTTCCCTGTTTAAGAAAGATAAAAAATATTTAAAGAATTGGTTATTTCATTCAAATAATAGACTCGATAGTGATAACATATTTTGCTTTAGAAAACTGCCAGAAAGAGGGGCTGGATTACAATGGACTGCCACCCCCTAACCCTCCACCCAGGCTTTCTTTGGTTTCTAGGCTGATGCCACCCAAAACATACAGTATTCACACTATTACTTTTAGTGTCACCTAGCAAGCAGCTGATATATTTATTGTGATGTATTATATAACCCTTGATATGTTTATCTAATTAGTCAATAAACCAGTCCAATTGATGCAATTGGCATTCAGAGTTGCTTTTAATGGGAGAAGGAATTTGGCAGGAGTTTTATAATCCTTTAAATATGTCCATGTTTCCCCCTCTGCCCCCTTCCCCCCACCACCATTCTATCCCGAAAAAATAATTTTAAAAGTGTATCCAAAAATATTAAACCATTTAATAATACTTATGCAAATACATTAAATTGAAGACTTGATTTACAATTGCTTTTGACAACTTTCAGTGCGAAAACCAAATGGTATACAAACTATAAAAAAAAAAAAAAAAACTCAGTTTACTGGCAATCCATCGGTGCTTGCTTGCAGTAATTAGTCTACAACTGAAGTTCTAGAGCATTAGACTTATTCCCCTCATATAAATCCCTACACACAACTGGTCTTTGCCAATCAGGAGAGTCTGCTTACCTCTTGGAAAACAACATAGAAGGGTTATGAAGTTTCTGCTGATACCAAAAGTGTTGAAGAACATTCAACTACCACCAGAATCAACAATGAGACACCAAGAACAAGCCACCAACAGTATGCAACAGAAGGCAATGGATTGACACAGTAGTGGGACAGATTTAAAATGACTGATTTGCAAAATAATTCCATTTATGACATTTTAAGTGTTTTGTTATAGAAATTCTGTCCAAAATTGTTAAAGGTTTTACATTATTTATTTTCAGAATGTGCAGTAGTAACACAGTATCTTTTTGCCAGTCAGCATTTTCTAGATCCCAGTAAAATGTTTATGTTTCTGCAGGGACAGGTGGATCTAGGTAATGAAAAATAAATCTACGGAGAAAATGGTAGGAGCTGATGGAGCAGGTGTAGACAACTGTAACATATCTCATTGATGAGTTAACAATCAGACATGAATAGAGCGTGAAGGGGAAACTGCAGGAAACGGAGAACGGACATACTGTTCCATAAAGAGTGCATAGGCGACTAGATATTGGTAAAAAATGGGGTCAGCAAAACACCAAATATCAAATCAATTTGAATTGCAGGATGAGAGGTCATGAATTAGCAAAAAAAAAAAAAAAAGGGGAGGGTTGCACTCAGTCACAAGTTTTAACACAGGGCGCTCTGAGCATGTCAGCAAACCCCAAACTTTTTTCATTTATAAATTAGCAAAATGACAGTAGTAGTATGTTTTTTTTTATTTTTAATGTTTTATTTTACGAGGTAAAATGAAACTTTTTTTTGGCAACACGTCTAAAACATTTACTGCACTCTTCCCTCCTCTAAATGCATTGTGCCAAAATACTCATTAAAATATTTACATTTCCTTTATTTCTGCTGTTTTTGGTATGGAAGTGGAAGTCTTTCTGAGAGTATATAGCTAGGTAAAAGGATTGTGGCGAGGCCAAACATGAGACAACTCTCCACATTGCCAATACAGCTTGAAACTATGGGATGATAGCCAACGTTTTTGTGCCCAAGAAGGACTTCTCAAAGTCCAACTTGAGATATGAAGGTGATGCATTAAACAGACAGATAAGCTCAACAAAGCTTTGCCAGTTAGCAAGACACACATCTATCTGTGAGGTGGTCTATTGTGAGGTCTTCAAACCCGTTTTATGACCTTATATTTCCATAATACATGATTCGCCATTATGTATCCTATATTCCCATTAACAGACACATACATATGTATATAAACAAATGCAGGCAAATAGATCACTAAATCTATATCTCCTCAACCAGACGGCATAGTGTTATAGTGCCCCAAGTGGCGCAGAGTAGCACAGCAGTACTGTCTGTTCCCCCTAACGTCAGCACGTACTATTATTATTGGTATTTATATAGCGCCAACTAATTCCGCAGCGCTTTACAATATTACAATACAACACAGCTGAGAGAAGTCTAACATTGCCACCAGTCCCTTGGAAAATGTATATCAATGTAACTGAGCTCATAAATGTAAATTCTACATTTCAAGTGCCAGCTGATTATCTTTAATTATTGTATAATTTGCTACAGAATGATATATTCCTTCCATTCACATTACAGCAATTAGACGCCTAATAACCAGCTGAGCTATTTAACGGACTTCGTGCAGAATGTTTTGTTTTTCTTCTGGTGGAACTCCCCATATCATCACTGACATGGTTATTTACAAAACTGTGGATTTGGCAGAATTTTGCATTACATTGAGTTTTAGACCAAATAGGTCATTGTAAAAATTCTACAGCTTAACCATATGTGACTAGGATTTCAGTTCCCTTGTCATTGCTGGGCAATTGCCAATTTGGTGAATAGGTCCCTTTTTATGAGATCCATAAGAAAACATTGCCAGTCTTTTTTCAAAACTCTAGCTTTGTGCCCATCCCAATAAGTTTGAATTTTTCAGTTCCCTCATTGAATTAAATATTTGTACATGCTATTACCCATAAGATCCCAATACTGTCAACGGACCTCGACTTTACAGCTTTGAAGCGAGACCTTGTTTTGAGCTTTTTCCTCCAGTAGATACATCAATTCTGAACTCCAGTGAATCCAATAACAACGAAAATGTTCTATAATAACCTTTGTTTCTTTGCTCCTATGGTTTGCAATAGTATATTTTAAAATAAAAAATAAAACAACCTTTTATATTTTTAATCGTTTTGCAGACTATAATATTTATTCATACCTACAGGACAGCAGCTACAGCTAACACATGTTGTGCTATAACAGGCAGAATGCATTATGTTTTGACAGCTGGCTGATTTATGGCAGGTAGGGTGAGCTGGCATTGTTACTGCATATTTGGTGCGGCCATAAAATCAATCCATTATTTCACACAGCAAAAAGAACGGTTATATTTAACTTCAATAGCTAAAAAAATTCCTTCTGTTAAACACTGCAGAATATTTTAGATGGCGTTTATTTTTAATTTTTATGTGTTTTGTGCAAGATTGAAAAATCAATGTACAGCTATACTTGATGGCAATGTATCTAGTACAAAGTACCTAGGCAATTTGTAATGTTGTAAAGTTCACATAAACGGTATTAAGGGAGACACACATGATAAGGGATTACACTGCTTCAAAGCTTATGGAAGAAGCACATGTTATTATGGTTCTTGGACTGTGCCTTTAAGTGTAACTTTATTTTTTATTTTTATTTTAGGCAACATTTATGAAAGACTACGATTATTGACATGGGGTCTTTTTTTCCTCAATGTGGGTTTCCTAACATGAAACATGGTTTGGTCACACTGATCTGTAAGTATTTTATTACAAGCACTTCAAAATGTTATAATGATTTAGCTTGATTAATGTTTAGCTAGGCTCATAACGTACCATGCTTTCATATGTGATTACTTGATGTTTGCATTTGTGCTTACAGAATTGGTCACGAAATCTGCAAATAATTACAAGGGAATTTTAAGTCATATAGATGAATTCAAAATGTTGCTAGAAATTTGTGTTCAATATGTCATGAAAAATCTAATTGGAACAATTGCTTTGTTATGAAATGTTTTTAATTCGCCAACGTTGGCCTATAATTTTGGTTCCCTGGTCAGTTTACAAGAACTCACAGTTTTGGGGGTTTATGGTGTCCCAGCATCACTCTCCTGTTCATTAAAAGCAACTGGAGGTATGTTGGGATGTGTGTTGGCAGGGACTGCAGGAGTGAGGAAGCAGTCAAGAACCTCCCTGGAATGATAAGGATGGGAGGACATGACTGCTGACAGGGGTAAGAAATACATTGTGGCAACCTAGGGACATGATATAAAGGGGTGAAGAGGGAGGGTGCTCGCCAGTCTCCTGGAGGAAGTGTAGTGACCCTAACTTTTCCCACCCCACGATCTGCATGTGTCTGTATATTTCGGTGGTGTGGGTTACAGCTCGCGGTACTTCTAGCCATCGCAGGTAAAAGTAGAAGAATGTGCCGAGTCTGCTTGGGGAGTCACAGCCTGCTGAGAGCTGATGGCAGGGGGCAGGCTGCTCCGGACTCCTGGTTTATATGGATAGAGCTGTCTGTTGGTGAAACATCCCAACAGCTGACAGAGTTAAGTTGCTGGCCTTTTGAAGTTATTAATAAAGCTGTGGCTGTTGCCCTTACCCAAATCATATGTTTCTTGTGTGTTTATTGGGCAAAGGGGTATGAGGAACTTGTCAGGAACATGATGCTGGTCTTATTGCGATTGGACAGATAGCTCACAAACTCAATGATCTGTTGGAATGGATGACCCACTGAGTTATTTCCTTGGATACTGCAGTATTTGGAGCTGACCATGCATCTGTTAATGTTTCTCATGTTAAGTCACACTGATGGAAGTTGCAGAAGTACATTGTATAATGTGATACAACTCCAGCAGCCTCCGTTTGCTTAATCCATACTTTGTAAGTAGGGCCATCCCATTCACACAGAGACCTATGTGCTTTACGTGCCCCTCCTCCCCCCCAAAAAATAGCTTTTGCTCTTACTTGCCCCTAGGCCAAATATGTCAGCCCTCTCTGATTAGAGCACATGTTAATGGTGTTTGCTACTTGACACTAATTTTCCAATAAACTATTTATCATTAGCAAAGACAGACAGTGAATGAAAAGCTGCATGTAATGTTTGAAGCACACTAAAATAAATCGGTTTTACTTTAATATACAGTTTATTGATGTTATCCTTTAAGTTTAATAATAATATTTAGCATTTAAGTAGGTTAAGTAGGCTACATGAACTCACTTTACAGAACCCACTTTACCTTCACACCTTTTAATTTCTTTTTTCATTATACTTACTTTACAAATCAATCTTCAAATCCTCTGTTTCAGATGATTAAAAAATAAATTTGTGGTTTAATCTTAACGTTAATTAAATAATGCTATATATAGGCACTTGCATGCATGCGTCAATGAAGAGTGGCAACCATAGTTGGAAACGTTGCACACCGGGCTCTGCTCAGTACTAATTACAGCACTCTCTCACAGTGAGACACATTCTTAAAAATCCCCATAGTCACTATTTCTCCAGAATTTGCCCCCAGGGACTTTCTTTCCTAAGTGTTTCATTTCTAAGTATTAATTCACTAATCATTAACAGAAGCCTTTTTCTGTTACATGTTTCCCTAAATAACCAAGCTGAGAATTTAGATTAACTAGAGAATCTTTTAAATTAATCTATTTTGACCTACATTTGGCAAATTCTGTTTTACGTCCAAGTGTTTACTGAATAAATTCCCCAGTGTTTTATTTTTGTTGTTCTGATCCCTTGTTGTACTTGGAGGGGGAGATGTTTGTATTTGCTTTATCATTATGTTTAGAATAAACCTGCTTTCAAGGATTTTGGTTCTCGAACTGGCATATTAATTTCCGTTGCTAAGCTCTCTCTACCTGGTGCTAACATAATGTGACATTTTGATTTATAATGAGGACTTGCACCCCCACTTTGCAAGTACACTGAAGAATGATAGCTATTTATTACTTATCAAAGTAGTATGCAATTTTGCTATTAACATATTTTGATATATACCCTATTAATCTCAAAAATGTCTTACTGCCGCTGACTTCAACAAAGCATATTATTTAAGTGTCTTAATACTACATGGTAGCTAACCCATTGGTGTCCGATGTGTTTACAATATTATAATTTGATGTGTACTTCTTTGACACACAAAGAGTTCAAATTTCCAGATAGAAGCAGTGTATTAGAAAGAAATTAACAGTCATATTGAAGGGTGCTTTATAATAAGAGATGAAGTAGGACTATCGGGCACTGGACAGAATACTTAGTTCGGAGGTAATATTTTCTAATAATCACAGTACACTAAAAAGTATTAATCAGTGGTTTAGATTTTACTTGGATTAAAAAAATAATAAATATTATACATGGATTCAATAAGCTCTTCCATACCAATTCTAATAAAAAAAAAAAAAAAAAAAATGAAAAAAAAATCGTGCAATGGTGTCACTAAATTACACTTTTCATTCAAGAGAAACGGGCACTGCTCCAGCATTTACATAATTGAAAAAAACATTGAAAAGTATCTGTCAATTGTATTTTTTTTCCCTTGCGATTGCTTATATTCCTTCAAAAGGGAACGACCGCTTTCCAAAATTGTTAATATTATTTTAATTTATCCCTATATTTAACAAATATTTGTGAACTGTGAACCCCTCACCCTCATCCCTCCTCCCCCAAAAATCCTGCAGTTTACAACTGGCAGTTAGTAAAATCTCCAGAAAAGTGATAGTTCCTCTTTAAATTTATATTACAAATTCAGTAAATAACATCACAAATCAGTTTAGTCAAAGCATTGCCAGGGCACGCACTGTAAATAAAGTTATTTACCGTATTTTTCCGTGTATAAGAATAGGTTTTTTTCAAAAAATGTTTAGTTTAAAATTAGGGGTCGTCTTATACATAGAATGTCACTCCAGGGGTTAAAAAAAAACAACAACAACAAAAACTACTTGTACGTGGGACCTGACAGCCAACCAAGCTAGTCGCATGTGGCTGGAGCTCCTTCGAAAATCTTTTTTTTTTTCAGCCAAATATATACAGTACTTACACAGCGCAATTTGGGCACAAAACTTGGCTACTCACGGACAGAACACTCAGCTGACTGTTAGATTTGCTACGGTCAGGTTCCTGCAGGCATAGGCTGTGTTGTACACCTCTGCGACCTGCTGACATACATGAAGCAGAGAAGGCGCTTCTTCATGAATTTGATTGGGAGCGGTTTGGAAATCTTGCGCCACCGCATGCTTCCTCACATCACTCTGGACCATGCAAAGATCTCACGGCTCTGTAACAGTAGGACGGCGGTCCAGGTAACCAGTATCCGGACGTGGCCAGACCGCGGGGAGCGGCCTACCGGAGTGTGAGGGGGCCCGGTACCGATGGGGGATCCTGGTTAGCCAAACTGGACTTCAGTGCTACAGATGTTCAAAATATGTATTTCTTAATTTTTGGCATAAAAAATAGGGGTCGATTTTTATACATGGGGGGCTTCTTACACATGGAAAAATACGGTACTTTCTCTATGCTCAGTGTCAGGTTTAAAGGATCAAGAGTATAACAATGACTGACAGGGAGCTAAGATGGATGATTAGGTGTTGATTTCTACATTTAATTTTAATTTGCACTCTTCACAAACACATATTGGATTAAATAGTGGGTGTAAGTAAACAATATTATGATCTCTTGGGAAGTGATACTTTACGTTCTATACACTTTCCCTATGCTCTTATTTTATACGTATAACAAAACTACATTGTAAAACAGTTTAAATAAAGGTATAAAAAACCCACTGAATGTTATGTACTTCTAATTCTTTGATAATTAGAATTACCATGCATGTTGTCCCAGTTTTACATCAGAATAGCTTTACTAAGTAAACATTTTTGCCATCCATAAATTAAACTATTAAATGAACACTCAAATACAAAAAATAACACTTTTTTTTTTAATGAATGGATTAGATATACTCCCAATTAAAACATGTATGCATTTAAGTATCTTTTTTTTTATTGAGGGTATATCTAAAACGGACTTTAAAAAGTTGCAGTTCTCTTATCTGCTGCCCTTGCAAGCCCTCCCCTTCTAACCCCGCCCAGACTTTCTCTGACTGTCCAATCACAGACTTCTCAATGCAGCTCAATGAGAAGTATTTGCAAGGCAGGTGCTTTGAGCAATTGCTGCCTCTTGAGTTTTACTCCACTGAGCTACCCAAACCAGGAAGTAACTGGACCTGCTTTCTAACTGTGTAACCAGGTTCATTTAAAATCAATTTCTATGGAAATCTAAATTTTTTGTAAAATAAAAAAAAGAGGACACATTTCACACAATGCATTTCGGCAAACTAATGTCTGCCAGTGTCATCATGAGGCAGGATATTCCTCAGAATGCTGAGAATGAAGATTGAAATCTGCCACAACACTGAAATCTGGATTGAACTGAATACCTCATCCTGCATAAATGGTACCAATATAGGATCTTATATAATAATTTATAAAAAAAAAAAAAAATTTTTATTTTTTTACCAAGCACTTAATCATGGAAAGGTTGGAAAAGTTCTTTGTCATAATAATTAAATTTCTTTCTACAAGTATCTTTACAGAGGAGACAATAAAATGACCACATGAAATACAGCTAGCGTTTACTGCAAGTTAAGTGAAATGTAAAATCCTTTTCAATGTCATGGGTTACACTGGAAACATTGCCCTATATAAAGTGTAAAGTGTAGATGTAAGTGACCATCATTTCAGAGGTATGGTCAAAAAAGCATTAGTCCATGCAGAACCCATGATATTAAATAAGGCTGGACTTATCGAATGCAGATAAAATCTGTTTCACCATAACACCTAATTTCTGACCTTGAGAAGATTTACACACCTGTCTCATTAAAGTGGCACTATCACCATCTGGTTACTTTGCATAATTTGTGACATCTCAGATGGGTGCCGAGAGCCACGCAAAGGTGAGTTCTACTTACCTGAGCCTGTCCCTTGCAGGCACCACAATCCTCTTCAGCTGCTGGTGCTTTAGCTGCCAGGAGCTGACGTCACTTCTGTACCCCCGCTCATGCGCGAGAGCAAAGCATTGAGGTCTATGGCAAATCCCACAAGAACGGCATCCTCCATAGACAGAGCCAATTTCCCTGCAGCCGTCACTGGTGACAGCTGGGGGATTGACACTTAACGGTCGAAGCTCTGTCCAGTGTCAAGAAGTATCAGGCGAGCAAAAGTAATGTCTACTTTGTCTCAGTATATCTTTTCAGATTTTATCTTTATGAAATACTCTTTTTCTTAAGGGGCGGAGATGGAAGAATTACTTTAATGTCATATGTCAATTTCTAAACTAAAAAATGGAAACCTATAAAAACCTTACGGCAGTCCCTCTTTGCATGAAACTTTGCATTGTTGATGTTATTTTAAGGGACATTCAAAGCACCAAATCTTCTGCAGCATCTTACAGTGTGCCAGTGTACAGTGTAAGATGCTGCAGAAGATTTGCGAGGATCTAGTCCCTGTATAATTTTTTTTAATTGTTAACAGTTTGAGATTACAAACATTCTCTGCAGACCCTGGCTCAGCTACCACTTCTTTCTCCGAATGGTATGCATAAGACTACTTTCCCATTGAGGCCTGGAAGCATATACGTGAACAAATTGTTCTGTGAGCACACACAAAGCACCGTCCCCAATCTTGCTCAGAGAGCTGTGCAGGGAACTAAGCTAGGTACATTCATATTGACAGCACAGCTCCAGCAAAGAAAGGAGGCCAACTTGAACTGTGAAAGCTGTTTATACATCAAAATGCCACAAATGTGATCAGATCGAAAACAAAAAAGAAAGAAGGAGCGGAGGATGCAATATTTTGTATAGCGAAATAGGAATACTATAGAAAAATATTGCTCTGATTTAAGTATCTGACCCAGCGAAAAGTGCATCAGGGGCTTTGAGCCATTGCTGTGTCCACAACATTAGATTGCAGCAATCTCTGACTTCTAGGCACAACTATTGTAATTAGTTCCGATTTTTGGCATCTTCAACTATATAATTTTCCTTTATTATTTTCATTTTCAACTCTTTCATTCATAGAGCGGGTGGCATTTATTATACTTAAAGCTAGGGTCATTTTTAGTGGTAAGGGGTGCCCTTGAAGGCACAATATGGACAGTTATCTTTTTGACCCCTTTCCCTCTCTCCCTCCATTCTACCCTGTCCTATACCTGATAACTGCAGGAGGTATTTTTAGTTTTTAACTCCAGCGTTAGATACTCTACTAAACAGGTATTTATACTTTTCTAACCCATAGGAGCTGCCAGCTACTTTAGTAATACTTTTTGTTATACTTTTGGCAACATGTTTGAAGTTATTGTAACACAAAGATGCCAAAGCTCAGTGAAGTCAGAGTTACATTTGTTTACCACTCAGTGAGTACCTATTAACAATCTTGTATCAGTTGACATCCGGTTACCAAACTGTCAATTGACATACCATTGAGGGATCTGCATAAGAAAACACCCCCCTTTTTTATGGGTACTTACTATTCAACAGTAATTCTGGACCAGCCTCTGCTATTTTAATTTTATGTTTTGTACACATGTGTATAGTACTATTAGTTTGGTGTTGTAGCCGGTCTCTTCTGTCCTATGAGACTTTTTAGCGTTGTACACTTCTATTAAAAGTTACGTTTTATTTTAGCAATATTTTTCTATAGTATTCCTATTTCGCTATACCAGATATTGCATCCTCTGCTCCTTTATTTTTTGTTTTCTATTCTACCACAGGGGTTATCCCCCATCTAGGAGGTATGCACAGGCATTAATTATATTTTCCTTCTCTCTTCTTTCTATTCTTTTTCTTTTTTCAAAGCATATGTGATCAGATAGTCTCATCTGGAAGCTAGATTTCCCAATATGATGTCATTGGTAAGGTTGATTTCAATTGAGTATCAAAAAAGTCTGGAAAAAAGGAAGCATTTAAAAGACCAGTATTCTTTATTAAAACCATTACTCATACAAAAAGCTGTAGTGGTTATGGTGTACAGAATGTCAATGGTACAGCTGATTATTGTTTTGTATGATGTCTTAGTTTGTTAAATTTAGATGGCAGATTTTCTTTCTTTGTTTTGTTTTTTTCTTGAAGATCTGGCCAAGATTCTTTTTTTAGCTTTGATTGAGTTCTACATCTGTTATAAAATGTTCTGGTAGACTAGAAATTTGCATTTTTATATCAACATATTACATTCAGAGCTATAGAAATAACTACATCATAATCCAGGATAAGTTGAAATTTCCAGAAAATGTTCAGTACTTTTTTTTCTACTCAGTGGACAATTTTATGTCTAAAAGACAGGCTCACATCTAACTTACAGAGCTGACTATACTACATAGTGTAAAGTATCCCTACATGTCCAGCAACTACAAGCTGTGACTTTATCCCATTCTGCTATGCATACTAAACAATTCGGTGAAGAATAACCTCTTGGTCTTTTCAACCATGGCAGGAAGTGGGACGGATCTGGAAGCATGCTAAAGATGCAACTTGCGTTAACGGCAACACCCAAAATGGGTATGCCTACCTGGAAATAGGGTGTCAACTCACTATGAATGCATGACAGGCTGTTATAGAATCCTGGCCATCATCCCACACCGAGAGTGCTGTTTACGTTCTCTCTGCATTGTTCTAAGTGCAAGAGTGCGTCTAATGATCCAGTCACACTGTGCTGGCTTCGACCATTTAGGATATATCTACTAAACATTGACTTTTATTTACTTTTAATTTTGGGCAGTAGAGTGTCCCTTTAAACCCTTAAGGACCAAACTTCTGGAATAAAAGGGAATCATGACATGTCACACATGTCATGTGTCCTTAAGGGGTTAAGGTGATTATTTGATTCATTCCAAAACCTTTTGCACTAATATGTTGAAGTGTGGTTGAAATGTAATGAACTTATTTTTACTTGGTACTAAACATACAATTGTAAAGCATTGATGTGTGATTTTTTACTAGCCACAATTCCTGACACAGAGGATTAATCACTATACAAATTGTAGTGACTTGAAATTAAATTGTGAAATTTTGACTAAAATGTCCAAAGTATTCCTATACGTGAGTTAAAGAATTTCCACGTAAATTTTGCAATTTGATTTTCAGTTTACTGTTCAGTATATAAACCCCTCAGTGCATAAGTCCCAAAATACTTTTAGCAATGCGTTGTCATTCTCATAAACACAGAGTTTCAGCAACAATTAAATTATATAAGACAATTATTTAGCAATGATTAATTTAACTCTAGCACTGGCTCTTGCAGTATTCTCCAACAATCATGCCTTTATGGCCATAAACATTTGTCTTTCCATATAGGCCCAGTATGCTGTCACTTCTCACTGCTAAACCAATACCTGATGTCACGAAGCATGCCAGAAGAACACAGCATATAATACCCAGCTTCCGCTGCTAAACAATTGTCCTTTCTTCTATGTATATTGCTGGCTATGCCAAAATGCAACAATACAAAAACAACATAATATAATCACAAAGCCATACAAAACATAGCAAAACATAACTTAAATTGAAGAATGACCTCTAAATAATACCATCTGCATCGTGCTAATTAGTTTTTTATGAGTGGTCCAAGCCAATTCAATATCAAGCGTGTTCAGCACTTGAACGGAAACAATATTTTAATGAGTACTGTACCTTTGCTTTGTTTGCTTTTAGCATATACAAACAAAAAGTAGCATTATTGTGTAAAACCATTTGTATTTTTCAAGAATAGATTGAAGAGTTTACGAGCATGTTGGGATGTGCTATAGACTTTTTTTTCAACAATACCAGAACACAGCATGGAACTGGCAGTGTTTAATTCAACAAGTAATAATTGTGCCAGATATTAAAAAAAGGCATAAAACAGATTTTATGCTAGTCTGATTCTTCCTATAAGCCAATTAAACAAACTATTTGTATTAGTAAATAATCATTATTTTATAGAGCACATTGGAGAAACTGTTAGATATGTGTTCTTTAAAATAAATTTTAGGGTCATCACCAGCAGGAAAGCAAAAGCCACATAATAGGAAACCTTGATATGGAAAGAATTCACAAAGTTGAACAGAGAGTCACCAAACATTTATTAAATAACCATCCTGAGATATTTTCTCTAAGGTATGCATTACTTAGCTAAACTAATCCGCATGTAGCTTTAAGCCAGGAAATGTCGGGGTACGTACGCGATTGGCATGCTGCTCCAGGTTTACTGAGCGCGTTGCATGCGTTGTTCAGGAAGTACCATCTCTTAGTTCTGCTCCAGAGTGCGCCAATCAGATGGCGAATGCCCTTAAGTGTAATGTCAGAGAGAGGGACATGGCACGCTTGCAGCGTTTATACTCCTATCACGCCTAGCGTCCTTTTTTCTTCTGGTGGTGCCACATTATTACTTCGACTCCATTCCCGCACTTTTTAGGGGTGAAGTGGACAAATCATTGTGCACCTCAGTGTATAAATAAGGTTTCAACTACATAGTCTTTGCCCTGTTGTTGTTTCCTCTTGGTTCTTCGCATAGTGCATTATATTGTTCCTGGGTTTTCTGGTTCTTTGACTTTGCCTTGCTAGCAGACTCTTCTGACTTCTGTAATCCTGACTTGGCTAGTTATATTGTATTTACATATTTCTGTTATCCTGATCTTGGCTTGTTTTCCGCTTATATTTTCTCTCATTTTTATGTTAAACTCAGCAAAACTAAGATCCGGTAATGCGTCCTTAATATCTACTTACTGGGGCGTGGCTTGGACGTCGACCGGGATGGCAGCATAAGCACTGAGCTCCGCTCCACCGGCTCTCCAAAAGCCCTAAACTAAAGCCAAATCTCAGCACTCATGGGACAAAACCGTAGGGGTGACCCTTCTGGGACCCCCAGACACTCACAGTCCAGCCAATCTCACGGTCCGATGGACGACTTTCTGCAAGCGCCGGCCGATATGCACGACGAGGCCGAAGGCCCCAACATGGCGGCACAATCCTCAGGGCGAGACGGCACCCCTGCACCTACATTGGAAGGCATCGGAGATGAACTCTGCACAATATCAGCAGCAATGGCCACGATGGCCACGAAAGCAGACCTCCTGGTCCTGACCACCACGATCCAGGACGCAATGCGGGCGGAACTAGCCGGTCTCCGGACGGAGGTGACGGCACAGGGCACCCGACTACAAGCCCTGGAACACTCCCACGAGGCCCAAACACACAGAATTACGGCAACCGACACTGCCATAGCGAGACAGGGCGATCTCCTGCTCCAAATGAGGAGATCAGTCGAAGACCTCGACAACCGCGGCCGCAGATGCAATATTAGGGTCCGCGGTATGCCCGAGGCAGAAGGCGAAGAAGACATAGAAGGCACCCTAACAGCGTTATTCCACCTGATCCTGCCTGGCGACACCCTACCACCGCTCAGATATGAAAGGGCACATAGGGCCCTGCGCCCTCGATCTATGGAGGAAGGCCCCAGAGACATAATTTGCTGCATCCACTCATTCGCCACGAAAGACGCCATCATGAAGGCAGCTAGAGCCCGGCCCACATGGGACTATCATGGTGCGCAAATCTCGCTGTTTAATGACCTGTCTCCGACCACCCTAGACGCTAGAAGGGCTTTGCGGCCTATCACCTCCCTGCTAAGAGACCGCAATATACCATACAGATGGGGCTTCCCATTCTCCTTATCGGCAAGACACCGGAATAGCTGGGTAACGCTCCGCGGGCCGGATGAGGCCCCCGGCTTTCTGGAAGAACTGGAGCTCCCTCCTACACCTATACCGAACTGGATTCTGGGGCCCGGAATAAGACCACAACGTATGCCCCGCCGACAGAGAAACCACTCACCACCGGGACCTGCTCATCACCGTCGCGGAGCACATGCGGCCCAGAACTGAGGTCCGACCACGTGGATCCACCGATTCATTAAAGCAGAGACGTTCCCAATATTAAGGTACTGTCCCCCCTTTGCCGAACCGACCGGGTCCTGACCGCTGGCCCGTTCGCACATGGCATACCTACCGAACGCAGTGGACTAGGCTTGTGCCCCCCCCCCTAATGACGTTCCACCTGACTGCCATGTTTATTGCCACCTGCGGTTCCCGTTTTCTCCCCCCCCTTCCCATCTCGCCCCCTCTCTCCTATACGCAGGGCCTCCTCCACAGTTGCTCACTAAGGGGCCCCTAACCGGCATTTTTGGGGTGGGGGAAATGGTGGGGCAAGCTGGGCTGATCAACTCCCCCTCCTGCCTGGAGGCATCGAGCTGGACCCTCACCTTGCCACGCGGCCCAGTACTGTGAGATGGGACTCTCTGACTCACACTCCTGGACTGTAACAGTATACCACATCTCAGACTTTGCTTCATGGACTTGATAAGTATCATTGCTTTCCTTTACAAATATGGTTATCTACACTTAGTATGTTCACACAAGCTGATGTTTGCTAACTTTCGTATACCACGCATTAACTGAACTGTTAGCACCATGCTCAATTAAGCTTTGAATTGCAAACGGGGGGTGGGGGCCGGGGGGGGGTGGGGGAGGTCCAGAGGACCAGCTGTGTATGCCATTACTATAGATGGGAAAGTAATGTAACGAAGAAAGGGAGTCTGGGAGACGCACAACAGGGAATGGGACTCTGCGGGGGGGAGGGGGAGAGTGGGGGGGGTGGGCGGGGGGGAGGGGGTGAGTGGGGGGGGTGGGCGGGGGGGGGGGGTGAGTGTGGCAGGGGTGGGCGGGGGGGTGGGTGAGTGTGGGGGTGGGGGGGGTGGGTTGGGGGGGCGGGCGGGGGGTGGGAAGGAGGGAGAGAGGAATAGGAGAAGTAACAAGGAAAAGGGAAACAAGCTAAGGGGGGGAGGCAGCTGGCGGGAGGGGGGGGGGGAGGGGAGGGGAGACGGGCCTAGAGAAGAGAACTACCGCAACAACCACGATGCGGGTGTTAGAGCACACCGCTACCACTACCTTTTTACAATAATCCCCACTCACTGTGTTACGAGCATTATGACCACGTATACCTCTGGGACCAACGTGAGGATGAGGCCCGCCCCCCACATACTATATTCGTGCACCCGGTGGAACCTCCCACCCTCGAGGGCACTCTGCATGGGGTGTGGGACGGGGGGGGAGCAGGCTTCTATAACCTACTTAAGCTCCACTACACCTAATGTTTTGGGCTGACGGGACGTATAGGGCGGGGCGGAGAGGATAGGGGGGACAGAACGAATCACTTTCAACCAGATAGGGAAACTAGACAGAAATGAACGGTGGCTGACACGACCAATGGAGGATACTGAGGGCCTTATATATGTAAACTGTTATTAATGTTAATCGACTCATTTTCATTTGTATATGTTGCTGGACTGGACACCTTCGGGTACGTCCACATCTCCCATGATCAACAACATACGGGCTAGGAACCGGCTGGGGCGGGTACTATTGACCCATATCTGATTACACATTTAAATACGCTTCACTATTTTCGGTTTCGACCCCAGTCATTGCTCTACATAATCACTTGCGCATATATCTCGACGGAGCCACAGGCACACTCACCTACCGATCTGGTTATCGGGGTGACGCCTGGTCACTCGCGCCGAGGCGTAAGTGTTACTCCTTCTCGAAGGAGACTCTAGGATAGTATTAACATCTATCCACCGGGGATACTTCCCCACAGGGGGGCTCCCTTTGCCCACCCCTATTTTAATCTCCCAACCCACACTACCTACCTTACACCTACACTCAATCCCACGCACGAAAGGACTGGACGTTGGCACCACAGGGAAAGAGTCGGGGACGCGACAGACGATAAACGAGACCACCTAACACTCACACGACCTCCTACATAAACTCCGACCGGACACACGGGCACCCATAGGACAGCGCTACACACACACCCTCGCGGGGCTGCGCCGTCGGCCGGGAGTCTTGTACCGCTTGGGCGGACCCCCTGAGGTCGGATACACCTAGCAACGGACGAGACCATGGCATACCAAAGCTCCCCAATGACAGTCATGACGCTCAACTGCAGAGGCCTGAACATGCCGGAACGACGCTCCCACCTACTGAGGACGTTGAGGCGGAAGCACATCTCGATCGCCATGCTCCAAGAAACCCACTTTCGAGACGACGCGGCGCCCAAGCTCCGCAACGCCTACTATCCGATCAGCTACTGTAACAATCACCCGCTGGCTCGACGGGCAGGAGTAGCGATACTCATAGCTGCCGACTTAGGATTTCAAGAACTAGACAGGTTGACAGACGACCAGGGCCGTTTCCTTTTCCTCAAAGGAATGATAGCCGACAGAATATTCACATTCGCATCTATCTATGCTCCCAATTCGAAGCAAGCACGATTTCTACGGACAACACTGCGTAAACTACACGACTTCTCGGAGGGTGCCCTGATCGTAGGAGGTGATTTTAATGCCCCCCTGGACCCACTTACAGACTCCTCTACGGGGCACAGCAGCCTACCTCAGACCCACATTAGATCCATACGGAAGTCTATGGGAGAACTGTCCTTGGTTGACTGTTGGAGAACGTTACACCCCACTAGCAGAGACTACACGCACTACTCGATAATACATAACCGCTACTCCCGGATTGACTATATTCTCATTAAACAGGAAGGCCTATCGCGATTGAGAAAGGCATCCATTGAACCGGCAACATGGTCTGACCACGGCTCGGTCCAGATAGAATTGGAATCCCCGTTATTCAAGCCGGCGATCCGGTCCTGGCGCCTGAATGAGTCCCTACTCCAGGACCTAGCGGTGCGAACTGAGATCTCTAGGACCTTAGAACACTACTTTGAGGAAAACGGGACCGACGGAACATCCCCGGTGTCCGTATGGGAAGCACATAAGAGTGTCATACGTGGCACCCTTATCGGTATCGCAACCCGCAAACGAAAGGAAACCGCACAGGCGATGTCCGCCCTATACGGCACCATCTCACGACTCGAGCTCCAACACAAACGCTCCCAACTAGTCGAAACATATGCCGAACTGACAGAAGCCCGACGCAACCTGACAACCCTCCTCACACAACGACACTTACGTTCGATTCAAAGATCGAAAAACTTCTTCTATACACACGCGAACAAAGGGGGAAAATTCTTAGCACGGCTACTACGAGGAGAATCAACACGCACGCAGGTACGCAAGATTCGCCTGGCCTCGGGAACCACATCACAATTCCCCGAGGACATAGCGCGGGAGTTTCGGGAATACTATGCCTCGCTATATAACCTACACCGACCCCAGGACCCACCACACCGACGAGACTTGGAACAACGAGAGCGGAAGTACCTACAGGACAACATCCAAACGAAAATCAACCCAGAAGCGGCACTCATACTGGATGAGCTAATTACAACCGACGACCTAGCCGCGGCGCTTAAAGGTACGAAGACGGGAAAGGCCCCGGTTCCGGACGGACTCTCTACGGGATATTACAAACACTTCGCCCCACTATTACTACTGTGGCTAACTAAAGCTATTAATAAAGTGGCGGAGGGGGCACAGTTTGGCATGGAATCCCTAATGGCTACTATTACGGTGATACTTAAGCCTGGGAAGGACCCGGAACAATGCAGCAGCTATCGCCCAATTTCCTTGCTGAACGTAGATACAAAGCTCCTTACGAAGGTCCTAGCTACTAGACTCCAAAGGGTCCTACCGAACCTTGTCCATGTAGACCAGACGGGATTTATCCCAGGCCGTGAGGCACGGGACAGTACGTTACGCCTGTTTTCCATACAACACCACGCACGGAAATACCGGAAACCTCTCCTATTATTATCCACAGATGCGGAAAAGGCATTTGACCGAGTGGATTGGTCATATATGTTCCGAACTCTCCGGCATATGCGCGTTGGACAGCGGACTATGGCTTGGATCGCGGCCCTATACAGCTCCCCAAGGGCGTCAGTACGGGTCAATGGAGCGCTAACTACTAACTTTAGCATCGCGAACGGTACCAGACAGGGTTGCCCCTTGTCGCCTCTCCTGTTCGCCCTGTCCCTGGAGCCACTCCTACAAGCGATCCGAAACCACCCGGATATACATGGATATTCATGGCAAGGCACGGAACATAAAGTGGCCGCATATGCGGATGACCTCCTATTCTTTGTCTCCCAGCCACGGATCACACTGCCCTGCATACTCTCCGAAATAGACAAATTCGGCCAGTTCTCGGGATTCAAGCTGAACCTAGCAAAATGCGAGGCACTCAACATTACAACCCAGCCGGCGGATTACGAGGCCCTGGGCCCTCTATTCCCCTTCCGCTGGTGTACAAAGGCGATGAAATACCTAGGAGTCTGGATCCCCTCGGACCCACAAGACATCTATAAACTTAACTTCACACCGCTCCTAGAGAAGATTGAACTGGACCTGAAGAGGTGGGCGCACTCGCACATAACATGGCACGGCCGCGTAGCGGTCCTCAAAATGAACGTGCTCCCGAGGGTCCTCTACTTGTTCCAAACCACACCCATAGCCTTGCCATCGACATTCTTCTCGAGACTCAAATCGGTGGTCATCCACTACGTATGGAGAGGGGAAAGATCCAGGCTGCGCCATGACCTACTGTGCCTACCCAGACACAGGGGGGGCTTGGCGTTGCCGGACTTTAAAAAATATCACCAGGCGGCAACGCTACAGCGTATCCTCGAGTGGCACGAGACAACCACAGACAAACAATGGGTGGACCTGGACAGGGAGGGCAACACAGCAAAGCTGAAGGCGTCGGTATGGCAGAGACGGGCGACGAGGGGCAGCAGGAGACAGGCCGAGGGCCCAGTGGCACACACACTACTCACATGGGAGAGCCTCAGGGAGACACCCGGGATATCCCCGACCCCGAGCCCCCTGATGCCGATTGCCCATAACCCCAACATAGGGGGGGGACTACCCACAGAAGCCTGGAAATTTCTGGGGAACGAGGACTACATCCCGATACGGAAGGTCACCCAGGACGGCGCCCTAAAGACACTGAACACACTGCTAGAAGGCCGCCAACGATCCCCGATGTCCACTCTCCGATATATCCAACTGAAACACTTCTTAGCATCTTTACCTCACAAAGACAAACTACAGAGGGAACTGACACGATATGAGAATCTCTGCACCCGAGGTGCGCCGCTTGAAAGGACCATCTCGAATCTCTATCAATACCTGCTGACCGAGCCTACAACAGACACCAATACCTTCCAACGACGATGGGAATGGGCCATGAACAAGACTTTCACCCAGACACAATGGGAGACAGCGCTAATATGGCAACATAAGAGCTCCTCTAGCTCTCGCTATCAGGAAGTAAACTACAAGCTGATATCAATGTGGTATAGAACACCAGTACTACTACATAGGATCTTCCCTGCCACACCACCGACGTGCTGGAGGTGCCTGGAAGAAAACGGGACCCTACTGCACATCTGGTGGGACTGTAGACTCATCGCACCGTTCTGGGAACAAATTGAATCAGATATTCACCTGATCCTCGGAGAGGACACCGAATGGTCGGCGGAACTGGCCCTATTGCACATATCCGCTCACTCAATAGCTGCCTACAAGAGGTCAGCCCTACGCCATCTTCTGAATGCGGCCAAGTCGCTTATCCCGATACACTGGAGGACAACAGATACCCCCACCAGGGATGAGTGGATCCACAGAGTCGACGACATCAGAGCAGCGGAATCGCTTCAGGCGGAACTGACGGGCAGGGAGGCAAAATGCGCGGCTGTCTGGGCACCATGGCTCGTCTTTCGGACGCGACCGTAGAGGGGGTCCGCCGGGGGGGGGGCCGGGCCCGGGGGGCGGCGCAGCCCTCGAGTACCACCAGCCTTACACTCATATGACCTACAGCAGCCCTAGCCAGCTGGCAACGGCTGCCACCACACTCCACGGACCGCCCGCATCTCTCTGACAAGCCATACACACAACCACGACTAACTCACAACAACAGGAACGCTCTTAAGAACCCCATCCACGCGCATGGGACTGGCCGACAGACCCACACCCATGAACTGCCCACACTCGTACTAGGTGACGACCTCATGACCATGAATCTATCAAATACTAGACACCCAACGCACTGACACAGCAACTACGGATAGTCTACCCAAGATAGGTAGGACAGTAGCGACTGGATGAGACCGAATCAGACACACCTCACATTTTGACCCTCGGGGCGACACGAGACCCACTGATGACCGCATACGGGACTTATACATCCTTGCACTATCTGGCTACCTAAATAGAACTCACACCGGACCTTATGGGATCGGAACCGACTCAACTATTGATGGGGTCCCTTTACACTACTATGCAACCCCGTTAATCCCGCTCTGCCCCCTGTATATTCCTCGACCGTACAGCACCACTCCCTTTCAACAACATTAACAACACCGAACCCATTCGGGTTCTACCACACACTGACACACTACACCACACCACACTCTCATACATCTCACTAAAACACACATGAACCCAAGGCTCAGTTGCCTATAGAACTACCCGCACAGCCCTAGCCCGCAGTTGATTGAACCTGGTGATTACTGTACCTAACAAGTGCTATGATGTTGCGCCTCCCGAGAGGGTACGAGGCATCACCTGACACTGGCGCTCTACTGCTACCTGAGCCTGCAACAGCCAATGTTTATACTCTACGATATGTATCGTGTAGTGTTATGTTCTTCCTATATTAATCCTGTTCTTTATATCTTACGCCTTTTCTGCGGGCCTGCGCGCCCAAATTTGCCTAATGATATATATACCTGTATATTTCAATAAAACGTGATTAATAAAAAAAAAAAAAAATAATATCTACTTACTACTGACCTATATTTGTAAGAGGAGTAGTGTAGCCGAGATAGGTATGTGATTATATATATATATATATATATATATATATATATATTTTTGCACGTGCTGCATGCAATAGCAGAATGCTAAATTATAAATAAAACTTGATCGATGGCTAGGATTAGTTACTTGTAGTAAGTTATAAGAAAAGGGAAGAAACATTAAAGGAGAAATCACCTGAAATTTGGGCTAACTGTTTTTTCATGAGATTTCCATTTTAAATTTATTTGAGCCTTCCTGTCAATCATTGTCTCCGCCCCCACAGAGAACATAGACAGAGAAGGAGAAATATAAGTGATGTTTCTCTGTCTGTTTGCCCAATGCAACATGTGCCTTGGCTGTGCCTGAACTAAACAGAACAGTGATACAAACTGATAAACACAAATAAAGAAAATAAAGCATTACATGAAAAAAAGGTTCACTCAAGTTACAGGTGATTTTCTGCAATGTCTCTGCTTTACATCATGGTCTGAACCCAGTACTAGAATGTGTGCACTTTATTTACCTTACTGAAAAAGCACTAATTTGGCGATGTTGGGTTCCTTTAGATATTGCATATTAGATGAGAGGTCAACTATAATTGTTTTGCAGTAACCTTGTATTATTAGTCTGATGTATTCCGGAAACATAAATTTCCCCTTTAATAATCATTTTAACAATCTCTGTGAGATTGACTACTCATTCACAATATGAAATTGCACAACACAAAAATAACCATTATTTGATACGTTTTTATGCAAAAAATAAATAAAATAAAAACGATATCCAATGTATGAGTGTAGAAGTTTGAAATGTATATTTACTGAAGGCACATGACATACTTTTAATTAAATACCAAGCATACGACACATGCATCTTGTTAGATAGTGGTCCCTTACAGAAATTGAGATGAAAGCATTATTACTCAGACAGATATAAAGACATACAGAATATGAAAGTATGTTATATAGTCTAGAAGACATAAGGTAGGAGGAAACAATTTCACAAAAGATAAGAAACAGTGTGTGATGATTGATGTAAGTCCAACAGAATGCTTATCTTAATGAATTCCCAAGGGGGACTAACTTTATCTCAGTCACTTTTATGGAAATTGACAAAGTTCAAGTGACTGAATTTTCACTGATAAAATATTAGACTTATCGGTGGCACAGGAATCAAAATAAGTAATAACTGAACACATGTACACAGATCTCCATAACCATAATAACCATACATCTTTAAAGGGACACTATAGTCACCTGAACAACCTTAGCTTAATGAAGCAGTTTTGGTGTTTAAATAAGATTGTCTTATCCCTGCTATGTTAATAGCTTGCTAGCCCCTGCAAGACCCTCCTGTATGTGATTAAAGTTCAATTTAGAGATTGAGATACAATTATTTAAGGTAAATTACATCTGTTTGAAAGTGAAACCAGTTTTTTTTTCATGCAGGCTCTGTCAATCATAGCCAGGGGAGGTGTGGCTAGGGCTGCATAAACCGAAACAAAGCGATTTAACTCCTAAATGACAGTGAATTGAGCAGTGAAATTGCAGGGGAATACTCTATACACTAAAACTGCTTTATTTAGCTAAAGTAATTTAGGTGACTATAGTGCTCCTTTAACTCCATATTGGCAGGGATGTAATAAATAACGCATGCTACATCATGAATCAAATCAATAACATATACACAAACAGCACATTCTACAATGTACGTTAGTTTGATTCACTGGTAGGGGTTTAAAAGCATGAAGCAAATAAGCATGTGTAATATCAGGATTCTATGAAGCTATGCCAGTTTTTGTAAATGCTTTCAGCTTCAAATAAGTAATGTTTTTGTTTTTTTTTTTAGTATGGCTTTTTTTTTTGTTAGTTTTGTTCTTATTCTATAGTTAATTAAAATCAGTTCTAGGTTCCACATTTATTCACTGCCTTTATCGATTATAAAACAAATCACCAATAATTACATATAGAATTGCATTTTTCTGAAGTTCACAGGTGGTCACACAAGCGGTTAATAAACTGAACATCCCATACACATGATTTTAATACATTGGCTGTCCTTTTTGACAATGCAAGGGTTATGAGAGTTGTACTATATTGACTACTATAGCTTTAGTAACCAATTGTGGTTGAAAATCACACTACCTATAGACATGTTTTAGTGCACAATTCAATCTGTTTAACCCCTTCCTTACCTCGGATGTATCAGGTCCGCCCCAAAACAAAAAATAGTAATTAACTAACTCAGACGTACCTGGTACGTTCGATAGTAAATGTCCACTTAACTAATCGCTGGCGATCGCGATGCTGGGGTCTGCATGGGAGCTCAGGCAGATGCCCTCAGCCTGATATATGTGGTTAGAAACAAACCGCAATAAATAACAACAATCAATAAATAACTTGAAAAAAGTTATTTAAAAAAATAATAAAATTAAATTTAAAAAAAATTATCTACTGGTTTCAATTTGTTCTAACTGTATTTTGATATTAATAAACATATATTTAAAGCAAAATAGACGTAGAATGAGGTTATAAATACAAAATTGAGAACAAATCACATTTACATTGCAGAGAGTATCAAAAGCAGAGAAAATTGTAAATAAAAATTTTAAAAAAATGCTTCTGCCCAACTAATACTTGCGGTTTGTTTCTAACCACCTGCCAAGCAAAGTACCACCCCCCATTTTATTACATCTCTCAGCACAACTGCTCTTTGCAGGCATTTACAGGCATGCATGCAAAAATGCTCCTGGCATTAGGATTAGGTGCCGGTCCACTTTCAGTTCAGATACAATACAAATTAAATAAACTTATCTTACAAAAGAGAATTGGTGTAGTTGTAAGCATTTGTCAGAAAGACTGAAGGATAGAGTTTTTGCACCATAAACATTTAGTTAGGCTGACGTTATCCCAGTATACTTTTCAATATCAAACATACGTAGGTATTATTTGGCCTTCCGTAGTACTATACATACACTGTCCATGGTGCTGATTTTAGAGACCAATCATGCAAGTTTAGAATTAGCCAAGCTGGATATCTTTCCATGTGAAAAAAATATTTTGTTTCAGTGAATAGAATTAAAATAATTATTTGTGGGGACTATGTTAACATATGCATTATACATCCACAAGGCAAACGCCTACATTTGATGTAATATAAAACAAAAAAAACAAAAAACAAAAAACAGTTAAGGCTTCCAGACAGTTTTAATTCTCTAGAAAATATAAACTACTCACATGAGCAAACAGAGGCATCCGCCACCTTCCTTTCACATGCTCAATCAGGGCTTATTAATGGTTTTAAAATAATTGATTGATAAGTCATTTATTTTAATTTAAAAAATCTGAAACTCTGAAACATGCACATTTGTGTTGTAATACGCATAAAAGCTCGTTCAGCAATTCTCCCATAGAAAGCAGTAGGATACCACTGTTTGGTAATAGACAGTTCCTGCTTTTATAAAGAAACAGAGAAGACAGATATCATATCAAAGAACATTTATTTTTAAATGTTTTATTTAAAAAAAAAAAAAGTAGAGTAATACAGTAATGAGCTCCAATTTTACAGAACCACCATGAGAGATTTTCTGATTCCAATTTTTTTTTAACACATTAACTATAGAACTCATTAAAAAATAATTGACAAGCCTGGAGTGTCCCTTTAATATTATGGGATACTGGGCTGTTATGTGACGACGACTTTGAATAATGTATAAGAGATCTGGAAATTATAGACTTCTATAAAAATACTTTTTGATCATTACATTAATGACAAAGCTTTAATACCATGCTTTTTACTTTGATCTTCCAAACTCAGCACCGAAACTCCTCACATATCTAAAAGCTAATTACAGGTATAGAGATCACTTAGCGTACAGCAGAAAAGAATTTCATTTGAGAACCTAATTGCCATTTTGTCAAGATTGTGTGGCCTATTCACTAAACAGTATGTTGTAAGTCACAAAATGTTGGCTAACAGTTTTTACTAAATATTTTCAAAAAATAGTTAAAGAAATATGTTTTAAAAAAACATTATTTCCGTCTCTGCTGCGGTCGACCTAAAATTTTACAAATATTTGTGTGAGCACAAATCTGTTTTGTGGTCAAGCGCCAAAAAAAATCTAAACTCGTTTCTGTCATTTCAATAATGAAAAAAGTGTTTAAGCACTCGGTTATAGTTTTATTTTTATTGAAAACAGTGTTATTTATTAAAGTGTTAATTGTCAGGAATCCAGCGAACATTAAATATTTTAGGCCAAGGAAAATATAAAAAATTGAAATACAAAAAATTCTAATTCAACTCTTTTGGCCAAAATTTTTTTATTCACTTCAAATTTTATTTAAATCCTTGACACTTTTTTGACATTTACCTTACATTTATTGATTGCAAGCTTATGCAAATATTATGGTTACCCATTGAGGAGACCTATAACCCTGGTGTGATACGACCACTCCATCTAAGAGCCTTGCTTGATAGAATGTGAACCAAGGGGCAACCTCATTGCCCCTTGGTTCACAAGCTTTCGTAAAGTGTTTTAAGCAACCCTTGCCTTATGTTTATTCCATATAAATTCTAGAAATTGTTTCTGTATCATCTTCAAATATGTTGTGGGGACCGGAATTAAGTTCCTAAATAAGTACTGTAAGTAAGTTAGAGAGTATTATCATTTTGATTGTTCCTATATGACTCATCCAATAAATGTATCTATTTTTCCATGACTCAAGTGTCTGGGAAATTTCTGTGCTCAACTTTAAGTACTTTTGTTTAACCCCTTAAGGACACATGACATGTGTGACATGTCATGATTCCCTTTTATTCCAGAAGTTTGGTCCTTAAGGGGTTAAACAAGTTTGTCAAGTGTTTTGTCAACTTAACACCCAAAAAAGTAAAAAAAAAAGTCCTCCAGTCAAATTGGAAAGCTGCTTTTAGCTGTTCAATGGTTTCTTGGGTCATGTGAAGCCCCGTAGTTTGAGTTTTTGGGACGTTCAATTTATGGTAGGTGTATTGATTATATTTAAATATCTCAGCCTGTAAGTTTGACAGTGACTGAAATGGTTGTAAGGGTTAGTAACACGTCATCTGCAAACATATTCATCCTATATACCTTAACTCCCAGTGTGATACCATAGGTGTCCACATTTTGATGTATTGATTCTGATACGGGTTCTAATGCTAAGAGAGAGAGAAGACATGAGGCCATAGTGCCATTCGTTATTGTAAAAGGTTCTGACATGAACCCACTAGTGAGCACTCTGGCAGATGGCCTACTGTATAAAGCTCGCAACACCATTAGAAACCTCTTTGGGAAGGTAATTATATAGAACATCCTCAACATCCATTTTAGGTCTTTTTGGAATCCAGGGATAGTATAATGCTTTATTATTTCATACTGAATATGTGTGTACATCAAGTTTAATACTTTCCTTGAGTTTCAGCTTCCCCTCTACTTCCTACAAATAGTACTTGGTCATTGTGGATGATCATTGGTAATATGTGTCTTGTGGTAAATATTTTGGCAAGCAAGTTTGCATCTGTGTTTAGCAGGGAAATTGGGAAGATATTTTGGCAATGCTTTGTGGGTTTCCCCAGCTTGGCTAGTTTTACAGCATGGGCTTGCAGTATTTACTGCGGCCATCTTCCTTTCATGATAGACTCTATGAACATGTTGGCCAGGTATGGTGCGAATATGCGTCCAAACTTTTTTGTAATAGATATTGGACAGTCCGTCTAAGCCTGGGGATTTTGGGGTTGGCAGGGTTTAATTGTGTGACACACATCGGCAGTCTAGTTAACACTAAAGAATGAATGGATAGTGGCATTGTCATATATATATATATATATATATATATATATATATATATATATATATATATATATATATATATATATATATATATATGAGGGGGAGGGTTAGATATTTATTCAATAACATATCTAACATGATCTCATATCACAGATTTACACATGGCATAGTGAGATCTCATTAGTCAGCATTGCAAAACCTATGCTATGCTTTTTTGAAACTTTAGAAATATATAAACAACATAAGTGAATTAATTGAGCAGTGCTGGTTGCAGTGTGGCTAGCAAACATTTAAATTCTATCTGCAGATTCCGTGAAGGCTGTTCTACCGTATCATAAGCAGATATATCGTATGTCTGGTGATCAATTGTGTACGTTTACAGGCCGCCCACATTACATGATTGACAGACATCAGACAAAAAAAAAGTTCAATATACAGAACCATGTAGTACTTTTGTAGTCAAACCTGCATCCTGAATCCTGTATGTTGATTTGTGCAAAAAATCACACATTTTCCAAGTAAACTTCATTAAAAATACTTAAAAAACGATGGTGTCTTAATAATAAAAAAATAAAAAAACAATCCTTTGAACTTTTAAACAGTGAGGTCAGATCTATAACTTTACAGCATAGTTGGTTTTGGAATAATTAAGAGCACATTTAAAACATTACAGTGTTTAAAGTAAAAATCGAACATTTACTTTATGTTTTAATCTATGTCAAAAACAATCCCCAAGGATGGTATAAAGTAAGCATGATTAATGAATGCACTTATGCTTTAATGCAATATTCAGCAGAAACTCCACAGAACATTACATAATTCATTGCTAGTTTGATGCCAAATCAAATTCCTGTTGGGAATAAGAATAATTTTTTACAAACACCTGCATAACCTGTGCATTGTAGCGAAGGTGTACATGTAGTAGCAGCATCAAAGATGTGATACTTTCCTTGTTAAACTGATAGTTAAGAAAATAAAACCTAAGGGATTCGATAAAAAAAAAAAAAAATTAATGTGAAGCGGACAAAGCTTCAGGGAGGCTGAAGGGAGGCGTTATGTTCTTATGGGAATTTTCTAACTCGCACTTTGCCATTTCCCAGTCTACTCTCACTACAACCTTTAATGCCTATTATATATTGAAAGAAGATTCATAAGTAGGATTATGTGAAGACTTATTGGTTGCTGGGTCTTTTCATTATACTGCACACAGATGTCACACTATTTACTCTATTGTATTCCCATGGTGTAGATGACATATTGATAAATGGAGGCTCCATATGTGTCCTGTAGCTATTTTAATCAGGTATTACTACTAGAGTGTAGGCGCTCATCTCTTCATTATCACGCAGATGACTTTTAAAGAGTAATCTCTAATCAGTCTAGATTCTAATACAATTTGGGGGTTCTGCCTCCTGGTAATTCAGGTTAACACAGCTACATGACCCTTTTGGAAATCTCCAGTCAAATTAAACTTGTTTCTATTCCTGTGAAGCTCTTACATCCCTTCTTAAGCTGATAAGATAATTCTTACCCAGTCTCGCAGTGGTCGTCTGTGATTTTACAAAACACTTAACTGCACTAAATAAGTTGTGGTTCACAATTTACTGTTGTGCATCATCAATATATCTGCAGTACGACTTTGGAAAAAGTCAGCCTTGGCTACAGCAATTGTGAGAAACAATGTTTCTGAAATTGTCAAAGATTTTCCAGTTTGACGTGGAAATGAACAAAGGCAGACATCGTATTTCGTCATATTTTAGATGTGTGATTTCCCCACAACTTATTTAGTACTTGGCTAAATGCTAACAGAAATACTTCAACTCCTAGACTAGAACCAGTACCTTGCTGATGAGACCCAAAAGAGCAAAAATGTAGAGTCCATGGTTGCATTCTTTAGTTTCAAACAGTTCTCATTTGGTAAGAATGCCTGCAGAAATGGATGGACTCAAACAATTCTGGGAAAGATGTGGAGATGTGGATATAGGATTTCTTTGAATTTTTGTTCCCATGGTTCTACTTGAGTTGAAGTACAACAGTAAATTCTGTTATGTGTGTGGCAAAGTGAACTTTTCTGAGTAAAGCTTTCAGAATTTACTATTTTTCACAAGTAGAACCATGGGCACAAAAATATATAATTTATTTGAATTTTTGTGCCCATGGTTCTACTTGAGAAAAATAGTAAATAGTATATATATATATATATATATATATATATATATATATATATATATATACACACACACATACCTTCCAAAGATGGTCAGCACTTCTAGGACTTTACAATTTTAAAAACTTAATTTTTAATTCACAGTAGACATTTCCGTTTAAAAATATAAACCTTCATCAGGACTTGCATACATCACAAACACTTCTATATATAAATATAACAAAATTCCAAAGTACTTACGCCCACCAATCCTTATGGTTTAGGTGTGTATTACACTGGACAAACAAACACATGTGTTTTAGAGCTCGTTCTCAGAGGGACTGGTTCTGACACCTTTCTATCATGGTCATAATTTTTTGAGCAATTTAAACTACAGTAGTCCTTCTGTGTGATTTGACCAGACTGATCCCACGTGCATCAATGAGCCTTGGTACCAATGACCCTGATGCTGGTTCACCTGTTGTCCTTCCTTGCACCACTTTTGGTAGGTACTACCACTGCATACTGGGAACACCCCACAAGACTTCATTTTGCAGAGGCTCTGACCTGGATAACTAGCCATCACAATTTGGCCCTTGTCAAAGTCGCTCAGATCTTTTTGCCTGCCCCAACACATGAAATAAAAAAAAATACTGTCCACTTCATGTCTAATATATCCCACCCCTGAACAAGTGCCACTGTATTATTATGATATTTATTATGATATTTTATTATTACTGTAATGATATAGTCAATGTTATTCACTTTCAGTGGTTTTAATGTTGTGGCTGATCGTATATATAAGTGTCTCATATAAATATAAGTTCAAGTAGATCTGTGTTCATATTTATATTCTATTAATATTTATATTTGTATATAGCTACTAATTATGTTATTACTAGTAATTGGAAACATCCATATTGTTTAAACATAGAGAATCAATGAGTGGCTTACCACAGAGACAGCTCTATACTTTATAACATAAATTATCATACAAATATTATTTTATTTTTACTCAATATATTGCATTTTCATAAGTTATGCTCTTTTTTGTTAAGTTTTTGTTAAAGTTAACCTGCAATCCGTTTTAATTATGCATGTTTTTGAATATTTACAAATATGGGAAACATGGGAAAGGTCAGTCTTGCCATGGCTGGCCCCGCCTGGTTCCTCCTCCATTGTTGAGATCATCAATCTTGATGATCTCAGCCAATTCAATGCTTTTCCATAGGAAAGCATTGGAAGGCTATCCTGCATGTGCATCAATATTCCACTCTGCATGAATCAGTATCTTCTCATAGAGATGCACTGAATCACTGAATCTCTATGGGGAACATTCAGTGCCTCTATGCAGAGTGTGGAGACGCTGAAAGCCAGTGCTCCACACTGTGCAGCACTTTCACAGGAAGCACTGTTAGTAGCCGTCTAAGTGACTATCACTAGGTTTGTTACTATTCATTGTTACAGTGCTAAAGCTGCAGTCACATGCTATAGACACCAGAGCCACTAAATTAAGCTGTAGTAGTTCTGGTGACTTTAAGGTGAATTATAACCATATATTATGAACACATCCTCCTATTCAATGCAATCCTATTATTTACATGTTTTCTGTTTTTTTCTTAAAAGGTTCTAGATACAGTCCTGTGATTTAAATTTGTATGGCAAATATGTCAACATATAGACGGTGGCTTTAGCATGCTGTGCTGTTAACAGGATTAATATTTATTTACGGATTGTTCCAAAGCACTGAGAATCTATACGTTCTCCTGCTCTCATTGATTATGTTCAACAGAACATGTTTTGTTAAGTTATCCGTGTATTTAATAAAATGTAGCTTTTTAAACCCCATACTCGTGTTCTTGAAATCTTACGGACTGAATAAGGGAAAGAAGGATGCAAATGGCTGCTCTAAAGAACCTGCGATTAACTCCCCTGCCTGAGACAGCAGTGCTCCATTTAATTCATGTATGTCAGAATTACAGAAAGGTATTTAGCTGCTAGAACCCCCTTAATACGTGTATAATATTTACTTTAAGTGTAGGATGCCACCCTGCTGCCTTAAACCTTTCAGAGAGGACTATGCCTGTAGTGCATGGCAGTTTAGCCTCAGGACTCTCTTAGTCCATCATAAAATGATCAGCTTGAAAGGAAAGCAATACCATAGTACGAATTGAGCTGCAGTAGGCAGATAAAGTGCATGATACACTAAAATAAACCCTCACTAACAAATTACATTTAGCAGAACATACTCAAACAGCAGTACCAGGCCTTCAATCAGGTTCCTCTGGGGAAAAAGGGAGCTTTCGTACACTTCATTTGTTAAATAGAATCTCAAGGTAATATAAAGTGCAAGAATGCATCTGATCTAAACTTGGAGTTTTTTTATTTGCAAAAAAAGAAATGAAATGCTAATACATGCAGCTTCCTCATAGCTATTCATGAAAAAGCTGTGCAGCAGTCATTTGCAGTAATGACAATGAGCTAAGTTTTATTCATTAAAAATCATGAATGAAGCTACCAATGCAAGTTAATTATAGTAACTATGTAACCTCTGACCAGTTGATGTGATTAGTGTTCCACATTAAATGCAATGAGAGAATTGGGTCTGATGGACAAATTCTGCCATAGTGTTCCGGTAAGTAAAATATTTTAAAAATGAAGAATTAAAAACAGATTGCAGGGTAACGTTCTTTAATTTTTGTTTAACTGAATTTTTATTCACTTTTATATTACATTTTCTTTATAATGCATTCATAATGGGGTTTCAGTCTTAGAAGTCTTAGTATTAGAATGAAAAGCAAGCACACAATTATTTCCACATTATGGGATGGTCAGAGCTGTCTGACTACTCCGGTTATTCCCATCATGCCATTGTGCTTAAAGGGAGAATCTATAGAGCTAGGAAAAAAAAAAAAAACGTGTTCCTTGCAGGGTTGTATTTATGAGCAGTGTTTGTGCGTTTGAATGTAATCATGTTTTTGAATGGAGTGTGTTTGTGTGCATTTAGGGGTGTATTTGTATGTAAGGTTTGCTTTTGAATGTAGAGGTGTGTTTGTATGTGTTGTTGACTTTTAAATACGTTTGTGCGTAGGGTTGATGTTTGAATGAATGGGTGTGTTAACATAATTTTGGGATTTGACTGCAGGGATGTGCATGTATATAAAGTTTGTGTTTGACTGCAAGGGTGTGTTTGCATGTAGTGTTGAGAATGGGCAAAAGCTTAGATAATCTCAATTGCTTGTCCTTTGGTAAGTCCCTGCTCAGGTCTCCAATTTCTTCATTATTTTTCTTGCTCATGTATGCCTCTACAAAAGAAAACTAAACCATTTGCATATAAGACTGATCCCACTCACAAGGGTAATCCTGAACTGAAATTCAGGCATGTTCTCTCTGCATGAGAGATATAGCAAACCCTGACAATCACCTCTGCCCTCTGTGGGCCTCATCAGCAAAGTGCAGCAGATGCCCCTCTAGGTACAGAGTACAGGGTCCATCTCGATTACCCTTTTAGCTTAGGGAAAGCCCAAGGAAATGCACTACAACAAAAAAAGAGAATATGAGAACTCTGAGAATGGGCAAAAGCTTAGAGAAACTCTGTAGCTTGCTCTTTGGTTAGTCCCCGCTTAGGTCTCAAAAACATTTTGGTCATCTGTGCCATTATAAAGAGAATGTATGCACATATACACATTCACAGCGACATACATGTATGCTCACACAGACACACACATATATATATACACACACACATACACTGACACACTCACTCGTATACAAATGGACACATACAAAAACCACTTACATATATATATATATATATATATATATATATATATATATATATATATATATGCACACACACACACACACACACTGACATACAGATACACACATATACATACACTGACACAAACAAAGATACACAAAATGACACATACAAATACACATACAGATCCTGAATATTTGTGTTTTTGCCACCCTCATATTAACATACCTTTTATGTGCAAGAAAGTGGCTTGCTTGGGGTTCTGCTGCTGCTTGAGGACGACTGGTATGGGCTCTCTCGTTGATCTCCTCCCATAATGCCTGTGCCTCCTCCTCTGTTATGCGCAGCACTCTCTATTTACCTGGGAGTAAGGGACCATCTCTCACTTCCTCCCATGCTGCCGATAATTCAGAGGCCCAGTGGTGCTCTTAAAGGGCGGCAGTAGCCGACTGTACCCCTTTTCAGCAATGTCCATTTGGTCCCAGTATCTCCAGAACCTGGGGTTGGCATTATTTTCTTATAACACAAATTTGATCAATATGTAAGTTTTAGAATACATTTTTTTTAACATATAATTTGTAATTTTAAGTCATGCTATCAATAATTATAAGCTAGCTGTACATGTAGAAAATCTCAGATAGTGCTCTATCTACTAAAAATTTCAATAACTGAATGAAATTTACTTACCGTATATACTCGAGTATAAGCCGAGTTTTTCAGCACATTTTTTGTGCTGAAAAAACCCAACTCGGCTTATACTCGAGTCAGAGTCTGTATTATGGCAATTTGCATTGCCATTATACAGACCGGGGGAGAGGGGGGCTGGCAGAGCTGTACTTACCTGTCCTGCAGCTCCTGTCAGCTCTCTCCTCCTCCGCGCCGTCCGTTCAGCACCTCGGTCAGCTCCCAGTGTAAGTCTCGCGAGAGCCGCGGCTCTCGCGAGACTTACACTGGGAGCTGACAGAGGGAGCTGCACAGACCGCGCGGAGGAGGAGAGAGCTGACAGGAGCTGCAGGACAGGTAAGTACAGCTCTGCCAGCCCCCCTCTCCCCCCACTGAACTACCAATGACACTGGACCACCAGGGAAGGAGCCCCCCTCCCTGCTATGTATCAAGCAGGGAGGGGGGGACGAAAAAAAATATAATAAAAAAAATAAAAATTATAAATAATTCAGTTAAATAATAAATAATAATAAAAAAATATAATAATATTAAAAAATAAAATAAATATTAATAAAATAATTAATAATAATTCAAAATGCCCACGCCCACCAACACATACACAAACACACACACACACACTGCATCACACACACTCACACTTCATTCATATATACACACACTGCACTCACACACACTGCATTCATACACACACACACTGCACTCATACACACACACTGCACTCATACACGCACTGCACTCATACGCACACACTGCATTCATTATATACACACACTGTAAATAAATATTCAATTAATATAATTTTTTTAGGATCTAATTTTATTTAGAAATGTACCAGTAGCTGCTGCATTTCCCACCCTAGTCTTATACTCGAGTCAATAAGTTTTCCCAGTTTTTTGGGGTAAAATTAGGGGCCTCGGCTTATATTCGGGTCGGCTTATACTCGAGTATATACGGTAATACGTTTTGCACTATTTTACAGCCGTACTGCAACTTTACAGCAAAAGCACCTCCAGACATATTTTGTTTGAATCTGATTGTAGGAGATGAAGTCTATTTCTATGGAAGTTGAAAGGGCATTAATTCTCTTGTATTTAATTAGTGGATCTACTTCAGAGAAATTGCAGTGGTACCTAATCAGCAATTGGGTTTTCATTTTGTAAAATGTAAAAAATTGAAGACTTGAATTAATTATGACTGGTGACTCAAACATGTTGTATCGTACACAGGGTTGGGTTTTAAGCCTTAAGGCACCCTTTTCAACTTATGAGAGATGCTGCTCAGTGTCTATCCGTGATCATGCCTCCCAAGTGTCCTTATTTATTAGAGACAGACCCTATTTTGGGCCCAATCCCGTTATGCCTCTTTTCTATGTTAATGGTCCTCTTTGTAGGAGCTCATGATTGCTCAATATTCAATGTCCAGCATTATATGCAAGTCTGAATTTATACCAGAGCTTCAAAGCAATAATTCTACCAGTAATGCCCTTAAACTACAATAAATGCATTTTATATATAAAAAAAAGTGTACATACGATATATTGTTCTTGATCTACATTACATTTAACTTGCATAAATGGTTATAGGTATGTCACCAAAAATTCTCTGAATAGTTCTACCCCTACCCCCCCCTCCCCCCACATCCCTAAAATTGTCCCTCTTTGAAATGTTATAAGGTATGTGACCTAAAACGGTCAATCTCTCCTCACAGACAAATGTATTTCATATTTTCGGAGTGAAATTGTCAATGTCATAAGTGGCTATTTAAATAAATAAAAAAGCTTCCTATTTTCGTGATGCTTGGATCTCTTCCTCAGAGGCTAACATCAAGTCTTAAAGCCCCTTAATCTCCAATTGATTTGGGCTATTAACCCTTAAGTTTAACAGCCCAAATCAACATGGGACTATGGGCTTCGAAAACCCGATTAGATGTTAGCCTCTGAGGAAGTAATCCAAGCATCACGAAACGTATAAGGCTGTATCATCCCAATGCGAATCAAACACTGGGGAGTGAGCGCAGTTGAACACAGAATGGCATGACGGTGAACTGCACGCAGAGTGTCAGCGAGTGGTTGTTCTCAACCAATCTAACTAGTGAACGAGCAGAGGGGTGGCCACCGCGTGAGAAAGTTTGCATACATAATGTGACTTACATTCTTGGAGAGTCTGAGTGTCTTTATACCCTGTTTTTTTATATTCTTAATAAAGTAGAAGAGAGCACTATGGCTCTTTTGTATTTTTCATTTCTAGATTGGCAGTTTCACTGAGGCATTTAAGGACCTGTTATAGTGGTCCAACACAAGGGGATGCCTGGACACAATTGTCATTACAATTTTTAAGGGGGGGATAGTGTTGTTTGTGTTTTATTTATATCTATGTTTATATGCTAGTATCTTATTACTCAAGCAACTTTCATTTCCCCTTTACATTCTTGAAATTTGTGCATGTGCAGTTTCAAAGTGGTTTATTGTGGTTCTTTTTTTTTTCATTTGATTTCATTGTATCCAGTTCATTTTATTATTATGATTATGTTCCCCCCCTCCCCCCTGCCCCCCCTCCCCCCTCCCTTCTCTCTTGTTCATAACTCTTGGTACTACACTTAGACTTCAGTTCTTTGTACGCCTTTATATATGTCAATGTACGTATGTATGTAGTTTTGTAAGATCTATCTATAGCTACAAAAAGGCACATTACATCTGTATAATTTATGTTGTCAATTATATGATATGCAGTTTTTGTGTAGACAGACAGACAGAGTGGGCTACAGAGTCAAGTTTAACTCCCACTAATCTTGGGCAGCCTGGGCATTGACCGAGTTCAGAGACCTTGCACTATACAGTGACAGTCAATTACGGGGGATAATCCACAGTTGTAGCCACCATACACATAATACAGACATTTTTAAACCATGATCTGCCTGTGAAATAAATGGCAGAACATGTAATTTATATTACAAATATGCAGGGAAAAAAAAACCTGCTTACAATGTTAAGAAAAGCACGCTGGCAGAGTTCTGGGGTTCTGTAATAGGGATCTTGTAAGGAGAAGCTGTCAGCCGCAGTGATGAATGAATGTGAAACTCCGAGCTAATACAATATTTTATAGCCATGGATATTTTCCATTTCTAGGAGCAGAGCTAAGACTCCAAACAGGCGTCAGGTCAGTGCTGATGTGGTAGAAGCTTGCTGCACTGCACCAAATGCACTGAACATGCGAGCTCAAGCAAGTATTCCTGATGGAAGCCAGCCGAACATAAATACAGCACTGAAAGTCTCCTCTCTTCGGGGAATCTACACTGAAACAAGGAAACGTGCTTCTAAAATCTGCAATGAAGCATCTACTGGGGGAAAAAGAAAAGAAAAAAACTCTGAAAATTGTATTTTCTATTTTAAGTAGATTGAACACTGATATCTAAAGGCAGATTAAGGCAATTTCCAAGATATGACCACAAAAGGAAAAGCTGAGGAACATCTGTACTACATGAGCGATGAGCTGTATATGAAATAGTTATGATGGTACATGTGATGCTATGGAAGTGCATTTACATATAAAGCTTGTGTCAGGTGTTGAAATATATTAGAGTGATGCTTTAGATCTGGAATGAATATTAGATCTGGAATGAATATAAGCAACTTTGTTAAAGATGACAGACAGACAGACAGACAGACATAAACTGCCATTATTCCAGCTACTAGGAGGATGTCCAGTAACAAACTTTACCAAGGTCCAACATTGGGCATTTGCACAGACATCATAAATGACATATACAACACAAAAAAGATGGAGAAGGGCTGCGCCAACACTAATAAAATAGTCTTAGAGAGGGTAGGAGGTCTCGCTAGAGTAGCAGCAGATAATCAGACGTATTCTCTTCAATGGGAGTGGATACATCTCAGGGTGTTAGTTTGTATATATGAAACAGAGAAGAGGCAGAAAGCAACCAATAGTGCTGTACGTCTAAAGTCCAAAAGGGCAGTAAGTAACAAGAGGTAGAGAACTCACATTTAAAAGAGCTATGCCCAGCTCTGGTGTGAAGAGCATACAGTGGTATAATCCCCGCTTATGGGATGTGGGAAGATGTATCCGTCAGCACCGTCTGGTAAGCCAAAGCTCCAAAGGGATGATAAAAGGCAACAAAAGTGCTCTCAATTGTGATAAAATAGAGTATAAAAGAGTGATAAGAGTAATACTCACAAGTGCAGAGCAGAAACACTGCTCTATTGATATAGCGTTGGTGGTATGTAGAGCAGAAACACTGCTCTATTGATATAGGGTTGGTGGTATGATCCCCACCTCGGATTTACTTGGAGTAACAGTGTAGGGCAGGCTTACTGCTCGATGGTATCAGCTCTGGTGGTATAATCCCTACCTCGGATTTTCTAGTAAAAAGCCAAGTAGCAAAGGAAATATATTATCAAATATATTTTAAAATGGTAAATAAAATGTAAAGGAAATTGGCACAAACCAGGTCTATTTGTCCAAAATTTCTTTGTTCAGTAGTTAAAGGAAATATAAAACATCCAAATATGCGTTTCGCAGGTGTGGCTTTCTCAAAATGGGATAAAAAAAGGACATAGTTTGATGAACCATTAATTTGAAAATAATTCATGTATTGCTAAATTCCTAATATTATGTGCTCCTCTTTATAAAAACATAATGTTTTCACACAAAAAATAGTTTAGGGTTAAGGTTAAAGGCAGGGGTAGAGTAAGCATATAATAAGAGCTCATCTAAGCATAAGTTTAGAGGTGTGTAAACTGTCAAAAATGTATTTAGATCCTAGGCATATGACATTTAATAATTAGGACTTCTACATTAATCTATTTTAAGTTATTTTCGTGAGTTGCACTTGATATGTTTTATTCAATTAATACTTAATATTGTGTTATATTTATAAATATAGGAATAAAAAAAATAAAAAAAGCTATTTCCTTCCATTAAAAAAAATCAATATAGAATATGTATAGGTGCATTGAAACCAGCACAGCACAAACTGGAAATTACCCAATTGAATAAAACGTTTAAAATCACCTATAACTTGTGTTAACCCTTTTCATATAATGCTCTGTTATCTTTTATATTTATAGTAAGAAATTACATCACAACCCAGTTCTGCCAAGGCACAGCCAGGGCACACAATGCAAATTAAGAGGAGAAATAGAAACATTGTTTCATGGTTCGCTTTGCCTCTTGTCTGTATATTTTCTGGATGCTGACTCCCAGGTGCAAAGGACAGATCCTATAACAATGACAGGCAGAAGTCATGATAATGTAGCCCCATGTAACAAAAGCGCAGCTTAGTGAAAAGGGGCCTTGATAGGGCTAGGATGCGGGCATAGGATGAAGCATGTAGGGATTGGTGGTTTGAGTGTTGGGAGTTTGACTATATAAATAGGCCGCCATCTTAGAAGAGTAACTTTTTACTTGCATACCTGGCTGAGTTTGTCCCACCCTCCCTCCCTGGGTCATATATAAGGTTGGGTTGTCCCGTTTTGTCACAGCGGCGGGATAGGGAGCTGAAGGACAGGAAATAGGCCCCCCCATTAGGATGGTTATGGAAATGCTTGAATATGGTTTATGGTATGTTTGGTAGGTTTCGAGTCCTGTTGGTGGCTCAGAACCTGGTGGGGTAGGGGTATCCTGGTATACCCTTACCATGGTTAATAACAATGTTGGCACTTTAAGTTATGTTCATGTTGGAATATGGTTATATGTTATTTATATAGAGGTCATTGCCTTGCATACCTAACTGAATGATACGGATGTGATGGCGAGGTATGGGGCAATGACCTGTTCTTTCTATGTTAATTTATTGTTACTATTTAATAAAAGCTGTGAACAATTTTGACCCATATACCCTAGTGTCTGTGTTTTATTGGGTTAGGTATGTCCTGATTCCGCCTGCCCATATGGCGCTTATGCACTGGTCATGGCACCCAGCTGGAGTATAAAGAGATGTGGATTTCCACGTTTGATTTGATTTTTCACACTTCACAAATACATATTTGTTAAATATAGGTATAAGCAAACATAGTATTCCCATTGAACTATTTACATTCTGTATCATATTCAAAAAAATAAAAATGTCATTTAAAAGTGCAATGTATATAAAATAAGTTTGTCAAGAAGAAAATAAGTTTAAAAGAAGAAAAACTACCACAACCAGAGGACATAGTCTAAAATTAGAAGGACAAAGGTTTAAACATAATATCAGGAAGTATTACTTTACTGAGAGGGTAGTGGATGCATGGAATAGCCTTCCAGCTGAAGTGGTAGAGGTTAACACAGTAAAGGAGTTTAAGCATGCATGGGATAGGCATAAGCCTATCCTAACTATAAGATAATATAGGAAAAACATGCATTGGTTTTAAATGATGCGTTACAAGCCAAGGTATTAATTTGCGTTCGGCATTGTGAATACTAAAATCCTCGTCTTCAGTGACTTTGTTAAAGGCCAAGATTTGCTGCTTCTAGGTAGAATATAATGTAGGGCTGCGTACATTCCAGAGTCACATACAATTATCCCTTCTCGTCCAACAGTGTCCATTGTACAGATGGTCTTACAAAAGGAAGCAAAGCAACTTGACACTGTCTTATGCCAATTGTCCTAGTACTAGTGGAACAGATTCTGGAAGGGAAATCTAAATCACAGTATGAGACTGGTCTTTGTAATAAAAGCCCATGCTTTGACTTGAACTGGGAGAAGTAACCCCAGATGGCTTAGCACACTGCTTCCCCTCAGGTGTACGAACGCAGTGTATGTTACTAATAGCAATAGAAATCCTTGTCGAATGATAACTTTATAGGATAGAAAAACATGTATGGGAATATTTTGTTATAGAAATGTGAACTTTTATATTGAAATTTAAAGTTTTTATATATTAAAATATTATGGGCAGTCATAATAAACTTAAATGTAATAATATTGCACAGTATCATTTAATTTGTTAAGTAATAATGTGAATGTGACAAATAACCAAATATCACTAGAATTAACAAACACAAGACCTTGTCTCTCAGTTGTCAAGTGATCGGCACAAACTTCCTTCTTTCCACTAAGGTGAGAAACGGGATGTCAGCATAGACTTGCACCTGGTGGTTGTCTACTGCGATGGAGGGAGTCTTCCTGGAATAGGTCATTAGGGCGGCCTTAACTGCAGTATCCCGGGTAACAGCTATTATGTCCCTTGATGCATCTGCGGGAGCGGTCGGGGCTTTGCAAATCCTGAACACTGCCTTTATCGGCCATGCGTCGCCTTCTTTTTTTGCCGCCATTAGCTCGGCCAGATTATTGACATAAGTCAGCAGGGCCTCCGTGCCTACTTCTTCTGGGGCTCCGCGGATGCGGACATTCCGTTTGCGGTGGCGTGTTTGCAGAGCCGTTACGGAGTGGGTAAGTCTGTGGACTTGACGTGTTAGCGAGTCAATTTGTACCGTTCTCCCCCTCGTGTTTCAACTTTGTCTAACCGCTCTTTTACGCCTGTTACCTCTGTTTGGACCCCCGTCAGATCTGCCTTCCACAGCGCCCTTAAGTCCAGGAGAAGTTTTTTAAGGTCTCCTTTCGTAGAAGGCGAGTCGTCAGGGTCTGATGATTCCGATTCAATCGGTTCTGCGTCCGGGGTTGCGACCTGAAGGTTTTCCCCGTCTGCGGATGAGTCTGAGTCGCTGGAACTCCAAAGCCTGCCCAGCGCCATTTTAGGCTGTGGATGCGGTTGCGGCCTTTCAAATGATCGCCTGATATCAGGCTGATAAGGGCTCTCCAGGCGGGCGATTTTTTATTCTTCCGACCCATTCTGTTGTTGAGGGGTTTACTGCTTGATGTAGCTTGATTTTCAGGCGATTGCTCTTCTTTTTCCGGCAATTATAGTCTTTTTTCAGTCGATGAAGCAGGAGCTCACTGAGAACACGTCTGCCATGCAGCTCGGCTAGCCACGCCACACCCCCCCCCCCTCTTGCTGCATGTTAACAGGAAGCAGGTGGTGGGTAATGGCTTTATATACAAGCACCCAATTCATGTCACAATGTTAATATTCCTTTCTCAAAGCACTTTTTTAAAATATCTTGGTTCCTAGAGATACCAATGCAGCAGCCTAAATAATTGCAATGCTTATACCCATGGGACAGGGCTGTCTGCACTGGTCAAGGTTTCCCTGATCTGCAGTTATCAGTATATTCAGAAAAGTAAATGTACATGTTGCTCAAAGTGACCAAGACTTCACATCATGATGTTATTACGAAAAATAAGACCATGCTGGCCATTACAAGCTGATATTCTAGGATTCATCATAACAACTGAGAAACGTCATCGCAGGGAACAAATAACATTCCAAAAGGTTATAAAATAACATTATTTAATGAGCAATTAATAAGCAGGAAGTGCCTGTAACATGTATCAGTAGGTGGCAAGCTATAAACTATTCATGCAACAACCAAGAGGATAATTCAGAATATTTGAGAGTACAGTATTAAATGTGTGTTCTATGGTTTATAGACGTGTGCATTCATTCTCTGCCAAACTACAATTTGTGGAAATGTAGGCGAGTTGGTAGGTGTCCACATTCCATCCATAACTCTGATGCTCCATATGGACGTGATGGTTCATGATTTGGGTTCCGTCCATGGCACCAAAAAAAACAAAAAAATGATTGTTGGGTAAAAAGATGCTTGATTGCTAGGGGCCAACTACTAAAAGATGAATTTACCCACAGATCAAGTGAGAAGTGACCAACAAAGAAAACAAAGGAGGAGCTGTAATAAAATCTATATTTATATATTACATTTAATAAATATTCAATATTTAAATATACATTGTTTACTTCTCCTCTTTTTGCTTACATTTTCTCACTTGGTCTGTGAACCAGTCATTATTTTGCCCTTTTCGTTTGTTTCAATCGTTTTCCCGAATATTTTGCATGTATGATAGTCAGACAAGCTGAAGCACCACATGGACAACTAGCAGACTACCTGAACTACATTTTCTTTTCAGACTAAGTGACTCGGAATGACCAAATGTTTCCGTCATGCCTTATGGTATGTGGTCAGGGATGTATTTACCACAAGGCAAACAAGGCATTTGCCTTGGGCAGCACTTTCAGGGGGGGCACCAAAAAACGCCACCCCAAGCTCCCAGACAAATGCCTTGTTTGCCTCATGTTCTGGGGCTGTCCACCTTACTGTGAGTGAGTGAGTGTAGCTGTCAGTGTGTGTCTGTGAGTGAGAATGGGTGTGCCTGTGAGTATGTGTCAGTGTGTGTATGTCATTTTATGTGTATGTGAGAGTGGGTGCCTGTCAGTGAGTGGGTGTGTCAGTGTGTGTCTGTCAGTGAAACTGTGTGTTGGTTAAACAGTTAGTGCCAATGACTGTATGTGTGTGCTTATGACTGTATGTGTGTGGGAATGATTGTGTATCTGTCAGTGAGTGTATATCAGTGCATGTATCAATGAGGGCATGTGTCTGTCAGTCAAAAAAAATGGCCTTGACACGAATTGGGGGGGCAAATTTAGATTTTGAGGGTGCCAGAATTTAGTCGTGCCTAGGGCAGCACAAATCTAAAATACACCACTGTATGTGGTACCGATTGTGAAGGATACTAGTAGGAGACTAGCTTACCTCTATAGTAAGAAGCTGGTATTACAGCTAAGTATTTTCACCAAGAAATTAAAAGTGAGTAGAAACCCATATTTACTAAATTTAGATTAAAATATTTAATAGTGAAAATATGTTTTATTTGTTCCAACTTGGCTGTTGGACTGAATATTGGAATATGTGTCCTAAATGGACACTCGAGACCCCTAAAGCAATTTAGCTTCCTGAAGTGCTTTATGTGTGAAGAGTGTGTCCCTTTTTTTTCATTTTACAAATAGTGATGATCTCAATAAAAATGGTTAATTATTTTAATTAATGCTGCTACACCCCTATGGCTGTCAACTAGACAGGTCTTCCACTTCCTGGTAGTTTAGCTATGTGGATATAAACTCAAGAGATTTGCAACTACTCAGAGCACCTGCCTTGCAAAGACTTATCATTGAGTTGCACTGTGAAGTTTTTGATTGGACAGCCACAGAAAGTCTGGGCGGGGTTAAAAGTGGAAGGCTTGCAAAGGGTGCAGACAAGAGACCTGCTGCTTTTGTAGCGGTTTTTAGATATGATGAATAATTAAACGCATACATGTTTTGATTGAGAGTGTATCTGCTAAACAGTGATTGTATTTTTTTTTTTTTTTTATTTGGGCAGTGGAGTATCCCTTTCATTTCTCTACAATGTGTACACAAGTGCTTCCAATCCTGTTACAAGCTATATATTGTTTCTATAATTCAGCTGCTCCAGTATTCCAAGTGTGTTCCCTCACAACTTCCACAAAAGGAATTATCCTAATATAATGAAAAAAGGGGAGCACTTAGTTCAACAATCATCACTTACATAAAGTGTCCACCGTGCAGAAAGAGCTATTTTTAAACCCCTCTTTCTGTATCTGTATAAATACCACAAATATTATATTCAACCAAAGTGCATATACACATCAAAGTGCAATATAGAAATATTCAATTAAAGTGCAAACTACAGTCAAATTCAATCCAAGTACTTATAAACTCATAAACTCATATACCACTCACGGCAAAGTGAAATTTGTTCTCTATAATCTAAATTTTTATTAACCATTATCCTGCAATGAAATGCCTGATAGGATACTTTATCCATTCCTACAAAAGAGATAGAGTATTACCTAGTATGCATTTCAGCTTAAAGGCACAATGGTCTGACACATTGCTCACGCAAATGGAGTACACTTACCTTTGCATTACTGGGTACTATATATGTAAAATGTATTACAATCTTTTAGAAATCTGATTATCTCATTGCCTTGGTTACCTTTGTATTTTAGCAGGTGAGATCATTGACTTAAATGTTCTATATCGCACAAGTGCTCAGTACTGTATTTCACTTACTGTGTTCACATACTTAAGTGCTCCTGGAACCCTGTGTTGCTGAACCTACATGCATTCACATTAATTTATCGGATCTCTCCTTGAATCTCACCCAGCTTGTTAACAGGCCAAGGAATTGATATCTCCATTATCCACACCTAACCTGAGACTCTGCTGGCACCCAGACTACTTCATGTTAATGAAGTGGCCTGGGTGACGTTTCCCTGTCTTTTTAACCCGGGAACTGAAAACAAGAATGGCAATGTTTTCAGCCTTTGCAAATCAAAGGAGAGCGCTAATCAAAGGCATGCTAACCCTGCAATCAGATTTGTTTATTCCATACACCTCAAAAAATAGTCCTATGTTATGCAATAAATCTAAATACATTATATTTGCTGCTACAATTTAGTGTTGGTACACAGCATGTAGTATTTTCAATAAACAGAATGTAGTATTTTTGCATAATCTGTTTCAGCAAACAACACAATATGTGCTGGCACTCAATTATGTAAGGTGCAGGTATTCTAGGTTTAACCCAACAACAACCTCCTAATCTCAATCATAAACAAATATGAATACCGCACTCAAAAAATTGCAATGAAACTTATTGCTAATTCTGCATTTTCATAATATTTATTATAATGATTTTAGATAAATTCATAAAGATAGTGGTATTTCATCATGGTGACACTCTTTTCATCCTATGTACATAAGTTATTTACATATATATATATATATACACACACAGAATCCTCCCTCGTCCGAGGTAAAGTTCATAATCTATATACAGTTGGTAATGATCCAAAAATAGGAATAGGAAAAAACTGAAAAAATAAAAAAATCCAATCAAGAAAACAAGGAGAAAAGAAAAAAGACAAAAAAGGAAAAATAATAATATTCCAAATATAGTCCAGAATATAGTGCACTATATAATTCACTGTCTATGGGTGGATCTCACCAATGTAGAAATTTCTTTTAGGTGTATATAATAGGAGGATGCTGAAGTCTGTAGATAATAGTGTGGTAGTGGGGAATGGATACAGTTCCTGTTGAGTGAAGAAACGATCACCTCATCAATTTTCTATTTGTATCGATCTGGTCAGTGTAGCAGAACGCTGGGTAATCATTAAGTAGGTGCTTCGGTCAGTATAATAGGTCGCTGGGCAATCCTTTAAGTGGGCTGCGCGCTCGGGACGTTCCTGTCCCTTCGATGGCCACACTATTATCTACAGACTTCAGCATCCTCCTACTATATACACCTAAAAGAAATTCCTACATTGGTGAGATCCACCCATAGACAGTGAATGATATAGTGCACTATATTCTGGACTATATTTGGAATATTATTATTATTTTCCTTTTTTCTTTTCTCCTTGTTTTCTTGATTGGATTTTTTCCATTTTTTCATCTTTTCTATTTTTTTAATATTTTTTCTTTTTTTCGTTTTTTTCCTATTCCTATTTTTGGATCATTACCAACTGTATATAGATTATGAACTTTACCTCGGACGAGGGAGGATTCTGTGTGTATATATATATATATGTAAATAGCTTATGTACATAGGATGAAATGAGTGTCACCATGATGAAATACCACTATCTTTATGAATTTATCTAAAATCATTATAATAAATATTATGAAAATGCAGAATTAGCAATAAGTTTCATTGCAATTTTTTGAGTGCGGTATTCATATTTGTTTATAATCTGTTTCAGCAACCATATAACTAACAGTATTCAAACATTGATATACACGCGTAATAATTTCAATCCTAAATACAGTTTTTTCCCAGTTAAAATACTGTACAAAATTAAAACAACGTAAAGTGACAATATCAAAAATAAAACAAACTACGTTCACTACTGCATTGCACTTTCTTCGTGGCACTGATTGTTTTCAGGTCTCCAGATAAATATGTGAAATGTATTCCCAGAAAATTGGTGATGGAAGATTGTGATCATAGAAGAAAGACTGCTAGAAGATATTATCCCATATTCATAAGGTAAGGTTTAAAGTAGAGTGCATTTTTTGTCCATTGTTTAGCTTTTCAGTTTGACTGACGTATAAACAACACTTGTTTCATTATGTTTTGTATAAAAATACTACAAGGTTCATTCATTAAATACAAAATGTAAAGAATTGAAAACCAATTTGAAAACCAAATTGCAATTGTTTGGTAAATAGTCTAGCTGTGATTGTAAGCTATATTGGATCATTTTTCAAAATAGGGATTTTGCCTAAATGTTGCAACTTAGCTTTTAATTCACGACAATTCTGTACTTAGTGAATAAAGTTTACAGTATTTACTTGATAATGCAAATTGCAATGTAATTTTTTTTTTTACAGAAGCACACAAGTGTCTTGTGTATTTCACCTGGTCGGGTACCATTTTCCAAGGTTCATGCATCACTTTGAGACAATTGCCTCACTCTGCAAGCTGACAAAAGCAAGTAAATGTGTGTTTTTTTTTTTTGTCTCCATATTGACCGACTTCTGCTTTCCACAACCACTCCAGGGATGACACTGATCTATCCAATGTTGGAAAATGTTGGAATAGTGCATTGGGCATGCTTGGCAGATATACATTTTCAAAGTCGATAGATATATTCACCTTGCAACAACCTGAAAAGATGGAGTGTGATCAAGCACAGTAGGCTCCAGTGCCGGGCTTCTCTTTCCTGCTACTGCCATGTTTTTGATATTATTATTATTATTATTATTATTGCCATTTATATAGCACCAACAGATTCCGTAGCACTTTACAATATTATGAGAGGGGATTTAACTATAAATAGGACAATTACAAATAAACTTACAGGCAGGGCCGGCCTTAGGGGTGTGCGAGCTGTGCGGCCGCACAGGGCGCCATGTAGCTGGGGGCGCCGTGCGGCCGCACAGCCGGCCGGGATTTAAAAAAAAAAATATATATATATTTTTTTTCAAATTTTCAGCGGGGGCGGAGCTTACCGTGCGGCGGGGGAGGAGCTAAAAGCACCGGAAAACTGCTGCAGGGGAAGCAGGAAGTAGTCCCTGCTTCCCCACCAAACAGTCACCAGGAGCTGCACTGCCTCCACAATGAACTCCACAGGTAACTGTGGGATTGTCAGGTGAGTGTGACTCTCTGCCTGTGTGTATTACTGTCTGTGTGTGTATGACTGTCTGCCTCTGTGTGTCTGTGTGTATGACTGTCTGCCTGTGTGTGTCTGTGTGTGTGTGTATGACTGTCTGCCTGTGTGTGTGTCTGTGTGTATGACTGTGTGTGTCTGTGTGTATTACTGTCTGCCTCTGTGTGTGTCTGTGTGTATTACTGTCTGTGTGTATGACTGACTGTCTGCCTGTGTGTGTCTGTGTGTGTGTATGACTGTCTGCCACTGTGTGTCTGTGTGTATTACTGTCTGCCTTTGTATGTGTGTCTGTGTGTATGACTGTCTGTGTCTGTGTGTATGACTGACTGTCTGACTGTGTGTGTCTGTGTGTGTATGACTGTCTGCCACTGTGTGTGTGTCTGTGTGTATTACTGTCTGCCTCTGTGTGTGTGTCTGTGTGTATTACTGTCTGCCTCTGTGTGTGTGTCTGTGTGTATGACTGTCTGCCTCTGTGTGCATGACTGTCTGCCTCTGTGTGCATGACTGTCTGCCTCTGTGTGTATGACTGTCTGCCTCTGTGTGTCTGTGTGAATGACTATCTGCATGTGTGTGTCTGTGTGTGTGTGTATGACTGTCTGCCACTGTGTGTCTGTGTGTATTACTGTCTGCCTCTGTGTGTATTACTGTCTGCCTCTGTGTGTGTGATTGTGTGTATGACTGCTTCTGTGTGTATGACTGCCTCTGTGTGTGTGGCTGTCTGCCTCTGTGTGTATGGCTGTCTGCCTCTGTGTGTATGGCTGTCTGCCTCTGTGTGTATGGCTGTCTGCCTGTGTGTGTCTGTGTGTATGACTGTCTGCGTGTTTGTCTGTGTGTATGACTGTCTGCCTCTGTGTGTGTGTATTACTGTCTGTGTCTGTGTGTATGACTGACTGTCTGCCTGTGTGTGTCTGTGTGTGTGTGTGAGACTGTCTGCCTTTGTGTGTGTCTGTGTGTGTGTGTATGACTGTCTGCTTGTGTGTGTGTGTGGATGTCTTCCTGTGTGTGTGTATGGTCGTCTGACTCTGTGTGTGTGTCACATACAACCAATACACGCATATCGCACACTGTTAATACACCCATTACAAATATCACACATAGCATACATATCACACACAGTCATCACACCTACTATCACATACACAGACAACACAAACATTACAGCATACATGGATGAGGGGGGGGGGGGCGCTGTGAAGATTTTTCGCACAGGGCGTCTAAATGCCTAAGGCCGGCCCTGCTTACAGGAACAATAGGTTGAAGAGGACACTGCTCAATCGAGCTTACATTCTATAGGAGGTGGGGTGTAAAACACATTAGGACAGGAATTTGCAATCAAATAAGGTGGGCTGCCCTTTAGGAGAGGGCAAGAGACAGGTATGTGAGGTAGGGGTTAGTCTTGGAGTACATAAGATTTCCTAAAGAGATGGGTTTTAAGGCACTTCTTAAAAGATGCAAGACTAGGGGAGAGTCTGATGGCGGTAGGCAGGCTATTCCATAGGAAGGGAGCCGCCCGCGAGAAGTCCTGCAAGCGGGAGTTGGCCGTACGAGTGCGGACAACGGACAGGTGGTGGTCACTGGCAGAGCGGAGAGACCGAGAAGGGACATACCTAAGGATCTGTGAGGAGATATAAGAGGGGCTAGAGTTGTTCAGTGCTTTATAGGTGTGAGTTAGTACCTTGAATTGACTCCTATAGCATACAGGAAGCCAATGTAAGGACTGGCAGAGGGGTGAGGTGTGAGAGAAACGACTAGAGAGGAAAATCAATCTAGCAGCAGCGTTCATTACGGACTGTAGGGGTGCAGTACGGCTATTGGGAAGACCAATCAGGAGAGGGTTACAATAATCCATGCGGGAAATTACTAGAGCATGGACAAGCTCCTTGGTAGTATCTGGTGCAAGAAAGGGGCGGATGCGGGCTATGTTTTTAAGATGGAATCTACAGGATTTGGCAACATGCTGGATGTGAGGCTCAAAGGTGAGACCAGAGTCAAGTATGACGCCAAGACAGCGCGCTTGCAAGGATGGACTGATGTTGGTACCACAAACTTGAAGGGAGAGCGAAAGAGGAGGATCAGTATTAGGAGGAGGAAAGACAAGGAGCTCAGTTTTTGAGAGATTGAGTTTCAGAAAGCGGGAGGACATCCAGTCGGAGATGGAAGAAAGGCAAGCAGTGACACGTTGCAGGACAGCAGGGGAGAGGTCCGGGGAGGAGAGATATAGCTGGGTGTCATCAGCGTACAGGTGGTAGTGGAATCCAAAAGAGGTAATAAGTTTGCCAAGAGAGGCAGTATAAAGAGAAAATAGAAGGGGACCAAGGACGGAGCCTTGGGGGACTCCAACCGAGACAGGGCGAGGGGAGGAGGTATTAGAAAAGGAGACACTGAATGAGCGTTGGGAGAGATAAGAGCAAAACCACGAGAGGACAGAGTCACAGAGACCAAGCGATTGAAGAGTTTGAAGAAGGAGAGCATGATCAACGGTGTCAAAGGCCGCTGAGAGGTCAAGAAGAATTAGTATGGAGTAGTGGCCTTTGGATTTAGCTGTGATTAGGTCGTTAGTAACTTTGATAAGGGCAGTCTCAGTAGAGTGGAGAGGGCGGAAGCCAGATTGAAGGGGGTCAAGGAGAGAGTTGGAATTGAGGAAATGAGACCCACGGGTAAAGACAAGTCTTTCCAGAAGCTTTGAGGAAAAAGGGAGCAGGGATATGGGACGGTAGTTAGAGAGGGTGGATGGGTCGAGGGATGTTTTTTTTAGTATAGGTACTACAGTGGCATGTTTAAGGTCAGCAGGGACGATGCCAGAAGAGAGCAAACAGTTCAAGATGTGTGTTAGAGAAGGCACGAGACAAGTGGAGAGAGATCTGATGAGGTGAGATGGGACAGGATCGAGCGGGCAAGTGGTGGGGTGAGAGGAGCAAAGAAGAGCAGCCACCTCTTGGTCAGTAGCTGGGGAGAATGTCTGAAGGGTAGGAGATGCATGATCTATGTGTGATTGAGAAACAGAAAGGCAAGGAGGGGAGAATTCTTTCCTTAGCTGTTCAATCTTGTCAGTGAAGTAACATGCAAAGTTATCAGCAGTAAGGTTAGTTTTGGGGGTGGACACAGCAGGGCGAAGAAGAGAATTAAAGGTGTCAAAGAGACGCCTGGGGTTGTGGGAACATGAACTAATGAGAGAGGAAATATAGGACTGTTTGGCAAGAGCAAGGGCTGCACTGTATGAACACAATATGAATCTATAATGGAGAAAGTCTGATTGGGTACGAGACTTCCTCCAGGAGCGTTCAGCACAACGGGAGCATCTTTGCAGGTAGCGCGTTGATTTAGTATGCCATGGTTGGGGGCGGGTCCTCCTTGAGGTGCTTGTTTGGAGTGGCGCTGCAGCGTTCAAGGCAGATGTAAGAGTAGAGTTATATATGGAGATGGCCAGTGAAGGACAGGAGAGGGAAGGGATGGACAGCAGTTGTGAATCAATGTCAGCTGACAACTGTGGTTGGTCTGGAACTGAGATGGGTAGGTAATGAGGCAGAGAAGCTGAAGAAACTGCCCTAATGAAAAGCATTACAACAATGCATGCTGACCAGGTTTATAGTATGTTTGAGGTTAGAAATATTTTTTATTATTAATTTTCTTTGGGTCAAACTTGTATTGCTTTATTTTGATTGGTTTATTTGTTTAAAGGTGTCTGCTTTCTGGTTTAAAAAAAATTGTCAAGTTATGCATGTCCCTTTAAGGAGTATATTCCTTAACCCCTTAAGGACACATGACATGTGTGACATGTCATGATTCCCTTTTATTCCAGAAGTTTGGTCCTTAAGGGGTTAAAGAACAAATGCCACTAAATGTGTATTTATCACGTTTTAAACGTTTATTGTTTTTAATTAAACTTAATATTCTTTTTAAATTGTGTATATTTATTATTTTGAGAACCTTTTACTTTATCTAGCTGTGAAGTAATGTTGGATCAGACAAGTTACCCGATCAAATGCTGCTCAATCTAACTTGCTTGCATCTGCAATTTCTCTGTGTGAAAGTGCAGTAGTAGGCACGTTTGGTTGAGTACCAGTTAGTCAAATAATAGTGGTATCTGATCAAACATAGCTGCTAAGCCAGATAAAAAGTGTGAAATATTCAATTAAAAATATAATTAAGCTAAATCTAATGTAATACACTTTTAAAATGAGAAGTGAAAAAAGTTGAGCTCAACTGTCCTTTAAAAACGAATTATTCTCCACTACCACATTCACCTTTCAAACTCTATGTTTAGATTTTCTAACAAAGTTTTGTTGATTGCCTTGGAATAGAAACGAATTTGTGAGATATTAATTCCCTTCTAGCTGTTTAGATCTATATATAGCAGCACATGTGAAAAGGAATGTTCCTTTCAATAATTAACTCAGTTCTCATACTGGATTGTAGTGAAAAAAAAAGACAATGTGTGACTTTGATTGGCTACTTATAAAATGTCGTGAACAGATACTGTGTTTAAATTCTAGAACAATATTTGGAACAGTAATGAAAAGCAGCAGCTTTTTGTTGCCATCCTCGGGAGAGAGTCCCCATTTACAGTGTCAAGCCATTAGGAGGACTAAAAATTCCATAATACATGATTAAATCTAAGGGCTATCCAAAATCTTCTGAAATTCCGCTGTTTCGGTAGCAGTTATCGATTGTGTCCAATGTCATATATATCTCAAAATAAACAGCGGTTTAAAAAAAAAAAATAAGTTCCTCCATTGTCCCAAGATCTTCCATCTTAGAAAAAAAGTCTCAATGATGGGACATAAGATTTATGTGTTTGGCAGTGTTTAGGAATCAAATAGTCATTGATTTTTTAAATGCAGACCTCGCCACTGAGGTATGGTGAAGTAGGAATGACGCCAAACAATGGTCGAAAATGACGGGGTGATCAGAAAACCTCTATTGGGTCACATATCTTTATCCAGAAGATTGTTATGGCAGGACATTTCCACCATACATAGAGGAAAGTGCCCCGAACATCCTGGCATCTGCTCTATCCAACATCATGCGAGGGGAAAAAACAGACAGAACCTATGGGGTCTTATATCACAAGGACTGTGGGTGCCTTTTATTTTGTGTAACACCTATAAAGCTGCTGAGACGGCCGACCAGCTATTTCTACATAGGAGGTGAGAAGTCATCTAACATCTCCTAATGCATAAGGAGATGTTATTACGTGAACCTGCCATGACAGGATCTATGAATGTTAATATCCACTTTAGTTGAAGCAGACCTCAGGTGCTCAAAAGTAGTTATGTATTGCAGTCATTTACCTTTATGGTAAGATCCTTGTTGTATATGTTTATCTTCCCGTACAGTCACAGGTAACTTTTCAGATAAAAAAAGTTACTGTATAGACCGTTTTTAGAAGCAGTATTACTCCATATTTTGTGTATCTGTAAGTTAATTAGGGATGATGTGTTATGTGTCCAATCCTTAGAGTATTTTTTTTATTGAAGAGTGACGAGTGCATCAAAACATCTTTTCATTTTTCCTTAATTGATGTCATTTTTGTTTTTCTTAATGTTCAAAGTGAATCTGTGGGCGCCTGACAGCCAATTCATGGCCTATTCTAGGGTGAAGAGCTCTCTTGTCTTAGTTTAAGTATTTTGAAGTGATTTAAGCTTGTCAAACCACTTTTCAGAGGTGTGACATAATAAAGCTTGCCTGTTTAATACTGGGTAAATATAATGCCAGAAACATACTTATCTTTATACAAAGTGTGCTATATATATTATTGGGGCTGAAACGTCGATATTTTTAAATGATCTAGAATAAAAGTTATATTTTATTTTTACTATCATCAAGTCCTTGGAGTACGTTCATTTTCAATCATTTTTTGTATCTTGTGCCTGACCAGCACCGGGCAATTACTCTCTAATCCAGGAGTGCAAGCATCTCTGTTTTCTTTATATATTTATATATATATATATATATATATATATATATATATATATATATATTTTTTTTTTTTTTTTTTTTTTCTATCATCCCTACCTTTTCATGTATCTGTAATCATTAAATGTGTATCAGTACTAGAGAGTATTGTCATCCCTAGTTTTAGAAATTGAAAAGCTGCTTAAAATGTTATTTTATTTTTCTGAAACCTATATAACATTTTAGCTGAAAGCCATTCTAATAAGTAAATACATTTAAAAAAGGCAAAACGTCATGCTTATTCTTATTCATCTAATTAATTTTCTTTTATAATTTAAACGTTAAACTGTTTGCAATTACACATATTTTCCTTCCATGGCTTGTGTCCTTGATCTCAAGGGTAATAGAGTTATGTCATATCATTTCTGTCGTCAACCAATGCTAGATTATTCCCAACCCTCAGATTCAATAATCTATACCGTTTGGGCCCCTGGGGCTCAGTTGTTGTTGGAAAGTCCCAGTGGTTTTTGGCTGAGAAGAGATGAGCAATTAGCATGCATATAATAGCTATTGTCTCTTCAGTGGAATCTCTTGAGCTGTGTTCATGTAGTGCATTCCCATATAGACCAAGAAATTCTATGGCTGTCAGCTGAAAGTCCCAATCAGGGACTCTCAACTGTAGCTTCTTTGCACTATAATCACTATAGTCTACTGTAGTGCCTTTTTGGGGGAGCATTCATTTAGTTCATAGATCTAGTTTGCCTTTAAAGGCAAACATTTTGAATGTATATCTCTCCTTTTTATTTTATTTTTTTTAAATAATAACCATCCTAACATTATTACTCTAACATTGTATTATGTTGTCACAGGTGAGTAAGTTTGGTATATTTGAATAAAAGGTCTCTATTACATATTAAAGAGGAGAACATCAGGGGAGCTGTTGCATAGCGAAGCACGATTCCTACTGAGAAGGCCACGGCAGCCCTGATAAATATTTCAGAATAAAACTCAGAAAAAGCAAAGAGAATGCTATACAAGCCGAGATGGCAAAATGTGATCCAGGAGGACTTTGCAATGGGATTTCATATACTAAACTATCTCTCAGCCCCCCTCCTGCCGAATGCGCCATACTTACTCTATTCCTTTTGGCAGTCTGACAATGTCTTTTTTCCTTTCAGGTTTTTCATAACATGTGCCGATCACTTAAAGGCCAGGCTTGCCCTGTATTCGCTCTATACAAATCCATAGATAAGTAAATACTCTGGTTTCCCAGCATAACCTTTATATATCACAGCAATTTGGAAGCCTACCATGGTAAGCAAAGCTTTGCAAACAAACCTAGCATGCACCCATTAGATTTGAATTGCAGGAGCAAAATATCTTAGTAACTCCATTTACCAACACGTTTCTATGTATGCCAACAATTGGAATGGCTCTGCAGAGAGGTCACCAATGGAACGCAACCTATTGGTATTTCTGGAAGCAAATACTAGCAGCAAGGGCGTGCAAAGGTTATCCACTAATCCAAGAATTGCGGAGAACTGGGAATTGATTATTTTGCCACAATAATTAAATTGGGAAAAATCCTATCTTGACTTAATTGCTTTATCCGAGTCTTTGGGCACTGACTGGCATGCTGTAATACCGGAACCCAAGCCTAGCCCTAATGATACTAAGGACTGCATGTGCAAATTATACTGACACACTTTATATTATAAATTCAACTTCAGCATTGTATGTACTGCATCTAACATCTGTACTGACATTCACTTCAGTGGAAAAGATTGCTGATATGGCAATTTCTGAAATGTGAGAGGCGTGCAGCTGACGTCAAGCTGTTCTCAGTTTAATTTAGTTCAATAATTCTATGCACCCTTTATTAATGATACTATTGTATTGCACTTCATTCCATTCATGGAGGTCCAGGTCTCCATGCAGCCAATACATTATAGCTGCAGGCATTTGCAAACGTTGCTGCAGCATTATCATTATGATGTCACGTTAGGATAATTTGCCTTATTACACGGTCAGCAGAAAGAGATTGTTTATGAGAGAGCTTTAACAGCTGCTCACCTAGGACCTTTTATGTTTTATTATTAAATCAAATACTCATTAAATGCTGTAATACTTATGGTTTTAAGAGAGAGAAAGAGAGGTGGGGATGGAGAGAGAGAGAGAGAGAGAGAGAGAGAGATAGAGGGAGGTAATGGAGGGAGATAGAGAGTGGGAGGGAAGGAAGAATGAGGAGAAAGAAAGGAAGGAGAGTTAACTTCCTCTCTAACGAATAAATACACGACCTACTCCTCAATATGGCTACCATGGACCCAATTCCTAAAAGGAATAAATACATAGGAGTATGTAATGAAGGAGAGAAAGGAAGGAAGGAGAGAAAGAAAAGAAGGAGAGAAAGAAAAGATGGAGAGAAAGAAAAGATGGAGAGAAAGAGAAAATGGAGAGGAAGGAGAGAAAGATAAGAAGGAAGGAAGGAAAAAAAGGAAGGAAGGAAGGAAGGATGCAGAGAAAGTAAGGAAGGAGAGAAAAAATAGTAAGGAAGGAAGGAGAGAAAGAAAAGAAGTTAGGGAAGAAAGAAAGGAAGGTAGAAAGGTGGTAAAGTAAGGAAGGAGAGAAAGGGTGGAGAGAAAGAAAGGAAGGATGGAGAGAAAGGAAGGAAAGTGAGAGAGAAAGAAAGGAACAATAGACAGAAAGGAAGGAAGGATGGAGAGAAAGGAAGGAAAGTGAGAGAGAAAGAAAGGAGCAATAGACAGAAAGGAAGGAAGGAAGGAGAAAAAGATAAGGAAGGAAGGAAGGAAGGAGAGAAAGAAAACAAGTTAGGGAAGAAAGAAAGAAAGGAAGGAGAGAAAAAATAGTAAGGAAGGAAGGAGAGAAAGAAAAGAAGTTAGGGAAGAAAGAAAGGAAGGTAGAAAGGTGGTAAAGTAAGGAAGGAGAGAAAGGGTGGAGAGAAAGAAAGGAAGGATGGAGAGAAAGGAAGGAAAGTGAGAGAGAAAGAAAGGAACAATAGACAGAAAGGAAGGAAGGATGGAGAGAAAGGAAGGAAAGTGAGAGAGAAAGAAAGGAGCAATAGACAGAAAGGAAGGAAGGAAGGAGAAAAAGATAAGGAAGGAAGGAAGGAAGGAGAGAAAGAAAACAAGTTAGGGAAGAAAGAAAGAAAGGAAGGAGAGAAAGGGTGGAGAGAAGAAGGAAGGATGGAGAGAAAGGAAGGAAAGAGAGAGAAAGAAAGGAACAATAGACAGAAAGGAAGGAAGGATGGAGAGGAAGAAAGGAAGGAAGGAAAAAAAAGGAAGGTATGAAGGACGGATGGAGAGAAAGGAAGGAGGAATTAAACTAAATTAATTGTGTCCTCTGTGTAGCTTAATGATTTCCAGAACTTGTATATCCTCAAGTAATAGATACTTAAATTATGATATCACATTTTTCACCAAAAATATTTGCATTCTAAAAGGAAAATAATTAAGGTCTGTGCTAGCTTTTTAATACAGACATAATTAATATTTTACATATGATGGATATTCAAAACAACATATACTATGTTTCTACAGTCGTTAAACAGAATTTGACATATCAGGCAGAGACACATTTGTAAATAATTTAAATGGCTTTTCATAATTCCCTAGCACCTTAGTCACGTGTAACATAGTTGAAAGAAAGACATATGAATAAATAAGAGACAAAGGAATGAAGTAACCCTTTATGTACAAACACCATGTCTAATGGAAAGAAGACGTTTTCTTTTAAGTACTTTTCCATTCAAAAGGTAAATCCTATTTATACGTTAACAGGTTATATTCATTCAACCGCAAACTATCAGAAATGGAACGAGGAATTGTAAATTTTAGGCTAAAATAGCTATCGGGAAAAATTCTCCGACTCGGCTATTTTCCAGCTCATATCATATGGCCTAAATTCAATTGCTGGCAGTTTGTGGTTTAGCATATAACCCTGTAAAAAAACGGTTGCACTGCAGAACGTTCAGACTATCTTCTGGAACTCAGAAATTTTCTCTTTCAGTAACTAAAAATATTATTCCTATTAACAGTCCAATGTAGTAGTGTGTTACGTGAGCACTCTACATCTCTAATACCAGGTATTCATGTATATGCTGCAGTGTTCCTTTAATGCTCCCTCTTGCCTCAATGCAAGTGTTCCTGTAGCTAATGATCATCTAATACAATTGTGTTTGCTGCTGCCTACAGCAGCCCATTTTCAGAGAAAAAAAAAGTACACTTTAGTAGAGAATTTCTGCAAAATAAACCAAGATACATCTTCATGAAGTACTCATGCTGACTGAGTTAGAGTTTAATTGAAATTCCAATGAAATCCAAAAGATACCATAAGACAAAGTATGGATTACTTTATTTTATGGGTAAGCCAAGGTTGACACAACGTTTACAAAAGATTGGGGATAAAGAGAATCAACACAGTAAAGGAAGAGACTATATTTAAAAGAAGAAAAACTACAACGACAAGAGGACAGTCTTAAATTAGAGGGACAAAGGTTTAAAAATAATATCAGGAAGTATTACTTTACTGAGAGGGTAGTGGATGCATGGAATAGCCTTCCAGCTGAAGTGGTAGAGGTTAACACAGTAAAGGAGTTGAAGCATGCGTGGGATATGCATAAGGCTATTCTAGCCATAAGATAAGGCAAGGGACTAATGAAAGTATTTAAAAAATTGGGCAGACTAGATGGGCCGAATTGTTCTTATCTGCCGTCACATTCTATTGAGCTCCCAGCAGTCTTTATAAGTGGGATTTAGGCATCACTTTGCTCATCACGAGACCTGATCTATGGAGGCTCCAGGTGTCTCAGGGAATCCTCCGTAGGCCTCAGTGTTGTGCTCTCATGCATTTGCGAAAGTACAGCACTGATGTTGCTCATTGACTGAGAAAGTCTGCAGTCATGAGAGACAACTTCAGCCAACCCCACAGCTATCAGAACCTAAATGGAGATGCCACCTTAAGAGTTCTTTGCAAATATGAATGATAGTTGTCCGTGTGCATTGAGTGTTCCATTAATATTAATATTCCATCCAATATACAGAAAGAAATGCTATGGAATATGACCTAATATACCAATATCCCAAATGATAAGCAAACTTTAGATTTATTCTGACTAATATAACATAAATGTACTCCGCAATGAAAGTGACTCACTGGCATCTTGCCATAATGTCATTGGTGACATGTTGACAGTCACTGACATAGAGAAGAGTCACCTACATTGATATGTGAATCATTCCCAAAACAATAAGATGCAATGATTCATTGAATAATTCCTAGTTCTAAGCCATGATTTAAAATATATCTACATTTTAGTCAGTCTATTTTAGTCTATATTTTATAGACTATCTATCCTCCCTTGTACACAAGTATGTCCCGTCTAGGCCCTTACAATCTGCTGAAGACTTACGTCTATCTTCTGTCCGTACTCCCACCCTGATGCTCGCCTTCAAGACTTCTCGAGGGCTGCACCGTTCCTGTGGAACTCGCTTCCCTCCTCCGTTAGATGCTCACCCAGTCTCCACTCCTTCTAAAAATCATTAAAAACCCACTTCTTCATAAAAGCGTATCAATTAAACTCTTAATAGCTCCCAACTGATTCCTCTTCTGCAATTGTCACTAGTCTAATATTATCCTTACCGTTTGTGTCATTTTACCCCACTCCCTCTAGCATGTAAGCTCATTGAGCAGGGCCCTCAACCCCTCTGTTCCTGTGTGTCCAACTTGTCTGGTTACAACTACATGTCTGTTCGTCCACCCATTGTAAAGCTCTGCGGAATTTGACGGCGCTCTATAAATAATATAATAATAATAATAATAATAGTGTCATTTTAGTCAGTCTAAAGTAACGTTTCCATTAAAATATGCAATAGGTCAAAGCCAAACAATTTTTTTCAGTTTGCCCTTTCTGGTCTGCAAGTTGCAATAAAAAAAATAATAAAAAAAAACTCCAGGCACCATTACAACTTCTTAAAAATGAAGTTGTTAGGGTGCCCGGAGGACCCAGACTCTGGTTTTACCTTTAGGAGTTAAGACACTCACAAAGAGTATAGCCTTAAAGACTCTCCACTGCCTTCTCCAATATACTGTTGCTTGAAAACAGAAACCTAGGATGCAGGGATAGGTGCCGCAGATTGACTTAGAGTGGTCACCTGATTTTTCTCATCCAATCAGAGGCTCCTCATTCACAAACTGACTTGAGAAACATACGTACTTTTCTCAAGCCATTTATAGAAATTGTGAGACACTGAGGGGAACCCCTGCCCTAGGCTTCTTATAACAAGTTGTCCACCGAGTGGTCGGACATCACTGGCAAACCTCACTATCTTTGTTCCAATAATATAGTGTTGCAGATTCCAGTACAACATACCAAGTCCTATAAGACAAAGTAAAATCCTATGCGTGTTTGAATCCTTCTGTTTGTCCAGTGGATTAGCAAATTTAACAAATTATTCTAAATAACAAGGGTTTGGTATTGGAAAACATAATTTAAAATTGTAATATGGTTTGAGGGTGCCAAGTCCTAAAATCCCAAATTCTATCATTCCAAACAAAGAAAAAAAAAAACAAGGGATTGAGAATTCCCAATCCGTATACTACTGATCAAATAATTCCAAATCTATCTTTCAAGAATATAATTCCCAATTCTTCCAACCAAATAATGTATAAATGCACATGATACATGCATACAATGAGAAATATGTGGTTAGAGAGCCAGTGATAATCTGGAGTTCCCTTGATTACACTAGCTTCAGGCTAAAACACTTCTTGGCTAAAGGGTCATACACAATGTTTACGCTACAAAGAATGACTAAAAGCATTCCCGACGCTATTAGCACCTTTACTTTTTCTGTGTTTTGCTTTATCTGGAAAGCCTGCAAGCTCATAGCTGTAAATATGAGCTCAGACAATCTTGTTTACCGAACCATGTGATTACCGCACCTCCATCTGTCACACTTCACTCTGCTTATGTATTTTTATCTTGTGAGCTACTTACCTTTTATCATTTCAACTCTTTGATCTATGTTATAACGGCAGTCTCAGCATCCCAGTGGAGAAAGGGAACATTTAAGTAAGGATCTTAGAAATCTTATTGTGTTGTTCATCTAACTGATCTTAAAATATTATTTGCAAGGAAAAGTAAGTGCATGCATACACCTAGAAGAAACCTATTTAAAAATGTGTTAAATGAGACTATTGATAAGATCCAATACATTGATGAGGCACATTTCCTGTAGTATGTATTTTGGGAAAGCAATGCTGTCTGCAGTCCAGCATCTACCGAATGGAACTTGCAAGATTGGAACTTGCAAGATTGTGAATTAAGATCAATACTGGGACAAAGTTCTAGAAGTGACACAGTTACCAGGGACATTACGGTGGGTTCCATGATGGCTACTTTACTTTAAGAACTTTGACACATCATTTTGACCATTTGGTATCACTTGACTTGAAGATGTGTTACCGGTGCACTTATTTTACTACACATTTTTTTAAAAGGATAATCTTTCTCAAACTTACCATTAAACATTGCTATTTTGTGCTAAGATTTCTTATTTTTCTTTACTTATACATACATACATACGTACATACATAAGCATAGACAGACAGACAAAGAAGGTACTAAGAGAATCATTCCATGCGTCACATTCAAAGTCCACATTTATCTTCGTACTTATGAAATATAGGAAAATACACACATCCATGGAAGGCATCCTCCAGGGCATTCTCAGATATGATAAAATTACAGGAAAAACAGACGTGTTCAGCTATCACAGGAGTGAAAACCTGAGGGATATTATAAGCAGGTGCATTTTGCTCTTTTTGCCTCATAATCCCACTTTATACACGGATTCATTGGAGTATGTGTCTGCTGTATACAACAATTTTGAAACACAACTCAGCAGACACATACTCCAAGGAATCCATGTATAAAGTGGAATTATGAGGCAAAAAATGTGGTTCTTTGTTGAGCTGTATAAAAGACACCTGTGAACAGAAGCAATCAATCAATCAGATTCCAAACTCTCCACCATGGCCAAGACCAAAGAGCTGTCCAAGGATGCCAGGGACAAGATTGTAGACCTACACAAGGATGGAATGGGCTACAAGACAATCACCAAGCAGCATGGTGAGAAGGTGACAACATTTGGTGCGATTATTCACAAATGGAAGAAACACAAAATAACTGTCAGTCTCCCTTGGTCTGTGCTCCATGCAAGATCTCACCTCGTGGAGTTTCAGTGATCATGAGAACGGTGAGAAATCAGCCCACAAATACACGGGAGGATCTTGTTAATGATGTCAAGGCAGCTAGGACCATAGTCACCAAGAAAACAATTATGTTTACCCTGCTCAAGAAAGCACATGCACAGGCCCGTCTGAAGTTTGCCAATGAACATCTGAATGATTCAGAGGAGAACTGGGTAAGAGTGCTGTGGACAGATGAGACCAAAATCGAGCTCTTTGGCATCAACTCAACTCGCTATGTTTTGAGGAGGAATGCAGCATTTGACGCCAAGAACACCATCCCTACTGTCAAACATGGAGGTGGGAACATTATAATCTAGGGTGTTTTTCTGCTAAGGGGATGGACTGGGCCATGTACCATGAAATCTTTGGTGAGAACCTCCTTCCCTCAGCCAGGACATCGAAAATGGGTCGTGGGCGGGTATTCCAGCATGACATTGACCCAAAACACACAGCCAAGGCAATAAAGGAGTGGCTCACGAAGAAGCACACTAAGGTCCTGGAGTGGCCTTGCCAGTCTCCAGACCTTAATCCCATAAAAAAAATCTGTGGAGGGAGCTGAAGGTTCGAGTTGCCAAACATCAGCCTTGAAACCTTAATGACTTGGAGAGGATCTGCAAAAAGGAATGGGACAAAATCCCTCCTGAGATGTGTGCAGACCTGGTGGCCAACTACAAGAAACGTCTGACCTTTATTATTGCCAACAAGGGAGTTGCCACCAAGTACTAAGTCGAAGGTGTCAAATACCTATTTCACTCATTGACATGCAAATCAATTTATAACTTTGACATGCGTTTTTCTGGATTTTATTTTTGTTATTCTGTCTCTTACTGTAAAAATACACCCACCATTAAAATTATAGACTGATCATTTCTTTGTCAGTGGGCAAACGTTTAAAATCAGCAGGGGATCAAATACTTTTTTTTTCCTCCCTGTATACGGTCACTGGTTATATATATATATATATATATATATATATATATATATATATATATAAAATAAACTGTTAATATCAATCCTTGGTAACCCAAAAATCACTTTAGATCAATGCAAAGAAAAAATGTAAAATAAACGTAGTACTTCAATGGCAAACTGTAAACATCATAACCATGGCAGTTTAGGATGCAACCCTGAGAATATCAGAATCAGCAGCTGCGGAAGCTTAGGCTTCATGCATCAATGACAATCTCCAGCATCTCATGGTATGCTTACTTTTTCTTTTAAATGAATAATAGTTAATAATACACATCGTGGATGTGAGGAAAAAATAATGTCCAGGAATTTACAATCTGACATTTGTGGGAGTGTTATACAAAAATGTATAACAGTTTTGAAAAAGTATCCACATACAAAATTCATTGAAATCCCATGTTTTTATTGGCCTGTGTAATGCATATATTATTATGACATTACACAATGCTTTGTAAGTGAAGGCAATTTCTAGATAGCCAAATCATAAAATCACAAAAGTCCCAAAATAAAAAATTACAGTGGATTTTTGTATTGTATCCCATAGCTTGGAAAATCAAATAATATAACAGTATTCATTCATAAATATATAACCTTGCTTTCCTATCATGGCTACAAAAAGACCTGAGATTTCATTCATGTACTCTCCAGCTGAGGCTCTTATAAAACAATGCGTTAGTAAAGTTTAGACTCTCTCTCTCTCTCTCTCTCTCTATCTATATATATATATATATATATATATACACACATATATACACATATATACACACACACACACACAGTGTGTCAGGAAATTGCATTAGCTACACAGCATGATTTGTCATGATGTTTTACTGCAGAGTGTACTCTGTATCTACACAGACATACTGCATGTCTTGGCGTTGTACTGCAGAGATTTATTCTGTATTTTAGAAACTTGTTTCATATAGTTAAATGTTCTAGAAAGACTAATTCTGTGACTACTGTAATTAAAACTTAATAATAGCAAATATCATAATTCTATACTGCCTAACCATGCTGTTCCATTGCATGAATATACAAGGTATACGATCACAATGTACTACATAGTGTTTTTGGCATTCTCAGTACTGCTCGATTCTATAATCATTATCAGCACTACAACTTCTATTGTCCACTATACTTTGTCACAGTGATGTAATGCAGGTCATTGCATTAAAGGACATGATGGAATGTTGGCTATTGCACTAGAGCAGGTGGTGAGTTAACACTTGTTTCAGTTATATTACCCAGATGGTGTGATGCCGTAGTGACTTCCAGATCACAGAGGATGCTGCCTGGTATGTAGTCCATTGCCATCTGACCTCTAACTCTTACTAAACACATTGATAAATAATTGAACTAAACATTTGCTGCATCTCCAGCTTAAAGATTAAGCTATGAATTGTAAACTTTCGATTTCTATTCCAATGCAGGTATAGGTACAGGTAGGGCCTAATCAGGTGATGTGCACCAAGAGCACTTAGTGGCATAATGTGAGTACATGTGCAATGTAGGGGTCTAGAATCAATAGTGAGATTGAATATGGGAGCTAACAGTAGACTGTGGGCAGACAGTGTTAACCATGTCAAATCATGATTTAGCTAGACAAAGAAGTCTAACACAAATAGTCCAATACAAAAGTCCTAATTATATACAAAATATTGTGCTGTTTCTCCAAAATGAATGATTTAGCACAACAATTGCCATTCAGATACAGCAAGTAACAATAGGCTTATAAAGCAAGCGAGTGAATTTTATGATCTTTCTTCAAGAGGTCTATACATGCAGATCGGGCTTGGTATATGATGTATACAGGATAATGTTGAATGCACTACATATTCCAAAGAATATATATAAATACAGTTGTAATTAAAATTATTTACACCGATTGAAAATCAGGTTTATTTACAGACTTTCAGCTGCTTGCAATGAACAGATCAAATAAAAGCAATTGAAATAGCTCAACACAACAAATGCTTCAAGTGATTACCCCAAATTTAACTGACAATGCAACAAAATGATTCAAACCCTTCATGGCTGGCAAGCAACTTTAGTACTTAGTAGAGAACCCTTTTGCTGTTATGATCTGCTGCAAACAAGTTGCATAGCCAGACACCAGCTTCTGGCAACATTTCTGAGGAATCTTAGCCCAATGGCCACCAGTTCAGTAATATTTTTGGGTTTGCGTGCGGCAACCACCGTCTTCAAATCCCACAAGAGAAATTTTCTGTGGGGCTCAAGTCACGTGAGCGTTGGTCACTGTAGATTTTTCCAGGACTTCTTCTGCAATAAACCTGATTCTCAATGAATTGGGTGTTGAATAATTTTGATTGCAACTGTGTGTGTGTGTGTATATATACACACACACACACATACATATACATACACACACACCTATACATGCACATTAATGGGAAAAATACACACATACACGCACACACACACATTCATGGGGAAAATAAAGAACACCCTCTTACCCTCTTTGATTTATTTGGTTTTACATATCAGAACATAATCTGTTCCTTAGCAGATCTTAAAATGAGGTAAATGCAACCTCATATGGCATACTACACCGTGTCATGAGTTACTCAACAAAAATAAATGGAGTAGCCATGTGTTAACCCTTACTACTTCCATTGAAATTAAGAGGCTAAGTAGCAGAGAGGAGCTGCTAATCAAATGCCCGTGATTAAATGATCATCAGCAAGTGTGACCACCCCTATAAAAGCCAGAGTTTTAGCAATTTGCTTGTCTGGAGCATTCATGTGTGTGCGTGAAAACAATGCCAAGGAGGAAAGAAATAAGCAATGATCTTAGAGAAGAATTTGTTGTTGCCCATCAAACTGGGAAGTGTTATGAGGCCATTTCCAAACAATTTAAAGTCCATCATTCTACAGTGAAAATTCTTATTCAAAAGTGGAAAGCATTCAAGACAGTTGCCAATCTTCCCAGGAGTGGACGTACCAGCAAATTCACCCCAAGGTCAGAACTTCCAATACTCAGAGAATTGCAAACAGACCAACAGTTACATCTCAGACTCTAGAGGCCTCAGCATGTTAAATGTTAAAGTTCATGACCGTACAATTAGAAAAAGTGTAAACAATATGGTTTGTTTGAATGGGGGTACCAGGAGAAAACATCTGAAAAATTAAAGTACGTGACTACTGTAAATGGACAAGACTATATTGGAAATAGCAATTGTTAAATGTCAGCTTAAAAGTAAAACCTGTTGCAAACCATCAAAGAAATGACATTTTAACCTCTGGTTACAGAAATACATGTTGTTGGTTGCTGAATAAGCAATATCGTGTTTAGCTGATGTGATCTTGTCATGTTACTTTTGCTGTAACTTCTGTCTATAAATATGTTTGCCTGACACTTAATGCACTGGTAGTAGCCCAATGTGAGACACGTTGTCTGTGTATCACTGAAAGTCTCTCCTTGAACGGTCGGTCCAAAAGTGAGGTGCATGGAACGCTTTGCCCAGCAGTGTAACATGACCTCAACAGTATACTTTGGTACCAAAGTATTCTAGAGTCACATGTGAGGTCATCTATCAAACATCTAAAGCTTGCTCGAAATGGGATCATGCAAGAGGACAATGATCTCAAGCACACCAGCAAATCTACAACAGAATGGCTGAAAAAGAAAAGAATCAAAGTGTTGCAAAGGCCCAGTGGTCCATACTTCAACTGAAATCCTGTGGCATAAAGAGCTGTGCATAAAGAAATGACATCAAACCTCAAGAGCGGGCCAAAATTCCTTCACAACAATGTGAGAGACTGATCAAGTCATGCAGGAAATGATTACTTCAAGTTATTGCTGCTAAAGGTGGTTCTCCAAGATATTCAATCAAAACTTAGTACTTGGTACCAGGTACTTTTTTCAGTTACAGTACACACATTTTTTCAGTTACAGTTTTTCCCACATGGCATCTCCATTTTGGGTTTATTTTTGTTAAATAAATTCTGACACAGTGTAATTATGTCATGTGGTGTTGTTCATCTCAGGTTGTTTTTACACAATATTAAGACCTGATAAGTAACAGATGATTGTTATTATGCCCTAATATGCAAAACAATACAATTCAAAGACGGTGTACTCTTTTCCCCATGACTGTATATGTATATATGTATATGTAAATATGTACATGCGTATTATTTGTAGTCTTTTTGTGTGCAGTGTGTTATTGTTTTCTTACTGAGAATACCTCTTTGTACTATATTTACAGAGCATGCTATGTAATGATGTCATACTGCAGAGAATATTCATGTTCAATGTTGCACTGCAGAGAATATTTAAGTGTTCTCTGTATTTCATTGCATTCAGTATCCTGTGATTGCATGATGTTGGGATAGCCCTGCTTCTATGCTTGTACACCAGGCTACAGCATATTGTAAACAGAAAATTACGAGAGTGTGTCTATAACAATGCCAAGTGCAATGTATTACCCGCAGGCAGTGTTTGCATATTTAAAGGGACACTATAGTCACCAGAACAACTACAGCTTATTGTAATTGTTCTGGTGTGTATAACAGCTCACTTCAGGCATTTTCATGTAAACACTTCCTTTTCAGAAAAAAGGCAGTGTTTACATTGCCACTAGGGACACCTCCAAGTGGCCACTTCTCAGATGGCCACTAGAGGGGCTTCCTGGCTCAGGGCTGCACAGTAAGCAGCCCTGCCATTCAGCGTCCCCACACTCTGCATGGGGACGCTGAATTTTCCTCATAGAGATGCATTGATTCAATGCATCTCTATGAGGACATCCTGATTGGCCAAAACGGCATTTGGCCCCGCCCCGTGCTGATTTTAACCAATCCAAAGCTCCAAAGCTTTCCCTATGGGAAGCCACCTAAATGGTGGGTTTAGCACTATAGGGTCAGAAATACGTGTATGTGTTCCTGACACTATAGAGATCCTTCAAGGTTATTATGTACAAAGTATTTTAATATTCGCTGTGTTTAGTAAATATGCATAACACTGTGATATTGTTACAATGTGTATTTGTGTTTTATATGCCTTTGAAAAGTAAAATATGTTCACTATTTAGATCAGGATGTGCAGGAAGTAGCTGTGTGTTTTGTATTTGCAGTATAACATACGTGCCACACACCATAAAAACACAAGACCTACTACAATATTTTGGTTGTAAACCATGTGATATACTGTGTAACCATACAGAACACAGAATATTAGATCTCACTTTTATGTATTTCTACTTTCTAATACATTTATATTTTATCTAAATTGTTATGTACTTTTCAATTGCAAAAATAAATCCTCTATTAAGGCTTGAGGATTAACATTGTAGGCCAAATTAATGCATTACATTCAAATCTGAAGAGCTCTCAAACTATTTCTCACTACCATATCATATGTAACTATCTTCCGTGTTCCCATAGGATATAATAACTCCTGCTGTAAATATAAATTGTGTTCATGCACAATTAACATATTGTAATATTTGTTTATAATATCGAACGATAAGTCTGTTTATGGATTAATTATTATATAGGGTTGGGTCCAAAGCCCCATAAACTAATCTCACTCTTCATGCAGGTATAGTAGGCTAACCTTTGGGGAACTTGACCTGTGCATACCATTAACCCCTTAAGGACCAAACTTCTGGAATAAAAGGGAATCATGACGTGTCACACACGTCATGTGTCCTTAAGGGGTTAAACAAGGGCTATAGTAATGTGGTACGTAAATAACATTTATCAATCTATAAGCAGTAGGTAGTTTGTGTCTGTTTGACCCACTTGTTCTTTGATAGATTCTTTTCTTTAGTGATACCACTTAGGGCTTCCAACTGAACCACTTTCTGAGGGACAGTTCCGATATCAGGCTCCTGTCCCACCGTCCTATTTTAGTTCCCTAGTGACCCAAATCTCCCAATGTTGGATGGTTTGCCAATCTACTTTATAAAAGAATAGAATGTTTGATAAGCGTAGGACACACCATGGTAAAGAAGTCAAAATTAATTTCTTCTTAGTAGTTAAATAGGTTTTTATCACAAAATTTAGCAGACATACATTTTTATTATTTATTAAATATATGTTTGAAAATATCTTATAGTGTCTGTGTTATTTCATTTAGTGTAGCTGAGAACATATACGCAGTGCTATGCCATTAAGGTTAATTTAGTAAACTGATTTGTATAGATCAAAAAAGGTTGAAGTAGCTGAATGGATATTTATTTCCAACTATACTATTTAACCAACTTTGCTATTTTAGCCTAAAATTTGAATTCCCTTTCCAATTCTATATAACTTCTAATTATAGAATAAACCCTACTAGATGCGGCAGAAAAGTTACTTATTCTGTATAAACTGTATATTAAAATGAAAAAATAACTTATTTAATAGATTATTCCACATATGTTATATATCTATTTCACAATGTTGCATAACAGAGCGTATTCCTGTTCTCTATGCATTTATAGAGTGTACTAAGTCATTATGTTGTATGGCAGAGAGTATTCATTTTCTTTATGTGTTTATAAATGGATAGAGAAAAGGAATACTCTCTGCCATACATCATAATGACTTTGTGCACTCTATAAATGCATAGAGAAAATGAATACAGTACTCTCTGCCATACAACATAATAAAGAAAAAGAATACTCTCCGCCATACAACATAATGACATAGCACACTCTAAAGAGTACACTGTCATTATGTTTTATGGCAGAGTATTCCTTTTTTCTATGTATTTGAGTATTCCTGTTGTTTATGTGTTTATAGAGTGTGCTATGCCAGTATGTTGTATGGCAGGGAACATTCCCATATTATCAGTATTTACGCAGCATGCAGTATGTTGTAGTATGTTTTCTACTATTCTGTTTAGAAACAAATCTGTTCAAATATTTCATTGGATATCTTGTGTCTTATAGTGATAAATATAAAATCAAGGAGAAGATGGTTTATTTCAAACAAAACAATGTGTATTAATTCATCCAGAAAATTAAGATTGCTATTCTTTTGATTTATCCTTATACCGTTATCACATAAAATCCTACATGCACATTTGTGAGGGTGTGATGGGGTTGGTCATACATGCAACTCTAAAAGCTTTGCTCATCGGAAAGGTGAATTGTTGATTATGTGATTAGCTTGTGACTTGTGTTGTGACTTCTTTCAAATTGTAGAACTGTCATGGCTTAATGAAAGTGTTGGTGATCAAAAGATAATTTTACTCTCAGAGTTACTTCAAACAACTTTCCCAAACAATAACAGTGTTATTTACGCATGTTAGAATTCAAAGTGAATTTCAACCTTAAGCCCAGAGTAGCCAAACCGAATGTATATTCAGATATTCTGGCCTTTAATTTGAAATACATATTGTATTCACTTGGAATACTCAATTTAGTAACTAACCCTGTTAAAGTCCTGAAATCGGCTTATATAAATGATATCCAAAGCCCCTTAAAACCCAGCAATAGGAACTTTTCAAAAGAGGAAGAGATACCTGAAAATACCCAGGCATATAGAGACCCATCCATTGGAACAAAAAAATAAAAAGTTTAGATCCAGGGAACAAAATATATTAATTACTAATTGCCAGGGGTTAAACTGCTTTTGAATGACAACCTGAAGTTGGTGCCTCAGGCACCTGACAGCTTTGCCTCCTGTCTCTTCCTCTGCTCACCATACAGTTCAGGTTCATTTGCCTGAGAGCTTCAAATGACACAATGTTAAGTCCATTGGTGAGCACAGTTGGGGTGCAACATTTGAGTTATGGTGGTAAAGGGGAATCAAGGGTAGGAGATGGAAGGTTATAATCCATACATGGTCATAATAGGGTCTTTGTTCTAAAATAGTCCTTCAAAATAAATAAAAATGTTTAATCTACCAGTGAGGAAAATACTGCAGCTTTGTAAAGAGATGGGTTAATATTCAGGCCACTGCCATAAACGAATATCAATGTAATAATCACATTTCTATTTTTTTTTTCTACTGGATAAAGAAGTTTTAAAACATGTTAAAGCTACCTTACATTGTATGTATGTGAATTGTGCAATAATTCTAGACCCAAAACTTAAAAACAAAACGATTTAAAAAAAAATGCAATCCCTGAAGCTACTGCGAATCTTAAAATTGTGGAGATAGCAAAGGTTCATGATCTGAATAAAATTGGAAAGCTCTGTAATAGTGAAGGTCCCCAAAGTGAGGTACTGCTGTATACTGTAAATCAAGGATATCCAAATCCCCAAAGCATTTGCTCAGATTTGTGTTGTACCGTGAACTCTTTATCACCAGCCACCAAAAAAAAAAAAATACAACCCCGAAAACAATAGAATTTAAAGTGGTGGAAACTTATAAACACAATGTTATGCTGAAAAAATAAATAAAAAACAGAATAAAATATTTTATATATTGATATACTATATTTATCTCATGCAGAAAGATCAGAAAATATAATGTATACGAGATTGCATGATAAACCTTAATCTTTATGAAGTTTTCAAAAGAAGCTCTGCTAAAGGACAAATATTTTTTTTCAACAACAGTAACTATAACATACAATCTAGAAAAATATAAAAAGCCTGCTTGATGGTACCTGACCTGTTAGAAATTAGCTTCTAGTTTTGGGAATGGAGATTCTTAAAATGCCAGTGTGACTTTTAATCTGGCTATATTTCCAGTAAAGTAAATACAGTTACTTGTTCCACATTATATTCAATCCAAATCTTCATTAAAACCTGCAGTGTATGCATATTTGTATTATTACCAACTTGGTGAAATGGAAAAAAAAAATATATATATAATAGTACAAGTCTCTTTAGTGGTTATTGGTCTTGGCAATGGAATAAAGTAAGAGAATGTGTGTATAGGTTTGTCAGTGAATCCTTAACAAGCATTTATTTATAAATTTTACATCAGAATATAGGCCCTGGGATCTTACAAACTGACATATAATCAATAAATGCTTGCATAAACTCCTTTGATAAATCCAGATTGTAATGAATTTCTTTAACTGAGCTATAATCTGCAGCAACTACTCCAGCCATGCTGTATCTAGACACAGTGCTAGTAATATACAGATTTGCTATGCAGTACACAATATAGACATTGATCCCAGACTAAACTAGTGATTCACCCTTGAGATCTGCTATCATCTCTCTTTAAAATCTATTTTTCACATGAATTAAAATTAATTATTATTTTTTTAATTTAATTTATGGCAGCCCCATCCATACAGAATTAAAGGGACACTGTAGCCACCAGGACCACTACAGCTTCATGTAGTGGTTCTGGTGTCTGTAGCATGTCGCTGCATTGTTAGCACTGTGAACACTTCCTTTTCATAGAAAAGGCAGTGTTTACATTGCTGGACAGTAAAATTTCAAGTGGCAGTCACTCAGACGGTCACTAGTGGTGCTTCCTATCTCAGTGATGCACAGTGTGCTGCAATCTCTGCATGGAGACGCTGGACACTTTCCATAGAGCTACATTGATTTAATACATCTCTATGAGGCGATGCCGATTGGCACAGTACTTGTTTTGCCTACCAATGTTTTCCTAAGGGAAGCATTGGATTGACTGACATCACCAAGATTGATGATGTCAGCCAAGGAGTTGGAGCCAGCCGTGACGAGACGGGAATGCTGTTGGAGAAGAATCACCTTCCTACTGCGACCGGGGGAGGGGGCAGTCACCTAAACAGTCCCATCAGGACAATAGTGTCAGGGATGCAAGTTCGTATTCCTGACCCTACTGTTCCGTTAAATAGATTTCCAGGATTCAAGTGCTTTTATTGAAATTTGTGAAGCATGAAGGAGACTAAACCTACAGTTTGCCTTGTACACAACAAAACCTTGAGCCAGTTCTAGTTGTATGTGAGATGCTCCCTTCCTATAAATATTAATTATGGCTACAATGTACTTGGATAGCAGCATTATTAATGGCGTTTGAAGAATTAATCGTCTATCAGTTCTGAACTACATATCCCATAAACCAATGTTGGGCAGAGGTTATGCAGTATGATCATCCTTCCCAGTGGGTATGACAAGAGTGCCAGGATTGGCAGAAATAGTTTTGCTGCTTCTTGGTGAGAGAAGCATATAATGGATTTGCAACAAGCACAATAACTTCATGGTTAAACATATCATTATTTTAAAGGAGCACTATAACATTAGGAATACAAACTTGTAATACAAGTGCTCCTGTCCCTAGTTAGATTCAGGGTCCCCTTTTCATGGTAAAGAAAGCTTTTAACTAACCATTTGCCAGCGCGAACACTGCCTCGATTCTACTTGCCTCACTGCCTCTAGCAAAGCCATTGAGAAGGCGTTGCTTCCTTCATCTCTGGTCCAATCCAATGGAGGAGCACTGGGGATATGACAAGCATGTGTGACGATCACCAATGGCGCATCCATTGCTTCTCATAGAAAAGCATTTAATTTAATGATTTCTGAAACCCTTAACCCTCAACCCTTGCCCCATTATAGAGAGTCAAATCTTATATCAGCTGAATGTAGTGGTTCTGGTGTCTATAGCCTGCCCGTGCAGGAATTTTCATATAAACATTGCTGCCTACTGACACCTCTAATGGCAGTCACTAAGACAGCCACTAGAGGTGCTTCCTGAGTCAGCTGACATTCACACTCTGCATGAAGGCGTTGAACGTTCCTCAAAGAGATGCATTGGTTTTATGCATCTCTATGAGGTGATGTCTATTGTTCAGTGCAACGTTTTGCTGCCCATGTGCATTAGCCTCCCAATGTTTTCCGATAGGCTGAGATCATTAATTTCTATAATCTCAGGCAAGGAGAATCATCAGAGGCGGAGCCAGCGCCGGAATAAAGATAAGATTTCACTCTCCATAAGAGGGCAAGGGGGGAGGGGGTGGCCACCTAAATAATGTTTTAACACTATAGGGTCATGAATACACGTGTATTCCTGAACCTATGGGGTTCCTTTAAGATGTGCTGATTTCGTGAGGTATCCAATTACATTAATAAACATGCCATATACTATAACAAAAAACCTGGAATGGACTATAAATTCTATCCTCATGCTATGTTCAATAGAGCTTACTTATCTATGCTTTGGCCATTTGCCCACAATAAATAACTGACTTCCACAGTGCAATGAGATCTCTCTGACATAAATAAGGATCTACCATAACAAATGTAAGTGAAAGAATGGGCGACCACACTAATTTTTCAGATGCAGAATGGGTTGATGATAAAAAAAATGAAAAGTTGACAGTAACTTAACTAATCCATTGGGATGTATGATCGTAGTGCAGAAATGGGGAAACGGCAGGCAGTAAATAGGAAGAAGCACACACGTGATATAAAATACAGGGAGTGCAGAATTATTAGGCAAGTTGTATTTTTGAGGATTAATTTTATTATTGAACAACAACCATGTTCTCAATGAACCCAAAAAACTCATTAATATCAAAGCTGAATATTTTTGGAAGTAGTTTTTAGTTTGTTTTTAGTTATAGCTATTTTAGGGGGATATCTGTGTGTGCAGATGACTATTACTGTGCATGTGTGTGATGGAGCATTGTCCTGCATGAAAATCATGTTTTTCTTGAAGGATGCAGACTTCTTCCTGTACCACTGCTTGAAGAAGGTGTCTTCCAGAAACTGGGAGTTGAGCTTGACTCCATCCTCAACCCGAAAAGGCCCCACAAGCTCATCTTTGATGATACCAGCCCAAACCAGTACTCCACCTCCACCTTGCTGGCGTCTGAGTCGGACTGGAGCTCTCTGCCCTTTACCAATCCATCCATCTGGCCCATCAAGACTCACTCTCATTTCATCAGTCCATAAAACCTTAGAAAAATCAGTCTTTAGATATTTCTTGGCCCAGTCTTGACGTTTCAGCTTGTGTGTCTTGTTCAGTGGTGGTCGTCTTTCAGCCTTTCTTACCTTGGCCATGTCTCTGAGTATTGCACACCTTGTGCTTTCGGGCACTCCAGTGATGTTGCAGCTCTGAAATATGGCCAAACTGGTGGCAAGTGGCATCTTGGCAGCTGCACGCTTGACTTTTCTCAGTTCATGGGCAGTTATTTTGCGCCTTGGTTTCTCCACACGCTTCTTGCGACCCTGTTGACTATTTTGAATGAAACGCTTGATTGTTCGATGATCACGCTTCAGAAGCTTTGCAATTTTAAGAGTGCTGCATCCCTCTGCAAGATATCTCACTATTTTTAACTTTTCTGAGCCTGTCAAGTCCTTCTTTTGACCCATTTTGCCAAAGGAAAGGAGGTTTCCTAATAATTATGCACACCTGATATAGGGTGTTGATGTCATTAGACCACACCCCTTCTCATTACAGAGATGCACATCACCTAATATGCTTAATTGGTAGTAGGCTTTCGAGCCTATACAGCTTGGAGTAAGACAACATGCATAAAGAGGATGATGTGGTCAAAATACTCATTTGCCTAATAATTCTGCACGCAGTGTATATCACTATTGAACCATAGGCAGGGTTCAAAAGGATGCAAGTTAGCCAAACATTCCCTTCAATAGCTCTGCACTCATGCTGTGCATGATAAAGGAACCCAGACCTTTTCATCTAAACTATGAAACTTTCAATGCAGTGATGACTTTTTAAGGCACTGTAGATGTTAAAAAAAAAAATCATTCCCTTGAGGCTAATCCATAATCTACCCATCATTGGATTAATAATTCATAAATTGGAGATGTTTGGTTCCTGTTTATATGTAAACAATTAAAATAGACTTGGTTGTCAATTGAAATGCCACTTAATAAGGGTTGGCTAATTTTGGTAACATGATGTAATTGTAGCATATGGTACCTCTCACTGTGGGATGAATTGCGTGGTGTGAATCAAGAAAATGCAATTAAGGATGCAAATAGGATTTTTAGTTGCAAAGTATCTTACAAATATGATATGAAGTATGAAGTTATGGGTATACTGTAAAAATAAAATATATGGGGTTATCCACTATATTGGAATATATATAAGCCCTGCAATGAAAAACATTCCAGTGTTTGAGAAACTGCAAGTGTTAAGATTGCCTCTAGTGCTTGCCTACCAGACATCCAATGGGGAAAGCCTAATTCGTGGAGGAGGAGCACAACTCATCGGGAAAGTGTAAAAAGGGTATCTTTTCAAACTAATTTTATTGAACAGTATTTAAAAAAAAAACACATTTCACATTCATTTGGTATATAAAGAAATCAACATTTAACAATAGAAATTAGTAGAAATAAGAAGGGGAAAAAAATAATGACCAAAACAAAATAAATTAAAAAAAGGGTGGGGATGGATACTATCCAAATGTATAATAATAAAATGGTGGATTTTTTTCCCCAATCAAAATAGAATACAGAACGTAATATAGCCAACTGTATGTCTAAACTACTTAACTCTGCACATTCTGTTCCTCCAGATAAATCCAAAGAAATATGTAAATATACATATATTATTTATGTTACCATTAATTTAAATGGAGGAAATCCCACACTATCTAATTAAGTAGTTGTTCATTAAAGGTTATGTAATACTGTATTTGAAGTTTTCAATATAATATTGTTTAACCATAGTGTAATATGCAGGGCCGAAGCTATTGTAAGAAATGTAGGGATTGGAGTACTAGATCAAACAGGTGGTCTACAGTTCTGTGTCCAGCGAGGAGATTAAAAGATCTCTCCTGACTGACCCTGCATGCCTTGCTACTGGAAGAGAGTGAGTGGCCTCAACTTATAGAGGATGCAGATCACGACCAATGATCCCTCACGATGGTGCATCTTAAAGAATCACAGCACTGCTACAAGGTCTCTTGTTGTCCACCCTCCAACACAATTCTCATCACATAGTGTGTAGCTAGAGAATAGATGGTATAAAATACTAATAGGGAATGGGGAAATTAAAAAAATGATAAAGAACATATGCAAACCATATGCACCCTAAAGCTCTCAAAGTTGACCCAGTGCAGTAATGTGTGTATACTGCTGTGAAGATGGGGGGCATTTTGCTGGAGTCCCCAGATTCAGGACAACAAGTACATGCCCAGAAAAGGACCCATAATTCAGGACGGTCACATAGAACCCAAGACATTTGGGAAGTGTGTGAAAAAAACTGATGCAGAGGAGAAAGAGATTGAGAGAGAAATGGTGTAAAGAGACTATGGAGTGGCAGAAAGTGGAAAAAAAAGCTGTGAGAGACTGAGAAACAGAGACAAGAGCATCATGAGATAAGTAGTGACATACTGAAAAAAGTACTGGGAGAAAGAAGGATGAGAAAAACTGGCAGAGAGAGAAACAAGAGACAATAAGAGACGGATTGGAGGTGTGGGATAAAAAGGGCTCTGAACAAAAAAGTAAGTGTTTCTCATATCGTTCCTAGCCAAATACCATTAGAAGCAGGTTATTACAGTCATGCACTGCTAATGGCTACCATATGTTAGCACAAAAGCAGCACCAAAACATTTCCCATATATCATTATCTCCCTGTGCCCTTCAGAAGTTATTCATTGGGTTCACACATCATAGGTTGAGTGATTTTACACTCCGTTTCTTTATGCTTCTGATAAATATATATTTGTTTAATCAATGGAATAGTGTTTCAGAAACACATCTTGGGAATCAAAGTTCACAATAGTGTTAGTGCTGAAGTTAAGTCATTGTTGTACTTTACCACGTACTTAATTTACAAGATCTAAATAGTCTGTTAGAATCATAAACACAATTACTCTTGCACCCGTCAAAAAATATTGTGCTTCTTTCTCCCTTAGTGTCCCACTGCATTTTAGAAACCGCTCCACCCTGTTCACATGACATTACAAAGTGCACTTTATAATGACCATTATATAAGTCAGGGAAGTAGGCTGCAGGAAAAACAGACTGCAGGGTTATGTAACTAGATACCATAATGAGGATCATCTAATGAAGCCCAAAGACAAAAGTGTGGCAGCATCAATGCTAGTATCTGTGCGGTAAGCACTACAGGAATAGCCCCTTAAAGGACCACTCCAAGCCCATTAAGAACTTCATGTCAATTAAGTTGTTACGGGTCTGTAGGTCCCAGGAGCAGATCCCAAAAGTTGGCGTTAAGTCATCCATCAGCTCGACCCATTTGCATTTTACTCTGTTTTCAGCACAAATACTAAACATTTCCCTGGAGCACCAGTGATAAACTGAGATTGTCACGCTGACAGAAATACTATAGAGATTTATGTAAGTCATGTTAGTATCAGGGCTGAAAGAGAAAAAAAGTGGGGTTGAGTTGATGTCCTCCATGAAGACAACCTTGGAGTTAAACCATTGAAAAATTAAGTAAGAAGGTACCCATGGCCTTCAGAACCCATAACGAGTTAATTGGCATAAAGCTGCTATGGGAGCTGAAGTGTTCTTTTAAGCTAGTGGGTGCCTATACAGCTGTGTCAATGGATTTTAAGTGTTGCATTGGAATGAGACATCAGTACATATTTTCCATAGAACAAAACAGGAATTGGAACAATATGAATAAACCAACTCTATCTGTATACAATCCTGTTACATTTTCCCAGCATTCTTTATGTTTCATTCTAATGAAAAGCAAATATAAATCTGTCAAATGGAAAGATATTGATGCAGTTTTAAACAGTGCACTTAGCACTTTCCTGTGTGCTCTTCCCTTTATATGAGGTCTACGCACAGAACGAATTTGTTCACTGGTGAAAAATCTATTTACGCCCTAATGCTGTAAGATCTTTAGGGAAAATAACTTATGCATGAAGTCAGGAAACTATAGTGCTATGCAATTCGGAACTACTGCTGCCTTGTAAGCACTTTCACATAGGTTTCCATCGTATTGTTTGGAAAACGGTGAAATGCTGCCCTTTGGGTTTTATTTCTGAAAGACAATTAACCTTTTACAGAAAACATAGAAATCCACTTTGAATTGTGAATTCACCTGTGTTCGAAATGGTATAATTGGACAAACCATGTGTCACAGACATATGATGTGGTTTTCATTTTTATAATTAAAACAATATATATCTATTTTAGCAGTGAGAGTATTACCAGGTTCTACAAGAGCCTTCATTATACAGTGAGTCATTATTTCTTCTGCTATAAATAGCAAACATGGCACCTTGATATAAATTCATGCAGGAATGGAAAAGGGTACAGTCTATAGAAAATGAGACACTGTACATTTATACAGGATAACGTAGAGTGTTAACACATGTAAGGTATTCCATAGCCTTCTACATAAATCATAAATCAAAGGTTAAAGTGGATGTGTCATCTGCAAATATACATAGGCAGTGGAACCTGTTCTCTAACTGCCAGTTTTGTTGCTGTCACAGTCTCAGTTTCTGGCCCAACAAAACAATGTCTTCCAGGACCTATCTAGGTGTCAAATCTGCTGAGCAGATCAGTTACAATCAATATTATTAAAGGAACAACATCAAACATTGATTTCCTAAGCGGATTGATCTAAGCCAAAGAGCTAAATCATGAATTGCAGGAAACCTCAGGAGACCCAACAGAACATTTTGCCATAGTATTGAAGGCGGCAGCAGTGCCCAAACCTATTCAAATATAACACTTCCGGCAGCAGAACCACTGCAGCAAGTTGTTATGGTATCTGAAGTTTTCTTTAAATAAACGTCAAACATAACTGCTTGGCTGTTTTTTTTTTTCCATCAAATACTCACTTTATTGGATGGTTGTGTCGGGGACATAAGTGGTGTTGCTGTGTGTACATAAACTATGTACATAGCATTAGCAACATATATACCCAGAATTACACTGAGAACCCCATTATTGCCATAATACAGACTGGGGGCTGTGTGCGGTTACTTACCTCTCCTGCAGCTCCTGTCAGCTCCCTCCTCCTACGCGCCGGTCCGTTCAGCACCTCTGTCAGCTCCCAGTGTAAGTCTCGCGAGAGCCGCAGGGTCATAGTGCGGCTCTCGCGAGACTTACAGTGTGAGCTGACAGAAGAGCTGCACGGACCGCCACGGAGGAGGAGGGAGCTGACAGGAGCTGCAGGAGAGGTAAGTGCTCTCTGCCAGCCTCCCTCCCCCCACTGAACTGCCAATGCCACTGGACCACCAGGGAAGGAGAGCCCCCCTCCCTGCCATGTATCAAGCAGGGAGGGGGGGGGAAGAATAATAATAAAATAATAATAAAAATAATAATAAAAATAAATAAATAATAGTATAACAATTTTTTTTTTTAAATAATAAAAAAAATATTAAAAAAAATTTCCACCCCCCACCAAGGCTCTGCATCACACTCTGCATCCCACACACACACACACTGCATTCATACACACACACTGCACTCATACACACACACTGCACTCATACACACACACACACTGCACTCATACACACACACACACACTGCACTCATACACACACACACACTGCACTCATACACACACACACTGCACTCATACACACACACACTGCACTCATACACACACACTGCACTCATATACACACACACACTGTAAATAAATATTCAATTAATATAATTTTTTTAGGATCTAATTTTATTTTGAAATTTACCAGTAGCTGCTGCATTTCCCACCCTAGTCTTATACTCGAGTCAATAAGTTTTCCCATTTTTGGGGGGTAAAATTAGGGGCCTCGGCTTATATTCGGGTCGGCTTATACTCGAGTATATACGGTAGCTTTAAACCAGCCTACAATCCATCATCGGTTCTGAACATCCTACCTACATATATTATCTTCCTTTAGCAAATAATGGGCTAGAGACAAGAATACATTCTATAAGAATTTCTTGGAATTGATTTCTGAAATTTAAGAGCATAAAACAGTGTCCTGAAAAACAGACTAAAAAATATATATAAATTATTTAAAATGGTAAAAGTATTACTTTAAATTGTGGCATTTTTACAATGTAAAAAATAGAAAAAAATATTTTTTTATTCTAACGCCATATGCTATAAGAAAAGCGCAAGCGAGGAGCCACGCTAACTTCGTATTAAGTGCACTCTCTCCAGCATTAGTCATTAGTAAATTTAATAGCGGTGAGTGATTACAAAGCACAATTATTCCCTTGTTAACCATTAATCATTGTGTTCTAAAATCATGTTTATTCATGCATTGATTTTAACTAGGAAATTACCGTATATACTCGAGTATAAGCAGAGTTTTTCAGCACATTTTTTGTGCTGAAAAAACCCAACTCGGCTTATACTCGAGTCACTGTCTGTATTATGGCAATTTACATTGCCATAATACAGACTGGGGGCTGTGTGCGGCTACTTACCTCTCCTGCAGCTCCTGTCAGCTCCCTCCTCCTCCGCGCCGGTCCGTTCAGCACCTCTGTCAGCTCCCAGTGTAAGTCTCGCGAGAGCCGCGGGGTCATAGTGCGGCTCTCGCGAGACTTACAGTGTGAGCTGATAGAAGAGCTGCACGGACCGGCGCGGAGGAGGAGGGAGCTGACAGGAGCTGCAGGAGAGGTAAGTGCTCTCTGCCAGCCCCCGTCCTCCCCCCCACTGAACTGCCAATGCCACTGGACCACCAGGGAAGGAGAGCCCCCCTCCCTGCCATGTATCAAGCAGGGAGGGGGGACGAAAAAAAAATTAATAATAATAATAAAATAATAATAAAAATAAATAAATAATAATATAACAAAAAAAATGAAAATAATAATAATAAAAATATTAAAAATGCCCACCCCCCCACCAAGGCTCTGCATCACACACTGCACTCATACACACACACACACTGCACTCATACACACACACACTGCACTCATACACACACACACTGCACTCATACACACACACTGCACTCATACACACACTGCACCAATACACACACTGCACCCATACACACACACTGCATTCATACATACACACTGCATTCATACATACACACTGCACTCACACACACTGCACTCATACACACACACTGCATTCATACATACACACTGCACTCACACACACTGCATTCATTATATACACACACTGTAAATAAATATTCAATTAATATAATTTTTTTTAGGATCTAATTTTATTTAGAAATTTACCAGTAGCTGTTGCATTTCCCACCCTAGCCTTATACTCGAGTCAATAAGTTTTCCCAGTTTTTTTTGGTAAAATTAGGGGCCTCTGCTTATATTCGGGTCGGCTTATACTCGAGTATATACGGTAACCTTTGTGTGCAAAAAAAAAACCAAAAAAAACTTCATTTTACGTTTTTTCAACTTAACTTAGCTAAAATGTAAAAATCCAAATTAATGTTCGGAATCTGTTAAGCAAAATATTGGAATATCAGTGGCAGTTGATGAGGTCTGAATCAGTCAGTTTAATTCTCTGAGTCTTCTAAAGCAAACGGAGCAGGAATAGCGTTTAGAGACAGTGTCTGGATTCACAATGAAGCCAGAAGCCCTACACACTCCAGCTTTTCATATACTGACACATTGAGTCACTGAGCCTGCCGATCTGCGTCTTCAAGTAGAACACTATAGATTGCATCCATAGGAAAAAATGAAAAAGGAGGAGATTGCAGACATCAAAAATAAGTAAATGAAAATGTTACCACTTTTTCTTCTTGTTAATGGACCAATATTTGTATGGTATAAGGAAGGAGTAGGCAACCTTCAGCATTCCAGATGTTGTGGACTAAATCTCCCATAATTCTCTTACAGCCATAAAGCTGGCAAAGAATCAGGGGAGATGTAGTCCTCAACATCTGGAGTGTTGAAGGTAGCCTATCCTTGGTATCGTATAATTACACATGCAGATATACATACATGTAGTTGATAGGAGGCTACAAATAAACAATAGTACTTAGCTCAAAAATTTATACAAACAGAAAGAAAATAGGATAGCACATAATAATAATAAAAAATATTTCAGTATCCAAAAAAACACACTTGCATCTCTTAGTGCTACCGAAAGCTCTAATAGTGACATCACAGAGAGTACCATCTGTACCTGGCACCTTGCTTTCTTAAAATTTGTGGAGGGGATCAAACAACCATAGCTCTTCATATCCAGAACAGAGCCGTGCTCTGGATTTTGTAAGTAGGATACTTTCTTAATTTGCCATATGTTTTATTAAAAGATCTCTATAGTGTCAGGAAAACAAACTCGTTTTCCTGACACTATATACTCCTTAGGACCCCCCACCCTCAGGGCCCCACTCCCTTGGCATTGAAGGGGTTAAAACCCCTTCAGTTACTTACCTTTATCCAGCGCCGGGCTCCCTCGGCTCTGGTGACCTCTCCTTCCCCGCCGACGTCAGCTCCCGAGCATTTCTCAATGTTTTTCTATGGACGTTCTGCACGCTGGATGCGATCAGGAAGACAGCCACTAGAGGTTGGATTAACCCTGCTATGTAAATCCAGCAGTTTCTATGAAACTGCTATGTTTACATCTGAAGGGTTAAAACCTGGGGGACCTGGCACCCAGACCACTTCATTGAGCTGAAGTGGGCTGGGTGACTATAGTGTCCCTTTAAGCTATATACTGTGCCCCTGGATTCTCTTTTTTTCTACATATTTTACCGAGCCATTACTTGGGAGGTACCAGTTATCCCTGGCTGTACTGCACCTTGTGATGTGGATTATACGGTCTGTGCTATCATTATTAGAGCTTTCAGTAGCTCTAAAAGGCATGAGTGTGTTTTTGGTATTTTAAACTGCATTTTTAATTGTCATTAATTACTACTTTACATCATCTTAATTTGATTATACTTTTAAGCACAACTGAATAAATGGAGACTCCCATTTACTATATGTTCGAACATTTGATTGTGTAATTACACATAGGTTTTCCTGGTTTTTACGCGGATTATGTACCTTGTATGTACTATTTTGTATTTTTCACAGGGTGTTGGGAATCCTTGTATAATTTAGTTTTGCCCTTTTGCCAATAATAGCAAGTGCATTAATCCTTAATATTTTGTTATCCCTGGTAATAGGGTATTATTAACCTCATTTTACATAACTAGACAAACTACTTTTTATAGAAAACTTCTTTTTAGCGAATTGTTACTACTGGTAGAGTCCCAACTTCCAAATGTCACCTTTACTGATGGGGAGTTACTGGAGACAGTTGCAAAGCAGCAGCTATTGTTTATTCAGCAACTGGTTTCCGTCCAGCTTCCAGAACGGTCACTACTCATTACCAGCTTCTAAGCTGGTATAAAAAGGTAAACAAACAGCAGCTAAATCCTGCGACATCCTATTGAAATAAAATGCCTTGTTCCAACACAGTCGTCACGTTTTACCAGTGAGTTGCTACATTTCTGTCGCTACTGGCCCCACAGGGTAAAATGCACATGCACATACTAATATGTGATTAGCGTCTGTAGTAACAGGCATTATTAGTGATAGGCTACAAAAACATATGACTATCATTCTGCGCTGACTTACATGAATTCTCTGCAGAAAATACATCCTTGATCAAGACATGTCACTTTCCCCTCTCCGTTATATTTAAAAAAAGAGGAATTTTATAAAAGGAACACTCAGACTCCCAAAGCACTTCAGCTTGCTAAAGAGTTTTATGGGTGAAGAATGTGTATTTTTTTTTTCCATTTAACAAAAAGTGTAAATTTCAATAGAAAATAGAATTTTTAGAAATTAAACATGCTACACCACTTAGCTGTCAATCAGACAACTGGTCCTGTTACTTCCTGGTTTAGTTTAGTGGAGTGAAGTTGAAAAGGCAGCAATTGTCTAGAGCACCTGCCTTGCAAAGACTTCTGTACTGGATTGGGAAGTCTGTGATTGGCTAGTCACAAAGTCTGGGCTGTGTTAGAAGGTGAGGGCTTGCAAAGGCAACAGACAAGATATGCCCTCAATGAAAAAAAAATGCACAATTAAATGCATGCATGCATGCTTTCCTTGCGTGTATATCTACTAAACAGCGATTCTTACCTTTTTTTTTTTTAGAATTATGGCAGTGGAGTGTTCTTTTCAATATTTAAAGCATCAGCTTGTTATAAATCACAGTTAAAGTGTTTGTTTTCATAAGCTCAGTCCTGAAGTTCTCTTTTATATTAGTAATGCCTTGAATCAGGAGCTTATGTGTTCTACCACATACCCCCAAATATATGACTTTCAAAGGTGGGATGCATGGGAAAATCTGCAAAATGTGATGAAAAGATGGACTATCCAGAACCAACATAGGTTGAGATGTGCTTACTAGAGCATCAAAGATCAACGCAACTAACGAGAATGTGATGTAGCGGTGAAAGAATACATAAGAACTGCTTGTAGGATAGTTCTCCTATTTTCTCTGTCAATCAGTATTTGGTATACAAGTATTTGCCATCAGTATAGACATCTTTGCTGGGAATTAATTTAAAGGTTAAAAAAGTATACATTTATATAGATTTATTTTAAAATCCATGCATTCTGATAGAGCAATATTTAGAGCACGTTTTTGTACTTCAGATTTCATACAAGCATGAATTTACTAGGTACACTTTGAGATATAACAAAACTGTAACTTGCAGGAACCTAAACAAGAAAGATCCTGTACTGGGCTATTCATGCTATGAAAGTTGGACTATTAAGTATACAGACTGTTCCCTTTGCTGTACAATCCATCTCCCAGCTGCATCATGAACAAACGTTTGTACAAAACTCAAAGTGGATGAGATCAAAGTGAAAATTTCCATTACGTGATTTTGTTTTTTGTTCTCTGAAAACCCATTGCCAAGTATCACATACAACAACCCCTATTGTGAACAATCTGCCTGAGGTTCACGTATCAAAAGCTTTTCATAAAATGTCCAAACATGCAGCTAATGTGCTTCTTTAGCAATACAATTTATATTAATATTATTACCATTTACTCATAGGAAATACATTTTGTGCATACATATTCATTTGTAACGGATGCATTCACTCTCTGACTGCGTGATTAACAACTTGGCTGTATATGTCCATTTAAAGTACGGTAGTTTCTTAATAGGACAATTTCCGTGATCACCGTTTATATTTAGAGATTAGTCTGCAGCTACAAATCTCCAACCTTCCCCCCAGCATGTCAGATTAAGAAACTGGGTGTAAAATACCCCCAACCCTTGTCTGTATGCATTGTAAAAATCAACAGCAAATAATATATATTTCAGCTGTACTGCGAAACAAGGGAAAGAAAGACCGTACAAAGCCATGATTTTCTACCTCTTACAACAATGAGGCATAATTTTTCCTTTGCATGTTCCCCTATAATTGCAATTTTGATAAAAGTTCTGAGCTGTTTAAAGAATGCGTAGACGCAACATAAAAATCAACTATACAAAGCTACAATAGTAAAGATTAAAGGTTCACAATGGCTGTAATGTAGATTTTTGTACAGGATAATTATATTGAATTTCGAACACGAAAACAAAAATTCAAGGTGTTAGAAGCACAGAGTTAGAGATTGTAATTTGATTTTAAAAGGACTTTAAAAATATATATGTATGTGCATGTTCCTGCTCTGCATGTAATATATTGTTTATGAATCTGTGTGTATACGGAGTGTTTGCAGCTGTATATGTGCATGCAGGATTAAAGATTGCATTAGCAGTGGTTAGGATAAAGGGGGGGGGGTGTAAAATTAGAGAGGGACTGTCAGAAATTATATAGGTTGTTTAGTGTTAAAAAGATTAACAGCTTGAGAGGGCTTAACGCTGTAGTATAAGGGCTGGTTAAAGTAACACTCCTGGTAATCATAGCTTAATTGCAATCAGGGCTGCCATCAGAAATTTTGGGGCCCCTGACAAAGCACAAGGTCTGGGCTTCCCCCCCCCCCCCCTCCCTCCCGGTCCCGCCCACGCCCTACCTAGTCCGCTGACAATGATGCGGGACTGAATGTGGTGTGTATAGTGGAAGTGAATTAGAATGTGTGTAATGGATGTAGTGTTTGTGTGTATTAGATACTGTTTGTGCAGTGAATGCAGAGTGTGTGTTTGTGTAGCGGATGCAGTGTGTATAGTGAACGCAGAGTGTGTTTGAGTAGTGGATGTAGTGTGTGTACAGTGATGCAGAGTGTGTGTCAGTATAGTGGATGTGGTGAGTGTGTAGTGTATGCAGAGTGCATGTTGTATTAGTGAATGCAGTGTGTGTATTGTATTGGTGTATTAGTGTATTAGTATATGCACTGTGTGTGTTAGTGAATGCAGTGTGAGTGTTGTATTAGTGTATGCAGTGTGTGTGTTGTGTTAGTGTATGCAGTAAGTGTGTTGTGTTAGTGTATGCAGTGTGTGTTGTGTCAGTGTATGCAGAGTGTGTGTTGTGTTAGTGTGCAGTGTGTGTGCTGTGTTAGTGTATGCAGTGTGTGTGCTGTGTTAGTGTATGCAGTGTGTGTTGTGTTAGTGTATGCAGTGTGTGTGTTGTGTCAGTGTATGCAGAGTGTGTGTTGTGTTAGTGTATGCAGTGTGTGTCGTGTCAATGTATGCAGTGTGTGTGTTGTGTCAGTGTATGTAGTGTGTGTGTGTCAGTGTGTGTGTGTGTGTTGTGTCAGTGTATGTAGTGTGTGTGTGTGTTGTGTCAGTGTATGTGTGTGTTGTGTCAGTGTATGTAGTGTGTGTGTGTGTTGTGTCAGTGAATGTAGTGTGTGTGTAAATGTGCAATCTGGGGGAGGGGGAGGAAGGGGCATTTTAACATGATTTAAAAAAAATGTTTTTAATTAAATTGTTTCTCCCCCCTCCCTGCTTACCTTTGTCCAGGGAGGGGGGAGATTCCATCCCTGGTGGTCCGGTGGGGGGCCCCCCAGCTCCCTGTTACCGCAGAGGGGGCCCAGGCAGCACACAGCCTCTTCTCTCCTCCAATAACTCTTGCGAGACCCGCGGAGCGTTGTCATGGCAACCGCGTCTCGCGAGAGTTATTAGCAGAGAGGAGAAGAGAAGAGGCTGTGTGCTACCTGGGCCCCCTCTGCGGTAACAGGGAGCCGGGGGCCCGCAGCTGCACACATAGATCGCGATATTCGCTATCTATGTGTGCAGAGAGGGAAAGTGGGGCCCAGGACTGCCAGAGCAGTCTGGGCCCCCCAGGGCCGCCGGGCCCGTGACAACCATCATGGTTGTCACCCCCTGATGGCGGCCCTGATTGCAATGATGTTGTTATGGTGACAGGAGGATTCTGAAGCTGGCTCACCTTAAGGGGTTAAACCGTTCTCAAATGGTTTAACCACAAAGTCTGTGTTTCAGCGCTGAATCTCCCTTTCTTTCTGCCCTTCAGTTTTCTAAAATTCTCTAAAACAGCTCTTGCAGAATCAGGCAGTGGTGTTTAGCTTTTAAGAGGAGTTAAACATAGGATGAAGGTGAAGGACAGTAGCTGCTAAGCATGTAAAGAGTGTTTAACAGATGGTAAATCTTACAGGGCTACTCACCAAAGTGAGAATTCTTTGAAATATTTATATGAATGCATTTTTAATAAAAATAACAATACAGAAAAGATAACTATAACAAAAACAGTGGAAATACAATGAATGTACATCACAAATGTACATCAAATTAGTACTGTAAAAATTAAATCTAGCCGTTGTAAAATTAAAATATCTTGTGTGTCTTAAGAAGTTGGTGTGTTTACATAAAAATAATGATATTTTACCGTCTAGTCTGGAGCAGGTCTAAAGAAACAATTTATAAGCCATAACGGCTCTTGGCGTCTTCCTCTCAGAGAGTCTATTCATGTCTCAGCGAATTGACAGCAGGAGAAGGTGTTCTTAAGACCAACTCACGTAGTTTAGTTTCAAAATTGTTTCGTAATACTTCAGTCATAGATGGAATAGTATCAGGTTTCCAGGATCTAGAAAGAACTAATGTTGCTGAAACTAATAGATGACCGAAAATTATTTCTGGAGATTTAAATACAATTCTTGTGTGATAGTGTGAACCTGGTCTAGAATGGTATGTATTAGTGTATGATTGTTACGTCAGTAAGGGTTTAGCTTAAGACAGTACAAAAATATGTGGAAGTGTGCCTATTTGCCCGCACCCCTCCAACATGTATTAGTGCTAGATAAAAGTAGTTTAAAGAACCTGGAAACATTAATCACCGTAATCAGACCAAATTTGGTTTGAAGCTGGTCAAAAGATAAATAAAAAATAGAATTAGACAAGGACAATTATTAATATATATGGCAGAATGAGGAAGCCTATATTTCACTTCCAGATACGGTAATTATAAGTTACAACACCGACAAGAGGGTAGCAATGGACCAGGTAGCAGAAGGCTTAACCTTTTTAAATAGCACATCTCAAGCCTTAAGGTTCGGTTTGGTAGTTGGAAACATGTTCGCCATCTGCGGAAATCAAGTAAGAGGCAACCATATCACTTCTTTAATAAGATGAGGGTGACCATCTTTCACGTTAAATTTAATGCCATAACTGCATTAGTCTCATAATAATAATGACTGAAGTTTGGCAAACCCATACCCCAACAATTTCTGAGCTTTTGTAAAATATCCAGTTCGACTGCTTGGTTTCTTATTCCATACAAATGTCAGAAAGGCAGAATGAACCTTCCGAAAAAAAAATAATTAATGATTAAGGGGATTGCTTTTTAAAAAAATACAATTTTGTGAAGAAAAGTAATTTTGATTGAATTAATCCTATCTAGCCCAGAAATTTCAAGACTACACCGGAGTGAGAATTCTAAATGAATTCATAGTAATGTCACTTTGAATTCTCACATTAGTGAATAACCCTGTTAGAATACTAAAGGAGCGATCACATGGCCACAATACATGTCTGTGACGGACCACCTTGCACCCCGACCGGGTGCTTCTGCCAATCAAAGCTCCCAGTGTTCACCAAGGACTTCCAGCACTCCACCAGACACCATCATCACTGTAGTCCCCACATCAAGCGTTGAGGCTTGGCTGGGAACTCACCGTCCTCCACCCACCCTGGACCCAAGACCAAGATCCAGCTTCCAGTGGGGAAACCTCTCCTACTCCAGAAAGTGTAGCAGGAACAGCTCTTAAAAGAGCTAGTGATTATAACAATCCAAATAACAATCCCAAGAGCAGGGATTATACATAGTATAGCTTTCCCCTACAAGCATGAGACGAGGCTCTGTGTTGAGGGTAAACAGGAACTGATTTTAATGGTGCCACACTTGGCCTGATAGGACAATCCCAATGCAAGGGGTACGCCCACATGGACCTTGTGAGGAACGGAGTTACAATATTCACAGACCAATAAGAACAGTATTCCAGTGCACGACACTCCCACACATAGCATACAATTTCTCCCCTCTGCCTGGGAGATAATTGAGTCAGATACTGTATTAACCCAATTATCTCCGGGCAGAAAAAAAACCACACATTTCTATAAACTCCTAAAAGTAACCCAAAACACATAATATCTCAACATCTGTCACATCCCCCGATAGCCCTGATCTCGGTGACCAACATATCCAAAAATCACCCAGATCAGTTCAGGGGTTCAGAAATTCTATGGAAGTCACATTTTGATCGACTGCAAGCATGGCCCAATGCCCAAAACAGTTCCAGAGAATCAGGCTGTGCAGTCGGTCTATTTCGGGAAGTTCAAAATACTGAACGTAGTCATTCGTGAGTAAAGTCAGTGAATGTGTCTTGTTCGGGATTTTATTCTTACTGAACGCCGTTCGACTACTGTTCGAATAGCCGAACATCCATGGAAGGTAAATACTTAGCAGTGTTCATGCCGTTGCATGTCTGATATGAGTTACATGAGCTCGCGGCTTTTGATGGCCGCTGCCACGTGTTCGAATGCCGATTCGAACCACTTTGACCGCTCGGGAGTCCGAAGTGCCGCTTCGAAAGCTCAAAGTGCTGCTGTTGTAAGTCCGAAAGGGCACAAACAGTATATTCCACCATGGCTAGCAAACAGGCCCCTCCAAAAACCAGTGGCATGGTTACTTTTGCTACAGTGTCCATAGTGCTGGTATAAAAATAAATTTAAAAATAAATACAAAACATTTTTAAAAATTATATATATATATATATATACAAAAAATGAAATAGTCCATGCACTCTTGCTCAAAAAATAAATAGTATAAATGTTACTTGCCGGGTGCCACTTCCCATGGGGTTGTAGATAGAATCAAACCAGGAATAATTGGGTTGCACTCACGGTCTTGGATAAAAAGTTATAAATTTATTCCATAAATTGTTGCAAAATCGACGTTTCGGTCCTCTCAGGGACCTTCCTCAGGATCAAATGACATAAATGTCATTTGATCCTGAGGAAGGTCCCTGAGAGGACCGAAACGTCGATTTTGCATCAATTTATGGAATAAATTTATAACTTTTTATCCAAGACCGTGAGTGCAACCCAATTATTCCTGGTTTGATTATATTATATATATATATATATATATAATTTTTAAAAATGTTTTGTATTTATTTTTATATATATATAAAATTTTATTCCAACTGTATTTTGAGATATATATATATACAGTTGCAAGAAAAAGTATGTGAACCCTTTGGAATGATATGGATTTCTGCACAAATTGGTCATAAAATGTGATCTGATCATCATCTAAGTCACAACAATAGACAATCACAGTCTGCTTAAACTAATAACACACAAAGAATGAAATGTTGCCATGTTTTTATTGAACACACCATGTAAACATTCACAGTGCAGGTGGAAAAAGTATGTGAACTCCTAGACTAATGACATCTCCAAGAGCTAATTGGAGTGAGATGTCAGCCAACTGGAGTCCAATCAATGAGATGAGATTGGATGTGTTGGTTACAGCTGCCCTTTCCTATAAAAAAAACACACACCAGTTCTGGGTTTGCTTTTCACAAGAAGCATTGCCTGATGTGAATGATGCCTCGCACAAAAGAGCTCTCAGAAGACCTACGATTAAGAATTGTTGACTTGCATAAAGCTGGAAAGGGTTATAAAAGTATCTTCAAAAGCCTTGCTGTTCATCAGTCCACGGTAAGACAAATTGTCTATAAATGGAGAAAGTTCAGCACAGCTGCTACTGTCCCTAGGAGTGGCCGTCCTGTAAAGATGACTGCAAGAGCACAGACTGCTCAGTGAGGTGAAGAAGAATCCTAGAGTGTCAACTAAAGACTTACAAAAGTCACTGGCAAATGCCAACATCCCTGTTAGCGAATCTACAATACGTAAAACACTAAACAAGAATGGATTTCATGGGAGGATACCACAGAAGAAGGCACTGCTGTCCAAACAAAACATTGCTGCACGTTTACAGTTTGCACAAGTGCACCTGGATGTTCCACAGCAGTACTGGCAAAATATTCTGTGGACAGATGAAACCAAAGTTGAGTTGTTTGGAAGAAACACACAACACTATGTGTGGCGAAAAAGAGGCACAGCACACCAACATCAAAACCTCATCCCAACTGTGAAGAATGGTGGTGGGGGCATCATGGTTTGGGGCTGCTTTGCTGCATCAGGGCCTGGACGGATTCGTATCATCGAAGGAAAAATGAATTCCCAAGTTTATCAAGACATTTTGCAGGAGAACTTAAGGCCATCTGTCTACCAGCTGAAGCTCAACAGAAGATGGGTGTTGTAACAGGACATAGAAGTAAATTAACAACAGAATGGCTTAAACAGAAGAAAAAGCGCCTTCTGAAGTCCTGACCTCAACGCAATTGAGATGCTGTGGCATGACCTCAAGAAAGCAATTCACACCAGACATCCCAAGAATATTGCTGAACTGAAACAGTTCTGTAAAGAGGAATGGTCAAGAATTACTCCTGACCATTGTGCACGTCTGATCTGCAACTACAGGAAACGTTTGGTTGAAGTTATTGCTGCCAAAGGAGGTTCAACCAGTTATTAAATCCAAGGGTTCACATACTTTTTCCACCTGCACTGTGAATGTTTACATGGGGTGTTAAATATAAACATGGCAACATTTCATTATTTGTGTGTTATTAGTTTAAGCAGACTGTGATTGTCTATTGTTGTGACTTAGATGATGATCGGGTCACATTTTATGACTATTTTGTGCAGAAATCCATATCATTCCAAAGGGTTCACATACTTTTTCTTGCAACTGTGTGTGTATATATATATATATATATATATACATATATACACACACACACACACACTTAGAATGAAATTTACAAATTAGGAGTTTTAATTACAGAACAAAAATAACACACACACACACACACACACACGTATGTATTCTTCCCTTTTGTTATGAAGCTCAGAAAAAAAACTCTGGTGCAACCAATTACCTTCAGAAGTCACATAATTAGTGAAATGATGTCCACCTGTGTGCAATCTAAGTGTCACATGATCTGTCATTACATATACACACACCTTTTTTGAAAGGTCCCAGAGGCTGCAACACTTAAGCAAGAGGCACCACTAACCAAGCACTGCCATGAAGACCAAGGAACTCTCCAAACAAGTAAGGGACAATGTTGTTGAGAAGTACAAGTCAGGGTTAGGTAATAAAAATATATCCAAATCGTTGATGATCCCCAGGAGCACCATCAAATCTATCATAACCAAGAAAGAACATGGCACAACAGCAAACCTGCCAAGAGACGGCCGCCCACCAAAACTCACGGGCAAGGAGGGCATTAATCAAAGAGGCAGCACAGAGACCTAAGGTAACCCTGGAGGAGTTCCACAGCAGAGACTGGAGTATCTGTACATAGGACGACAATAAGCTGTATGCTACATAGAGTTGGGCTTTATGGCAGAGTGGCCAGAAGAAAGCCATTACTTTCAGCAAAAAACAAAATGGCACATTTTGAGTTTGCAAAAAGGCATGTGGTAGACTCCCAAAATATATGGAGGAAGGTGCTCTGGTCTGATGAGACTGAAATTAAACTTTTCGTCTATCAACGAAAACGCTATGTCTGCCGCAAACCCAACAAATCACATCACCCAAAGAACACCAGTTTTTAAGCAGCCGGGACTGGGAAACTGGTCATAATTGAGGGAAAGATGGATGGTGCTAAAAACAGGGATATTCTTGAGCAAAACCTGTACCACTCTGTGCATGATTTGAGGCTAGGATGGAGGTTCACCTTCCAGCAAGACAATGACCCCAAACACACTGCTAAAGCAACACTTGAGTGGTTTAAGGGGAAACATGTAAAAGTGTTGGAATGGCCTAGTCAGAGCCCAGGCCTCAATCCAATAGAAAATCTGTGGTCAGACTTAAAGATTTGCTGTTCACAAGCGCAAAACATCCAACTTGAAGGAGCTGGAGCAGTTTTGCAAGGAGGAATGGGCAAAAATCCCAGTGGTAAGATGTGGCAAGCTCATAGAGACTTATCCAAAGTGCCGTGGAGCTGTGATTGCCGCAAAAGGTGGCTCTACAAAGTATTGACTTTAGGGGGTAAATAGTTATGCACATTGACCTTTTCTGTTATTTTGTCCTATTTGTTGTTTGCTTCACAATAATAAAAAAAAAAAAAAAAAAAAAAAAAAAACATCTTCAAAGTTGTGGGCATGTTCTGTAAATTAAATGATGCTAATCCTCAACCTTCTAAAAATCATGCCTCTTAGAAGAACACAGTTTTTAAAATAAATTGTGTTTTATTAATTCATATGTGTTGTTTTTTTAGTTTAGATTTGTTAACAAAAAAAGTTGCAAAATACAAATATACTTATCTGTAATGCAAAACATTTAGTTACCTCTCTGCATCCCAATAGCCCAATACAACAATGGTAAGATCATAAATTTTAATAACTTCTGGTACCATCAGATGCAATCTGATCCCATCAAGCACGGCAATATGCAAATTCATAAAGAGGCACTAAATTACGTTCTTCTTTTAGACAAGCATTGATTCCAGTGCTTCTTTTTTTAAAAGCATTTATTTTGCTCAGTTTCGTCATGATGTCCGTGATGACACAGAAGTTTAATCCTTCAAAAATTAAAGGCTGAAGATAGAAAGAACCTTTAGTGGCTGTCTGTCTGACAGAATTCTAAGTCACCAACTGAGGCATCAGGGTGTCATTAATAACTCATACTTCACGAATATTACACTAGACATCTTCCATGTTGGCATTCCTTTTGACCAGAGTGGGGTAGAAACCAAAATACACAAAACCCAAAACACAACAAGGGAGATATTATCTATGTACCGGTCCTTAGGAATGTCCAGGATAGCAGAGAACAGAGTCAAAGTAATAGCCAAGGTCAAGGACAGTAGATAACAGGATAAATGGATACAAGCCAATTCAAAGGAGTACAGAAGTCAGGATAAACATTTAAACAAGTCAGTAATACAATACTAAATAAGCAAACAATTCAAGAATGCACTCTTGGGCTACCAAAAATCACAACAGAGCAACTAAGACTGAGACAGGTGAGTATAAATAGGTAGGTCTTGTTTCCTATTGTAAAATATCAGTCTCGAGTTCCAAATGACTCTTGGGTGGTATAAAACCATATCAGCCCAATCCATGAGGTCATTGGAGCACACTCAATGTGGTTTAGAGAATTCATCATTCGGACACAAATAAATAAAAGGATGCTCTTAGAGGACGTCAGATGAAGCAGGTAAGACCCCATCAAACCTGACACCTTGCAAACTTACTTTCCATCTTCAGACTCCCTAACTTAAACCTATCAAAATCTATCAGTCCATATTCTCCATCTTCACACTCTACTTCTTTTTAATAATGTAGTGCCTCTTTAAATAAAAAAAATGTCAGAAAATGGCAGGTGATGCCCTTTGGTGGTAGGTTTAAGACCCATCTGGGTTATCATCAACAATCCATATATACTCTATGTGCGTGTACATTATAGATACAAAGTCTCTGGAAAATTGAAGAATATAACACACACCAGCCATACCCTGTCAGGATACAGTGAATACCATTAGCACGTTTAAAGGCTATTAAAGGGCACAAGGTCTTGGTAGATATAACTCTCTTGTCCCCATCCAAAGCCAGCTAAGACTGGGATGGTTAAGGTTACAGCTTTATCAATAGTCGCATGTTAATCTATAACATATTTGCAGTTCAACCTCTTTCTGTGTACTAAGATGTTACAATACCACTCATGTCAATTTCACTTAAGGATACTGTCACTTTGTTTAAAATTGGATTATTATAATGCAGATTCAGAATTACAAGGTCTTTTCCGAGTTACAGACTGGTCTTATTTTAATTAAGTATTTATTTTTCGATCTAGCAGTTTGAACAATTATATGACTGATGTTTGATAGTCAGTGCTACTTGGTAAAGAGTGCATTCTGGATAATTTAAATGTAATTGTTAATGAATTTTGTATTTTAAATCAAAATAGTCAAATTGCAAACATTTCTAACAGGAGAATATTGGCAGTTTGTGTAATGTGGCTTAAAATTTAGAAATCACTTGGAATTCCACACAATTAACATTTAGTTAAAGGAACACTCCTGGTTAAATGAGCTAAAGTTATGGGTGCATGAGTGTGCAGTTACCATCCCTCCTTCAAGTGTTGAACCATTTTGCTTCTGTTTAACCCTGGCTAAGCACCGGCTTTCTTTCACTCTGCATCTTCAAACCTCTGCTGACACTTTGACCTTATAACCGGCCAACGAATAAACCTTCCTCATTTTGCAGTGCAGAGAGGATGGAGGCCAGGGATTGACAGTGACAAGTATCAGAACCTCAAACTTGAGGTTAAACCATTGACAAATGGTATAAAGTTTATAAACCATTAAAGTAAGATGGTGCAATGACACTCCTGACCCCATAACAACTTGAATCAGCCGAACTTGTTATGCGAGGAGGAGTGTTCTTTTAATTACTTGCAATGCCATAACTTCTCCAGCTGAGACAGTGAGATTTCATCTCCGTAGCCATTTCATCCATTACCATGGTAATATACATATTGCCTAAAAATGTTCAGGAAAACAAAATGAATAAATAAAATCACAGTTGGTATAACGGAAAGTGCATGTATCCAAATTGTTGTATGAGAATTTCCCAAAATTAGTGGGAGGTAAAGAGATGCCCATGGAAAAAAAAGACAACCCAAAAATGTCTACTAAAATAAGACTGAAATTAAAGAGATACTATGGTGCTAGGAATACAAAGTTATACTGCATACATACTACACACACACACACACACATATATATATCTACACACATACACACTAACCAATTCCAGCACCGATTCCCTCGGCACTGGGTTGGCGCTCTGCCTCCTCTGACTTTATCCAGCGGAGCGAGGGTGGCATTGGGCCCTCTCGATAGGAAAGCATTGACTCAGTGGTTTCCTATGGGGATTTAATGGACATTTAATGGACACTAGATGTCCTCATGCAGAGCGTGAGGATGTACAGCATCAGTTAGGCTACCTTAAGTCCGGTGAAATACCAGAAGCGCCTCTAGTGGCCGTCTGATAGTTACTCTAAGGCTGCAATGTTTTACATTGCAGGACTAAGTGTGACAGGGACACTGCACTCAGACCACTTCAATGAGACAACGTGGTCTGGGTGGCTCTAGTGTCCCTTTAAGAGGTACCAGCTAACATAGAAAAGTTTCCATTATAAAATGAAACAGGAACAAACATAAGTGGATAATGCTAAATTGCGGAGTAGGAAAACAAAAAGAAAAGAAAAGAGACTTCTCACGAGACAATGAGAACCTGTGGGCTTAAGTCTTCATATTGGGGAACACTACTGATCACCCCTTGGTCAGTTTGCTGAACGTCTCCTGGATTTCCTTAGGAATTATATATATTTTAGGATAGGAAGTTTATTTATTAATTTATTTTTTCAGTGCAGAGTTAAACTTGAAGGTTTAGAAAGACAATACAGCAAAACAGGTATAAGTCTAGTAAGAGTAACTTGTTTAGTTCTGATTTGTTTTTGTTGTTTTTTTGAGGGAGACGAAAGGGGGATATCTGAACCAGTTTTATACATCCACATAGCAAGAGCACCTCAAAAATATATATATATATATATATATATATATATATATCACAGTAACAGGTTTTATAACAATTGAATTAGAAGAATATCTAACCAAACAAAAACCAGTAGCCAAACAGAATTGTCAATCTAAATAATCCTATTGTACAAAAATGAATAATTAAAACTTGATATCAAAGACTTTTTTTTATTATCTCTGCGCCAACAGTACAGTACATTCATTGTAGGTGGGCTCAAGGGTAAAGTGTTTTTTGTTCATAAAATAATCTTGCTATCTATACATTTGCTTGCAATAGTGTCTCTATAAAAAAGAATCACGTTGTCTTTGTTCACTTTGAAGATCTGTTCAAGCTGAAAAGGGGAGGGGGGAGAAATAAAAAAACAAAAATGGGGGGGCGTGGCTTGCCGTGCATGGAGTGAGTCGCACACCACAGGAGCTCCGCCGCCTCGGACCACAAAGCCCCATATCAATGCCACACTACACCACAGCGATGGGCAGAACGAAGCGCCAGGGCACCCCGGGACCATCTGGGTCCAGCCCGCAAAGAAAAACCGCAGGTCCGCTCGATGAATTCCTCTCCTTTTCTGATAGCACGAGACCCGCGAGACACGCGGACAAGATGGCGGCCGCTTCCCCAGGGGCGGAGAGTAACGCAGGCTCGGAGCCAGGGGCGGCCGGCGGAGACCCTCTTGCGAGGATCACTGCCGAACTGGCAACCATCTCAGCCAACATGCTCTCAAAGTCTGACAAGACCGCCCTAGTAGCGGAGCTGCGGTCGGCGATACGAGAGGAGATACAGGAGGTACGGAGAGACCTTTCAGCGCTAGAAGAGAGAGTCTCGGAACTAGAAGGGGAGAACCTCAGGGCCATACAACACTCCCAATCGGCAGACCATGCCACAGCTAGGCAAGGCTCTGTGCTGCTTGACCTCCGAAGACAGGTGGAAGACCTGGACAACAGGGGAAGGCGCAATAATATTAGAATTCGGGGCCTACCTGAAACTGACCAAGAAAACCTGACCTCAACCCTCACACAGTTATTTACCCACATCCTGGGCGACATCGCCCCAGAGGACTTTCAAATAGAACGTGCTCACAGGGCCCTGCGCCCCCCCAGGAGAGACGGCTTGCCACGTGACGTGATCTGCTGCCTCCTGTCCTTTCAACTCAAGGACGCCATCATGAGAGCAGCACGCCCTCAGACCATCACCTTCCAAGAGGCCACTATCTCGCTATACCAGGACTTATCCACCCTCACTCTGGATGCACGAAGGGCTCTGAGGCCTCTCACGCATGCACTCCAAGAGAAACGTATTCCCTATAAGTGGGGCTTTCCCTTCAGCCTCCAGGCCAAGCGAGGGAACACGTGGTGCACACTGAGGTGGCCCAACGACGTACCCAGTTTCCTGAGGACGATGGACTTGCCACCGGTTTCCATCCGCAACTGGATTTTGGACCAACCCCCGGCCCGCCCGGACCATCCTGAAGTACCGGCTCCGCTACGCAACCAGGCACGGAGCGACACACAGCCCACGCGATGGGGAGGCCCTGATGAGCCCGAAGAATAATCTGATCCATACAGGCCCCGGAGCCTCCCTGCCCTTCTGCACTGACTTAACCTGCTGAGACTACCCCATGGCTCCGCGATATCAGATAAGTACTCACACTTTCATCCACTGGGGTACTGCCATGTTCCCCATCCTGCCAAGTGTAGGGGGACCTAGGGCCTATAGTTCTGACCATCACGGGTTATTGGGGTGGGCCTGCACCTCTCACGATCTGACTGTCTCTTGGGTGGGGTACGGGCGTGGGATTCACCGATGCCCTCCGGGTCAACCGTGCAACGGAACTCACCTTACCGGGGTTCCTGAGATGAGGCATACTGGTTTTGTTTTCCCCTCATGATATGCCATTGCCCCGGTTCCTTCTCGTGGACCGACTTACTGGAGGTCTACCTCCCCCCCTGCCCCGCAGACCACCTCGCCAGTAACTGTCGACCCGCATGACAACCCATAAACTGGGGCCGAGTGGACACACACTGAACCAGGGTTGGGTGGCGGGGATTTGGGTATATCGGGGGTTCTTTGCTTAGGCTGGAATGTCACATGTTTTGTGAAATGTAACCTGCCCTGTTCCTTACACACCCGCATGCTCTCGTTTGATCTTTCTGTTTGGGGCTCTTAGCACTTTGAGCAGATTTGATGGCCACACCGCAGCAACTCCCTAACCCACGGGCACCAATTGCCCCCCACCCACACGATGTGCCGCTCAAATGATTCCCTTAGCTGGGAGGGGGGAGGAGGGCCCCTTGGGGTGATCCGATCTAACCTTGGTGCTGTGTTGGGCCTGCTTGTCCCCCAGTTCTGTTGTATGTCGGTCCACATGCCTCCACGCACCCATAAAGTTTGTTTTCTGTTAATTGCTTTTATGTTATGCTTGCCATGCTGCTGTCGTGTTTTCGCTCCCGGGGCTGAGCGGACCGCCCGTGCTGTCCACGGGACGGCCCGCGCTGCCACGGGACGAGAGGCTCTGGGGGCGGGAGGGCCTGGGTATGGTTTCACTCAATGGGGATATTGAGAGCAATGTATGACTTTGCATGATATGTACTGTTTGTGAACACCCGACTAACTCTGCCTATGTGTGCGACGATACCTGGACTGGCTTGACTGACGTACCCTCATATACTGCCACCCCGATTGGCCCAGGGTCGGCCCGTGAACCAGAACACGGACTCATCCACTACACCCGACCCACCATGGCATGGCTGGAAGGCCCCTATCGTTGCTACCCCTCTAGAGACATAGCATAAGACATAGTGCCCCCTTCCCGGTGCCCGTCCTCCGGATGCTCTGACGAACCTGGCGGTTTACGGTAGGACGCCCCTGGGGATACGCGTTAATCCTGCCCGGACTTAATTCCCTGCCCGCCCACTCCAGCTACCTAACGAGACCCCCAGTAGACTTGCCGAGCGATAACGTGGTCCGAGGGGCCGCGGTCCCTGGTATATCCTGACAGACCACACCCGCAAGACTTCCGTGACCCCCTGCGACCGGCCCTCTTGTAAATTAGGTCACCCTAGCTAGACCTAGGGCTACGGTTGCCTATACCACAGAGCCCCTTCACGGGCTAGCACCCTAACCTCTCCTATCCACCCCTCTCCCTACTGCCCCTCTCTGCCCTTTACATCCCTTTTCCCCCTCCTCCTTTCCCCCGGCGCCCCGCTCCCTCCAGGAGTACGGTGCCGCTGCTCGGACATGGCATCGGGCTTCAGACCCTCGCCTTTGCTCCTGAGGACACATAATGTCCGCGGTCTCAACTCCCCAAATAAAAGGCGCCATCTGCTGCACACTCTATGGTCACAAAAGGTTTCAGTAGCTTTTCTACAAGAAACACACCTGAAAGGAGATGATGCCCCGCGGATTAAAGACAGGAGATTTCCATTGGGATTTTATGCTAACCACCCCGATGCTAAACGTGCGGGGGTTGCCATCCTCTTCTCCCACAACACCCCGTTTCTCAGCTCAGCGACACAGGCTGATCCCATGGGCAGATTTTTATTTGTTAAGGGCACGATAGCTGGCCACGCATACACGTTCGCTACAATTTACTGCCCCAATAAAGGGCAACACCGATTCTTGGCTAAATCCCTCGTGAAATTGGAGAGGTTCCGGGAGGGAACTCTGATCCTCACCGGTGACCTCAACATCCCCCTAGACCCCCGGATGGACTCTTCCGCGGGCTCTAGCGCCATTCCCCCGCACTGTATCCGGCAAGCTAAGCAAGCCCTGTCCAGATCGGGCCTGGTGGACTGCTGGAGGGTGGCGCATCCTGATGACAAAGATTTCACATGCTACTCAGCAGCACATAATAGGTATAGCAGAATTGATTACATCTTCCTAGCACAGGAATACCTCCCCTTCCTCATGTCCTCCTCGATAGGGTTACAGCACGACTCCGATCACGCTCCGGTCCAAGCCACCATAACGTCACCACTCTTCAAACCCAGTGACCGCCACTGGAGGCTAAATGAAACTATCCTGACGGACAACACTATCGCCACACAAATAACCCAGACCCTGACCCAATACTTCCATGACAATGTCAGGCCCGACACTGCACCCCTCACGGTCTGGGAGGCACATAAATGCGTGATCCGGGGACACATGATTAAATTGTGCTCCCGGCGGAAAAAAGAGCGCTCGGCCAGAACGCAGGAGCTGCTACGCGAAATAGCCGCCTTAGAGACAACCCATAAAAGTGACCAGACGGACGAAACATACCGACGCCTCACAGACACACGAAGGCAGCTTAGAGACCTGTTATCACAGAACTTACTTCAGACCTTACGCAAATCCCACAGACACTTTTATGAGTTTTCTGACAAATGCGGTAGGACACTAGCCCGCTCACTGCAGCAGACACGGAGACAACACCATATCCACCAGATTAAAGGGAAGGACGGGACACTGAGAAGGACTCCGTCGGATATCTTGCACACGTTTAGGCTCTTCTATGAGGAGCTATATAATCTAGATACCACGACACGACGATCAGATAGACCCCAACACCTGCACAAAATAAATGCCTTCCTCACAGAACACGTAGGCCGAACGCTCCCGGAGGAACTAGCCGAGGAGCTAGAACAGCCTCTGACGGGGGAGGAACTCGCAGCCGCACTTAAAAGCTCTAAGTCGAATAAAGCACCGGGCCCCGACGGTTTGACGGTCTCATACTTGCGAAAGTTCAAAGACATACTGTTACCACATCTGTTACAGGGTCTCAACTCCTTGCTAGACCGCGGGCGGTTCCCGACGGACACCCTCCGTGCCACGGTCACGGTCATACCTAAAGAGGGGAAAGACCCCACTGAATGTGGGAGCTATAGACCGATCTCGCTCCTCAATGCCGATCTTAAGCTTTTCGCAAAAACCATCGCAGTGAGACTCGCCCGCGTCCTCCCCACTCTGGTCCACCCAGACCAGGTGGGGTTCGTTCAAGGACGGGAAGCTCGAGACAACACCATCCGAGCCCTACATATGATCCACTCGGCTAGATCGACAAACAGCAGCCTAATCCTGGTCTCCACAGACGCGGAGAAGGCCTTCGACCGGGTCGACTGGCAGTACCTTGAAGCCACCCTCAGTCACATGCGGTTTGGCCCCCACATACGCTCGTGGATCCTCGCCCTGTACACGAACCCGACGGCCCGCATTCGGATTAACGGCGGTCTCTCAGCCCCCTTTGCCATTCGGAACGGCACCAGGCAGGGCTGCCCCCTGTCCCCCCTCCTGTTTGCCCTCTCTCTAGAACCCTTCCTAGAGGCGGTCAGACGGGACGGGGGAATCACCGGGTATAGACACCACCACTCTGAACATAAAGTAGCCGCCTATGCCGACGACATGCTGTTCTTTCTAGATAACCCCGCGGTCTCCTTCCCTAATCTCCTCCGGGCCTTCCGAATCTTCTGTGAGATCTCCAATCTCAAGCTAAACCTCAGCAAATCGGAAGCCTTGCCGATCTCACTCGCCGCCGAGAGAGTCGCGCACTTAAAGTCGCAGTTTCACTTTTCCTGGTGTGATACGAAACTCAAGTATCTCGGCGTCTGGTTGCCCAGTGACCTAACACTCCTGTTCCAGTTAAACTTTCTCTCCATCCTTTCAGTCCTTCAAGCGGATCTTCACCGTTGGAAGGGCCTCTACGTCTCGTGGTTTGGCCGAATTAATGCCGTGAAGATGAATGTACTCCCGCGCCTCCTGTACTTGTTTCAAGCCATCCCCATTACGATACCCAGGTCCTTCTTCCAAACACTAGACACAGCGATACGGCAGTTTGTTTGGAACGGTAAGGCGAGCAGAATTAGCAGGAAGCTCCTAGAGCGCCCTAAAAGTAAAGGAGGCGCGGGACTCCCTTCCCTCCGGGGATACTATCATGCGGCACACCTACTCAGGGTTGTTGACTGGCACGCACGCCCCACGGCCAAACTGTGGGTCCCCATGGAGCGGACACAGGCGGGGGGAGTACTCCCCTCCCGCCTATGGCTCAGTTCACTCACTCTAACAGCGCTACGAACGGGCAATCCGCTGACCGACGCCACACTGCGAGTCTGGTGTAAACTACGGTTCACACATCAACTCACCACCACCGACGGTCCCCTTACACCCATTACACATAACCCACGGGTGGGAGGGGGACTCACACCCTCAGACTTACGCGCCTTCACAGACACCGGTTGGCTCAGTTTTCGGCAGTTGCTGCGGGGTACCCACCTCAGACCTCTCACCGATATACTGGGGGACAAGACACCAACTGGAATAGATCACTTTCACTACGCCCAAATTCGAGCTTACTACGCGACCTTCCCTAATAAACATTGCCTGACCAGACCGCCCACGCAGTTCGAATCCCTTTGTATGGCACAAATCCATCCGGAAAGGGGGGTCTCACAGCTATATGCGACCCTACTTGACGGCGAACATCAGCCCCCTCCGAGGTACATCGCGAAATGGGAATCGGACACGGGGTCTACACTCACGGAGCAGGAATGGGACAAGATCCTCATACTGACCCACAAATGCTCCATCAGCTCTAAGCTTCAAGAGACTAGCTTTAAAATCCTCACACACTGGTATAGAACTCCGGACATCATACACCGTATAGACCCGAGTATACCAAACGAATGCTGGAGGTGTGGGGCCCCTGATGGCTCTTTTATTCATATCTGGTGGAGTTGCCCTGACATCACTCCCTTCTGGTCAGAGATCAGGGAGACCATCCGTCTCATAACGGATATTACCATTCCTCTCCAACCCCTCGCTATGCTCCTTCACCACACAGACATGTCCATCTCTGCATACAAAAAATCACTACTCAAACACCTGCTGTCCGCGGCAGCGGCATTAATCCCAACTAGGTGGAAACAGAAGGATGCGCCTACCCTCTGGCAGTGGCTGGACAAGGTGGGAGAGATACACCATATGGAATCACTCACGGCAGCGCTCTATGGGAGGCTTGAGAAATGTGATCGAACCTGGGCGCCGTGGTTGTGGTACCTTATGATGGATGGAGCGGGAAGCCGGAGGCCTTCACCCCCTTCCCCCCCCCCCTCTCCTCCCTCCCCCTCCTCCCCTGTCTCGCCCCCCCTGACTGAATAATGGACAATTGACCATTCGACTGAATAGGGACCCACCCTACCTCATAAACGCCCACCCCCCCCTGGACGTCCCCTGTGTTCATATGTTCCAACTCCCACCGTACCCCACACCCACTGCTACTTACTTGTACGGCCTTGAGATGCCCGGACTCCGGCATCGACAATGCTTACAATGCACAGGCCCAATGCCTGAATGCCGCCCGCACAAACCCAGACGTGCGATTTGCTCCTAGACATGACCAGATGCCCGACAATCGGACCTAAGGGACCGGAACTGCCGACATAGTATACCCACACGTAATAACCTCAGACAGGAGGATAGCAATAATCTGACGAACAAGACGGTACTCACTTACCATATGACTGAAATATTAATCTCACCGGGTACATGCATCTGGATAAATGCGCACCCCACTCGGGGTACTGACCTCCTCATTTCGCCCACGATACGTCCTACATGCTAGCGGGGGATTACCCCTAAAGCGCCCCCTCTGGTAGGGACGCCCCGAGCTCCCGGTTCCCTGTACAGTCGCTGTCACCCATTTTGATAGGAAGCAATCACTGTTACAAGTTTTACCCTCAATGGTTGTTATGGTGCATTTATAACAAATGAATAGTAGATATTGTTGATACTAAACCGATGTTAACTTTATTAGCCAATTAACCTGTTTTCAATGTCTATTGATATAAGTACACCTGTACCTCCCTTTTGATGTATGTCTACTATAAAACGAAAATAAAGATTGTCTAAAAAAAAAAAAAAAAAAAAATATTCAGAATTCTTAAAAATAGAGTTTTTTCAAGGCTTAGCTATCTAGTTCTAGCTTTTTGTTCAAAAATTCAAGTAGAGATTGTAGCCGTATTAATACAGAGATAACAGATAATATTCGTATCTTGTAATATCTTTTTTTATTGGACTAACAGAATTTTTTTAATGACAAGCTTTCGGGAGAACCTCCCTTTCTCAAGTCTGAAGCATTTCTGTGCAAAGACGACACATAGAATTCAAAGTTGAGCTGTGATACAGGGGTTAAAGCGACATGAGTGTAGATAAGACACAGGTTTGTTAGAAAATAGACACCATTCTTGCAGAGGGTCATAAATATCTTTCTGAAGATCAGAGTGAGGGAGGAGAGGGAGAAAAAAAAAAAAAAACAACAACAAGCAGACAGTGCAGAAGATGGTACACTTGATACACATACACACACACACAACTATATGTATATGCAAACACATGAACTCATATCCAGAAATATAAATGCACAGTCACATATATAAGCATACATGCAAAGGAGTATGGGAAAGCATAGGTCTACACATAGTACTTTGTATATTGATAGAATAAACATATAGGAATGCGTTTTGAAGTGTTGATACATATGGCAGAACAGTAAAATAATGGGTGGGTGGGGGGGGAGGGTTCATGTAAAGTGTTGGTAGTGGGACAGGAAACCCAAATCCATATTTACTCCTCTATTCTTGCTGTTAAACAATTGGATCATTCTGGCTTCAAAAGTTTTTCTTTCTTGGGTATTTTAAAACCCCCTTTCAGTACTGATCTTTAGGTCCTTCATTGAGTGGCCAGGCTGTGGTGTTTAATAGAGTGTCTGTGCATATTCATTCTGCCATTTAATTGCTGGGTGGTTTCCCCAATGTAGCATCCTAGGTGGCATTTGGTGCATTGAATCATGTATACCACATTGCTTGGTTGTAGGTCTTTAATGATTTTCTGTATTTCCTTTAAGAGCTGGGTTGTAGGTGACTACAAGTGGTACTTGTGTGGATATTTTTTTTCTCTCTGTATTTCTGCAGGCGCATGCCTGGAGTTTTTTACAGCAGAGTTGATTTAATTGGTAATAGTCTTTGGTTTGCAGCCTGTCTCATAGATTGGGAGAGTACATTTAGATGGGAATTACGGTCATTAGGATCAGAGCATATGCGATGGTACTTAGTGGCTTGGCTGTAGATGATGCCCTGTTTAGAATGGGAGGGGTGGAAGTTGGAGCTGTGAAGGTAACTGCACTTGTCTGTGGGTTTTCTGTAAACCGAAGTGTGGATTGTGCCATTGTTACATGTCACAGTGGTGTCCAGAAAATTCACAGAATTAGTGGAATATTCCATTTTTAGTTTGATTGATGGATGGATGGATGGAATGTGTTAAGAGTCATGGAACTGTATAAGTTTTTCTTCACTTTCAGTTCAAATTATGAAGATATCATCCATATAGCGATAATATTTGTATGGTTTGGTGTGCTGTATTTCTATGAATCGCTGTTTAAGATCTGCCATAAACAGATTTGCATATTGGGGTGCCATCTTAGTGCCCATAGCAGTGCTCATGGTTTGTAGGTAAACCTCATTGTTAAAACTTAAATAATTAAGTGTGATCATATATAGTGCCATTTGTGTTATAATTCGGGGGCCGGTGTGGTATACATGATTAAATGCACTAAATGCCACCTGGGATGCTACATTGGAGAAACCAACCAGCAATTAAATGACAGAATGAATATGCACAGACACTCCATTAAGCACCACAAACAAGAATCATACTGCACTCCTGTGGAATACCCAGCCTGGCCACTCAATGAAGGACCTAAAAATTAAAGTACTGAAAGGGGGTTTTAAAAATACCCAGGAAAGAAAAAACTTTTAAAGATAGAATTATCAAATTGTTTAACAGCAAGAATAGAGGACTAAATATTGATTTGGGTTTCCTGTCCCACTACCAACACTTTACATGAACACTCCCCCAGCATTATCTTACTGTTCTGTTATATGTATCAACACTTCAAAACGCATTTCAATATGTTTATTCTATCAATATACAAAGTACTACGTATAGACCTATGCTTTCCCATACTCTTATGCATGTATGCTTATATATGTGACTGTGCATGTATATTTCTGTATATGAGTTCTTGTGCATTTTTGTATATGTGTATGTATGTGTGTGTGTGTGTGTGTGTATAAAGTGTACCATCTTCTGCACTGTCGGCTTGTTATTGGTTTTTTTTTCTCCCTCTCCTTCCTCATTTGTGTATGTATATGTGTTTACGTGTTTGCATATACATATATGCATATATTTGTGTGTGCATATAAAGTGTACCATATTCTGCCCTGTCTGCTTGTTTGTTTGTTTTTTGTTGTTGTTGGTTTGTTTTCCCCCTCTCCCCCCTCACTCTGATCATCAGAAAGATATTTATGATCCTCTGCAAGAATGGTGTCTATTCTCTGCCAAACCTGTGTCTTATGTGCACTCATGTCGCTTTAACCTCTGTATCACAACTCAACTTTGAATTCTATGTGTTGTCTTGCACAGAAATGCTTCAGACTTGAGAATGAGGTTCTCACAAAAGCTTGTCATTAAATAATCCTGTTAGTCCAATAAAAAAGATATTACAAGATACAAATTTTAGGTTTAAAAATTGAAAGGGAAGTGATTAATACCAGACATGGCAATCGCAAGGACAAGAGAAGAGAACAGCATGAAAGCTGAACTAATCCATTCTAAACAATAAAAATTGACACACCATAATATATGCTGTGCGCAGATGGAAGTAAAGAACAGAATGGAGAGGGGTCAATCCAATATCTAAAACTGATAAAAATCACCAGCCCTGTTACAGAAAGAACAGGATCTCCGATATTAAGCAGGGAGAAAAAGGAAAGATGGTAACATTTTATAGACCCATCACATCTTAAACAGTTTAATTGAAAGTGCTGGTTTTCTTAATAATACAAATTACACCTATGTATTTTGAATAGGAACACTAATTGAAAAATGTGCAGATGCTTTGGGATCAGAAATCACTCCCACAGATAATTATATACTACCGACTGCTAAATATCTGTTTGTGATGTCTGTGGATAAAGGAAATACATTGAACGAGATAATTTATGCATGAACATAATATAAATACGGCCAATACAAGGGCAATATAGTGTTTTGATTATTATTTTAACAAGTATGTTAACATATTTTATCACTCTGTAAATTAGAAATAATCTCAGCTATTACACAGCAGGGTATATATATATATATATATATATATATATATATATATATATATATATATATATATATATATATAGTACCTTGCACACAAGCTATCCTTTGTTGCAAAAACCGGGTGCATTACCAGGGCCAAAGATATCCAGAATTCAAATAGTATGGCTGCACTCACGGAGATTTTCTTGTTAAAATATAACTTTTAATGAAGTTCCATAATGGAACTTCATTAAAAGTTATATTTTAACAAGAAAATCTCTGTGAGTGCAGCCATACTATTTGAATTATATATATATATATATATATATATATATATATATACACATATACATATATATATATATATATATATATATATATATATATATATATATATATATTTGCAATAGTGATAGATAGTGATAGTGATAGATATCCTGCTCCGTAATTACCATATTTAATGTTTTTTTAATTTTTATCTTAAGTAATACTCAAGCCACTTGAGATGCAGGAAATGTAATGGCAAAAATTACCACCTAACCTTCTGTGTGTAATGGCAACCTGTCCTCTCTCAGGAACATTCTGTGTGTAATGGCAACATGTCCTCCCTCAGGAACATTCTGTGTGTCATGGCAACCTGTCCTCCCTCAGGAACATTCTGTGTGTCATGGCAACCTGTCCTCCCTCAGGAACATTCTGTGTGTCATGGCAACCTGTCCTTACTCAGGAACATTCTGTGTGTCATGGCAACCTGTCCTTACTCAGGAACATTCTGTGTGTCATGGCAACCTGTCCTTACTCAGGAACATTCTGTGTGTCATGGCAACCTGTCCTTACTCAGGAACATTCTGTGTGTAATGGCAACCTGTCCTTACTCAGGAACATTCTGTGTGTCATGGCAACCTGTCCTTACTCAGGAACATTCTGTGTGTCATGGCAACCTGTCCTTACTCAGGAACATTCTGTGTGTCATGGCAACCTGTCCTTACTCAGGAACATTCTGTGTGTCATGGCAACCTGTCCTTACTCAGGAACATTCTGTGTGTCATGGCAACCTGTCCTTACTCAGGAACATTCTGTGTGTAATGGCACCCTGTCCTCCTTTAGGAACAGTATGTGTGTAGTGGCAACCTGTCCTCCTTTAGGAACATTCTGTGTGTAATGGCAACCTGTCCTCCTTTAGGAACATTCTGTGTGTAATGGCAACCGGTCCTCACTCAGGAACATTCTGTGTGTAATGGCAACCGGTCCTCACTCAGGAACATTCTGTGTGTAATGGCAACATGTCCTCCCTGAGGAACATTCTGTGTGTAATGGCAACCTGTCCTCCTTTAGGAACATTCTGTGTGTAATGGCAACCTGTCCTCCTTTAGGAACATTCTGTGTGTAATGGCAACATGTCCTCCCTCAGGAACATTCTGTGTGTCATGGCAACCTGTCCTCCCTCGGGAACATTCTGTGTGTCATGGCAATCTGTCCTTACTTAGGAACATTCTGTGTGTCATGGCAACTTGTCCTCCTTTAGGAACATTCTGTGTGTAATGGCAACCTGTTGTCATGTTACCTATGGTGTCTACCTCAGTTGTATAAGTGTGTCAGCAGTGATAACTAAGCTATTTATTGGCCCACTCGTGCTACACAGCCAGCATAGGAAATGAGGGACTGTTTGTAGATTCCAAGGACATATTTAAAGATCAAGGTTATATTCTAACCAAATAATAAGAATTATGATTCCCACCACTTTTTGTTTGTTTATTAAACCATACAGGAGTTATAGAGAGGGGGGGGGGGGGGGGCATAAGCTGTAAAACCAATTAGGAAATTAGATAAGATAGCAGATTTGTAAAATAATAGATTTAGTAACATGCACAATTTCCTTATCAATTCTACACTATTCCTAGTATAGAATAGACCTTATATATTTGTGTGTTTGTGTGTAATGGCTTGTGCAGTATCAGATATTATTGCATCCTACTGTGGGTACTTTTTATGAATCGGGCTAATTAAATTTGTGTACTTCATTTACTTAGGCAAAATTCCAACCACTAAAATATATATATATATATATATATATATATATTTTTTTTTTTTGCATATGTTTTTGTGTGTATATATATATATATATATATATATATAAAAGAAATGTGGTTCTTGCACTCCTAAGTAAGTGTTATAATCTCCCTTCCTGTATTACGGCAGGGATATCCGAGCTGGCTGAGTGTGATTGGATTAGCCACACTCTCCCATACCGAACTTTAGAGAAAAAGCTGTGTAGCAAACACAGTCATATCAAAGCACACTCTCCATAGTGTTTAATAGTGCTGACATATCTTTATTTTATTTTTTTAGTCTCATTAAAAAAAATAAAATGATAGTCTTTTTAGGCAGAGCCGAAGCTTAGCAGTCTGGGTGGTCCAGACTGCTGCTCTGCACACATAGCCAGATCAGCTCAATATTCACCGATACTGAAGTGCAGTAACTTATACATGGTTTGCGTTCCACTGATCACCTAGCAACACAGTGGAACGCAGTGCCTAGCAACTTCGGTTAAGGCACTTTGATTGGCTTTTCCACGTGCACCCGGAACGCCAGCTGCTGTCTCCCCACACATGAAGGCAGTGAGTACTCTTATGTTTACCTATATAAGTATGTTATTTATGCATTTATGTGTTTTATTGCCATTTTGATGAAAGCCCATGTATTGGGGCTGAAACGTAGAGGATTTTATTTAATGATATGAATTAAAAGTTATATTTTATTCTAACCTTCATTAGGTCCTCCCAGTTTTTATATATACATATATTTGTGTAAGGGGCAAATAGCCGTATATGGAGTAAGCATCCAGCATAAGCGTTGGATAGTATAAAGGGAGCAAGTCGGTTGTGGTGTGCCGAGACCGACGATACGGTAGGCCTGTAAATAAAGAGGGCCCACCAAGGAGTAAGACAGTAAAGTAAATAGAAAGAAAAGAGTAGGTGTTGAAATGAGGAGTGGGTGGGAGGGGCATTCTGAAAGGACCTTGGTGTCATATATATATATATAAATATATATATATATATATATATACACACACACACACACACATATATATATATATATATTATTATTATTATTGTGATTTATATAGCGCCAACAGATTCCGTAGCGCTTTACAATATTATTAGAGGGGGGATTTGACTATAAATAGGACAATTACAAGAAAACTTACAGAAATGAAGGGTTGAAGAGGGCCCTGCTCAAACGAGCTTACAGTCTATAGGAGGTGGGGTATAAAACACATTAGGACAGGGAAAATAAGTCAAATTAGGTGAGAGTGGAGCAGAGCTGGAGGAGAGAGTAGAGTGCTGCCCTTTAGGAGAGAGCAAGAGGCAGGTATGTGAGATAGAGGTTAGTCTGGGAGGCCATAGGCTTTCCTAAAAAAAATTAGTTTTAAGGCACTTCTTAAATGATTTAAGACTATATATATATATATATATATATATATATATATATTTGTGTTAAGGGCTCATGATAGTGCAGAAGATACAAACACTGATAAGTGTAGGATGGTATTAAAAGAGCAAGTCGGTTGTGGTGTGCCGGAACCGACGATGAGGTAGGCCTGTAAATAAAGAGGGCCCACCAAGAAGAAATGTAAAGAGAAAAGGAGTTAATAATGAGGAGTGGGTGGGAGGGTGATGCAGCGCTGACCTCGAACGATATGGAGCCAGGTAAGGGGTGTCCCTTAAGTAGGGAAGAGGTGTGTCATACGCCCCTCCCACAATTACAGGCCAAAAGGCCTTAATACTTGTGTTAAGGGCTCATGATAGTACAGAAGATACAAACACTGATAAGTGTAGGATGGTATTAAAAGAGCAAGTCGGTTGTGGTGTGCCGGAACCGACGATGAGGTAGGCCTGTAAATAAAGAGGGCAAAAGTAGAAAATCAAATTTATTACATACCAGCAATATACATACTTTAACCAGACATGTCTTGAAAGGCATTTCTTACTTCTTGTACCGGGTTAGGTATGTATCTAGAATAAGCCGATGATTTCCAGCGCCCTAGTGACTTGATAACATGAACTGGAATGTTTGCACTGGATGCTGTGGAGGCCGCTCCTATGCGGAAGGAGTGGCCCGAATAGTTAGCTGATTTGAGGCCCAGCTGTGTAAGTAAAGGTGGTGGTAGTGAGTACCGAACCTTGTAGACTGAAAGTGGTTGAGATGGTGGTTCGTTGTTATGCTGGGTATATGAGTCCAGTAGTTTGACGGGGCTCCACCTGTTGTGAGTAGGATAGTACTTAACCTCTACTGAAAGTGCATGTTGACTGGTTTTGGAGTGAGGCAGAGTCAAGATATAATAGTCCATGTGTTTGTTAAGTGTGAATGAAGTAGGATGTGAGTGGACTGTGTTGTGCTGATGGCGGTAAATTCTCTTGGTCTCAAGAAACCATAAACAAGGCTACGTATATGGCGGTTTTAACGATGAGGTTGTGTTGTTGGCAAAGGGTTTAAATCTAGTGAATTGTATAAGTCTTTAAAAATATGGAAATCTATGGGTAGCCTCTGGGCCGTACATGGGGGTTCGGATCTCTGAATACCCCTAAGGATGTTCTTAATTGGTAGGAGGACACTTGATTTGTCTGGTTGTAAAGTTAGCATGTGATGTTGGATGCCTGTCAGATATGGTTTGATTGTGTTGTATGATAGTTTGAGTTTGAGGTGGCAAAAAGAAGCAAAGCTCAACCAGGATGTCCCGATGAAAGGTTGTAAGATGTGTTCAGAAAGGAATCTTTAAATCAAATGAAAGCTCTATCATAAGTTTCCCGGGTATTAGTAGACAGTGCTAATTGGGACAATGTTTTGCTATGTTGCATAATAGCATCTAGTCCATTACTAGATGGTGGAATAGTGGGCTGTGAGTGCGGCTGACGGGAATATTTGACGAAAAGCCTGGAAATGAAAGCGAGACAGATTGTCAGCAGCAGTGTTACATACACCTGGAACATGAATACAAAACGAGAAAATTATGACATGCAGCCAGCCAAGTGAGTTTCCTCAAGAATCTCATAATAGTCAGTGATTTGGATCGGCCTTGTTTATAATGTGACAAGTTACTTGGTTGTCTGAGTAGCAACGTACAGATGAACCTGCCCATAAATGCACCCATGCCACGGCAACCGTCACAATGGGATATATCTCAAACAGAGCTGAGGTAGTGGAAAAACCCTCCAGGTCCTGAACTTCTGAAGGCCAGCTGCCCCAAAGCCATTCGTTCCAGGAAAATTGCTGCGAAACCTGTGGTAGACGCCGCGTCTGACCAAATGGTAGGTGAGGAGTCAGACAATTTTGGAAGGAACATGCTTTTACCATTCAAGGTGGTTAAAAATTTTCTCCACATAATTACGCCTGCCGTGGCTTGGGTATCCAGGGGTGACCTGTGTCCATCATGTCTAAAAGTGGGAAACATGTAAAGGAGTTGTGAGATGAAAGCCCGGCCTTGAGGTATGATGCGAATGGCAAAATTCAGTGACCCAAGCAGAGACTGTAATTCTTGCGGTTGCAAGTACCGAGTTGTATGTAGAGATTATGTTGATCAGAATGTTTTCTACCTTGGGCGTGGCAGGCTAGCTTGCATGGTGGCTGAGTCTAGTATGATACCAAGGAATGTGATGAAGGTATCTGGTCCTTCAGTCTTGGTGGAGGAGACTGGGACACCCACCTGTTCGGATAGACTGATGGTTTCTTTTAGGCTACTGGGAGGGGAAATATTCTCCTCGACCAGTAAGAAATCATCCAGATAATGTATAACTGTAGGGCATCTGGCTATATTTAATAAAACCAGCATAGGGTTTCGGCGAATACGTCGAAAATGGCCAGACTACTTTGGAACCTAAATGTTAAAACGTGAGCAAAATAGTAGTTCCCTGCCCACTTGATACCATGCAGGTGACACAGTGTAGGGTGGATAGGCAGTAACTTGAAAGCATTGTGATATCAGTCTTACTGAGCCATGCTCCGGCCCCTGCCTGCATGATAGCCGTAATGGCGTGATCTATGGTGGAATATTGCAGTGAAAATTCCTCAGAGGGTATGAGGGAGTTCAGACTAGGAGTGGCAGAGGTGTGAGGTGTTGATAGATCAATGATAAGTCTCTGTTTGTGAGAAGATTTCCCTGTGACAATACCGATGGGGTTTGTCCGCCATGTGGTGAACGGAGGGGACTGGAAGGGCCCCCATAGGAAGACCTCTGCCACTTCCTGGCTATGAGTGTCTCCACCGCTGTAAGGTTTGTTGTGCGGATTGTAAATTAGGACATTCCAGGATTCCGGAAGGCATGTGTATGAGGCCTGTGTGAATCCTTCTGATAGACCCGAGATAATGAATTCCACCAAATGTCTAGATGGATGATGTGGCAGTAATGTCGTAAGTACAGAAATGTTTATTGATGTTAAGTATAGTTTTGGGATACATTTTATTTGGACACAGATTTAGCATGTGCCCTGAAACAGATGGCTGGAGAAAGTGATTGCAACTCAACCAGTGCTGGAGGGGTCGCAGCGGCCGACCCAGCCATGGTAAGGGGTGTAGTGACCGATTCCCCAGGGGTGATACTGGCAGGCTAACTAGGCCTGAAAGGCGAAAAATTAATCTTGTTTTGTGACAGGTGAGGCCCTGCTAGTTGCCAAGTGGCTATGAGAGGCTCTGTCTATGAGTTGGCGCGAGGGGTTATTGAGGCCACCCGTCGTAGTGGCAGGAATCGTAGGCCTCTCAGTGATAGTAAAAGAAAACAGGGGGAGGGAGTGACAGGTGAGGCCCTCTCTATAATATTGCGAGGCGGCTAACTCACGTGTGGCCCGATGGCGCTTGCCTCCGAAACGTTGAGGCGGGGTGTTGGCCTCGCGGACCACTAAACGATAGGCAGAAATGCCAAGAAGGGAGGTACCTATTTGGGCCTATACCCCTAACTTGTCAGTACTCTATGGCCTAGAAGAATGAAACGTATATGAACTACAACGTGAGCAGGCTTACGTACCTGTTAGTATGTATGAAGTTTTGAGATTCGACAGGTATGAAAACCTGGATAAACCTAAAAAGGGATAGAGTGAGAATGGATCCTGTGAGACCTGTGTAATCTGTATAGGCTGGGATTAGGGCTTCTAGCCGTATGTGTGGGAGGTGTAAAATCTATGAGTATGATAGTGACATGACTGCCCATGCTTGGTGACAAGCGTTACGCTGAGTCCGATACCTGGCAGCAGGGGATTGGCCGTGTAATGTGTATATATGGAAGGTGATCAGATGATATGCATGTCACTAAACTGATCTGGGAATGCAAGGGACTTTTTAATGTGAAGTGACAATATGCAGAATCATAAATGTTGCTGTAAAGTGACGTATGAATGTATGAACCAGAACGTGTGATTCAAAAACCGAAAGTCTTGTGAGACGTATATGCCGTGTTCTTGAATACTCGTGTTACGTCGTCTGAGTGTGTCAAGAAAAGGCCTGAGTTTGTAAATGCCATGTGAAATTATGTGAAATTACAATCTATGCAGAAAATGTTGTAACGTGACGTATGAGTGGTTGAACCAATGCGTGTGATTCAACCCGAAACCCTCTGTGGAAGGTAGGACCGTGTTCTTATATACTCGTGGTATATCATATGAGTATGATAAGAAATGGCCTGAATAGTTAGTGCCATGTAATCGTAATGTACATGGTTGTAATAACATCCTATCTCCATTATAATCTTTAAAATAGGACCGTGTCCTTGAACTCGTGGTATGTCGTACGAGCATGACAGAAAAAGGAGCCGTAATGTAGGCTAACCATAACTGTAATATACGCATTGTAAAATAAAATAACTATTATTATTAAAACTATATATATATATATATAATAAGCAAACTGAAACAAAATAGACAACCTAAGATCGTGTAAAATAAGTATTTGAAAGTTTAACCGATTACTGTGCAGGAAACGTATGATTGGTTGGATCAGTACGTGTGATTCAACCCGAGTATGCATGAAAAGGAATTAAATCCTTGTGTCATGGTTAACAACAAAGAAATGAGGCCTGTAACGTAGGCTGATTTAATTGTAATGAAATGGATAATTATAAAAAAAACTCCAGTAAGCGTGGGAGTCCAATGTCTATACAGAAATGTTAGCTGGTTTCATACCCTTGATGTAATAAGTGATACCTTAAAAATAGCATGAAAATGGTCTGTCTATTTAACCAAGCAACTTTTTAACCAAATGTAAATACATGAAATGATGAAATGTAACTCACGAAAGAGATCTATGTGAATACATAGCAGAATAACCGAATCTTAGTATGAAGGGAAACAGAAGTTAGCATGAATAGCTTAACCGTATGCATTTTAATGCGAATAGCAATCGTGCATAGAATATACTATGAATAAGTGCCGACCAATAAACACAAACCGAAATTACAATCGTTTAAATTAAGTAAGGTTGGTTTTTACATGAAATGCAATAATGTCTGAGAAGCCTGTAGTACACTGAATGACCGGTAGGGGTCAGTGTGTAGGCGAAAATGCAGTGGTTCGATGGTTTGTACATGAAATGCAATAATGTCTGAGAAGCCTGTAGTACACCGAATGACCGGTAGGGGTCAGTGTGTAGGCGAAAATGCAGTGGTTCGTTGGTTTGTACATGAAATGCGATAATGTCTAAGAAGCCTGTAGTACACCCAAAGACCTGTAGGGGTTTTAAACGAATGATATGCATGAACATGCAATGGTTTTAGAACAGACTTAGACAAAATGCAGCCGTAAAGTGAGGACCTGACCCGTGCATGGTGCCGTGGGACTGATGCCTGGCATAACGGGTAGGTTGACTTACAGTTTGTGAGTCACTTGGACACCATCCACGGCGATGGATTGAAGAAAGAAGGTGGTAGGCCGGAAAAGCCTGTGGCTGGATTCCTGACACAGCTCTGCTTAAAAAACCTCATGGAGTAATCAGGTAAAATGGCGTCTGGATGACCCGGAAGTGGAAATGATGCAGCGCTGACCTCGAACGATATGGAGCCAGGTAAGGGGTGTCCCTTAAGTAGGGAAGAGGTGTGTCATACGCCCCTCCCACAATTACAGGCCCAAAGGCCTTAATACATATACACACACATACATACATACATACATACATATACACTTACACACACACACACATATATATATATGCTGTTTTGTTTGATCAACTTGTGCATTGTGAAGATCTGGTTTGTCTTGGATAGATTTGGTTTAAAAGGTGCTTGCCAATTAAAAGAGGCACTACAGCCTGGAATTGACTCATTCTTGTATATGCATTACTCATAAGTTCATAGAATTCCTCTGTTCTTCAAGTCTATTCAACCTGATGCAGTACCTCTCAGGACCACATGCTTTCTGTTGTTCCAGGTTTTTGTACTCACACTGATAAGACTTGGCCTGGCAGACAGCTGGTCCTCCATGGCAAATCATCTCCCCTTCTACAGTTGCCAATGCATTTTGCGTTTGTTAAATGCTGGTTTGTACCAAAACTGTATTATTACCTAGAGTTCTTAGAAAACCAAGAAGGTCATATACCCTCACAAGCTACCAGCTCAAGTACCAGTTGCTACCTAAAGCCAAATCTACAAGGAATAGGCTGTTAAAGCAAACATAAGTTCCCTCTATGCCTTAAAGGGACTTTATAGCGTTAGGAATACAAGATTAAAACCCCTTTTATTCACTCACCTGTTTCCATTTGGCCCTGGCTTGCTCTCCTCCGACGTCACAATGGTGGGGGAACCCAACACACATGTGTGGAGAGTTCTGAACGCATATTAGTCCTAACCCAAACTGAAAAAACCTCTCTCTGCATATGGTCTACTTTCCTTTAATTTAAAGTGACACTATAGTCACCTAGATTACTTTAGCTAAATAAAGCAGTTTTAGTGCAATTTCACTGCTCAATTCACTGTCATTTAGGAGTTAAATCACTTGGTTTCTGTTTATGCAACCCTAGCCACACCTCCCCTGGCTATGATTGACAAACTGGTTTCACTTTCAAACAGATGTAATTTACCTTAAATAATTGTATCTCAATCTCTAAATTGAACTTTAATCACATACAGGAGGCTCTTGCAGGGTCTAGCAAGCTATTAACATAGTAGGGGATAAGAAAATCTTAATTAAACAGAACTTGCAATAAAGAAAGCCTAAATAGGGCTCTCTTTACAGGAAGTGTTTATGGAAGGCTGTGCAAGTCACATGCAGGGAGGTGTGACTAGGGTTCATAAACAAAGGGATTTAACTCCTAAATGGCAGAGGATTGAGCAGTGAGGCTGCAGTGGCATGTTCTATACACCAAAACGGCTTCATTAAGGTAAAGTTGTTCAGGTGACTATAGTGTCCCTTTAATGGTTTTATTTATCTGTAAACGTGTGCTTTTTTATGCATCACTAAATATCTCTAGTGTCTTGTTTTACTGCATTAAATAGATGTTAACACTTATGTAGGAAACGGACTGTCAAATCGGAGTACTACTAGTGTAGGTGGGAGTTATTTAAGCATTTGGGGGTGTCATACTTTGAAGCCTGCAAAATCATCCCTTTATATAAGAATACTGCATACGGGTGATTTTTTACTTGATAAAGTGTGCCTTTCACAAAGGTTCATTGTTTCCTGTTTAGGTTGTTTTGATATGGTCATTGTAAGACTCTTTCTTCTTGGAGTGATGTATATTTTAAAAGCCCTACAGTGTTAATAGGGTACAAAGTAGATTTATTGTGATATACAGGGGTTGAAACCGTTTTGTTTTTTTGCATGCTACATTAGGAAAACCGTTCTTGGTGGTTCTGAATCAGCTGTTGGCTCCATGTTCTCCTTTGTACATCTAATTCAGAAACCGTGTCCCGAAGGAGAGGTTGCCAAAGCAGATAATGAAGTTTAATTGGACATTGTTAAGCTGAAACCCAGCTGGTACATACTCTTTTTCTTGAGACCCAAGACACCTAATTGAGTATTCTGAGATTTCAGAGACTAGGTTCTGTATCCCAAGTGATTCAGAAGCATGTACCCATTTCAGAGTATTCCATTGGACTCTACCCATATCCAGCATATTCAGAGGCTTGTACCCATGTGCTGAGTTGCACAGCAATCTGCATTCCCCAAAGGTCTGGAATCTGAGATCCCTCTTGCACATTAATATGAGAAGAAGAAAGAGGTTATTGTCAGGAAAACCACTACAGTTCCCAGAAACCTATGCTGTCCTTCAAGAAAAGAAAACATTGTTAATGAAAAGTGTTTCCGATTAAAAGGCAGACACAGTACAGTAACCAACAAGAAGGAATACTTTTTAAATGTGGAGGTGGGACACACAAGTAAAGGTTAAGATGCAGAATTCTACCAAACTTGGTATTTATTAAGAATCCAAAAATATCACGCTAATTATTTAGTCTGAATGCGATAAAATGCATAAACGTTGTGTTCGTGCCTGGAGTGTTTATTCTGTAACAGAGAGATGCAAGCAGCATTACAGCATGTCACTGACTCTCTCCTAAAGCGATTGTTAAACCAAAAATAACATTTAACTATAGGATCACTGACATTACCCGCCCCTTTGCATTCTGTGCCAGTCATAATGAATACATGAGTTTGATGCTTTTGATCGGTCATCAGTCACATTGTAACACAGGCACTAGGAACAAGAAATAGAATGGACAGGGATTTTACTTCTCAGAAAGCTGCATGTAGAAAAAGCAGTTGCAAGTTAGAAAGATATTGGAACAAACACATGTCATAATTACTTACTTTTCATATATCCTCTCATTTAAAAAAAAAAGTAAATAATCCATAATTACGAGCAAACAGGATATCTATCACTTTGTGCTTTATATCATCATTATATGGGCATTTTGTTTAAAACATTAATTTATGTTTAAAAATATACAGCACGTTTTAATAGTGAGATTATGACACTAAAATTTAGAAATTAGCACAAATTGAAAAAACTAAATTTGGCACAGTGGCCTTGAGATTACAGTTTATTGGAAAATAGGATAATATATACAGGGTGTGTAAACCTGTATCGTTGCAGAAAATAAACAACCTAATTAACCAGGAAGAATACAATTAGAATTAAACGGACACTTTAATTCTTCTAGCATGTTAACTGTGCATAAACTTAAAATAAGTATTCCACGTTGGTTTTCATGCTAAGAAAAGTAAAGTGTGGAAGAATTCTAAGGTCAGAGAAGATGCAGGGACACTCCAAACACTCCAGACACAGGACGTTGGAGAACAAAGGCTATTTATTGTTTTGCAGCTGCAAAGTCTCAGTCAGACAATAGTCTTGGAATACCCGACTGAGCACACGTTTACAAGAGAACAAAGAAGATATACCACAAATGACATATTCCATACGTATACAAAGAATAAAAAATACCATGCCAATCTAGCTTTGGGTGCTAGGCATGCTAGGCAAGTGAGGTTACACAGCATCTTCTTAATTAAGGGGTGTATACCTCCGAAAGGCAAGGACATGAACTACTGTCTTCCCTTCTATAGTAGCGTCAATTATACTATGGAGGGAGCGGAGCAGCAACAGAATCAAACATGGGAGTAGCATACAAAGTGCCATCAGTAGTAAGAACAAACCCCCAAACGAATAAAACCATCCTGTAAACCAACCACTAGGGTTTAGTCCGTTCCATGTCTGTACTGGACCGCTGTCACTGTCCTTATTTTATCAACAATGTCACTTATGGCCTCCCCTTCATCATCAATCTCAAGGCAACAATTACACAAGTTAAACTTTCTGCAAACACCCCCTTCAGGGGCTAAGAAATAGTCTAAGGCAAGGCGGTTCTGATAGATAGCAGACCGCATTCTGGTGTTCTGTTTGGCCAGAAGATTGAGGGCCTTTGCAGTTTTATTGGTCACAATCTCAACTACAGCTTGTAACCTGATTATTCAATTCAACATGTAGATAGGGGTATGATAACCATAAGTTACATCCTCAGCCCATGTAGCAGGACCATAATAATTATTCGTTCAGGGGGCCACTCATTATCCTTCCACTGACCTATTGTTAGTGCTCTTTGCTGCCTAAATAGCTATACATACACCAAGGATCCAAGTGTCTCGCCCTCCCTTAGGAGAAGCAAGAAGAAGGGAGGTTTCAAAGTTAGTAGAACACAGGCTCCCGACCAATCTCTGGGGAGTTAAGAGTAGGCCTTAAGGACACAAATCCAATACATATTATTGGGCACTATCCAAGTGGACCTTGCAGACAAATTGTGCCATACATCTTTTAGTTGTGGGTAATTACCAAAGAAACTAGGGGATGGTTCAGATGCATTGGTTACGGATCACCAAAAGGTAGTCCTATCAAAAGAATTATACGTTTGCTGCCCTAGACATGTGAGAGTACATACAAATGTCTCAAATTCTGGACCAGATCTACTTATGCACTCATTCTCAATTAGGGAATTCTTTAACAACCATTCAGATTTGGGACAGGGTACAATGCCCTTCCCTCTCCCGGCTGTAGTACCAGCAAGTCTGTCTCACGTGCTTCCTAGGGCCACTGCTCACCCATTATGGTGCCACTACATACATAGCAACTAGTTACATTTAGGGAACGTGCTAGGTTTTCAGTTAGGTCAATCTAAAAATCCTATCTCTTAATAAAAAGATTGAAAAACCTTGTGGGTCTCACTATTAAGGACTTCAATTTCAATATTCAAATATAGTATGGGTCCCGGGCCTGTACCAGAAGCATATATCTGCAAACCATGGAAGGTGCCCCATTTGTACAGAAATACCAGGGCATTAAACAGTGTCAGGTTCAAGGGGTTACAAGTGCTGGGACCACAACTAGATGTGGCCGGTATTGTCTGCAGACTTGTAGGTAGGGTATCTGATATATAGGTGGCCCAACCCACACTACTTCAGTAGGAGCAATAGTTATACCCACCATTTGTGCAATCCCTATTCTTTGAGCACATCTACTTATTGTTTAATGTATAAGTTATTTCCCATGCCATCTCAGTACAGATGGACTCAGGTCATTTATTCAATATTAATATTACCACAAACTCAGGATGAGTAGATGACCCTGAAGAAGCTTCGACCATGCATCAGTATCTCAGCTTCCGGATGTGAGGGCTGCAGGGTACGGAGTACTTCTGATTCTCTTCGGCTTCACGAGGCCTCCTTTGGGGTCCTTGGCTTTCCATCGATGGCAGGTGGTCAGGCATTATTATGGCCATGAAAACACCTACTTGTTGATATTTTTTCCAACAAGTATCTTTATTCTCTTAAAATGGAGTTTCAAAGATTTGTGTCATGTTCCTGAGCAGGTCAGAGAGGAGACGATTGCCAGGGGTTATTGGTTGAAACTTTGTCTTTTAAGACATAACAATTTACTTGAAAGTAAGAATTAAGGCAATATGCCACAAAAAGTATACTTTGAGAGTTAAAACAGAATAAAGGCAATATGCCACAAACAGGATATCTTTAAAGTAAATGAATAAAGTATTTTTATATACAAGTAGGTTTGACGTTATTTCCAAGTAGATTAGTAGTTTGTGGAATGTCACACTGCAGCTAGGTTCAGGATGATACAGGGTTGAAATGGTTAAAGCTGGTAAGTACTTTCAGTATAATATAGTACTGGTTGCTTACAGGATTATGCAGAGTTGCAGTAGTTGAGACAGGTAAGTACTTCAATATAATGTAATACAGGTTGCTTACAGGATCATGTAGTGTTGCAGCAGTTGAAGTAGTTAAGTATCTTCAATATAGTAGATCAAGCAGGTAAGTCTCTTCAGGTTGAAATAATGCAGATAAATACAGGATGTTTTCAGGAGCCAGGATCAGAAGTTCTATGTCAGAACACTGACTTCAATGTAAAGGCCATGTGAAGAGTTGGATGTGGCCTTTTATTGCAGACTTGGAAGATCATATGAGGCAGGTGAGAGCAACTGAGGATTGAGTAGTGGCTAGGGAGGCCACTAGAGGCGAGAAACAGGTATTGCAGCAATAACATAAAACAATATCTTGGTTGTCAGGATAGGATCCTGACAGTTTGTCAAGATCAACAAACGTTACTTCCCATGCAGCAGAGGCAGGCTTAATTCTGGAGTGGTGAATCCACGGGGTAATCTCAGCCACTTTCACGGTGTACTACTTGGCATGTGATCTCTCCTCCTATTTGGTGGAGTTCCCCTTTTAAGGCCTAGGACAATCGGTGGTGGTCAACCATACATGATTTAGAAGGGGAAAGAGACTGATGAGTTTTGTGGGGGCGCTCCTGATCCAGAACAAGGCAATGAGGAGCAAGGCATCCCACTTCAGGTTGGTTTCTTAGCACATTTTAGCCAGATGTAGCTTCAGTGTTCGGTTCATTTGCTCAACTTGCGCTCTGAGAGTGTGAGCAAATACAAAAGTTATGTATCTAATCATTCTTTCCTGTTAAATCAGACATCAGGATGATGTCCTTTTACTACTACCTCAACCTGACCTACTATTAACCCCTATTCTGCCAAGTCGTGTATCTTCCTTAATGGATATTCTGCTTATATCTTTATTAGACTTACACCCTAGTATCCATGGAGAAACTAGGTAAAGTTCACATTATAAATAATACATACATAATACACATGATATCTAATAAAATGTTCTCACTGACTTGTACTGAAAGTGAACCTGTCATAAAAGATATATAGGTTTGCTGTTTTCTAACCATCTGGTTTAACTGTTATGTATAATATATTATACCATTAAGTGTCTCTTCCCTTTGTACAATTAATTTACTTCCATCTCCCTTGTCTCCTGCTGAGAGCATCAATCATATTTTCCGTGGGTGTTACACTCAATGGAGACGCAGACTTGCTTTTCGTAACAGGTTAAAACTTTAATGTTGGTTTTAAGATATGTAAATAAAAATGATCTGCTCTCTCTCCATTCTCAGATTGTGATTCTCGATCATTTAAGATTAAGTTGTATTTGTCATGAAAGGTAGCTTTTAAAATGGGTCATGTATTAGTGAAAACAAGTTTAGATTAATTGTATAAAGATAATTATTATCCCTATACTTTAGCCTAAAACTAAACTAAAAATCGAAACAAACAAAAAAACAAACCAATCAATCAATACTGGATTATTTCCTCTATATTAATTCATTGAGAACTGAATTCTGAATGTCAAAATTTGTCACTGGAACCCGCACAAATAATGTTACAGACTGTTCCAGACATTCAGATTTCCTCTGTGCTGGTTAAGTTTCTCAACATAACCAGTAACACAATACACAAAACAATGTTCCAGACTACACTCCAAGGGATTTAAATAACAGAAACCTTTCATATAGGGAAAACCTATTATGGTGAAAAAAATATTGATAAAACCAGGACCATAATACTTATCAAGCAGTTTAATAAACATCCATAGGAAAAGATAAATAAAAAAAAATAAAAAAATGGGAGGGGGTAAAAGAAAAAAAAATAATTAAGTATTTTTCTGTATAAGCGGTTTTAGCCTTGATTTTGCAATTCAGATGTCAATTCACTACAATTTGGAGTTTAGTTAAAGTACCCTTAAATATGACAATAACCCTGTTTGTGATTATTCTATATTTAGCAACCATTGTAACTTTTTCAGACTTGGCCTTTAGAAAAATTTTTCACAGGTTTTGATCACATCAGATAATGAATGAGAATAATGTAGGAAGGGATATATTTAATGAGAAAGTGGTTGGATATTTGAGACAATACCTAAATAGCCTGGTGTGCAGAGGTGAGTTAGTAGAAACAAGCTAAATATATGTCAGGATTACTGTATGATCCAGCACGTAGAATTGTGTAACACACAGGACTGATAGGTAACGTATACCGGACCTTAGAATGGCCGGACTTAACGTACCAAAGAATAGTCAGGAATAGCCAAGGTCAAGGGACACAGAAAGAGATACAACGATAAGGAAAAGTCAGGGGTTAGGGATGCCAGAAAACAGGGAAGTCAAAACCAATGCCAAAGTCAAATAACCAGAATCAATAACGCGCTCTCGGACAACCACAAGGGAAACCACGACAGGGCACTAAACAAGAGGAGAACTGGGCCTAAATACCCCGCCTGTGGATCCGATTGGTTGTAACCGGCCTTTGACCCCAAAGGCAGTTACCAGGTTCCTATTTGCATGATTGCTGTTCAGCACAAACCCTCCTGTGGATTGATTGCTGCTCGGCACAACCTTTCCTGTCAGGACAGTAAATGCCATCACATTTTTATGTGCAGATGAATACGTGACAATATACTATTGTCTAGCAACACTTATTAATACAAAAGTGAGAATATATCAATGTTTGAGAAAGAATGACATTTATAAATGGAATCAAATAAAATGATATCAGTGATGCTATAAATTCAATGTGAGCTCATCTTTACTGAAAATGAAACCTATTACTCAAAAACAAGAGAGGCGATTTATTTATATAACACACCACAGTTGAATATTTAATATTCACTGGTAGCTAGCTGACGTAGTAGAAAATTAAAGCAGTCAGGGCTACATCAATCCATCTGTGTTTTCATATCAGAATTCCAAACAGGTGTTCTATTAGTCACCAACATCATGATTTCAAACATATTAACATTTACAACAACAAAAAATAATAATAGATAGATAGATGGATAGATAGAGGTAGATTCTCCAGGGAATTTACAGGTTTAGTCAAAGAATGGACACTATTTAAAGAAGGCATCATGTGAAAAATTAAGGCAAAATATAAACCACTACCTCATTTGCCATCCTTCAAATTTTGGATTATGATAGAAAGCACATTTGCACAAACTTATAGTCAAGACAGACCTAACCGTAACACTCAAACCCAGGTGTAAACAGGATAGAAGAGCGTATTGGTCCTTAGAGTGGCTGGGCTGGTGCTGGTGACAGAATATGTCTGCAAGCAGACTACTAATAAATGAAGACAAGCTAAGGTCATAGGGTAACAGAGAATTGGAAAAGCAAGAATATAAGCGAGGTCAGGATAATAGAATACAGGAAATGTCAAACAATAACATAGGAATGCACTCTCGGGTAATTAAAAACCACAACAGGGCAAGGAAACAAGGGCAACCAGGAAGTGTGTATATACCCGATACTGGGTTGTGATTGGTTACAGAAGGCTGTTATGTCACAAGTGTGTACAGATCATCAAAAAGTGCCACATAGATCAAAAATATAAAAGTAGACAAATGAAAAGGATGTAATATATTAGATCAGAATGAGGTACTAGGAAGCTAGGGGTGATTGGGCAATGCCTCATGTGCAGTGGAATACGGATGTGATGTCACTTCCATGACCGCACAACGCCGAGAGGGATAGGTATTGTGACACTTATCATGCACGACTTATGACAAACGTGTTTCCCTATTGCACGGCTCTCTTCTATTCCAATTGATGTTTCCCTTTTCCCATAAATGGGTCATCTCATCTACCCCTCCAAGCAGTTTATCCCACTCCCAGGGGTCCTCCCTGTACTCCACACCACAAAGAAAGGGCTATTCACTAAAGTGAGACCTGTTGGAAATTAAAAGTGATTTTCAAATTTAAGGCCAATATAGCTGAAATGGAAGCTTAGCTCACGTTGAATACCTTGATAATTCTGACTTTAGAGAACAACCTTGCAAGTTAGTCTCTTGCTCCCTCCACACTTTCCTAGTGAGTGAAAATTAGATTTTTAGAGGACTCGTTGATCACTATATATAATATATAATCCAGTGGGCAAATAAGTTTTTTTTTTTTTTTTTTAGAAGAAATGTGGGAGCACTTGGCATACTGGACAGAATAGGAATATGTTGAAAGTTGCCTGTAAATGCCCCATCCCCATTAATCCCATCAATTGGTATCACTACCCCTATAAATGTCTCAGTAGCCATGCACATGTATTAAGAGCAGTAAATGACTTAGTGAACAGCACCGGATGCCTCAAAACACAGTTAAGTGTGTATGGAGATAAGCTAGAGAGAGAGACTCAGGGGGAGGATGAGTTGAGGGAAGGCCAATGCTAGACAACCTAGTTACAGAAGTCGCAATTCTTTTAATTGGACTTTAATCATTGGTATTAATAAAAATATTTTTGAGGTCTATTCACATATCAGTAAATAATGATGATAATTAATTGAAAGATTTAGATGAAAACAGCGACACGACACTAGAAAAGATCTCTCACTGATCTACTATTGTGGCTTAAATTTTGAAACCCATGGCAACTCATTGCTCATTGTTTATCAATGCCCACATTCTGCATCACATAGGTTTAACGGTTATGTCTGAAGTTATAAGTCCGCTGTCATAGATGGAAAACATCTATACAAACAGTCATTAAACTATACTGAGTATTTTGTGTCCTTCCCTGAATATTATCTTGCAACTTTGCAGGACAGATGCAGTTAAGTGATAAGGTAACACTTGATAAGAGACAGCACGCTACATTTGTAATCTACATTTGTTCTCATGCAATGAGTACTGACTGTTCAGAAATTATACTGACATGTATTCTGGTAAAAAGATTAAAAAAAAAAAAAAAATAGCATGACATAGACCATTTATGCTTATAAATGCATGTGGGGAAAAAAAGACTATATAGCATAGTTTCAAAAGCTACGTCGTAACAACTAGGGGTGCCAGGCGGTCTGTAACAACTGGTGGCAAGTGACGGGTTCGAATGGAATTACCAAGCAAGGAGAACTGGTGAAAGGCTCCAGCAGTTCGGGAGCAAATAGACAGACGGGTATCTGCACTACCAGCGTTCGTAACAATCTCCTGTAGGCATTTTTATGCATTTACATTGCCCCTAGGGTTTTATGGCATCCCTGACCCCTGGATTTTATGCATTTACATTGCCCCATGGCCACTGGAGGCGCTTCCTGGCTCAGTGCTGCACAGTAGGCAGCACTGCCGTTCAGTGTCTCCACGCTCTGCATCTCTACGAGGAGGTGCTGATTGGCCAAAATGGTGTTTGACCCCGCCCCTTGCCGATTTTAGCCAATTCAATGCCTTCCCATTGGCTAAGAATCACCAAGGAGGCGCGGCCAGCACTGGCGGACTTGCGCGGTGCTGGAAATTAGGTGAATTTAATTAACTTTTAAGGGGGCGGGGGGGGGGGACAGTCACCTAAATGGTAGGTTTAGAACTATAGGGTCAGGAATACATGTTTGTGTTCCTGACCCTATAGTGATCCTTTAATGAATAGACACTTCAGCTAGTAAAAACTTTCTAAGGCACACATACACTGTTTATTTTGTTTTTTACCTTCAGCAACAGTTTATACATGCCGTACTAAATTGAATCCATACTTGAGAGATATGCAATTGGACTTTTAGTCAAACTAACTTAGTAGTTTTAATTGACAGGTTGGAGTCTAAATTTTAATGCTTACTTGGTTTGGTGCCATCTAAATGAATATGATTTTAGAGTTTGCACAGACAAATGAATGCATACATATACATGAATACATAGAAAGAGTGGAATAGAATAACAATATAGCCCAAATCATTCTTTCCTACACTTTGTACTCATATTGACAGTGAAATGCACTGTAATGCACTATAAAAGGGGGTTCATCACCAATGTGCATTGCACCTTTAAATGGTTTGACAGTTGCAAACAATGTCTGCTAACTAGAACTTGTCATATGTGCTTCCAATTACCTGTGCATTGTTAAAGGAACACGGGAGATCCTTCTTTATTACGATAATACCAGACTGTTGGCTATGACCTTTTTTGATAACCTATTTGATGAATGGAACCATTATAGTTATATTCTTCCCCTGTTTCTGAAGGGCTTAATTTGCCAAATTTAGTCAATCACAAAAACTAAAAGGCAGAAATGAAATGCACTATGCCACCGACCAGAGCATATCTAGTGCTTTTTAAATGCAGAGTATAGTATACATTATTCATTCGCAACCTTTGTTCACACCCTAGTCTTTATTTTTCTGCAATTACTGCAACTGATGGTTATATTCCCTTACATCTCTAAATAAATCATTTTAGCAAAAATGTCTTGTGTGTTTCCTAGGGATATTTAACATGCCTATAGCAATGGGCAATAAAATGAATTTCACTTCACTCAACAACATAGCAGGAAACCTTAATTATTAGGCTTCTAGTGCAGTGAAAAAAACTGCCACTTAAACCATCTTTCTATTTTAACTTTAATTCTAAAATAGTGAGAATCATTTGTTATGGTATTCAGATATTACATAACAATTTCCAATAGCATCTATTCAAACATTAAAGACGGAAATTTGATATTTTAATCTTTATTAGGGGGTTTTGATAAATGTTTCTATATTCTAAAAGTTAGACATACATGTAGAAATAATTTTTTAGACCCAGGGAAGAATTGCGTTTAAACGCTCCTACACAAGGAGTTCTTGCTCACTAGTCTAGGGAATTTTCCGAGCCCTGATGTATGACTTGTGACAGTCTCACAAAGTTAGTGCCATCTAAAAATGACTCCTGAATGGCTGCTGACTGGTTTAATCATTTCCTGTGTTTTCACATTTGTGCAATCACAACAGCGGGTCATTTGGAAAATGTTCTAAGATAAAATCACTTGATTTAGGTTCTCGGCTTTAATGAAGACTCTGACCACCTACAATATAGTTTTCAACCCCTTTACGTTACTGAGACATCCTTAAAGCTCACAAGTCATTCACAAAACAAGTGGGCGACAAGGTCATCTTCCAATATACAATTGCAAGTAAAATGTATGCCTTATAGATTTCACCATATTGCATGAGGGTGTTTAGTTAGTGAGATGCGATTTAAAAAAAATAAAAATCTATAATTTAAATATTTGTTAAATATATAATATATAAATACACAAATGTTTTTTTTTTCTGCACCTCTATTGGAACATTGAACTTGTTCACAGCTACAAATATGGATGTAGCAGAGACATATTTACCTAGTTTTTACCTTTGTTTGATCTATTTCTGTGTCCATCAATGAGAAATTCATGAACAAAGGCAAAAGCAAACAAACAAAAAATAGTCACTACATACAATCTGTAGTAAGGTAGCAATTGACAATGGAACGTAGGGGTTTACTGGGGATTAGTGAAAATTGTCATACAATGCATATATCAGGGTGCAACAATGAAGCTGAACAAATGTTTTTCAAGAATGATCTGTAAATTTTCTGTTTTTTTGTCAATTCTCCCAGATTCCTGGTTTAGTGAAAGAAACGGGCAATCCCTCCTGCAATGCACTTCCTTTGTTCGTAGAAACATTAAAGAGACTGGCTTTAATTGAATGTAATGTTTTCCCAAAGAGGTAGGGAAAAAAGAAGAACCTTTTTTTTCTTACATGGCTTTATATCCAAAATTAAAGCTAAACGTTGTAAACGTTCAGTTTTGATAGAAACTCAAATCTTTTGTATCAGTTCATACTTTTTCGCCTCATGAGGCTGACTGGTGAGCATGTGACATTTCTCTTCTTGATCGTTCTCTTGTGTATGACTAGTAGGAAAGTAAGGCAAAGCTTTAAAAGTGGAGCAATCGCCATAGAAACCAATAAAATATTCCTGTGGATTGCTTTGGTTTTCCTGGCATGGTGATTGCTTAATATGCGGGAGGTAATATGTAAATAAATACATAAAACAGAATGCACTTGCCAGGGTTTATATGGGTGGGTAGGTCAGCGTTAAAAAAAAAAAAAGTCTAAATTCCTTACTAAAGGGACATGCAAATGAAATCAATAAATCTGTGCCATGCAGAAACTGCTAGTGAGGTGCTGATTGATGACTTACACATGGATACACAGAATGCTCATTGCTAAGCAATAAGTGCATTTTTAACTATATTTTTTTAAGAATAATTTTTCTGCCAAGAAGAACAGCAAAATATCCATTGTATTTCTATCATTAGTCTTAACATTTTAAAATCTTTTGCTATGGGAATTTCCAGGACACTGTATGTCCTCCACAGCATGAGTTAATCTTCGTGAAACAGCAGGAAGGCCTCTAGTGTCTGTCTGGTCTCTAAAAGCAGTCTTCATCCTGCAAGGAAAACATTGCAGTTTCTCTAAAACGGCAATGTTTTCAGCTGCAGGGTTAAGGGGATAGGGACATTGATACCCATAGCACTTCAATGAGATGAAGTGGTCTGGGTGACTATAGTATCCGTTCAATCAATATCTGTATTATTGAGACCCCTTAGGATGAGGAACCACAGCTAGAAAAGCAAATTACAACATTACACATATTAAGCTATATAGACTACAGATGAAAAGGCATTAGATGCAAATATAAACATACTAAAAAAGTAGGAAATATAACATATCACGAGAAAGAGATGAATTAAAAGTGGGGAAAGAATTAAAATATATGCACTTCTGACATATATGCACTAAAACGGACAAGGAAAATCATATGCATGACAAAAGGTCAGATATATCTGCTATTAATTATTTGTCTCAAACTACACAGAATCATTTCAGACACGCATGAAGTGTTACAGTGTCTGTTTATTCGAAGTGTAGGGAAATATTTAGGCAAACAAGCAGATTCCTAGGCTTTCTGCACCATAACAACTACAATGACCGCAGTGGTTATGGTACATTTAAGGGCAGTCGTAGTACAGTCCCAGTCTAAAGTCACAATTGCTCATTTTTTATTATAACTGCGTAAAGAAAGGTTCTAGATCAGTGGTTCCCAATCCAGTCCTCAAGTACCCACTAACAGTCCTGGATTTAGGGATTACCCGTTTTTTTCCCAATGTGTTTTTAGAAGATTGAAAAAAAAAAAAAACACTTTAGACACAAGAGAGTAATCCCTAAATTGTGGACTCGTAGGGGGTACTTGAGGACTGGGTTACGAACCCCTGTTCTAAATGTTCACTAGTGTTTATTTGAAGTTGTGATGGTTTTTTGTAAATAAATTTTAAAAATAATGAAATGAGTGTATTTATTCTTCATGTCTGACTCTTAAAATACAGTGACTTGTAAGCATTAGTTGCCATAATTAAAGGGAAATTTGATATTTGAAATTACAGCATAATTGTCCAATCGGCGATATTATTTTGCTTGACGCATTTCATGCTAATAATGTGTTTAATTGTAACCATATTAAAAATGAAACATTATACTCTTTATAAACTTTACATAAACTACACACACCCAAACCAAATAGAAAAGTTCAAGATGCCACATGAAATTAAGAACAAACACAGTTAATACATACAATTGATATGATTGTATCAAAAGCTTGTTATTGAAATTTGACTAGAATATAGCAATAAATATCCAATTGAACTAGGACAAGGAAAGACATCCTGTGTCCCTGCTGTTCTGGCAGTTTGCCTGTGCCTGAGTCATAGCTGGAATGCCAAAGTCTCTGCAGCCAACATGTTCAAAATGCATTGAATTTTATATAATTTGTCAAAACACTGCTTTAGGGTCGAGACACAACACATTAGCAAAAACCTAAGTGAAGCCCCCAAGCTAGAATGGCCACCGACTAGTACAGGGTTGGGTACCTCTTAAAGCGAAATAGAGAACGGTTTGCATTTTTAGTCCTACGTAGCCCACAGCAATGTAGGCTTTTAGGGTATTCTCAATGGAGTAATATTAAAATCAGATATTGATTTTCATCCTGGTGATGTTGTTACGCAGGTAGACTGTGAATCACTCTGTTTAAAGTGGATTTTTGGAAGATAAGCATATAGGGTCTAACATATTTGATCTGTGAAATGCATGGATTAGTCACCCTGTTACTTTTTTAGATTACCTTTTTCCAAGTCACTATTTAATTCCAGCCACTTCTAAGTCGTAAAATATTTTATAGATCAACCTAGAGATCAAATTTCAGAAAATATAACTTCATATTGTGTGTGTTAAGATGTTTATACCTCATCCCTCTGCTAAGCCCAGGAATTTAATCTTATTTCACCAGCACACTGCCCAAAGTAAACCGCTCTGAGAATGCGTTACTTATTCCATCTGCTTTATTACTTGTGGACCTCTTCCACGCCTCCTCTTCCCTTCCTGTCTACAAGCATCCATTCCAGAGGAAGTCATCCTTCCTTGAGTTCTGTATGATAGTCTCCACCACTTTGTGGTAAAACCACCTTTTTGGGTTCTGTTTAACAGTCTCTACTAGTAATCTTTAACAGATTCTCTAAAATTAGAATTGTTGGGAATTTAAAGTAAATTCAAAGTGAATTAAAATTTTTGGCCCAAATGGCTAGTTTTACAATTCCTTAAATCAGAAATTTACTTTGAATTCCTAACAATTCTCACTTTAGTGAATAACCTTGTATATCTTTTCATAACTTTGTTTTCCACTTTATGTTTTAAGATTTTGATTTTTATGGACAGTTAAATTTACACACTTTAAAAGATTTATTTTATTACGCTTGTTAAAAACAGCCCTTTGCTGCATACACATACCCTTCATAAATTAAAAAGTATTAAAAGGTGTAACACGTAACATGGTTAAAGGAAAGTTGTTTCTGTGTCCTTGAGTTAAAGCAATGACCCCCACCTTTGTTATACCTAATGGCAAGCTTTGCTTCTACTTGCCCGTGCTGATACAAATCTGGCATGACACAGATGATGAAGCATATTCTAAGTAACATATATTGGCTCTCTCATAGATTAGATAGGCAACCTTTGGTACTCCAGATGTTGTGGACCACATTTCCTTGATACCCCGATATAGCATCCCAGATTGATAAGAAAATGCGTCTATTTCTCGATTCATGGAAAAATAAATAGTATAATATTATTCAATATACTAAATATTATAATAATATTAAAGTAAAATAGTATTTTTAATTTAAAATAACTGTCTGCAAATACTATATTAAAGGGACATTTTGGGCACTGTAACAGTTTAATTTCATTGAAGTGGTTCTAGTGTCTTGAGTACCATACTGCCACGGAGCATTGAACAGAATTTAATTTTAAATGTGAGTCCTCAATTGACCATCCCCTCTGTTCTGTTGGGCTAATGAGGAAGCATTGGTCTAAGAGGCAATGGGAGGTTGCGATTGGCTGAGAGTGTCAGCTGACTGCTTTTAACCTGTCACAATGTCCATTGCACGTAAGACTAGGTACGGCTAGAAGGAATTGTGTAATTCCTGCCATAGGACTACCTCTAGTAGGGCAGAGGCGTTGGAAAGCCTTACTTAGTGTTCAAATGCTAGAATATGGTATTACACTGAATGTAGGGAGATGAACTATAACCAATTCAATGAGATGAATATAAAACATACGAAAATTCACCTGACTTTTCTTGGACTGGCGGATCTGTAAGTTTTCTTTCAATATCAGAAATCGGGAGAGAGAAGCGGTGTTATAAAATTATCAAGAGTTTAAAAATCTTTCACAGCACATTTATTTAAATTGATCATTATGAGTTGTTACATTAATTCTCAAATAAAAAAAAAACAACATTTTTTTGCTCTTTTGGCTACAATATCTCTTAAAAAGCTATACTATGATTGCTTTATATTAAGTTATAGAATAGTCACATACAATGTACTATTTTGAGTTTATTCACTACATTGTACATTGTAGTGAAATGAAATCAGAACAGCAAAATTCATACTAAAATAGTGAATCCAGAAAAAAAAAAAAATCAGCTTGGCTATAGGTACAATTTGACTATTTTAGGCGGTTTTACCACTTGGGTTTTAATTTGCTGAAATTCACAGTACACTGAATAACCCTGAAAGTGATGCTCATTTGTCAAAAGGTATTGAAGAAAATAAATAATTCTGATTGTAGATTAGGAAAGAGATAAACGACATTATAAATATGAAATTATATTTGAAACAAAGCCAATATAACAGTGCATTTCAATTATAATAATTTTACAAAAATCTAAAACTCCCAAGAACCCATTAAATGGGATAAAAGACGTGTGCATTAATTTCATAGTATTCCATCAGAAAACTCCATATAATTTAATTTAAGAAATCTCCAAGCGAGCTAATACCTGCTCATGTACAGCAAGTACCAGTAAGTTCACAAAGCGTAACTGCTTGCTCCTACAATGATTCTAAACAGAATAGTCTCACATTTTTTTTCTAAACATAATATTAATACAGATAAAAAAAAAAAACTTACACAATGTTATATTTTAAGAACAGGCTACTTTTTTAATGCCAGCTAAGCTGGACCAGACAGCTACTACCTAGCCAAAGAATGTAACACAGAAAAATAGAATGTGACAGCAGATAAGAACCATTCGGCCCATCTAGTCTGCCCAATTTTCTAAATACTTCCATTAGTCCCTGACCGTATCTTATAGCTAGGATAGCCTTATGACTATCCCACGCATACTTAAACTCCTTCATTGTTGAAGTGTATCCCCACCGTATATTGCTGGACTTTAATTCCCATAATGCCATTGTATAGCAAGACTCATATTATTATGGAATAGTTTCACAAGAAGAATATAAGAATGGGAGTATAATAATGCCTCTGCTGTGCCCGTAATAAGAAAATGAAAGAAGACAGCTATATATGCGTTAAAGATTCAGCCAGGTTCACCTGCACATTCAAGATACCACTAGCAGATGGAACAGTAAAACAAGTTGTGTTAATAGCACAGGTAAAGCACAGGTGTTATTGAGCCCAACTACAATCTCTAATCAGTAATACAAGACAAAAGTTAATTTGTGCAAGTTTAGAGTTGCTTTGCTATATTGAAAACTGGTGTCACAGAGTTGATGGAAGCATTGTGTGGTATAGGTGTTCAGGTTAGTGGGTAGGCCTGTCCTCTATTCATGCAAAAAGCAGCAAATTGTAGACAATTCTCTAAGAGTACAAATGAAAACTAAATTTCCCTAAAATCATAGGAGCAACTTACTGGCAGGGACATTAGGCTAAATTATGGAATTTTTGCTTTGTTTATGTTGGATGCCTGTGTTAATTATGCATCCAATAATCCCAACATAAAAACAAAAAAATAATAACCAGTCCTTTCCTTTTATATTTAATTGAAATTAATCCAAGGGGATGACTGCATGCTTGCTCTAGCAGAACCAAAAATACCCACTTTCATACAGTGCATTTCCCATATGAGAAAATGTTACTGGCACATCTCTATAGAAAAGCAAATCATTATTAAGAGGATGCCAACATCAATACATGTTGGCAGCGAAGATTTAGAGACCTATTTCTCACCTCTATGTAATAGATTGATTCGCCAGAACAGAACACATTCATTGCCATATTGCTACAAAGAGGCTGCACATTCGGACTAAAACTTGAAGACTGACAATATGTCCAGTACAGCGTCTAAAATGCAACATAAACCCACTATTATCAAGACAAAACTACAGCAGTGCGAAGACAAAAGTTGTATATTAAAATACATTCTACTGATTTCTATAGTGACTGCTTAATATTTTGTACTTGGCATAGGAATGTTACCCATTTTGCCTTAATAAATAATTCCAAACAATGAGCACGTTATTGGTGGTATATTGGTGATTAGAATATTAAGTTACCTATAAATATTATTCTCCTATTTTTTATTTTTTTGTGATGCAGAAGATATTACAAGCAGGCGAGAGGTGCCCCGAAAGCAGTCCTCAAGCAATTTCCACGCTTAACATGCGGGGCATAAGGTTAACAGGCACATTTTATGTAATGGTTAAGTTTTAGCAATCGATTGTAAAAGTAAATGTAAATTATAATGTAAGTTAGGGTTAAGTTATATTTAGACAGTATAGCTTCAGCTGTAAATATACATTTCTGCTGTAGACAAGCTTGGTCAGAGTGCAAGTTTAGGTAGTAATAGCATGAGTAATACAGGAATGATGCAAGGTTAGCAAAGTAAAGAGGGTCCGTTTGTAGGGTCATCTGCTCGACAGAAGTGGGTCGGTTTGGGCCTTTAGCTGGGGCAGATAGTGTGAAATGCCCCAGAGGGCCATCTATGTGCTATGTGGCAATAGTCAGTACTATGCTTATCAAGGGGTTTGGGTGGTCAGCGAAAAACGGCAGTCCTGCCAGCCTATGTGAGTCTCTCAGGGGGAAGCTGGACAGTAAAGCAGGCAAGTGTGCAATCAGGTGTGGGTATCTGGCTTCACATTTACTCTAGGGAGAGTTCATACTGTTCAGCCGATGCCTCGTGTGGGCAGAGTGCAAGCCTGCACCCTGCGCTGGAGGCTCTTGTTCCGCGTTCCGAGTGTGCAGAGGAGTGGAGTGACGGTGAGGGTCACATGTTCGCCTGGTGAGTGTCTTGAGGTCCCGGCAGTGGATTGCGCAAGTCGGTGCGGTCGTTTGCCGTTGCCAGATCGATGTGGCAGTGTAGTGGTTTCTGCTAGTGAGGGCTTGACCGTCCGCCCTCCCTCGGTCCGTCTGGGAGAGCTTTGCTCCTCTTGAGTCCGTGTTGGACCGCAGCTTTTTGGCGAGGTTGCCTTTGGTGTGGAACCTTGGGGGTTCCCTTAGCTTTGTGGGCGTCGTGCGGTCTGAGTCTGGTCGCAGCTTTGCTCCGGTCGGGTGCAGTTCGGCCGGGCCCTTTCTTATGAGTGGCCATTTTGAGAGTGAGGGGTGTCCAATCCATCTCATTGCTCCTTTATTTTGGCCTCTGCAGCATACCGCCAGGTGAGGCTTCCGCTTGCGGGGACCGCAGGAGAGCTCTAGCTTTTTCCATAGTGCCTTGAATATGTGGTCGTACCGGAGCTCAGTTTCCTTCCTCATCAAGTACATGTCAGTGGAACGTGGGCCGGCCGCCATTTTGCCGCTCTCGTATGCGGCCTCCGGACTCTGTGGTCCTGTCGCTTGGGTCTTGTGTGACTGGTTAAGCTTGTGGGGTTGGACCGGGATATCCCCTGCCGGTCCAAAGGGGGGGGAACGTGGGCTCTGAGTCTGTCTCCCCTCTGGTCCTGGCAGCAGGAGATCGGCCGCCTCTCCCGCGTGCGCCATACCAGTGGGCTTCACCGGTGTGTACGGCGTAGGTCGAGTCGGTTGTCGCTTGGAATGTATCGTTTTGTGTGTCCCGACGTCCCCAATCGCTTGGTGGCCCGTATCTGGCATTTGGGTGCCGTTTCAGTAGGGGTATCACGCTTTTTTAAATGCTGCTCGCAGGAGCTGTTAAGGGTGGCTGCCGCTCAGCTCTGCGGTTCAGCACCGCCCCCTATTCTCCTATTTTTATATTTACAAACCTAATTCTGAGATATGCAAATATATTATCATGTTTTTTACGTAATGTATCTTTCAAAATACCTTCCCTACAAAGCTCAATGTATGGCTTTGTATATTTTATATACATACATTACATACATAAATTAGTACAAATCATTTGTTTTAAGTTCCTTATTTCTATTTTCTATTTTTTTCTTATTTCTATTAATATTTTATTTTATATACTGAATTTTACAGAGTATTCATTATAAATGGATGACTATTTTGTTGTTACTTGTGGTCTGGGTGCCAGGTCCCCCTAGTTTTAACCCTGCAGCTGAAAACATAGCAGTTTCTGAGAAACTGCTATGTTTACACTGCAGCATTAATCCTCCCTCTAGTGGAGCTTAGACTGATTAAATCGCACTTATTTGACGCTGGACGTCCTCACGGTCCTCCAGCGTCAAAAAAAGATCACTATAGGAAAGCATTGAGTAATGCTTTACTATGGGCGGGTTTGAATGCGCCTCTGGCCTCGCATGTGCATTCTTCTTCACTCGGGAGCTGACGTCGGCGGGGGAGGAGAGGTCACCAGCGCCAAGGGAGCCTGGCGCTGGATTAAGGTAAGTGGCCGGGGGGGCCCCCTGTGGAAGGTGGGCACTCCAAGAGCCTATAGTGCCAGGAAAACAGGTTTGTTTTCCTGGCACTAAAGGATCCCTTTAAATTTATGGAATATATAAAACTTTTAATCATCAATTTCTGATCTATTTGACAATTCAAACAAACATACAATAATTTGGATAGTCCATGAGTATACCAATATTCTAGTTATCATTTCAGAAAATACACAAAAATTACACACAGGTTAAATTACAATTTCTGTAGGTTATCATTTCAGTACTAGACAAGTATACTGGTCTTCATTTTCAGGAGTCAATATCCATAAAAATGAAATAAAAATGTTACCATTGTTCACCCTACAAAATTAATGACAATATACCCTAGAGGTAATGCAGAAACAAGATTTCCAAAGGATATATGTAGTGGCTGTATATTATAAAATGTTATGCAACATTCTAGGTAAGTGCATCAGCTGTTAATTTTTTATCCATGACAGTTGGTGGCCAGAAATCCCTCAATACGTGTAAGCTTTGCCTGATATATCTCTGAAGTCTGAATCATATTTACTAAAGTGTTACCTGCAGGGTAATTTTAAAAAAGGAATTCATCCTAATAAACAAGTTAATACTGAAATTTCACCCCCCATTGATTTCAATAGTACAGCTTTGCATCTACAATAAACTTCTAAGCAGCAATAATTATTGGTGTAAGCTTACCAGTGGCTTTGTTCCTCTCAAGTACCTGCAGTCCTTGTCACATCAAATGTGACGCTGGACAATTACCTCTCCAGTACAGGCACAGGACGCTGCATCCCTCCTGCATTCTTTTATCAGAAAATGCAACATGCCCTGCTTCATATACATACATTCGTGGCATGCAAATCTACAGACATGGCCGAAAATATTGGTATCATTCCATTTTAGTCAAGACACCATTTGCCCTATGCTGAGACTGGAGTTTTCCAAAATGCAGATTGAAAATCCACAGTCCGTCTGGGAGAATGACCTTTAGACAGATGAACAATGGTAGAGCAAATATTATATTTGGGGAAAAGCACAACAACCCTGTGTTTTCAGAAGGAAAGCTTTCAAAAGACAAGAACAACATAGCTCTGGTTAAAGAAGGTTCAGTGATGTTTTAGGTTTGCACTGCTGCCTCTGGCATTGGGTGCCTAGAATCTTAAGCACGGCCCAATGAAATCAGAAGACTATCAACGCATTCTAGAGAGAACAGTACTGCCCCGTGTCAGAAAGATTGGACCATTCCAAAGTGGTCTATAAGTCCACATCTGAATGACATTGAACAACTCCTGAAAGTGTGGAAATTCACAGTAGGCAAAAAGGCAAAGCATGCTAACATTAAGCCTTAAGACAAGGATTTCATTTTTTTATTAAACTGTGTGTTTATATTTTTAATAAAAGGCACTGGTGAGTTTATTTATAATTAAAACCCACCAACCACACTTGAACCTAGTTTCTAAATACACAATTGACGAAAGGTACAGCTCTATTTTCCTATGTTGCATCACTTCTAATTGTAATACCATACAAGATGCATTGTGTAAATAAAGGAAAAAAAATAAAACAATTATATTTTGAGCAGTGCTCCATCAGATTATGTACCAGAGTGTCCCTTTAAGCTACCTTAACATCTTAAAAGTACTCATGAATATACCAGCTTTTAACACAGATTGCCAGAGGGGACAGGTATACGTTATACTATGTAAATGTATGCCTTGGTTTAGATTAAAGGCAGTTAATGTTTGAGCTGTTGGAGACAATGATTCAGAATTTCATGCCTCCCTACTGTCCTGCATTCGGCATCATTAGATGCACTTGCACTGTGCAGCGGATCCCATGACCATACAGGGAGCGCTGCTGATGTGGTGGGTTTGCCCTTTTTTGGGGCTCTTTAAAAAAGGCCTTCCCTTTCCTGGAGGCGCCACCCATTGTGGGTCGCTACTTCAAATCACTGAAGTACTCATGGTGCTTGGAGTAAGTGCTTGGAGTAAGAATATACAATCCCATATTATGCCACACTTTTATAGATACACAATTTTGCTACACAGAACAGTTACAAGCTTGTAGAAAAGTCTGGAAAAAAAACCCCAAAAACTATTATTTTTACAAGCATTTTAGGACATATTGCTTCATCTAGAAACACGGGCTAATTATGCCATTAGGTTTGAGTAAAAGGATCTCATATAATCTAAAAACATATGATATATGTACAAATTTTAAAACCGGGGGTCCAGGCAACGGAAAAGCCTTTTAATCCATATACAGATTAATTTATCAATCTAATATTTACCTGAGGAGTCATAAGTCTCCCCAAGTAGAATTATTCTCCATTCGTCACCCGTACAAAATATTTGCACATGGAACAGCTCTCAAGGAAAATAAAATCTGCATATTTCTTTCTCGCTCTGCACATTAAAAATATCTTCTGCATGCAACAACACTAACCTGTCTGGACAATTACATCTACATTTACTTGTTGATTAACCCAATTTCCATTTATATCCTAATCTGTCCTCAGCTACTTAAATGTGATTCCATTTGGCTGCAGTTGCAAGGATCTTCAAAATATTAACTCACTCTCATGCCTTGCTATACAAAAACAAATTACTTTCAAAATGTTCTCTTTTTAAAACCCCCATCTTTCCTCTCCAAGTCAAACGTATATTTTATCTCTTTTAGTTCACCCTAGCCCTGCATGTCTCCTACACTCCTACAGCCTATTATTCGCTGTACGATATCCATAGTAATAGCACTCTCCCTTGCTACCCCACACTGTTAAAAGAAATGCTTAATTTAAAAGGTGTTTGTTTCAAACTGAAGTGATTCTGCATCTTACAATTAAGGCATCAGAACTATAATAAGCTTCCTCAGAATGTCCGCGATTATAATGTCAGTATCACAGCTGCTCGTACTCTACCTACCATGTATTGGAAACTAACCTGTAAATAGGAAAGTTCTCCTGTTGTCATCCAACAATGAAATGCTGTATAGAAACTGCTGACGTGACATTTCGTGGGATAGAACGTATATGGTTGTAAAATGAAATTAGACGGTGTGTAATAAATTGCCTCTCTATTTCTGTCTCATCCATTTGCCCTTTTAAGCTAGGTCATGAAAGGCCTTTGTTAAGTAACAGAGTGGTTCTACTGGGGTCAGATTAATCTGAGCATCCACATAAAGAGAATGGCAGAAAGGGGTGAACAGCAAGGCTTTAGAATACAACAGAAATAATGTGCTTTATTTAAAGCTTTTCTCAGAATAACTAAACACGAATGTGCACGAATAGGAAATCTCTTGGTCTGACTAGGAGATTCTGGGTCAAAACATTTGTGTTTTCAGGCAGAGAGAGAGAGTGTGATTTAGCTGTGCCCACCCTGGCTATACACTACTCCTTACACAAAGGGAATCTCCCGTCACTTTAATGCAGTTAAAACTACGTTCTTTGGAGCGTTCACCTTGACACGTTTGTTAAAAATAATACATTCTTCACCCAATGTATTATTTCTGAGCATGTAATGGTGTATTTTAAGTACACGTTTTTCGAACATTGGGTTTACCATATTGAGAAAATTCCATGGATGAGTTACAATTCCAGCCCAGATAGGTTAATGTATTAAGCCTTGTGCTTAATAAAAGGCTCAACATAACCGTACAAGAAATTAAGTAATTTTTGATTGATGTGTGAGAGCCCATATCCTATTATTTATTATACATACTACTTAAATGGACACTATAGTCACCTAAACAACTTTAGCTTAATGAAGCAGTTTTTGTGTATAGATCATGCTTATCATGTTTCACTGCTCAATTCACTGCCATTTAGGAGTTAAAAAAAAAACCTTATTAAACTAATGTACCTATATTTCAAGAGGAGACAAAAAGGAGTAAAATAAGTTAGTCTACATAATACTTAAAACAAATATATAATGCTAGAAATCATCCAATAAAATTGGAAAATATATTAAGATTTAGATAAAAATATATATAAAAATATATATATATATATATTTTAGAAAAAATTAAAGAGATCAAACTCTATATTCAGACCACGTGGTTCCAAAGTTTTTAATCTACGTATGTACCCATTTCATTTCCTCTTTACCTATTTTTAACACATGGTCTCCCCCCCTATGAGATTTATTTATTATTTGTATTCCTAAAAATATCAACCCTCTGGGGTCCATATTATTTTTTGATTTAAAATGTGCTGAAACACTATGTTGGGTAACTCCTCTTAGAATGTTATTAACATGCTCTCCTATTCACTTATGAAGTGGGCGTATAGTACATCCCACATATTGTAGTCCACATGGACATATTAAAAGATAAATGACATTCTTCGTAAAACATATGCAAAGCTTCCAGTTTGCATATGTTGCACAAGATGCCATCTCAGTTTAGAGCAGACTAAATTGCTCTACCTTTGTGAGTGTTTCTTTTCCATATTTTATACATTTATTTATCAAACATACTGTCCTATGATTATGTATTTCCCTTTTTTTGAGATTTAAATTGGAATACTGATATACAAGACCAAAGGTATATTCCAAAGTGGGAAATAAGCTAAGTATTTTTGTGTGTTTTTTAAAAATAATTTTTAATATTTGCACATAATTTTAAGTGTGATTTTGCACGTATGCACTTGATCACTTTTTGTGTTACATAACATTACACATATTTTCACTTTATTTTAATATTTAGTGGTCTTAAAAGGCACAGCGCACTTAATGTATTTATTTTTTTATATGGTCACATGTGATAGAGCTTGTTCACTGTATATAGTGCTGCTTATTATATACCGTATATACTCGAGTATAAGCCGAGTTTTTCAGCACATTTTTTGTGCTGAAAAACCCCAACTCGGCTTATACTCGAGTCCATGTCTGTATTATTGGAGAGTAAAAAAATGGGTCGCAAGAGAATACTGAGAACGGGCAGCAACTGAAATAGCCTGCCCTTCGGTCGGTCACCGCTCAGTTCTCAAGCTGTTTTTTGCTCATCTTGTGCCATTACAGAGAGAACTTCTCTGAAACATATCAGACTGGTCCCACCCATACGGGCAGTCCAGATCCGAAATGCCAGCAAGTTCCCTCTGCACGAGAGACACAGCAACCCCAGACGATCGTTTCAACCTTGTTAGGCATCATCAGTGAGGCATAGCTGATATCTCCCTAGGCACCGTGAGCAAGGGGTCCACGTCTGGATTGTCCCTTAAACTTGTGGAAGTAAAAAAATGGGTCGCAAGAGAATACTGAGAACGGGCAGCAACTGAAATAGCCTGCCCTTCGGTCGGTCACCGCTCAGTTCTCAAGCTGTTTTTTGCTCATCTTGTGCCATTACAGAGAGAACTTCTCTCAAACATATCAGACTGGTCCCACCCATACGGGCAGTCCAGATCCGAAATGCCAGCAAGTTCCCTCTGCACGAGAGACACAGCAACCCCAGACGATCGTTTCAACCTTGTTAGGCATCATCAGTGAGGCATAGCTGATATCTCCCTAGGCACCTAGAGAGATATCACGGTGCCTAGAGAGATATCAGCTATGCCTCACTGATGATGCCTAACAAGGCTGAAACGATCGTCTGGGGTTGCTGTATCTCTCGTGCAGAGAGAACTTGCTGGCATTTCGGATCTGGGCTGCCCGTATGGGTGGGACCAGTCTGATATGCTTCAGATATGTTCTCTCTGTAATGGCACAAGATGAGCTAAAACCAGCTTGAGTTCTGAGCGGGGACCCACCGAAGGGCAGGCTATTTCAGCTGCTGTCCGTTCTCAGAATACTCTTGCGACCTGTTTTTTTCTCTCCATAAGTTTAAAGGGTAATCCAGACGTGGATCCCTTGCTCACGGTGCCTAGAGAGATATCAGCTATACCTCACTGATGATGCCTAACAAGGCTGAAACGATCGTCTGGGGTTGCTGTATCTCTCGTGCAGAGAGAACTTGCTGGCATTTCGGATCTGGGCTGCCCGTATGGGTGGGACCAGTCTGATATGCTTCAGATATGTTCTCTCTGTAATGGCACAAGATGAGCTAAAACCAGCTTGAGTTCTGAGCGGGGACCCACCGAAGGGCAGGCTATTTCAGCTGCTGTCCGTTCTCAGAATACTCTTGCGACCTGTTTTTTTCTCTCCATAAGTTTAAAGGGTAATCCAGACGTGGATCCCTTGCTCACGGTGCCTAGAGAGATATCAGCTATACCTCACTGATGATGCCTAACAAGGCTGAAACGATCGTCTGGGGTTGCTGTATCTCTCGCGCAGAGAGAACTTGCTGGCATTTCGGATCTGGGCTGCCCGTATGGGTGGGACCAGTCTGATATGCTTCAGATATGTTCTCTCTGTAATGGCACAAGATGAGCTAAAACCAGCTTGAGTTCTGAGCGGGGACCCACCTAAGGGCAGGCTATTTCAGCTGCTGTCCGTTCTCAGAATACGCTTGTGACCTGTTTTTTTCTCTCCATGTCTGTATTATGGCAATTTGCATTGCCATAATACAGACAGGGGCTGTGGGGGCTGCAGATATCTTACTTACCTCTCCTGCAGCTCCTGTCAGCTTTCTTCTCCTCCGCGCCGTCCGTTCAGCACCTCGGTCAGCTCCCACTGTAAGTCTACAATGTTACAAGTTACAATGTGAGCTGACAGAAGAGCTGAATGGACGGCGCGGAGGAGAAGAGAGCTGACAGGAGCTGCAGGAGAGGTAAGTAAGATCTCTGCAGCCCCCACAGCCCCCCCCACTGAACTACCAATGCCACTGGACCACCAGGGAAGGAGAGCCCCCCTCCCTGCCATGTATCAAGCAGGGAGGGGGGACGAACAAAAAAAATCAAAATAATAAAATATTAATAAGTAAAAAAATAATAATATTACAAATAGAATAAAATAATAAAAAATAACAATAAAAAATATTAAAATAATAAAAAAATTATAATAATTAAATAAAATAAAATAATAAAAAAGAATCAAATAAAATATTAAAATAATTAAAAATAATAATAATAAAATTGCCCACCCCCCACCAAGGCTCTGCAACACACACACACACACACACTGCACTCATATACACACACTGCACACATACTCATACACACACTGCACACACACACTGCACTCATATACACACGCTGCACTCATACACACACGCTGCACTCACACACACACACACACACTGCATTCATACACACACTGCACACACACACACTGCATTCATACACACACGCTGCACTCACACACACACGCTGCACTCACACACACACGCTGCACTCACACACACACGCTGCACTCACACACACACGCTGCACTCACACACACACGCTGCACTCATACACACACGCTGCACTCATACACACACGCTGCACTCATACACACACTGCATTCATTATATACACACACTGTAAATAAATATTCAATTAATATAATTTTTTTAGGATCTAATTTTATTTAGAAATTTACCAGTAGCTGCTGCATTTCCCACCCTAGTCTTATACTCGAGTCAATAAGTTTTCCCAGTTTTTTGGGGTAAAATTAGGGGCCTCGGCTTATATTCGGGTCGGCTTATACTCGAGTATATACGGGTATTTATCATTAATTGAACCAGCGCCATAACATTACTTGTGTGTTTTTTGTATTAATTTCAATAATAAAATAATCAGTCAAGTTAATTGCTAAATTGAGATAAGTAGAGTTTAGCTGATGTGACATCCTTGGTTATGGGGTTCACATTGCCATTTACCCCATTATGTTTACTGCTCCACAGAGGATGCTACTGCTGACTGTACGAATAAAGCTTACCACATCTGCATCTCAGCACTTCATAGCCACATTATGGAGAACTGCTAAAAGTCCCTCCCCCCACTGCCCCCCCCCCCCCATGGTCATTGGCAAAGATTGTGTCACGTGACATGAAGATGGGATCGCTTTTTAAGAGCATCCTCAATCTAACTCTATTTCAGTTATTTACTTATTTAAGTATTGCAATTCTGCAATGATACAGAATTGACAGCCTTGCCAACTGTTGTCTTATTTGTTTCCATCATAAAACTCCAGTTTTAATTTAATCAATCTTAGTGTATTAAGTTCATGAAGCATAAGACATTAAGGTTGTAATATTTCTACATTAGACAGACAAACAATTGTGACAGACCACCTGGTACCATAGCTGGTCCACCATAAACACTAGTTGAGACTGAGTGAAGGGTGAAAATGAACTGGTTTATTCAGGCAAGGCTCACATAATTTATACACAGCCCCTCAGCATGGGGTCTCCATTGTATTCCACATAACCCCACCCAGTGTCTCGGTGTCCAGGAGATAATTGAGTTGCCAACTGGTAAACTAATTACCTACAGGATACTGGGTACAACACACTAAACCCCCAAAACACACGCAATACAATAAAACACCCCATATGTTCTATATTCCAGAATACCTCTGATCTGAACACCCAAGGTGCCCAAATAGTGCTCAAATCCATGCAGTGTAGTGGAATCGCTTCCGGGGTAAAGTTCTGACCAACCGCACACTTGGTCACTCCCAAAATAGTTCTAGAGAGTTTGGTGCTTTTGCCGGTCAACTTTCAGGAGCTACTGTGGACAAAATAAGAGGTGCTCCTCCTGGCACTCAGGGAGCGATTGTTCCTCACAGTCTCGGGCACCCTCCAAAATGCACTCTCCTGGCAAGTCATCAAGTGGGTCAAAAACACCGGACAAAGGTGACCAGGAACCGCAAGGTCACTGCTAAGTACCGCTGAAGTCTATGCGAATGATTGCCATGGAGCGAGTATTCAGGCTGAATGCGGGAGAGGGAAGATACCGAACCAGGGGAACTGAGGAGAAGTCTATTTGAGAGGCCAGGGTAGGTTAACTCCTGAATGGGGTCTTTGATTACGGCCCTGGGGCAGGAGATGTTTGTGGCATAGGCACGTTTGCCACAAAAATACTTTTATAACCTCTGCCATATTACCCCTAGGAATTCCCTACACTACTCTACATTCCCCCTCCAGATTATTATTTTTTTTGTCAAGGTCTTTGAGACGGACTGGAACTAATAGAATAGTGTTTCCCTTTTGTTTTTGGATGGTACTCACCATATATAGTATGTAATGTTCCAAATAAAATATGTCAAACGTGAATTGTTTTAGAACGCGTGCTGTGTGCAATGTTTAATGTTGTCTCCTTCTTTAGTTTTGCTCCCTCCATGTTTGATCAAGTATGTTTTTGCTACGACCAGTATGCATCCAATGCATCAACTATGCGCTTGGCTCCATTTTATTTGAAAACAAGTACAAAATTGTCAAATTAAAAAAAAAAAAATAAAAAAAAAAAATACCAAGTAATTGTTAAACCAATGTTTGGAGTTGGATTCTTCTAAGAGTTCTATTTTGTAACAGTAGTTAAAACTATGCCATTCTGTACATCTTTTTAATTCTAAATAAATTAGAACTTCTAATTGTGACAGCATAAACCGTTTGTATATTTATATCCACAGAAGCAGTTTATTTAATTTTGGACAAGACAAAGATAGAAATCTATATTATCTGAGCTTCTTTCATGTAACTCCGTAATAGAGCATTTTTCAACCTATCCTTATAGCAAAGATCTCTGGCTATTATAAAATGTTTGCTTCAGTAGGTATGAAAAATACCCGGGGCAGGAAAACTTAATGGAAAATAAAAATAAACAAAAAGCTCGGTTCACATACCACTTTAGCAATATCTAGAGCAAGCATGAGCAAAATGATCTAGATGAGATATTTCTACTAGACTTAATTAAACATCAAATACTTGCAACAGTTCCCTGCAGAAAGTGGGCATCTATACAGCAGCTGTACATTCATATTATCGGCCGTCATAAAATTGGGCTGAAATATGGTGCTCAGCATAGTCGGTGCTATAAAGCTTTCTTCTAAATTACTAGCTCCAGGTTGAGAATCTTGTTTGGCATCCCAGGTAAGGCCTGGGATCTTAAGTATTGTTAAGCAGTGCTATGCTTGCACGTGTCGCCCTTAGGAGCTACTATTCAGTTATTGTGATATCCTTCCTGTGTTTCTTTTCTGTTGTAATGGCAATGTAAACAATGCAATCTCCATCCCAAGTAGCGGTCTTCCAGCCACTAGATGAGCTTCGTGTTCCCTAACAGAGTTTTATTCCGTGAAATTATGTTGTACGTCCTCACACTTAGCAGGAGGATGTCTAAGGTCTTCTATGGGGAAGCTTTAATGTGTGCACAGGACACTAGGTCCCAGCTGTGCTGTGACATCGTGAGAGGAGACCTAGCCAGTGCAGAGGAAGCCTCTGCACTGGAAAGAGGTAAATGAAAAAGGGGTTTCAACTCTCATCGTTGAATGTGCTGGGGGAGACCTATTAAGTTATGGACAGGGAGACTTTAGCGTTATGAATACAGGTTTGTATTCCTAACTCTTTAGTATTCCCAAAGTAGTTTTGGTGCATAGATCATGCCCCTGCACTACCCAATTCTCTTCTATTTAGAAGGGGAGGTGAGACAAGGCAGGGGAGGTGTGACTAGGGCTGCATCACTTTGTTTATGCAGCCCTACTTACACCTCCCTTGCCTGTGACTTATACCGTGTTCTTACACACTTTTAATAATTTATTGCAAAGGGAGTTTAATTTAGAATTTATTATCACCTGCTCTCCTCTAAGCCATCCCTACAAGCCAACACTACATCCCCTTTAAAACCCAATAACCATTACACACCCATTACCCTACACAACCACCCCTAATCTTTACTCTAACCCTCTGCCATCACCAAAGAGAATTCTACAGATAATGTCACCGCTGACATAAGCAGAAAGATTTCTCCAGTGTACCAAGTACTTTGGGAGCAATTCGCACAACATAATTGCAGCATTCTTTGGTATATCTTAATGTGGTAAGTGGTATTTAATTCTGGGTACATCTTCCTCTGTCTTCACGATTAGTAGAGTCCTACAGAACTCTGAGACATTATGCAATTATACAGTCTACAGTGTCTCAACTGAAAAAAATACCCATTGATTTGCCAATTAGAGCCTTTTTTAAGCCTTCTAAATATGAAGGAGTACTCTCAGGTGGCACCTGATCGATATTTGACAAGTGAAAGGACCAAACAAACATTTATAATAATTGGAAGGATACAGGTAAAGGGAACAGTAAATAGAAGACATCTACTTAGCAGGTGAACAAGAACTTAAAAGAATGTCGCGTATACTTACGATCTAAATCTACATTCTCCCAATTTTAAAGTCTTAGTTAAATAGGAGTATTATCTGTTATAAAAATGCTGAACATCGTATATTTACAGTTATTTAAATTAAAGGTAAATTTCATTTATAGTAGAGTCGTCATATATTGAAGTATGAATACAATTCCTTTAGTCAGTTTTATCCTTTGAAATCCAGAGATAAAAATACGACCTTGACCAGGTCAGTTTTTCTATCAAGTGAACTTGACAATTAATGATAGAGGGTTGACCTGGACAGGCTGAATGTAACAGTGTAAAAAAATATAATAGTGCAAACGACATTTTAATAAAAACAATAATAAACATGCTTTTATATATGTTGGTTTCATATAGCGAAAATTATCACTCCATAAAGAAAAAACATAAATAGTTATGTGCAATATAGTATTACATAATTATAATGTAATATCATATAAAAATGGAGTGCAGTGCATACAATTACACAATATATTGCAAACAGACTACATCAACTAAACATACAAAATAAAAAGGTTGAAAAGTTGACAAAAAAAACATTGCTTGCTGTACTAGTGAAGTATCAGTATTTCTTTCTCTGAGCCTTTTGTAAGGAAATGGCACACCACTGACAATTTGATCTAATTCTCAAAATAGGTTTTAAAATTTTTTAGGTTTCATCAGAGATTATATACACTTTTTCAGCTTGTCTCAGATACCAATGCGGCGGTATTCACAGTTTTATGAAGGGAAATCACCGTATTCCAAATCTGTCAAAAATGTACAATGCAATATATTCATGTATAGATGATTCCGATCTATTTGTATCTAGGTCAGATAATCTCGGTAAATCCAGACAATTACTTTGAGACCAAACATGGCATACATTTCTCAATAAAATAGCATCTAAAATTACTTCCCAAACTTTAAGTTAATGATGCTTCATTGGAATTACAAGATATACTGCAAGTGTCGTTTCACAAGCCCCCTCTGACAACATATCTGATAAGGCCCCAGTTAAAAAAGCACTTATCATAAGGACCAGATACCTTGTCGTAAATTTCTCCAAATCATTTAAACACAATACTATAATATGGGCCTTAATTGCTATACATCGCAAAGTATTTAGCAAATGTCACAAACAAGATTTAATCCGTAGTTTCCAGACAGGTCTATGATGACTGAGCCTACTATATTTTTTGGAGCTTCCGTGGCAGTGATAAGCGTGCCGATTTTACTGTTCCATGTGAAATTACAAAGTGTGCTCAGGAACAAATCTCTTGTCACACATAGACAACATCTTCTGCATGTGCACCACATGAAACATATCCGCTATCATCAAGTGTGTCACTGCAATGTTCAATGAGAAAATACTGAAGAAGAGGAGATTGAAAAAATAGCAGCTTACACTACATAGTAAGTACGTTTGACACAACCTTTGAAGTTAAAGACAAAGCATTGAATAATGAATAATTAGACATTGTTTGGCAGATCAAGTACACAATCATATTCCTAAGGCATCATGTTTACATTTTTATAAGTCTATTCATGTCACTATCATGATTTACATTGCAAAGGCATCAGTAAGGCAAGGCCCCCTCTGATGTTGATGCTGAGACCAGCACACTAATGGATAGCTAATGGCACTTTCCAAAAGCCCCATTAGGCTGCCGCTCATTGTGGCAATCTCTACTGAGGCATGCAGCTGGCAGCTGTGGCCGGGGAAGGAAGTCAGCGGAAGCTTCAGAAGGAAGGGGAAAATAAGTTGCTTCACGGACTATGCATACTGACTGTAGCTCTAATTTGGGAAGCTCTGTGCTGCTCATTCTGTGAAAAGTAACAGAAGTCAAAGTGCACCACAAGTCAAGAAGAGCTGCCTTGATATGTGCTACATGCAACATGCATTCTTTATAAGACTGGAACAGTACAAATGAGGTACAGGGGAAGCCTCATAGTTGCTGGTACAGGGCTGGAGCAGGAGAAGCAGCCATCTATGGGAGTCTTAATACAGGATAATACCGTCTTTCCCCGAAAAACGCGATAGGGCTCTTATTTCAGGGAAAAACCGTGTGCTAGAAAGCAGGTCTACGTTCGGGGAATTCTACCAAACATAGACCAGTTCACTAGGGCATGGAAACTGCAAATCTATGTTCGGGGAAATGTCTATGAACTTAGATTAGCTTACTCATGAATGGAATCCCATGAATCTATGTTCGAGGAAAATTCCTGGAGCATATAGTAGCGAACTAGCGACTAGGGCTTATTTTTTCAGGGTAGTGCTTATATTATTAGCATCCCCCCAAAATAAGCTAGGGCTTATTTTCGGGGGTTGTCTTAATTTCGGGGAAACATGGTAGGCTAGTTTGTATTAGAGAGAGGATAGGAATTAGGTAGTATCTGCTGGGAGAGAGGAGAAGTAGGTACTTATTATGAAGCACACTCGAGTACTATTTATTGTGGGAGTCACATTGATACAAGATGCATTAAAGAAAACCTTTGCACTCATCGGTTGTGTGGATTCTTTTTTTTTTTTAAATCTACTTGTCAAAAGGCTAATGAGGTAGCCCATCTAACTTGTCCTGGCACACAATTTTTTTTTCATACTGGGCCACCTGCCTACACATTGGCAGGCTTATTTACTAAACTCCAAATGCTCATGCATTGAAAATGGGAAATGGGAAAATGGAGACAAAAATCACCAAATATTTCCATGAAGATTTAATTTGTAAGTATTTTGAGTTTTAGGTCTCTCGCTCTGTCCTTCCATAGTATATAATGTGTGTAGGCTGTATGTAATGTATTTGTCTACTTTTTCTGTGTAATGTAAGTGTGGTGTGCATCGGCGATGTTTGCTGGCTTTGTATAATGTGTGTGCGGTATCTGCTGTGTGTGTAGGATGTGTGCGCCGATTGTGTGTATTCTCTGTTTTGCCCCATTCATGCTTTGTTTTCTTTAGGGAGGTGTCCTCTGATCCCTGGTGGTCAAGTGTGGGAGCATGTGGTCTGCATCTCTAGTGGATGCAGACCAAACCAACTGCTCAATAGTGGTCTGGCACTCAGTGAGTTGGAGTGCATACTAGGAATACCGGCGGCTGCGCTTTGAGTAATTAGTAAGTGCCAGACCATGCAATAGCGATTAATGTGGTCTTCACCCACAAGGTGAAGACCACATGCTCCTTGCCTAGGCCTCTCACTTGCCCGCATCAGGTCTAAAGGATTTAAAAAACAAAAACAAAAAAACTGCCGGGTGCCACGAAGTACATGACGCAATTGTCAGGTATCACATATTTGCACACGGATGCAATCACAGATTGAATACACAAATACAACTATGAACTCACACAAACAGAAGGGGTGAGTTTGAAGGCTGAGGAATTCTGAGAGCCTTTAACCATAGGTTCCTTGCACATATAATAATCTGTAGTAGCTATGGTACTTGGAGTGTCAATATTAAAAGGTGGGGCTAAATGAAGGGTTTAAGAGGCCTTGTACTGGAGCATTACCTCGCTAAGGATAAAGCCACTTTTGATCAACATTTCCAGAGGGGTTTACATTTTTACAGTGGCAATGCATAAATAGCAAAAAGATTAACAAACAGATGAAGCCCTGCTTAAAGATCCTTACAATCTGGGAGGCTATAGAGATCAAGAACACAGTAAGAAGAACCATGAGTTGGGAGAGGGGGTGGGGGGACGAAGGGGGTGGAGTAGATATCATTTCTTTAAACCTACAAAACAAAAATATGTGTGAGATGGATGAAGATTGAAAACGCTGAGAGTGAAATAAACAGTCGCTGCTATAAAGTGAGACATTACCATGAGGTTACCAGGTGGCATGGTTTCCTTCAAAAATGTGTTTTGAAAATGTACTGGAGATAAGAGGACATTGTATGGGGTGTAGTAAGGCATTCCATGTAAGTGGGGCTCCCCTTGATAGGTCCTGTAGGTCAGAAATGAGCAATATGGGTGCAAACAGAGTCTTCCAACACTTCATTTTATAGGGCTCAGTGCGTATGTATTATATGATGTTTTATAAGTGCTTATATACAGTTTCTGTTCTTTTCACCATTTCATAAACTAGATATTTATTCATAACTATCGGGTTCTCTACCATCTCATTACCAACATGTCTTGGTTACATACACAAACTCCCCAACCATTCTCTGATTCACATCCTACCTTCACCAGCATTAATCCCAACACAGCTCGCACAGCCACCCTACAACTCGTGATACAAATCGTGCAACCTCCCGGTTTTATACTCATATTTCCAACTCCTGGCCTCACTATGCCTTTCACAACGTGTGTTCATATGCCCTGTAATGGGCAGCCTCAGCCACAGGCTAATGTGGCTCAGGCAGGCCCCCTGCAGGCACTGCACAAGCCAGCTATTCTGGCCATGTGACCACAACGACCTTGCGATCACATTGTCCGGGGGGGGGGCAGAATCAGCCCCAGCAGAACTGCAGTCCCCACATCGCGATCGCTCGCGATCAGGTAAATCGATAGTTTGCCGCGGACTAACCAGGTATGTCCAAGGTCATTAATGAGCATTTTTTGTCAGATGTACCTGGATATCCACGGTCTGGAAGGGGTTAAAATCAAAATTAACTTCTAAAAAAAGGCACAATGAAAATTTAGAATACAAAGTAATAAAATATATACTTTTACATGGTGATCATAACTTTAAAGGACCACTCTAGTGCCAGGAAAACACTCGTTTTCCTGGCACTAGAGTGCCCTGAGGGTGCCCCCACCCTCAGGGACCCACTCCCGCCGGGCTCTGGGGGGAGGAAGGGGTTAAACTTACCTCTTTCTCCAGCGCCGGGCGGGGAGCTCTACTCCTCCTCTCCTTCTTCCTTGCAACGTCATCAGCTGAATGTGCATGCGCGGCAGGAGCCGCGCTCGCATTCAGCCGGTCGCATAGGAAAGCATTTACAATGCTTTCCTATGGACGCTTGCGTGCTCTCACTGTGATTTTCACAGTGAGAATCACGCAAGCGCCTCTAGCGGCTGTCAATGAGACAGCCACTAGAGGTTTTGGAGGCTGGATTAACCCTCAGTATAAACATAGCAGTTTCTCTGAAACTGCTGTGTTTATAAAAAAAGGGTTAATCTTAGAGGGACCTGGCACCCAGACCACTTCATTAAGCTGAAGTGGTCTGGGTGCCTAGAGTGGTCCTTTAAATTGTAGGCTCACAGGCTATCTAGCAAAGTAATCTGTATAAAATCTTCATGGGCTAGATCTTCATTTGCAGGCAGGTTCTTCTGTCCTTATTTACCCTTTGTATTGGTCTGTTTATATCGTACTGTCCTTTTCACAATTTTTCCAAGCGCTGAGTAATATATTGGCCCTTTATAAATGCCAGTACAATAATTTACAAGACTAAAAGAAAATTGCATCTGATTCTTAAAAGAATGATAGTCTTACGAACATTGGTTTGATATGGAGGAAAGGCAAAAACAAGGTACGGAGAAAAAAATTAGATAAAGAAAGTTGATCAATTTGGCAAGAATTTATTTAGCATAAATTTATATAAATACACACCCACACTCTTCCTCCTACATACACATACAGCTACATGCTCACTAAGCCTCCTACACATAAACAAACACACATTCTCCAACAGACCCATGCATATACACAAAGATCTGGACATTTTTCCTTACATATTTAAGATTTTTTCAGAGACAGAATGAAAGCTGACCGAGGTAGAATGACGTTGGATATGATTACATTCTTCAAGTTTGTTAGCATTACCATATAAATGGAGGGTTTTATTGACCAATGAGAGTTTTGAAGACTCGTCATGCTAAGGGCAGGAAAAGTCTCTTTGAGCAAGCATAAATAATGATATCATCAGTGGTGATCATGTTGTAATTCACCTGACTGGTATAAATTTAAATTGCACCCATGGTAAACCTCTTCACAGTCATATGGGTGAAAAATACAAAAACAATGCAGGCACTAATGACATTCCCCACAATGCAGCTTGGGGGTTACTTGCCTCAATGCCCATCACCTAGATCTGCCAATGCTTACCAGCTTCAAGATCCTTGAGGGTTGTTTAGTTTTTTTCTTCTTCTATTCTTTGCAAAGTAATAGTTTTCTGAATATTGACATTTTTGCTGCTTCAGTGTACAGGAACTAAAAAATAAATATTAGATTTAATCCCCAACAAAGATAAAGCAATCCTGTTATCCTCGTGGGTAGTTCAAGACCATCAGATGGACAACTACATATAATCTAACTTCTAGAGGCAATTATATCTCGGGGAGTACGGAATCCAATATTAAGTTTGTCATAAGCAGCATTGTTTGTGGAAGAGGCATATGTTGAAGAGTACTCATCTTTAAATGGAATGAAATATAAAATTCCAGCCACTAAAATCTAGGTCACTCTGATCTTGTAAACTGCCAGTATACTACACATTTCCAAACATCTGCATTAAAAGATTTTAGGTACTGTGCACTGCTCCATGAATCTCTGCCCTATATTCCGACAATATGCGCTACTTTTCATTTTGAGTCATAAATAATGAATTACTTGAAGGCACTTCCAGGCCAAATACAAAACCATTTTTTTTTTAAATTGCGCTAGGTTATTAAATTGAATAATAGACAAACTCCCTGTATGATCAGTAGCCTTTTAGACGTTTTGTTCCTGAAAATACAACATTCTAGAAGCACAATATCATAAAAAATTTACAAAAAAAGCTTAGTTACAATTCTTTAAAGTACATTACGCACATGCTAGCAAACACACACACACACACCTTTTTCTTTTATTCCATTTATGCAATGTACAAAATAAAACTACAATGCTGAAAAGAATGGTACCCACACACCAGGGAAAATGTAAAGATAACGGCAGTTGTGCTTGTGATGGGTCATAGCACAGAATAAGAGTTGTGTGAGAAAACCTTATCGTTTAGGGGTTTCTCATATAATCCATAATATATAGGGATTCATACTTAGCCAGTTTGAAATAGTCTTAGAAAATTATATGAAAGACAGCTTATTTTCAAATCAAATTATGAAATAACATAATATCACAAGAAAATAAGCATCATTGGAATGTTTAAATCTATTGACAACTTAGAGCTTGTTACTGGTACAACTGGTCATACTCAGGGCTCGAGTGCTGCAGGAACGCGTGGGAACGGCGTTCCTGCACTTTTTCCACAGCAGGAACGCCGTTCCCATTACTAGTCCTGCAGGACCCAGGGCTGGCACAAGCGGCTGCCAGAGCAGGGGGAGCACAAATCCGAATCCCCTGTCTCTGACTGGGGACTCGGATTTTTAAACTCACCTCTCCCCCTGCAGTCAGTGGAGTCGTCCGGCCTCTCCTGATGATGTCAGTAGGAGGGGGCGTGACTTTCTTTGCTCTTCTCACAGGACCGCTGGGGAGCAGAGGAAGTCACGCCCCCTCCTCCTGACATCATCAGGAGAGGCCGGACGACTCCACTGACTGCAGGCTGCAGGTTCCAGATCCTGTCCCACCCCTCCTGGCCCAAGGTAAGCCTCAGGGAGGGAGGAAGGCACTTTAGTTTTTTTTTTTTTTTATCCCTTTCCTCAGTCCCTGTCTCCCTATTTAAGGCCCTGTCCCCCCTCCTCAGTTCCTGCCCCCCTCCTTAATCCCTTTCCCCAGTCCTTGTCCCCCTCCTCAAGCCCTATCCCCCTCCTCAGTCCCTGTCCCCCTCCTCAGGCCTGTCCCTTTCCTCAGTCCCTGTCCCCCTATTTAAGGCCCTGTCCCCCCTCCTCAGTTCCTTTCCCCAGTCCCTGTCCCCCTCCTCAAGCCCTATCCCCTTACTCAGTACCTGTCCCCCTCCTCAGTCCCTGCCCCCATCCTCAGGCCTGTCCCTTTCCTGAGTCCCTGTCCCCCTATTTAAGGCCCTGTCCCCCTTCCCCAGGCCTGTCCCTGTCCCCCTCCTCAGTCCCTGTCCCCCTTTTTAAGGCCCTGCCCCCCCCTCCTCAGTCCCTGCCCCCCTCCTTAGTCCCTTTCCCCAGTCCCTGTCCCCCTCCTCAAGCACTATCCCCCTCCTCAGTCCCTGTCCCCCTCCTCAGGCCTGTCCCTTTCCTGAGTCCCTGTCCCCCTATTTAAGGCCCTGTCCCCCTCCTCAGGCCTGTCCCTGTCCCCCTTCCTCAGGCCTGTCCCTGTCCCCCTTTTTAAGGCCCTGTCCCCCCCTCCTCAGTTCCTGCCCCCCTCCTTAGTCCCTTTCCCCAGTCCCTGTCCCCCTCCTCAAGCACTATCCCCCTCCTCAGGCCTGTCCCTTTCCTGAGTCCCTGTCCCCCTATTTAAGGCCCTGTCCCCCTCCTCAGCCCCTGTCCCCCTCCTCAGCCCCTGTCCCCCTCCTCAGCCCCTGTCCCCCTATTTAAGGCCCTGTTCCCCTTCCTCAGGCCTGTCCCTGTCCCCCTCGTCAAGGCCCTGTTCCCCTTCCTCAGGCCTGTCCCTGTCCCCCTCCTCAAGGCCCTGTTCCCCTTCCTCAGGCCTGTCCCTGTCCCCCTCGTCAAGGCCCTGTTCCCCTTCCTCAGGCCTGTCCCTGTCCCCCTCCTCAAGGCCCTGTTCCCCTTCCTCAGGCCTGTCCCTGTCCCCCTCCTCAAGGCCCTGCCCCCCCTCCTCAGTTCCTGCCCCCTCCTTAGTCCCTTTCCCCAGTTCCTGTCCCCCTCCTCAAGCCCTGCCCCACTCCTCAAGCCCTGCCCCCCTCCTCAAGCCCTATCCCCTTACTCAGTCCCTGTCCCCCTCCTCAGTCCCTGTCCCCCTCCTCAGTCCCTGTCCCCCTCCTCCTCAGTCCCTGTCCCTTTCCTCAGGTCTGTCCCTCTTCCTCAGGTCTGTCCCTCTTCCTCAGGCCCTGTCCCCCTTCCTCAGGCCCTGTCCCCCTTCCTCAGGCCCTGTCCCCCTTCCTCAGGCCCTGTCCCCCTTCCTCAGTCCCTGTCTCCCTCACTCAGTCCCTGTCTCCCTCACTCAGTCCCTGTCTCCCTCACTCAGTCCCTGTCTCCCTCACTCAGTCCCTGTCTCCCTCACTCAGTCCCTGTCTCCCTCACTCAGTCCCTGTCTCCCTCACTCAGTCCCTGTCTCCCTCACTCAGTCCCTGTCTCCCTCACTCAGTCCCTGTCTCCCTCACTCAGTCCCTGTCTCCCTCACTCAGTCCCTGTCTCCCTCACTCAGTCCCTGTCTCCCTCACTCAGTCCCTGTCTCCCTCACTCAGTCCCTGTCTCCCTCACTCAGTCCCTGTCTCCCTCACTCAGTCCCTGTCTCCCTCACTCAGTCCCTGTCTCCCTCACTCAGTCCCTGTCTCCCTCACTCAGTCCCTGTCTCCCTCACTCAGTCCCTGTCTCCCTCACTCAGTCCCTGTCTCCCTCACTCAGTCCCTGTCTCCCTCACTCAGTCCCTGTCTCCCTCACTCAGTCCCTGTCTCCCTCCTCAGTCCCTGTCTCCCTCCTCAGTCCCTGTCCCCCTCCTCAGTCCCTGTCCCCCTCCTCAGTCCCTGCCCCCCTCCTCAAACCCTGTCTCCCTCCTCAGTCCTTGCCCCCCTCCTCAGTCCCTGTCCCTTTCCTCAGTCCCCGTCTCCCTTACTCAGTCCCTGTCTCCCTTACTCAGTCCCTGTCTCCCTTACTCAGTCCCTGTCTCCCTTACTCAGTCCCTGTCTCCCTTACTCAGTCCCTGTCTCCCTTACTCAGTCCCTGTCTCCCTTACTCAGTCCCTGTCTCCCTTACTCAGGCCCTGTCTCCCTTACTCAGGCCCTGTCTCCCTCCTCAGGCCCTGTCTCCCTCCTCAGGCCCTGTCTCCCTCCTCAGGCCCTGTCTCCCTCCTCAGGCCCTGTCTTTTTACTCAGGCCCTGTCCCCCTCCTCAGCCCCTGCTCCCTTCATCAGCCCCTGTCCCTTTCCTCAGACCATGTCCCCCCCCCTCCTCCTAAGCTCCTGTCCCTCTTCCTCAGCCCTGCCACCTTCCTCAGCCCATGGCCCCTTCCTCAACCCATGCCCCCCCCCCCTCCTAAGCTCCTGTCCCTTTTCCACAGCACTGTCTCCTTACTTAGCCCCTGTCCCCCTACTTAGCCCCTGTCCCCCTACTCAGCCCCTGTCCACCTTACTCAGCCCCTGTCCCCCTACTCAGCCCCTGTCCCCCTACTCAGCCCCTGTCCCCCTACTCAGCCCCTGTCCCCCTACTCAGCCCCTGTCCCCCTACTCAGCCCCTGTCCACCTTACTCAGCCCATGTCCACCTTACTCAGCCCCTGTCCACCTTACTCAGCCCAGTGCTCTTACTCAGCCCCTGCATACGAGCATCAGCCCCTGTCCCCCTCCTCAGTCCCTGCCCCTCTTCCTCAGCCCCTGTCCCCCTACTCAGCCCCTGTCCACCTTACTCAGCCCCTGTCCACCTTACTCAGCCCAGTGCTCTTACTCAGCCCCTGCATACGAGCATCAGCCCATGTCCCCCTCCTCAGTCCCTGCCCCTCTTCCTCAGCCCCTGTCCCTCTTCCTCAACGCCTGTCCCTCTTCCTCAACGCCTGTCCCCCTTCCTCAGCCCCTGTCCCCCTTTCCCCAGCCCCTGTCCCCCTTTCCCCAGCCCCTGTCCCCCTTCCTCAGCCCCTCAGTTCCTGTCCCTTTGCTCAGTTCCTATCCCTTTGCTCAGTTCCTATCCCTTTCCTCAGTTCCTATCCCTTTCCTCAGTTCCTATCCCTTTCCTCAGTTCCTATCCCTTTCCTCAGTTCCTATCCCTTACCTCAGTTCCTATCCCTTACCTCAGCCCTTGTCCCCTTCCTCAGCCCATGCCCCCCCCTCCTAAGCTCCTGTTTCTCTTCCTCAGCCCCGTGCCCTTACTCAGCCCCTGCATACAAGCGTATCATTTTTGGGGGTTGGGGGGGAGGGGGCGGGGAGTGGATCTTGGGTGAGTTCCTGCACTTTTTTACCCAGGACTTGACCCCTGGTCATACTAATCACTTGAGGAGATGGGAGGATTGAGCAATATATTTTATTTATATAGGAAGGCCAGTTGTGAAACGATTTTGCTAGCTCAACATGCAAGGAAATCACTGGAAGTGGATCAGAGCCTATTAACTTGATATACATAAAAGGCATGATGGCAAGGTTTATGTTTATACAGCCCTAGCAACACCTCCCCTGGCTCTGACTCACACAGCCTGCATTAAAACAAAATGGTTTAATTTTCAATCAGATGTTAACTTACTTTAGAAGTTTGCATATCCTGTTCTGTAAATAGACTTTAATCACAAAGCACTGCATTGTCTAGTATGTTATTAGCAGTGCAGGAGATAAGAAATTGTAGATTAAACAGACAGTGCAATGAAGGAAGTGTAAATATTAGCTCTCACTTTACAGGAAGTGATTATGAAGGCTCTTTGAGTCACATGCATAAACAACACATGATTTAACTCCTAAAGGTCAGAGAACTGAGCAGTGAGACTGCAGGGGCATGACCTGTACACCAAACCAGCTTCATTAAGCAAACGTTACTTTGGTGTATATAAAATGTAGCGTAAAGATGAGGGGAGGAACCGCACTCACTTTCAGTCGACACCTGGTGCACTGGAGCAGGACCAGCAAAGCCTTAAAACCGTCAGGCAAACAAAAAGGAGTCTCCAGGCACTCAGGGTGTTCAAACCATAGGCAGGTTTATTCGATCAAGAAAGTGTCAGAACAGCAACGTGTCAACCTGCTACGAGGTCAAAGACAAAGACCTTGTAGCAGGTCAAAACATTGCTGTTCTGACACTATCTTGATCTAATAAACCAGCCAATGGTTTTAACACCCTGAGTGCCTGGATACTTCTTTCTGTTTGCCTATATGAAATGTAGCATTTCATTTAAATGAATTTTAGGTGATTTGTTTTTTATTATACATAATATTTTTCTGACAGTGACAGTTCCCCTTTATGTGCCTGACACTGCCATGTTGTACAACAGGTACTTCCTATTCCCAAATTATATTCGAGTGTTCGGTTTGCATCCTAGTGATGTTACTTTGTACTCTTTTCTTCACCCCAATCATGTAGCTAGTCTGGCAGCTCATAAGAGGAGCTAGTGTAGTCCTCCTTAAAATCACCATCTGCTACAGTTATGCTAATAGTTCCATCAAGCAGATACTGTACCACATGTTATGCCCCTGTACGGTTTGCTGGAGCAGAACTGATCAGTCAAGATAAAGTACACAGCGTGGCTAACAGTACACATGACCTCTGTGGTACAAATGGAGAGATGTAACTAAATATATAAAGCTTGCACCAAAATTAAATATAAAAAGGGACAGATTTTCTGCATACTATCTATTGTAGATGACAAATTATACCTCATTTACAAGTGGAATACCCAGGATTTTAAATATTAATACGATGTATCCAGTCGGATGAAGTTGTCTGTGCTGATTTTCTGTGCCCCCTCTGACGTCACAGGAGCCGCACGAGGTCCAATCACAGGCTTCTCACCGAGATCATTTCAACAGCTCAGAGCACATGCTCATATGCGACGAGGGGAGATGAGAGTGGGATGGTTGTTTTATTTTGGGGGGTGGGGGGGGGAAGAGGTTCGGCAAAACAATCTGCAACGGACAGAGGCGGGAGGGATCGTAAATTGGGAGGGAAGTTATTTTCCCCTTGCAGGTGCTCTGTCTGCAAGAGGAATATTTTTACGTCTGTTTGCAGCATGCAGTGTATATTATATGTACGGAACAGAGTTCTGTGCTGGCAATGTCATATGTGTTGGGAATGCAACTAGCTCCCACATGTGCTGGGGGGAGGGGGGGGCAAATATCTCAGTATGTGCAGTGTTTCAAGTTGGAACACACCCACATACATACTCCTACCACCATGACATGACCAACTTCAAATCACTGAACTGGTCATGGTGGTTGGAGAACCCTCTAAATGTCGTAATTCACACCACTGTATTTACCTGTATCCTGAAACGTAGTGCCTCAATCTTGGTTCCTTGCCTTAAAAGTAGTCATTATGGTTACTATTGATATGTGAAGTGCAACAAGTGTAACTATTTTCTTAAAGCGACACTGTCACCCCACCTAACTTGCAAAATGAGTATTTCATAAACGAGAGTACAACAGTGACATCGGCTAATGACATTGAAACGCAAGGAACAGAAGAGGGACGGTCAGAAGAAGATAGTGGCACAAGCGAGGAACAGGTTCAGGCAAGTTACACTTCTCTTTGCCTGCCCCCCCCCCCCCCGACCACTGTCCCCGCAGCCAAGATGTCAAATTATGCAAAGTCCCCAAACAGTGACAGTGACGCTTTAATATATTATAATAACATATCACTATTTTAGGATTTATACAAAACTGTACTAAACATCCTGTATGAACATATAAATCGTTAAATGATAAAACAATGCATTCGTGTAATAGCCTTTTAAAATCTAGTAGACAAGCTGTAGTCTAACCAGTGTAGTCTAACCACAATTTTGTGACATGTATCTAGATAACTGTTCTGTTGCAAGTGTACATAATATTAAAATTAGTTATTACAGAATCTTGAGTGTAATGAACTTTGAAAACCAAAATATGTGTTCCAAGGATAATGTAATAGGCAAAGTACACATAAGGTAATATTATCGTCAACAGAACATCGCAGGATGCATTTAGCAATGGGCAAACATTATTTATAACAAGCAGACATGAAACATGATTTGACAACAAACATTCCATTCAGGCTTTTAATTAGCAATATGGAGCAGCAGGTGGTTTATTTATGGGGATAATTGTACACCTGAGGGAAGTGGTCAGATAATGCTCTCAACCATGGAATCTCTCATACAAAACAGACAATTCATTATATCCTTTCGAGAGACATGGGTATCCGGTTACAGGATAAAAATGCCAGAGACTGAAACGAATGCAGTTGAGGTTTTAGAAGATTGATATACCTGCACACATATTTTATTAGATTGTCTATACACAGATACACAAGTATGCATAATGGGAAATCATTTGTTATGGGAAGTAAATGCCATTGGTTGGTTCTGGAGACATTCTAAACCATGAGGCCAAAGGTGAATGTCTCTAGAACAAACATCAAAGAGGTACATACAACCTTTAACCAGCTGAAATGCAAATCTCGACACATGCATGCACAGAGCTTCACTCCTATCACCAGCAAACAGACAGCAGACAGAGAGAACACCCTCAAATGGGTTTAGATAGCACCTTCTTTGCTTGTCTGAATTAAAGAACTGGAAAACATATTAAACAGCTTGATATCAGCTACTCTTATTTCCTTGCCCTGTAATCCCTTTTTTATTCTGTTATGTTTCCCTGCATCTCAGCCATTTGACCATGTCTTTGCATGTTTGAAGATTGCCACTTTTTTCTCCAAGGTGGATAAAAATGACAAAAGTCAAGCAAAGCTAAAAAAAAATGTTTTATATTGGACGAGGAATTGGTAGTGGGAACAGGGTGTGTTGCTGATGCCTCTTCGGTGATCACATTTTAAAACCTTTTTAAAGACTTTCTGTGGGTTCTCTCTCCAGTAAGACAAAAGATGCTACAGTATATCCAACATGGATAGAAGCTAAAGATGGGAATTTAAAAGTAATACATAATCACAAGATCTTTGTATAAAAATTGAATATGTTGGAGTAGTGGCGGCGAAGACATGCAGATGGAACATTTTCATTTTTAAAAAAAATGTATGTTTTTATGCAGACTTTACAATATTTATATCGTGTGTGGTGAAGGTGTGCAATAATTCCATCGTGCACTGGTTTAAAAAAAAAATACTGGTCATTAACACAGTTTATAGATTTGTATGCATACATATAAATTATGCATTCATATACAGTGTTTATGCAGACCTGAATAATCATTTCTGCTACATCAGATGGTCAAAATTATGTAATACTTTGGGGATAATTCACATATACTCTTTTCTAACTTTTTATATATTAATTTTCTTTCACCTACAATTTGTTGTATATTAAAGGGAAAAGAAAGAGTGATCCTAGGGCAGAAATGTCCAGGATACACAGATAGTATATATCAGAGTTGACTGTTACTGTTAAAAACCATAAGTTTATTAATAATCAGAAACATAAACAAAAAATAATAAATAAATAATAAAAAACACACACTACCCCATAAAGAGGAGAACATGAAGCTCAATGGACTATAAAGGGGAAGCCAAATGAAGGGGCAATACCAGAGTTTAAATGTTCCTATATGGCATATGAGTGCCCAATAGAAGGAATACGAATAGCTGTAAAGCCTATAATGGAGACAGGGTAGAACTCCCTAGTGTGGAGCCATCGAGCTAATAATACTCCATAGACATATAGTTAAACATTCTAACCTTCTAGCCCCAGATGTAGCAAAACACTCAGTGTGTTTCAATTAAAACCAAAATGTGTGAGCCTGTCAGAGTGAGTGCGTTTGTGAGCGAGCCTGTCAGAGTGAGTGTGTGTGTGTGTGAACGTGAGTGAGCCTGTCAGAGGGTTTTGTGTGTGTGAGCCATTCACTGTGTCTGTCTGTGTGTGTGTGTGTGAGCGAGTGCCTGACAAATCCCAGGCACCAGGCCGCCATGCGGCTAGAAATTTCACCATGGCGCCTGGAATTTGCCAGCTCTCTAGTTAGTGTGGCCACCGAGGGAGCTTTCACGGCAGCTGTCACTGGGAATATTGGAGGCAGACGGCCACTCGTGGGAGCACTGTGGGCGGTGAGCGAGGGAGCAGTACTCTGCCTGCAGCTGCACTCTGCTCCATTGCGCTGTCTAATGATGCCGGGAGCTGGAATATGATGTCGCTCCGGCATCATTACAGAGCGCCATGGAGCAGAGAGGAGCTACAGGCAGAGTACTGCTCCTTACTTGGGGCTCCTCTCTATCAACTGGGAACATTTTAGTGTCCCCCGGTTTACAGATTTGTTGTATGCAAGCTTGGCATGGGCAGGATTAAATCCCTGCTCACCCTAGGAACCGATAACAAGTTTGAGTAACAGCCATGTCATTGGCTAAACTAATGCTGTATGGGAGAACTTCACTTGATCCTGCACTGTGCTTTCCTCTGAGGAAGTTGGAGATTGCTCCCACACATGTGCTATCTTATACATATGCTGCTGAGGGGCCTGGCAGAGCAAATCCCGAATGTTGAGTGATTTAGGAAAGGTGCTAGTCTTTGAGCCACACCCCACAGTTGCCCCATATATTGCTAAAATAGCTGTGAAGTGAGTTTTCTCTCAATTGTTTTTCTCGGAGCAACTGCTCAGTTCAAGCACTTGCTCTGCCCCCCTTCCCCTCCCCCATTTTGTACATTTAATTCACACTTAATCTTGGGTTAGGTATGCAAATAGGATATTAAAAGAAAGCAATTTCAGTTTTGGAAAAAACAATATGCAATAAGTATGAGAGCAATTAAACCTTGTTTTATGGTAGAATAAATGCATAATTCTAGGTTTTGCTTTGGTTCAGAACTTGTACAATTGCCCCATCCCTTAGTAGTTAAAAAAAAAAAAAAAAAAAAACACACCTCCCTCCCCATATAAAATAACCAGAGACAAGGTTTTTGTTTGTCTTTTACAGAACCCTGCCTGTTCTAGATGCTTGTTATGCAGTACAAGTAATACAATACATATCAAAACTCCTTATTGTAGAATGTACCAGTAGGATTGTAACGGGTCTTTATCTTACAAGTCACATCTGCAGCCGTTTTAGAAGCACCAGTGATAGAGGGTATATGATAAATCAATGCATCTTGGATAAGAAATGTTCAGGGAGTTTTCTTTCATATTAAAGTCAGGGATAGAGAAATAAATGCATTCTATAGTGAGCCATGTCCTTAACTAATAAGATCAGAGCTGAAAGTAATCTCTAAGTACATTAAGTATATAGTATACTGGGAATAAATAAATATCGGGTTTATCCAAACTAATCATTGAGTGCTATCCTCTTTTCAGAAATGTTGAGCATTTTAAAAAAAACTGTGTCAGTCAATTCAAGTAAAAAAACTATGTCAATTCAACCTATTTACATGATTTAGCTGACCGGTAAATTTAGATTTTTGATTTTGATACAAGGAATAACAAGTCTGTTATGAATCACAACACAAGAGCCACCTGCCTCCCCCGAAAAAAGAAACAAAACAAAAAAAATAGAAACAAATGGCAGCATATGCCAGATACTGTTTTTTTTGTTTGTTTAGTTTTTTGGGGGGTTTCTTCAATAAAGAAAAATAGTAAAATATGTTGTTATCTCAGGTGAATGGACATTCTGCCACATTAAATCGCACCAACAGCAAAAATGTGCAACTCTATACCATTGTTGTATATGGCTCCCCACTATAATATTGATAAGAAATATATGTACTGTATTTAGTGCCCATTTTACATCCTCAATAACAAATAGGAGCGTAAAGTCAATATCATTATAGACCTCCTCATGATGGTCACCAGGTCTTAATGGGCCCATCCTGCATTCTACAGCAAATTGAAATCATCACTCTCACAAAGCATCTTCACTGTGTTTTAACGTCCTCCTCTCCACACTAGCAATATTCACCCTCACACACGTTACAAAATTCCATTTTTATGTTTATATAAAATCTCATTTACTCCCGGGCTTGTATGGTTTGTGTGCTTTATATAAAGATAAATAGGCATGGAACTAGACATGTGAGGGGGAGGAGAGCAGAATTAGCACTTTTGAATTCTTACAAAAAATATCTGCTAAATGTGAAAAACAAAGAGCAATCTTTAACAAAATAAAAAAAAAACACATGTAACCTATTTAAAAAATAATAATGTGCTATTCACTGGGTAAAAAAAATAAAAAAAATAGATGACGGCTGAAATTGTCCAGGCCAGCTTCTATTGTTTTCTCTGTTGTATCAAACTGGGAGTTAATTGGGTCACAATCATCCCAGTGGTTTCTACCTGCATACACATTGGAGCGCACCAGTAATATTCAGTCTCTTTTTGCTAGGATTTGGGAGGGGGGGGATTTTGATTTTTATATTGTAGCTTGATTTATATTTCATATGTGGTGAAGTCAAAGATCTGCATTGATTCATGTGAAGTGTAATATCAGTCCAGTTACATAGATTTTATCTCAACCACAAACCATCAAATTAAACAGCTAATACAGGTTTTGCGGATCTCAATCGCATAGGTTAAGATGTTGCAGAAACATATTCTATGAAGATTATTAAACTGATAATGAGCAGGTATACATAAAAAAAAAAAAAAAAAAAAAATAATATAAAAAATAAAAAAAAATCCTTAATAGAATATTTCTGTCAAAACTTTGTTAATGGGCAGTTACAAGGTAATATGGTACTTAAGAGTTCCTACTATTATAGAGCATATGTACTGAGTGGAGCAATTGTGCAGCTCCTTATAATTGATAAGTAACAGCTCACACACGGCAGAAAATACGTCATTATGATCACCAAAATCCAAGATCCATAATTATTAAACCTGCATAAAATGTACTGAAATTGAATCTGGTCAAATCACATGAACTATGCCTAGAAGTCCACGCCAACATCCTACTACTTTGAAATCCAGTACAGTTTGGACATATGAAAAATTATTTCATTTTAATCTGATATCTTATATTTTCTATTATGTTTTGAAAATGTGCACAATCTGTACCTGATCTAAAAGACTTTAACTTACGTTACTCAAGTCCAACGCCATACTTCATTACTCTCAACTTTTTCTCTGCACATTTTCCTTAGTTACCCTTACCATAAAACAAGAGCACGGGTTCTATGCACAGGAATCTGAAAAGGTCCCATCTTTTTCTTTGGCCATTCTCATAGGCCACCACAAAAATTGGACTAAAAGTGATGATAGTGTGAAAAGTGATGAAAAGTGTGATATGCGGTGTCAGCTTTTTGTCCCTGAGGGTTTAAAGGGACCACCACCGTAAAAGAAGTAGATCTGAACGTGTAGCGAAATGGATGTTTTCTGCGGTCTCTCATTCATGTACAGGGCAAAGAGACACAGTGTCTCCCAGTATTGTCTGTACAATATAAACCATACAGGGTTACTCAACTCAATAAAGCGCAAATTGTTGAGAATTCAAAATCAGAAGAGAAATTGAAGAAAATGCTCAGATTCGGCCATATTTTAGTCTTGCTATTTTGACATAAAATAGGTTTTGCTGTGGGTGCGGATCTGTTTATTCGCAGACCACCAGACAGAGTTGTAGTACAAACACATTTTTTTTTTTTATTGTTTTGTAATCCTTGTGTTTCATAGAGCCTAAAATCTTGAAAAGGGCATGCATTATATCACACTTAATAATAGATTGTTTCAACTGCATGGCAGTCTTTTTAATACAATGTATTAAAGTATGCAGTTCTTTAAACTTATTAGCTTTAACATTAATAAGATTAAACCAAGCTTTTTCATGTGAGCTGCCCATAAAGAGCAGACGAAGGAGTAGTTTTATGCATACTGCCCTTTCTCGAACAACATTGCAGCATTACCAACTAGCCCAATCACAAACAAACGAAAAATAACTATTTTATGAGATCACATACCATATGGTTTATTCTCGCATGGACCAATAGTTTTCTCTTAAAACCCACTATATTAAGAATTCATAAATACATCCACATTCATGCAATTCTATAAATTTCTAAAATTCTCAAATATATATTTATGTGTACAGTTTCCATTGAAGATAATGCGAACACTGACGTTTTATAGCTTAGATTAGGTCATTCTATTAATTACTGATGGGTAAGGTGGCAATCAGAACAAGTGTATACAGTAGAGAATAAAAGTAATTAAGTTCAATTGTAATATACAGCAGCTCAAGCCCTGGTTTAGAGAAAAATATGGAAGTTGTAGAGTATGTTTTTTTTTTTTTTCTCTTGGCAATTTCACAAAGTGGCAATATTTAAAACAGAATGCAATTAGTATGTTAAAACAGGGGCAGAAAATCTCCATGCTTCAGGCTGTCCCAATTGTTTAGTGCGGACCCATTTTTTTTTTATACAGTACTCAAATCAGGATTTGTGCTAGCAGTGTACCAAACCTATGATGCTGGTATTAAGGTCACCCTCCAAAGACCTCATTACAAAGATGAACAAAAAGATGTATATATTGCCTGTCAAAAAAGACACACACACACACACACACAAATCTTGCCAAAATTGGTCTAGTATGAACATACATTGAAAAAATATATGCAGAAAAAATAATACAAAATACCAGAAGACCTCAATTTAAATTGGCAAATAGGCACCATTTTTTTTTATATAGGTTCAGTCTTCAAAACAGTGATCTCACTACCGTAGTAGTGATAGTGTCAACTCACTGACTTATATCATGGGCAGGTACTAATCTGACTTTTTTTTTTCTAGGAAAATTATTTTAGTTATATGTAGGGGAATTTTCCAATACATCTGTTTTGAGGCCTATATATGGGGCTCAAAACAGATGCAGCTTATGCTCAGTTTTCATTTCAAGTTCAGTGGTTAGGAAAGGTGCAGCAGTTTCAAAGAAAGTAAAGAAACTAAAAGCCTTATACACCCAATCAGATATCACCAGGAATCCATAGATTAAAAAAGGTTGATGATGCCTTCCTATCAAATTAACAATAATATAATTGTGCCAATTCTACAATGTTTAAATGTGGGTACTGGTAACTGATTAGTCTAGTTTCTCGGTGTTATACATTTGTATATAACTATAGTGGTTTAAACCTGGGTTCGACAAATCCCAGGCGCAAGGTCGCCATGGCTACTAGGATTTTTGCCCTGGCACCTGGGATTTGCTGGCTCATTTAGCCCCCGAGGTGGTCGGCTGCTTATAAGTGCCAGCGGCTGGCCGGCTCATAAAGAGCATGGACTTACGTGCTGTAGGCCGGTCAGCTCAGGAAGAGCATGGGCATGCAGCCTGTTGGCCTGCTGAGGGAGAGCATTGCCGTGCGTGTGGGCGGTCGACCAGCTGAGGGAGAGCGTGGGCGTGAGTGAGGCTCGTGGAAGATTGAGCGAAACGGGCAGGTGCGCGAGGGAGCTGTAACCTCCCTGCTCTGCCCTCTAGTGATGCCAAGAGCCGGTATATGATGTAATACTGGCCCCAGCATCACTAAATAGCATTCTATGGAGCAGAGCAGGGAGATGACTGAATCCCCACTGGACCACAGGGAAACCCGAATTACTCAAGCTCTCCGAAAAGGTGGGGAGGCTGGGTGGTCACGTGTGTGTGTGTGTGTGTGTCACATTGAGGGTATCAGTGAGTGAGTGTCAGTAAATGAGTGTCTGAGAGTGTGTGTCTGTCCATCTGCGTATCTGTGTTTCTGTCAGTGAGTGTGGGTGTGTGTTTAGGTGACCGGTACCCCACCAATCACAAAGGACAGGGGTTTTTACTCACATTTTTCCTCCACGCTGTGCTGGGCTCGCTGCAGCTGGCCTTGCCTCCATGACTGTGATCATCAATCTTGATGATCTCAGCCAATCCAATGCCTTCCAAAAGGAAAGCATTGGGAGGCTATTGCACATGTGTGGTAAAACGCCACGCCAGTCAGCATCTCCTCAGAGATAAATTGAATCAATGCATTTTTATGGGGAACATTCAGCGCCTCCACGCAGAGCATGGAGACGCTAAACGTAGGTGCTGCGCACTGTACAGCACTGACCCAGGATGCACTCTACAGGCTGTCTGAGTGACTGTCACTAGAAGTGTTACTAAGCAACAATGTAAATAGTGCCTTTTCTCTGAAAAAGCAGGGCTTACATTGAAAAGTGTGCAGGGACAGGTTATAGACACAAGAACAACTACATCAAGCTGTATACTATACTATACTATATATTAAGCTGTAGTGGTTCTGGTGACTATAGCGTGCCTTTAAGAATTGCATATTTTACATTGAAAAGCCTGGCTCCTAACTTTATTTGCTGGCTCCTAGACTCCAAGCAAATTTGTCAAGCCCTGGTTTACAACAAAACTATCTAAATTGGCTCATACAATATCACATTATTTTTTTATTTTTTTTTACTTCCTAAACATTTACCAAAAAAATAAGACACACAAGTTATTTGGATTAATGGATATTATTCTATTTTAAAAATGCATAACAAAAAAAAAGTTTCCTTTCCCCTCTGTTACTTTTTTCCTTTTCTATATAATCTTCAATCTTTTTCCTCTTTTATTACATTTTTCTCTTAATAATTCCAATGTATATTATAATATTCCAAAATATATTCTCTATTTTGATACTTTTATTATGATTAAGCCTTCCTGTGACTTTTGCTTACACTGTTATTACTCTTAAAAAGCAAACATTTAATTGAAAACAATAACGATTAAGTACACATACTGTACTTACACTGGCTTAGATATGACCAATATTACATTTTAAACAAAAGATAAGTATAATAAGTCTAATACTCAACATACACTTAAACCAGCATTAAAAATAATAAAGAAACGGTTATCATTTTAGGTTTAATTTACTTGCTTCACACAATGACACAGCTTTCAGCTATCCATATAATCAATAATTAGAAAATGGTTTGTTTAAGAAATTTCCAATGCCCATTAAAGTTTGTAATCAGTATACAGCCATCCAGAGTAAACAGCAATGTATTGTCTAATGTAAAACCAAGATTTTACAGTGAACTTATCATGCCATGCTCACTTTAACAGGTTAACTTTAATTAAAGGGACAGTTTAGGAATCATAACTTCATCTAAATGAGGAGCTAAGTCTTATCTTCAAGGGTTAAACCATTTTAGCACGGTTTAACCTCAAAGTTGCATGCAGTCCGGTCAGAACGTTTCTTCCCAAGCCTGTTTAGTGAAAGTGCCTGGGTGAGGGGGGGGGGGGGGGGGGGGGGGGAAGTGGGAGGGCAAGCTGAAATCGGAGCTGAAGGCAAATTTGCAATTAAACCGTTCAAAAAAACGGTTTAACCCCTGAAGGTAAGAATGCGCTTGGGGGACTACTGGCACCATAACAACTTCATTTAGATAAAGTTGCTTGGGTGCCTGGACTGTTTCTTTAAGTATGGAATATATACTTAATTGTAAAAATGTATAGAATATATTCCATTGCTTTACACTATATCTACCCCTCACCGAAACCTCTTCAGTATTGTCACAGCTGCCACGATACCAGTCTCTGGGTTATAATATCACACTCCCTCCTCCTATTTGATTAGTCCAAAACTGGAGCACACATCCTTTAATAGACTAACTAGTATGTGAACTTAGTTATTGCTATCACCCTGTTCCTATATTTCATTGGCAAAGATTAAGTATGTCGGGAAATTACTGTAGCAACTATAGCATACTGCTATGCATGCATTTTACTTGCAGTAAAACAGGAGAGCTGACCCAAAGAGGGTTCTCCTGCTTCTTCACTGTCAATCATGGGCATAGTGGTATTTGTCTACAAAATGATTGATAGATGATATTTTTTTTTTTTTTTTTTTTAAATAAAATCTATACATTTGTTATTCTAGCATTTGTAGTATCATGAAGTATAGATGAACTGTTAGGTTCTTTAAAATTGAGCATAAAATAAGTTAACCTTGTCAGGTACACATTATACAGTTACGTAGTTGGAACAAAACTGACAATTTTACAAAACAATAAACTGTTGGTACAAGAATACTTCATATTCTACTCTTCAACTTTCAACCGGTTGCGGCAGACTAAAGAAGCCATTACTTTTCTGCCCGATGCTTCATTATTCAAGATTATGAAATACAGGTTCAAAGCTTTGTTTAGACACGAGTGGTTTTATCCTCAGTTTAAACGTACAAAAAGAGGAAAAAAGGAAAGGTCTCTGAAGGGATACATTTCTAAATAGGGCATAATCCTGAAACGTATAACCAAAGAAAACCACAGTCCCTAAATACCGAGTAAGTTATCATAAGTTTAGAATGTCTCACATACAAGGAATTTCCCACTTTAGTCCATATTTTGTAAAATACAAAAGTTCTTAAATGTTCTTACAAGGTCTGTGGTGTCACTTTAACATAAGTTTTGTTTTTTTGTAAATATGATTTTTATTTGGAGTTTTATGTTTTCTGATATATTTTCTCGTGTGTTATGAGATATTCAGCCAGGACACGCAGGTCCCATTAATTTTGTTCAGTAACTCACATGACAAGTTTACAGGTATACATGTTTAGCTGATTCATGTAGACTTTTTGTGGTGACGCGCAGGTCACTTTATATCACAGGTATTATTTGCATGTTGGACTCGCATGTGACGACACGCAGGTCCCTATACACCTAAGGTTAGTACCCATGGGGTGTAAGTCCTAGGTCTGTGGCCCTGCCTGACCTTTATCTGGCATGTGGGTAATATTCGTATGTCGGTGCGTGTAGGAGTGAGACCGATCGGTCTCTTGTACCCAATTCTTATGACAATTGATAACCATTGGTCAATAGCCTATTCTGATGAGTTAGCAGGTCCGTGGCCTCGTCGGGCCTATGTGTCCCTGGTGTCGTTCCTGGTATAGACTGTGTGTGCGTTAGTACTTGTGTGTGGGAACATAACAGTTGGTTTAAGAGTTTACATTGTAGGAACAAGGCATGTTTTGTGGCTCAAGAAGAACACATATTTTCACTGGAAAAACGATTGATTTTAACTTTATAAGAATACAAAATATGTTGTGGGAAATGTTTTACCTTGTGCCATGAACCCTTGGAAGGTCTCAGCAAAATAGGAAAGCATTGAACTCATAGATCAGCACCATGGATATATCAAATATTTATAGTTCAATTTGAATTTACAATGACACATAAAAAAATAATATTGTAGAATATTTAATAACAGAATTTAAAATCATAAGCATAATCATAAGCATTTAGTGGGATTACAAAATAATTTTTTTTTAAAAAGTTCATCAATAACAGATGTTGCTAGATAAACATTGTGACAACCCCATGACAAAAGCTAGAGGGCTAAGTTTGGACAGCCCTGTATTTTCAGCGAACCTCATAAAAGTAATAATTTTTTTTATTTTTTTAAATGTGAAAAAAAAGTAAAACAAATTTTTGTAAAATAAAATCAATGCACCAATTACTATGACAGGCTAATTATTTATAGCGGTATAGATAACCAACCGCAGGATGAAATGTTGATGGAGACAAATTAGATAATTGAAGGAGAGTTTCCATCCAGGCACATATCTTCTTCAACCAATTGGAATTTTTTGAATGCTTTCCCTGTAAAAAAAAAGATCTCTCACTAGAATTCTTTATTTGTGCATTAAGGGTTGCATTGATTGCATTGAACTCAAAAGGTAATTGATTAAATTGTTGTCAGGATCTGTATCAGGGGAATTTGGGGCCTTCAAACTGCCTCCTAGTTTGGATGTCGTATGCATTACCCATACATGGCTTGTAGCTCAGGGGTGGAAAATATTTTGTAGAGGGAATTGTAGTTATAAGGAAATAGATTCCACTGGCTATAGTAATTCTAGAATTCAGATATGCATGTGGAAATCATGAAGAACTAAAAAAGGTAAAATAAATTCAAGATTTAGTTATGTTCAAATGGACAAACCATTTGGTTCCTATCTGCTGTTACAATTGCGGTTTCTTCTAAAAACCAAAAACCACCCAATATACATACATGGACATATGCATATACACAAAAAGTCAAGTACTGATGTTTTAGATAGAAGGCCCAATTCATGGGAAGTTCTACTAGTACATATGTCCCTTGTTATCAACACATTGTGTTTTATTTCTAAAGAATTGATATGCTCACTATATTGCTTATCCGGTATGTTCGAAAACCAGACTATGTGCTCCAATGCACAATTAGCGCGTATGTAAATAATATCTTTAAGAAACTATGAAAGGAAGATTTTGTGATGCGAAAAAGCATACTGTATGAAAAAACGGTGATGTTTTTACATAAGTTTCTTTTTTAAGCATAAGGTTCAACAGAAATGTTCCCCTTGCATACTGCAGAGATACTCGCTTCTAGATCCCAGCATGCAACATTCTAGACCTGGCTCTCCATTCTTCATTCAAATAGCCGCTTCACAGAGAATAAACTACAAAGCAGAAAACGAGACACATTTAATCTGACGCTTACATTATTTGCAATGTCTGCAGTACATCACCACAAAGAGTTTAATAAGAGACATACTCTGTATTGTAATAAATCCCATCTTCCACCCATTCAACATAATACATAGGAACTGGGCATTCAATGAAATAGCAGCAAATGATTTCTAATACAAATATATATACACATATATAAGATAATAAGACACTTTTTACGTGTACCTAAGATCAGGCTATGCAGTGAACATGGGAAGAATAATGTTTCTATGTTCCTTGTTTCTCAATGGAATCAAAGAAATGACATGATGAAACAACCTCTTCGAGTTCACTGCAGTAATCCACAGTCTGTGGCCACTGACAACCAAGGCAATGGTTAACAAATATGGAATTCTCCGTCAGATTTGCAAGCAGTCTATGAGCAGTGCTACCCAGACAGCGGAGTTAATTCCACCTCTTTTGTATTCTAAGTAGTGAGTGCTCTCTGCTGCAGAACAATATGACAAAAATACTCACAAAGAAACCATCACTGCAAAGGCTTGCCTCACTTTAAAATTCCTTCAAATAAATACGGGCTTCAATCTAATCCTATATTCAAACACCATATACAAATGGTTCTAAATGGCAAAATCAAAACAGTGTATGAATAGCAGAGCACAGCCCCTCCACAGGGCTTTGCTGTTTTGTTGATGTTGGGATGTCAAGATAGCAAAGAAAGCTATGATCTACTACACTGCAGTGCCAACGTCAGAAGTAAACCTGGGATTCATTGCTCTTGATGTGACTGGGAGCCCAGGGAAGTACGGGTCATACAGGACCAGGACAATGGAACACAAACACATTTCATTAGAAATCAACCACGTAATCCACTATTAGAACACGCTGCAACAGATAAACGCAGGCCGGGGGGGGGGGGGGGGGGGGAGGAGGCGGGGAAGGCGCAATAAAATTCAATATACAGCAATTTCTCTGAATACTGCACAGGGTTTTTTGTTTTTAAATATTTTTTATTATTTATTTTTTTCTAGTCTAGCTGAACATTTCTTTAAATGACAAAACTGAACAAAAGTAAAATGTTCAGCTTTTGCCAAGAGAAAAAAAATAAAACAATTTCTACAATGCACTGCAAATATTAACCCAACAGAGACTGTGATCACTGCATCACATAAAAAGCATTGCTGATACCGCATCATAAGAATCCCACACATGAGGTTATACAGAGCACTAAATAATTCTAATTAAACCGTTCTGTTCATTTTGATTACTTGGATCCCCATTTCCTCTGGGTAACGGTGCTATAGATTCGGGACATAATAAAGAGGTAGAAATGAGTAACAGTCTGCCACGGCTCTGTTGGATTGGTTTTTTTTAAGACTTTTGAGAGGTGCTTCGTGTTTGGAATATTTGCAAGCTAATCAGAAAGTATTGCAGGCTACTAGTGCCACCGTCAATGTATTTTAACCAAGTCCAGGCATGGCAACCAGTTCAGAAAGTGCAAACTTTAAACTCTCTTTTTAACCTCTCTGCCCGCATATACAGCTTTTCATTTAACACATCCTTGGTTCATTCAATAACCAAAATAGTGAAGAAAGAAAAAAAGTTAGCGATCATTTATAGAAATAGCACCAAAGCCTGACTCCACTCTAGAAATAATCTTTTGAAGCGAGTTAAGTTGACAAAACGCTTGCTTAACATATGCAACAATTATGATATTTCTATATATTTTTCGCCAGGTCAGATTAAAGATCTGCAAGCCATATCAGCAATCGTCAACAGAGAGACATCAACCCTTTAAACTGGCATATGCAATGTTTTGGGCAAACCTATGGCCCCCATAGGGTTAACCAAAAAGAAAATAACTAAAGAAAAATCATGCAATGTAATTTTTTTTTCCTTACCACTTGGATTCTTGCTTTTCTTAAGACTCTTCCCACAAAGACACTGCAGCATATGCGTTCCTTTACTGAAAATGTTCCAAAGAAACCACATTGATTTGGGCGAAAAGCAATCCAGCAGCTTAGACACCCTGAGAAGGAAGATATCCTTGTTGTTGCATAATAATAGATTGAGATCAGTTCTCCAGTACAAGAGTACCAAGTTAACCATAGAAAATGATTATTTTCCTATCTTCTCCCCAGTCTTAGTTCTTGGGAGGCTTATTTCTCAGAGGCTCCACAATTAGAGAGCTGGGGGGGGTGTTGTTCCTCTTTTTTGCTTTCAGATAATGTTAAGATTAATGGTTATAACTACATCAACAGTAGGCTATTACCAAGGCGTGCAATTTTCTTTTCCAGCATGTAGCCAAATGAAAAGTAAGCTAAAGAAATCCCAAAAGAGGCCAAAAAAAAAAAAAACTATTCAGAGAACAGGAATACATGTAAATCCCCAAAGTGGAAAAACATTGCCCAAGACTTGAATTGCTATGAGTAGGGGTGGATCTGAAGAGCATCAAAAGCAAAAGCCAATGCAGGATTCATGTTACTGAGAGACTGCAGTTGTAGCACCAAACACAACAAACATTAGCCAATCAAGCCTGAATGATGATGATATGAGATCCCCTCTGTAAGTATCAATATTGTTACCATCAATCCCCAGTGATCTGTGGAATCTTATTTAACTTGCAGTTCCAAAATCAAACAGGACAAGTGATGTAAAAAATAAATAAATCCAGATCCCCTTAATAGATGGTTACTGTGGGTGTAAAAGAAAGATCCTCATCTCATTCCTAGCTCTCACTCTCCCTGCTGCTTCCAGCACTGGTGTGCATTATAAATAAATTTCCCTGTCTTTCACTCCCTGTGCCTGGCTCTGCTGAATTGCAGGCACAGATAGAGTAGGAGGAGTCCAAGATTTTTTTTTCCTCTCATTTTTTTTAATAAAAAAAAAGCTTTATTAAAACCTAGACAAGGAGACATGGATTATTATTATTTTTATTTTTTTTTATTTTTTTTATTCATGATGAGATAAAATCCTGTAACATGATAAAGCAATGCAAACATGCATGTGAGGGTTTAATAAGGCTATTCTCTTGTTGCAGATGATAAATAGCAATTCTCCTGAAAGAGACTGGGGAACAGGTGTACTGTCATGCTAATGAGCAACACAGTGTTTATACTGCATGTGGGAGTGAGGCAGTTGGAATACAAAGAAGCAAATAATCAGGTATGCATATATGGTCTTAATAGAAATTAATGTATATAATCATATATGAAATGCATTTGAAGAAAACGAAAAACTCATTCTGTTGCTACAACTGACAGGCATGCAGGGGCTTTGGTGCAGTCCTATGCTAGTCTGCCTTTTATATGCATATATCAGTGAATCATAACACTGCATGTTCTCCTTTAAAGGATGCATGGAACCTTAACACTAGACGTGTGTTTTCTAATGCTTTATAGGGTTTTAATGTCTATATTACCATGGTAACCTCAGAAGGCAAAATTCCCGGGAGAGGCATACATTTTAACCTCCCAGACATTAATGTGGTTAGTTAGAAAATCTAGTTCTCTCCACAGCCAGCACTGAAGAGGTAAAACAAAAGAATCAACTTGTTCTGATGCCGTGTGACTTATCAGCATCATATGATAGAGTGTTATTTTCTTAGCAAGATAAGAACCTCATAGGAAAAAAATATTGTAATACTTCTATTTTAAGCAAGTTTAGTTTATCATTTCATAGGAGAAAGCAGGTTAGCTCTGCAATTTGGATATAAAGCACTAAGTGTGTTTACAAACAAAACATGGGTAATTTGATTGTTTAAAGATAGGTATATGCATAATATGTACACTTGTAAGCATTGCCATTTCTGGGAAATGGTACTATTTGTATTTGTCAGCCTAGTTGCCTCTATTTGCTGTGGATCCGACAGGCACTAGACGTTCCTCCTGTAAAAAATGTACAGTCTTCAAGCTTGGCATCTAAGTCCACCTAGTCCCCAAATATATAGAAAGAATTGAAAAAATGGCTGGTACTCTCAGGTTTAATATATATATATATTTAAAAATGTAAAAAAATTACCGGCACTCTTGGGTTTAGTTCATCCAATTTATTGTTGGTCAATTCAAGCTAGGTCAACGTTTCAGCTCCCGATCGGAGCTTTCATCAGGACACCAAAGGACGTCAAAAGAACTGTAGTCTAAGCATGATGACAGTTGAACTATTTCATTTTATCTGGAAGAGGGATGGTAGCCCATCATTCACCCACAGGACAAGTACATGGATGAAGTTTCTGAATGACAGAAAACGTGGCTCCTAACGTTTTTAGTTGGCTCCTAGATTCAAAGCATATGTATCAAGCCCTGCTCTAACCCACTCCTCTCTGCCCCCAAACTCAAATCACTCTCAGCCATCTGCACACTGCCATCACTACTACCCTTCTGTATGCTCCAGTCCCTCCAATCTCTTCCTCCATCACTTCAACTTCTCCAGAGCTGTCCTTCCATCACTTCAATTCCTCCCTCCCTGTTCTCCAATCACTCAAATCTACCCCTCACTATCCCCCTTCCCAACATTAACACTTGATTACCCTCACTTCCTATTCTCCCACTATTCCCACCTTCAGGGCCGTCTTTAACGCGGGGCAAACGGGGCAGCTGCCCCGGGCCCAGTTGCTCCTGGGGGGCCCAGAGCAGCTGCTCCGTGGGCCCCGCGATTTGCGCAGCCCCTTGGACCCGGCGGTGCGGCTGCACAGAGCCGCACCGGCCCGCACGCTGAGGAGGCTCCCCGGGTGGCTCATGCACTAAGGGCCACCCGGGGAGCATGTGTGAGCAGGGGCCCGGTCTGGCGCTGTGACGCTTAAACAGCGCGACCGGGCCCCTTCCTGTACCGGCTGGGAGGAAGTGACATCATCACTTCCTCTCGACGGAGAGCACAGCCGCGCGGGAGGAGAATGGCAGGGAGGGGAGTTCCAGAGGAGAACTCCCATCTGCCTCAGCCTGCCACTGTACCCCAGGGAAACCACCCTCCAGGAAAAGGTAAGAACCTGGAGGGTGGCTTAATGTATGCTTGTGTGTAAGTATGTCTGTGTGTGTCAGTATGTCTGTCTATGTGTATGTCAGTATGCCTGTGTGTGTTTGTGTCAATACTTCTGTCAGTGTATGTGTCTGTGTGTGTGTCAGTATATGTGTCTGTGTGTGTCAGTGTATGTGTCTGTGTGTGTGTCAGTATATGTGTCTGTGTGTGTCAGTGTATTTGTCTGTGTGTGTCAGTGTATGTGTCTGTGTGTGTGTCAGTATATGTGTCTGTGTGTGTCAGTGTATGTGTCTGTGTGTGTGTCAGTATATGTGTCTGTGTGTGTGTCAGTATATGTGTCTGTGTGTGTGTATGTATGTCTGTGTGTGTCAGTATATCTGTCAGTGTATGTGCCTGTGTGTGTATGTATGTATGTCTGTGTGTGTGTCAGTATGTTTGCCAGTGTATGTGTGTGTCAGTATGTATCTGTGAATGTTTTAATGTCTGTCTGTGTGTATGTGCCAGTACGTCTGTCTATGTGTATGTCAGTATGCCTGTGTGTGTGTCAGTATGCCTGTGTGTGTGTCAATACGTCTGTCAGTGTATGTGTCTGTGTCTGCCAGTGTATGTGTCTGTGTGTGTATGTATGTCTGTGTGTGTGTCAGTATGTCTGCCAGTATATATTTGTGTGTCAGTGTGTAGCTGTGAATGTTTTAATGTCTGTCTGTGTCTGTATGTGCCAGTACGTCTGTCAGTGTGATTGCGCATTGGGCGTAATTGGGGGGAGGGATAGGAGGGGCAGGGCCCAGGGGGCCCAAGAAAATGCATTGCCCAGGGTCCTAATCATACTATAGACGGCCCTGCCCACCTTCACACCTATAACTGCCTTCCTAACTTAACATCATTCTTTTCTATCCCTATGCTCCCATCACGCCTGTCTTGCCATGATTCTATTCCTTCCTTCCATGTCCTCCCATCATTCCAAGCCAATCCTATGCTTCCATCAATACCATCTTTCCTTATACTCCTATCACTCCAATCCCTCCCTCTTCTCCCTTCACTACAATAGATTCATCTCATCTTATTCTATCACCACTACAATCCATCACCACCCCATCCCTCCCATCACTCACTCCTTTTCTATTCTCCCATCATTCCCAGCCATATTACTACTCATATTACTTCTTCCCCTCTCTCCAGCCCTCCCATCATTCCAATCCATTCCTCCCTTCATGTCCTTGAATCTCTCCAATCCACCAACCCTATCCCCCTCATTCCCTTCCTGTTCTCCCATCACATCCAGCTATCTCAATGCTTCTATCACTACCATCCAGCTCTATGCTTCCATCACTCCAATCCTTTTCTCCCTTCACTCCAATCCATTCCTCCATTCATTTCCTCCCATCACTCCAATTCATACCAACCTTTCTGTCCTCCTCACTTTTCCCTTTCCTCCCATCACTCCCCCCCCCTTTTCTATTCTTTCATTACTCCCATCCACCCCAAACCCATCACTGATAAAGAGACCAGATGATAAAACGAGACAGGGAGCTTGTGAAGATTCAATAGGACAGAGGTATTGTTATCAGAGGGAGACACAAGGACAGACAGTAAAGGAAGAAACTAGGAGAGAGATAATTGAAAAAGCATGAGAAAGCTCTGTAAGCATAGTTGTGACTAGGGGGACATTGGGAGAAAAGTGAGAAACACCAGGGGACAGGATGCCTAGGCAAATGAGGAGCAGGGTCGGTGCAAGAATTTTTAGGTACACAGGCGGAGATGCATTTTGCCGCCCCATCACTCCCTTGATGTATACAGAGGTGCCACTTACAAACACTAGGGGGCAGGGAGACAGTGACACAGGGCTAGGGGGGCAGGGAATTAGAGCTACAATGACACAGGGCTAGGGTTACAGAGTGACACAGGGCTACGGGGGCATGGGATTATGGGGGCAGAGTGACATAGTAATAGGGGGCAGGGATTAGGGGACAGAGTGACATAGTAATTGGAGGCAGGGATTAGGGGGACATAGTGACACAGGGCTAGGGGGCAACGGGACAGAGTGACCCAGGGTTAGGGGATTAGTGGGTCAGTGATACAGGTCTAGGGGGCTGGGGGATATAGTGACAAAGGGCTAGAGTGCAGAGGTTTAGTGGGGCAGTTACACAGACCTAGGTGGCAAGAGGACATAGTGACACAGGGCTAGGGGGGAGGGGGACATAGTTACACAGGCCTAGGGGGCAGGGGGACATAGTGGTACAGGGCAGTGACACAGGCCTAGGGGGACAGTGACAAAGGGCAGTGACACAGGCCTAGGGGGACAGTGACACAGGCCTAGGGGGCATAGTGACACATGACTGGGGGGGGGGCAGAGTGACACAGGGCAGGGGATTAGTGAGGCTGTGACACAGGCCTAGGGGGCAGGGGGACATAGTGACACAGGCCTAGGGGGACAGAGTGATACAGGGCTAGGGGGACAGAGTGGCAGGCCTAGGTGGCAGGGGATTAGTGGGCCAGTGACACAGGCCTAGGGGGCAGGGGATTAGTGGGCCAGTGACACAGGCCTAGGGGGTAAGGGGACATAGTGACACAGGCCTAGGGGGTAAGGGAACATAGTGACACAGGGCTAGGGGGAGGGACAGTGACACGGGCCTAGGGGGAGGGACAGTGACACAGGGGGCAGGGGATTAGTGGGAAGTGACACAGGCCTAGGGGGGCAGTGACACAGGCCTAGGGGGCAGGGGGTTAGTGGGGCAGTGCCTAGGGGGCAGGGGGAGATAGTGACACAGGGCTAGGGGGACAGAGTGATACAGGGATAGGGGAACAGTGATACAGGCCTAGGGGGACAGTGACACAGGCCTAGGGGACAGTGACACAGGCCTAGGGGGACAGTGACACAGGCCTATGGGGATGGGGATTAGTGGGGCAGTGCCTAGGGGGCAGGGGGACATAGTAAATCAGGGCTAGGGGGGCAGTGACACAGGCCTAGGGGGCAGTGATACAGGCCTAGGGGGCAGGGGGGCATAGTGACACAGGACTGGGGGGGGCAGAGTGACACAGGGCAGGGGATTAGTGGGGCTGTGACACAGTGCTAATGGGATTAGGGGTACAGTGAGACAGGGCTAGGGGGAGTAGATTAGGGGTACAGTGACACAGGGCTAGGCGTGATGGGATTATTGGGACAGACTGAAACAGGGCTAAGAACAAAGTGACACACAGCTAGAGGGATGGGGTAATGAGGGGGTTAATTTAAACATCTGACATGCCGCTCTCCTTACCTGCTCACTGGTGATGCTGCCGGGCCCATCAACAGCTCTGTGTGTGTCCTGTCCAGGTGCAGCAGTGACTCAATGCAGGGAAGCTGCACACTGGGCCTGGGCTCAGTTCAACTGAGACCGCCGGGGAGTTGGAATGCAGGGAGGAGGAAGCCCCGCCCATCAGACTCCTCTGACATATCAGAGCAGCACTGGGAACCGGGCAGCAAATCAGGAGCAGGAAATATTTTTAATATGCGAGTCACAGGCAAAGGGCCCAGGATTCGGATTTTTGCGCCCCCCCTCGTGTTGCGCCCTAAGGCGGCCGCCTGTGCCGCCTTATGGACGCGCCGGCCCTGATGAGGAGATGATTAAGTTAGTGAAAATGAGTACCACAAACTGAGATGATGAGTTGTTTGGTGACAGCAGAATAAAAGTCAAATAGACAGAAAAAGAGGAGGAAATTAAACAAGTGCGGAAGGGACAGTATGCAGATAGAATGGAGATTGGATGGGAAACAATGATTGGTGTATAAAGATCCAATGAGTTAGCAGACTATGTTAGACAGGGAGTGGAGAAAATTTGGATTGACTAAATATTCATTAATATTTAATTTCATGAATAAGTTTTTCCTTTTTACCCTGCCCCATAAAGCAATTTTTATTCCACCTGGACACATATCTACTATGTGTTTCTACCTCTCTGAGGTCCTAGGTGTGTCCATTGTTCTTTTAGCAGGGGTCCCTTTTCCATTTAATGAGGCGCCATGTGGCCAAAAACTATATAACAACATAAAGGAGAACCATGCACTTTATTAAAATTAAAAGATGTTGTCTGAATCCAGTCACTAATTAGAGGAGCTCTTAGGGCACCATGGCCTTTTATACTGGCACCTATTCAACATGAAAGATACTTCATTTAATGTATTACTGCAATGACTGTTTAATATATGCACATAGAGATGGTTTCTATATATGCATGAAGTAATGGGTTTATAATGCTTGCAATATCTATTTTATAAATTGCTGCATTACATTGTGTGTCTCTATTTATTCATAAAATATTTTACCAGGAATGATACATTGAGATTTCTCTTGTTTTGCCTGGCCTAATAAACATATGGCTACAATTTATTTTGTATTTTGTATTTAGGCCCATCAAAATCTTCTGTTCTAGATCTACCAGGTCCTTAATCCAGCCCTGACAGCACTGGGACATTCAGCTATTTGTCGGGTATTTGCTAACTCCTACAGATAAGCAATGAGTCAGCTTTTGTAGAATTGTAATGCCCCTAACCCTTTAAATGTTTTTTTTTTATTCATTCCCCAGGAATAATACCAAGCTGCACCCAATGTTCCACTGACAAATATACAAACAAGAAAAACATATGTTAGATCTAGAAAAAGAACATAAACACACTATAGTGTAATACAATTTTAACCCCTTAAGGACCAAACTTCTGGAATAAAAGGGAATCATGACATGTCACACACGTCATGTGTCCTTAAGGGGTTAAATTAGAAATGTGCTCTGTAAATGAATGCACTCACAATATGAAGATATGTCATGCCCTCAAGGGTGCCTCCCCCGATGTTGCTGGGGGGCTGTAAATCCCTCTTTTCAATCTGTATATGCCACTAAGAACCAGGACTCCAATTGATCAAAGTAAAAAAATCAGCAGCTTTATTATAAATTAAAAAGGTGAATGAACCAGGCTGCTTTATATAGGTGTTCACACATGAACTATCTCCATCTTGTGAGTGCATTTATTTACAGCGTACATTTCTAATTTAAAATTGTATTACACTATATTTTGTTTATGTTCTTTTTCTAGATCTAACAGCCATATCCCATATGTTTGTCTTGTTTGTATATTGGTTAATAAAAGATCATCTCCTGGGACGTGATCTTTGGGAGGCTGTCCCTTTTGATTCAATAGATAGTATATTATATACGTGTTAATCACTACATTCACCATCATGTTGTGGTGTTAGTTTGCTTTGTTCCACTGACAAATGCCAGTTGCTGTGTTTTTAATTTCCAGAAATACTGCAGCTCAGACTGGAAGAAAGCTAATTTACTATACCAAATCTATGAATGTACTTTGAACTAGATAGCTAATGCCATTAGCTTAGTAGTAATATTTTTTTGTAAATACTTCTGCCCATCTAATATTTCCTCATGATGGAAAAGAGTTTAGTTTGGAAAAATGACACCAATCTGGAATGCAGAATTAACTGGAAGTATTGCTTATACACATGCAAAACAATGAAACCAGAGAAGTATCTTTAACCTATCTTACATAATCCCTGCAGGATCAAGAGACCGATGACTGGACAATGAGCTTTTCCCAGATGCGTCAACGGGGAGCTATCCAATTAAAAAAGATAAATTAAAGTTATTTATTTGGGCTATCATTTACATGCTGTGGACAACTTACTAATTAATTAATTTAATTTAATGGTTTAAGGGAAGATCCACATTGGCGTTATACTACCCCCTTTTATATTACTTTTAAGGAAATTGCATAAAAAAAATTAAAACTCTGAATGTCCACTGTTTTCTGCCAATTCCCTAGTTATGTAGAAAAACGAGGAAGTGAATGAGTTGTCTCAACCAATCCTACATCTCCCTATGTTTCTTTTCCTGTCCACTACTGGCTACATGTTTTAGACTGAGACTATAACTTTTTACGATGTCAGTCAAAACTCAAGACAAACTTACTGTGCACTAGTCATTAAAGATTTAATATATCATCAGGTATAAATAACTAATCATTTTTCACGTTGTCATATAACTCCTAGATTATTATTATTTTTATTTGATGTGTGCTCTACTGCACAAACACAGCTCTGTAGCTGTTCTGCAAAAGTATTTTTTGTCTTACCTCATTTAATGTTGTGGATGCATAATGATGCACAGCAATATTCCTGCCAAGTGGCAAAGTGTCCTTGGAAATTTCGTTTAATCTGGCATCTATAAATGTAAAGGAGACCTCGCTGGCAGATATTAGATCTTGGCAGATCAAAGCAAAGAACTACTGTACTTCTTCTGAAGAGAATTTATGTTTTGAAGAAAATAGTATAGGTTATGTGTGTGCATACAACACTTGATAAAATGTATTAAATATATGTCCACACAGGCATCCCATAATCTTTACATGATATCATCTGTATGTGATAGCAGGACTGTGAAAGACAATTCCTCAAGCACACATCAGCAGAACTGTGATCTTCTAGGCCTCATATAAAGTAATTTACATTTTGTTTGATGACCATTAAAGACAGGACCGTAGTGTATTACTAAACAGTCTAATTACTAATAGTGTATTTCAATAGATGGACTTAACTTACCAAGAATGCTGAAACAAAGAGTATACAAGGACATGCTGAGGTTGAAGGAGTAGAGAAGTTCAACGTAATGAATGAGTCAAGTCTTGGCCAAGGGTAACTGAGCTAAAGTCAAGAACCTGCAAAGCCAAGACTCAGAAGACTGAAAATATCTATACCACACTCCCAGGTAACAAGAGACCACAAGAGGGCAAGAACCAGTTTGTGGTGTGAGTTTAAATAGAATGGAGTGTAAACTTGCTAGTTGACATTAACAACACCAGAACATGTGTGGAAATGATATAGCAGCTTGCATATTAGAAGTATGACCTGCTAGGTTCTGGCATTGTGGGTCTGTTTGTGTCAAATATGATGAAGACAATATAATTTCTCCCTCATTTAGAAGTTGAGTTATTTATGGTAGACAAATTCTGGATCAATGGGTTACCTCTTCACTGCCAAGGTATACAGGCATTATTCCCTTATATCAATCAGTTCCTTATTCCACCCTATTTAATGGCTGCTGTTACAACTATGGGCAGACACGTGATAATGTCAACTGCAAAATTTATAGCCCCTCTTACATCTTCAAGTACATTGTTGATTTAACTTCAACAGTCTACTTCTACCAGGTTTAGGATGCTGAAACTGAAAAAGTTTAAAAACGTCAATGTAAAGATAGTGCCAGTATCTGACTATAGTTTTGAAATTAAATGGAACTGGCTTTTCTTGCAAATGACATGTTATTTCATAATGGATTTGTATTACTTTTCTCAGTCAAATCAATCTTCTGGTGTCCCATCCATGCTAAATCTGATGAGATGATCATGAGACCCAATGCACATGCTTCTTGTTGAGAGCATACATAAAGTATGAAAGCAATGGGCACAGTACAATATATTAAGCAATTACTCCGAGAACCATGACCACTTCAGTGATTTGCACAAAGGTAATGCACATTGCTAAACATAACAGCCATGACTGCAACAAGCCCCTTTGTCTTGCACAATATCACTGTCCACTAAAAAAAATGTTTTTTAAATTAAAACCTCAACAAAAGGATACCAGGTTCCAATGTCTACGTTTTTGCATATTATGGAAAAACTATCCAAATATACTAGAAAACGACAAAATGATAATAGCTTATCTAAGGTTAACAAACAGGTGGCAAAAAAATATATAAACAATGGAGGCAAATACACCTATAATTAAAAAAGTAGACATTTTGGGATTATCTTATTAAAACATAGACCTAAAATTTGTACTAGGTGTACGTCCATATCTAATTAATCCTTCTTGCTAGCTTTTATTGCAGAATTGTCTTGCCTTAGGTTTTGCTATCCCTCCCCCCTTTCCTTGTGATTGTTTTTCTTTTGGCAGGCAAGATTTATTATTATGTTTATTCCTTCTTTCTCTAAAATTGTTGGTTGACATGGTACTTTTATCTGGTATTTTTGCATCATTCTTACTTGAAAACAAAATTCTTAGTAAAGTGTTTTTTTTTTTAAATCCTTTTTCAAGACGCAAGAAGTACTAGCAAACATGACTAAATGCAACTTATGTAGCACAAGTTAATAAAGATGATCATGTGTTATTAATAGTTATCACAAAGAAGGCATTATTACACAAAAATAGTAAGTAATATTATATACCTTGTATCATGTTGTTTTTATATAGCAAATTTTCAGCAATAATAAAAATACAATGTTTGAGGTTATAATAAAAATGGCACGGGGACTTGTTCTTCCCACCTTCCTATCATTAAAGCTATTGCTTTTGTTAATTGATATATACTTTGCACCAAAATTGGTTCCCCTGATAGATCAATGGTATGACTTAAAGCTGGCTATAATGGCCCTCCCTTCCTTGGTCAAGCTAAAAGTTACATTATACTATATAAGGCATGTAAATACTATATATGCATGTAATCTAAATGATTTTGCTCAGGTATGTAGGCAACAAAAAAAAAAACAAATACCACAGACGAGAGATGCAGTTGTCCATGCATCATTTGTACGGAGATTCTCAAACCATTCATAAAATCCACATAACCAGATGTTCAGAAAATACATACAATTTAAGTTTCATCATAAGTCTGTGGCATGTATTATTAATAGGTACAGAATCAATGAGGATCATCCCTATCATTTTGAAATAATGTTATGAATATGGGTAAATGTCAGGACTTTAGATAAATTACTTGAAGACTGAAAGACTAAACTTAAACCCCACCGACTAAATATTTGAAAGCATGCTTTCATTTCCAAAATAATGTGACAAAGCCAAGACATCTTGTCAGATCTCTTTCCACTGAATGCAAAACTAGATTTTAAATAAATGGTTCCCTTTTTATATGTATAATCTAAACTCTTAAAATAAATGTCTTTACACAATTTGCACAATTTCATACTCTTTTTTTTCCCCCTAGATTGAAAAATATATTTCAGTGGTTGGATTTGGATAAATCCTAGATTGACATTTAACAGAATAATACTTTGTAGGAATTAATAAATAGATACACAGATTGATCCAAGTAGAGAATTACAAATATTTTGCATAATATTTCAAATATCTAGGCTTTTTAACCCCTTAAGGACACATGACATGTGTGGCATGTCATGATTCCCTTTTATTCCAGAAGTTTGGTCCTTAAGGGGTTAAGGGGACACTATAGGATGTATAACCATTTGATCTCACTGAATTGGTTATAATGCCTGGAATCCTTGGGTGCTACCCCTCTATTCAGCGCCATTCTATATTTAAAAATAAATAAATAACTATTTTAACACTAAATAAGGGTCTCTGACCACCTATACCCCAGGCTCCACTGAAGTAATGGCTGATTATACACTTCCGTCTAGCGATACCGATTTATACCAGCAATGGGTGCAGTGATAGGCTGAAACCAGTCAGCTGACACACTCAGCCAATGACAGCTCTCATTGCTGTTCAGGCTAATTCTTCCTCAATTGTCCATGCAGCACAGAGGGGGTGATCTGCTGGAGTCTCCAGTTTAGCATTCAAATATTAAAAACTGTTTAATGTTGAGTGAAAGGACATTGCCAGGGTCTCCAGACACTACACCCACTTCAATGAGATGAAATAGTTAACATGCCTACAGTGACCCTTAAAGTATGATATATTTGCCTGAGTTATGTGAATGTTTTTCTGTAAGCATTGCAAAGCTAAACTAACTGCTAAGCCTATTATGACCTGTCCGTGGTGCTGAACATTGGAACTAACAATGTGTTATTCCCTGAACCGTGCATTGATGAAACTCAATTCTTTTTTATTTTTTATAATTCTTTATTTTTTGGAGTGCATTGAGGAATACATGTTTTAGTATTGGCATATAACATGATATATCATATAATGACAATATATGAGCATGAGAGGTCAAGATAAGCTGCACTTTTTTTTTGAGAAGAAAAACAAGATAGGAAACAGTGATGTGCTTAGAGAAAATATTTCTCCAAGGATGACCCCACTCTGGTTAGATAAAGTAAAGTAGCAGGATTGGGTAAGACCAGACAGAAACCAAAGGAGAGACAGGACAGTATTACAGATATAGATGCATTCATGAAAGTAGTATGCAGTAAAATATGACGCTTCTCTATCACAGTTGTGGTGAAACTGTGATTTGCCAAGGGCTTATTCCCATATCTCAGTCCCAAAGCCCTCGTCAACCAATGCCCTCCAAAGGCCAAGCGAAGCCCCATGGTAGGACGGCACTCTGCAGGGCCTGGTGCCAAGATGGAAGCTGGCGGATCAAATATCTCGGCATGCTGGGGATTCATTTCAGCACCTCTGATTTTCTATGTAATCCTAAATGGGTTCACTGCGATGCATGCCTCAGTGTCGTCCTGAGCTTAGGTGAAGTGTGTTGCTTATATTGCCGCCATGCAGGAGCCTTCACTGGTAAAGCCGAGGGCTCAGTATGGGTTCTTAGAGGCGGGCAATAACCCATCATTAACGAGGCAGGTCATGGTATCCTGCCGTCTAGTTACCACCAGAAGTTGGTGAATAAACTATCAAGCTTGCAGAGGATATCGCCACCGGTCATCACAGGGGCGAGAAAACCATGCGGTCTCCGCCATGTTGGCTTCATGGAGTGGTCTGTTTCCTTTCACGGCCTCACCCCGTGTCTCTGCCTGAGCTAGATAACCTCCTTGGAGTGGACCGGGATCACCTCACCGGTCCAAGGGGGGTAACGGGGCACTGGCATAAAACTGACAGCCCCAGGGCACCTCCGGTCCAGGAGATCGGCCGCTTCCCTCGTCCGGTGCGCACCAGGCTGCCTCTGCCATGGTCGTGCTGGTAAACTCCCGATGGGTTGCTGACTGCTTTCCAGTGTAGTCGGTACATCAGGAATAAAGGGCTCTGCTTGATTGCCCAAAAACGAGCTTAAGCAGGCTGCATAACACTGTTTATAGCAGGGTTATGGAGGAGCTCGTCCAAGACGCGTCTTTTCTCCATGGCAGGCTCGACCCCTGATGGAATTCAATCCATGGTGAATCTTAGGACAAAATAGTTGGATTGAGAAAGTTACCCAACTTATTATATTTCAAGCCCAGCTGCTTTGATCTGCAGAAATATGTCTGCAGACAGTGCTCTGGGTATTGTAAAACCACAACAAGCTGAAGCATGCCAGCCCATGCTGCAGACTGTCTGTGTCCCCAATGTAATGTATTAAGATATTAGATAGCACTGGGCTATTGTTGGCTGCCTCAATAGTGTAGTATGGATTGATTGACTGTCAAGCTAAGGCAATAAGATCTCTGTGATTGACTCTCACTTGAATCACTCAGTCTGTGGGACAATCTAACAGTGGAATGTTGGGCTGCATTGTTAGGTTAGGGTTAAAGTTAGTTAGGGTTTTCAAGGTTTGTTAAGATTATGGTTAGTTAGGGTTAGTGATGGTTAGTTAGGGTAAAAGTTAAACATAGGATTAAATCTGTCAAATATACACATATGGGGTATTGCTGTGTCTAGGAGAGGCAGTAGAATACAAATATGGGACCTCTTAATTAGAAGGATACACATGGCCTGTGATTTTAATTCAATATTAATATGCAACTGAAAATATAAAAACATGTAACCCTGTTAGACTTATGCCCCCACCCACCATCTTCTTTTCTTCAGCGGCACAAAGGTCAAGCAAAAATCCATAATAAGATTTAAAAAAACAAGCTTTAAGCATATTGCAGCTTTCTATCCAAAGTCCAAATTATTATTATTATTTTTTTAAATGTGCAGAACCTATGGGGGTCAATATAGCATTCACCATGCTATAGCTGCTCACTCTTATAAAAACTAGCAACTAGCTACTATTGCATTGTGTGGGGCTGAAAATGAAATAATGGTGGCATCGGATAGGCCTGGAAATTAAATAATAAATGGTAGACAAGTCACTGCCTATCCCCCAGCTCACTACTGTGGCCAGGGGGTGATGTTCTATTAAAATAAAAATGCAGGGACGAAGTGTTCCCCAAGGCCGCACCCATAAAATCCAGATGGGGGCTACTGATTTAATAAATGGGCCGGGGGACATAGTGTATATGTGGCTACTAATGACTAATGAAAATGTCCTTCCCAGCTCTCATCTTTTAGTGGCAGGTATGGCCTAATAATGAATAAATGGGAGGGACATTGTGTCCACCCTGCCCACAACTATGGGCAGAGGATGGGGGCTATTTAAAAATATAGAATGTCTTTGTCCTCCCCTCAACTCCCTCGCACATAGGCTATATGTGTAAGGAAACCAATTAAAATAGAAAGTGGATATCTCATTGTCTGCCCCTCAAATTTATGGCCAATCCCACCACCCCCAAATTTGGTGGCTAACAGTATATCACTCTAAACCAGGGGTAGGCAATATTCGACACTCTAAATTGTGTGGACTAAATCTTCTCTGATGCGTTGCCGGCATTATAAGCGCTACGGAATTTGTTGGCCTTATACAAATGCTAATAATAATAATAATAATAATTATGAGAATCTGGAGTGGCCACCCCTGCTCTTGGCTAATAGATAAAAGAGAAGACAGACTGAAGACAGATGCATGTGGGCACAGTGAGGCATCCAGGTAGCTTCCAGTAAGTAAAAGCTTAGAGTGTAGTATGTGTGTTAGTGTTTGTGAATGGGTCACTTTGTGTGTGTCAGTTTGCATGACTTACTCTGTTTGTTTGTATGGGTTTGTATGGGTTACTCTGTGCTGTGTGTGTCCATATGTTTGTATTGGTTACTGAGTGTGTCAGTGCGTTTGTAGGAGGTCACTCTGTGTGCCATTGTGTTTGGAATGGTCACAGCGTGTGTCAGTGTTTACGTCAGTATATGTGGGTGTGTTAGTAAGTTTGTTGCATCAGTGATTGTGTATAAGTGTGTAGTTGCAAGTGTGTGGGTCATTGAAACTGCATGTCATCAAGGCAGTGAATATCAATGTGTGTGTATCCATTGCTCATATATATATAATCATCAGCTACAACAGTAAAACCACTCACAGTTGAAGTGAGTAACATTGATTATATCATTATAATGGTACCTGTGAAGGGTGAGATATATTAGGCAGCATGTGAACAGTCAGTTCGTGAATTTCATGTGTTGGGAGCAGAAAAAATGGGCAGGTGAAAAGATCTGAGCAACTGTCACAAGGGCAAAATAATGATGGCTAGATGACTGAGTCAGTGCACCTCCGAAACAGCAAGTATTGTAGGGAATTCACAGTATCCTGTGGTTAGTACCAACTAAAAGTGGTGCAAAGAAGGACAACCGGTGAATCGGCATCAGGGTCATGTGCACTTAAGACTCATTGATGCATGTGGGGAGTGAAGGCTAACCTGTCTATCTGTCCATTTACGCGTACCTCCTGACAATGATGCTGGCGGTTATCTGGGGATGCAGCTTGTATCGGGTCCGCCTCATATAAGATGCCCAGGCATTCCTCTGGGCCCATCTCGGTCTCCAGGCAGTGGGCGGCAGAAGTACGAGGTGTGTTGTTCTCTGAGTTTGGGGAAGTGCACCTCCAATTGTTAGCTGCTGATCCCAAAGGGCAGTAACGGGCAATATGTCCAGTGTTGCTGCACCGATGACAAGTCATTCTAGACAAGTCCTGGGGGTAGTTGTTAGACCACTGAGGGCGAGAGGGCCCTGGGGGTACGGGAGCACGGACCTCCGGGCGAGGGGTGATGGCTGGAGTACGAGGTTCTACCTTGTTAGCTGGTCGTGTGGTACCCTGGCTCACTTTCCTAGTTTCGGCGTATTCATCGCTGACACGCACAAGTGTTTTGGTGACTTCAATGGACCTATCCATTTTTGTCCAGCTCCAGCAGGTTAGCTATCAGCTCTCTCCGTGGTCTGTTACTGGCACTCTTTCCACGACTCTCCAATAGATCTTTCAGTGTGGGTCTCTTCAGTCTGGCATACTGAGACTCCATTCAGCACTTGCTCTGTGGATGAAAGGACCATCCCGCCGCTGCCACCAATGTAACGGCTACCCAGGTAGTGAGAGGTTATCCACCGTTGGAGACGTCCTTTTTCCCGGCAAGCTGCTGTATAGTAATGAAGTTGCTTATTCCCATCCACAAGATCCAAGAGGAGAGTCAGGTTTAGCTGTTAAAAAGCAAGGTAATTATGCAGTAAATCCCCTTCCAAGAACGAGACGAGGCTACGTTTTGAAGGGTCAAGAAGAACTAAATTTTAATGGCAAGGATTCTCCTTTTATGCGATTCTGCCCATGAAAGGGAGACACCTACATAATTAGGACAGTAACCAATAACAAACATGGTACATCCCACACATTTCCTCCCCTCAGATAAACAGTTAACATAATTAACACACACACGTTTTTACCTGAGTTTTGGGTGTACCCCAAATACTTGGGGTACATCCATAAATCCAGTATCCCCAGATAGGCCCAATCTGGGGGAACAACATATTTAAAAATCATCCCATTCGGTTAAGGGGTTCGGGAGTTATGGGACTTTAAAGTTTTGACCGACCGCACAGGCACACTAGCCGAAAATAGTTCCATAAGTTTTGGCCTTGCAGTCGGCCCTCGTTCGTGTGGTGAAAAGGCACGAAAATCTTGTAATCTATGAATTTCCTGATGGTCGCTAAAATCCCTGTATGTGGTATAGTCTATCTACCGAACGGCAGAACGATTGGTGGTTTCAGCACGAATGTACGGTGTTATGGAGGTCTCAGCGGTGTTCGCCTACTCGAGTGTCCGATTTTGGTTCCAGACACTCGACGGCAAATCACCGCTGTTCGTGAACTAAAATGGCCGCGAACACGTGTAAAAGTCCCAAAATGGCGGCCACCTAGGAACTGAAACAAAGAGTTTGTGCGTTTCATACAGATGGTAAGTGCCGATCTGGGAGGTAAAATACCACATAATTAAATAGCAGGGTGGTCCGGTGTTCGGTAGTTTGTGTTCGTTTTTATACATGCTGAGTCTCTACCGTATGGGTTGCATAAATAGACGAATGTTGGTAAAAGTCCTGAACTGTGATAAAAGTAATCCACATGAACCAGGTAAGCATATTCCATTGTGGCTATAGTCTCTGTTATTGTACATGTACCTGGTTAGTTGTTAAAGGGCCGGTTTAGCAATAAGTATTCCCAGGCAAAAGGTAAGGTTCTGTTGCAGAGGACTTAACCCTGCAAGGTAATTATTGCAGTTTCTCAGAAACTGTAGTTATTACTATTGCAGGGCTAAGGGACATGGGACATTGCACCCATACTGATTCAATGAGCTGGAGTGGTCTGGGCGCCTACAGTGTCCCTTTAAGCTGTAGTTGTTCTGGTGACTATAATGTGCTTTTACTGTTGCAATGTAATAGTTAATTATGATTGTGCTTTTTAACCTATAAAATATTTTTTATTTAACAAGTTTATGCAACAGGATCATGGGTTTAGGAAAGAGGGATGGGGGGTTGGAAGAACATATTTCCTACTTGTAGTTTTGTTATGGGATGAAAGTAGTCTGCTCCCCAAGCAATTATTATATAAACAGAACATGTTTTATTGATAGGGAATGTGTTATCTTTGGCATATATCACGTGTTCATGCTTATGATAAGCACATTAAAAGTTCTGCCCTCTAGTATGTAGATCTCTTATCCTTCTGGCGTTCAGTAAATTCATAAATCAAGGCAGTGTGTTTTGGACACTGTATCGATTTTTCTATTTTTTTCCATCTGGGACTACGGTAGATCTGTTTTAGTAGAAGTCAAGGGAACTGATTGGAAGCTTGAATGAAAACCGTAACCAATAACAAACATGGTACATCCCATTTTTATATAGTAGCAGATGCATAGCTTTTCCCTACTTAACCTCAACATTAAACGTTATATAGACATACTATGGAATAATGATTCAAGAACACACTTAGATGCATTTAATAGATGCCTTTAACTGGTGATCAGTCATGTCCATTCCAGATTTCCCTTTCTATCAGAAGCTATCAGATAGCCATGAATAGCTTATTTCACTAATTTCTTTCCACAGCATATGATCATATTAACATGAATCCTACACATTTTCCACCTCCATTGTTATACCAGCTGATGGAGGAGTAATTGCGCCTGTAATGTCAATGAATCTCTGGCTTTCCTTTTACAGTCTAATGACCGTATGCCGTGCTGCTTGCATACAAGCTAAGCTGAATTTTCAATTCTCCTGCTACACATATGTTGAGAAGAAAATCTAGGAGTATTCAGGCAGTCTTACAGAATCACATTGTACAGTAGAACTGCAGCAAGAAGAAACACGTCATGCTTTTTTTTTTTTACATCCTTCAGAGTATATAACAATGCTGTGGCAGCAAATTTGTACCTGTATGTTTTGTATCACAAGTTTACAGAAAATGATAGTACGTAAACCAGTCCTTAGAATGACCGGACTAATACGTTAAAAATAGAGAATGGTCAAGGGATAGCCGAGGTCAAGGAAGCCAGAAATATACAATACCGTTTAACAAGCCAAGTCAGGGAAATTAGAAATCAGAATAGTCAGGAATAGCCAAGGTCAAAATACCGGGAATATAAAAAAACAGGACAAGAAAAACACACGGGAACCAGGAACGGAAACCACGACAGGGCAATGAACTGGGAAACTTCAGGGATTTAAATATCCCTCCTTTGACTGTGATTGGTCAGATGGGCCGGACATGAGACCTTTAGATGTCCCTTCTTCCCACAATAAAGACACAACCCTTTGTTTTGTCTGTGCTGTTCCTCTGCCTCTGTAAACTTAGTTATACCAAATTGCATGGGCTCAGCCTCCGGAAGCGGAACAGGGTTAACTACCACTGGGTTGGCACGTCTTGTGCGTTGCTTGTTTCTCTCCCTATCTCTCAATCTATTATCAATATCAATCATATAAGCTGTGAATTCATTAAGATTGACAGGAAGGTCCCTTGCAGTGGTTTAATCTTGTATATTCTCAGCTAAGCCCTCTGAAAAGGCAGCAACCAGGCCACTGTTAGTCCAGTCCACTTCAGAGGCTAACGGCCTAAATTCTATAGCGTAGTCAGCCACGGAAAGACTGCCTTGCTTAATTCTCATCAAGGCTTTGGCTGCATTCTTCTCTCTTCCCATAGGCTCAAAGGTTGCTTTGAATTCAGTTAAGAACTTACTGTAATTACGGGCAATGGAATTGCCACTCTCCCATTAAGGGTTGGCCCAAGTTAAAGCCTTACCAGTTAGCTGGTTCATAAGATAGCCAATCTTTGACCTATCTGTTGGGAAGGAACCAGGAAAAGCTTCAAAGGGATATTCGATTTAATTAAGGAAACCCCTAAACTCTTTGGGATCACCTACAAAACGAGGGGGAGGAGAACGAGTTATGGGCGAAGGCTTGTACACTACAGGGACAGGTACAGGTGGCGGAGTTATCGGTTGTACCGGAGGCACTTCAAGATATGCCGTTCTCTGGAGCAAGGGCTGGAATGCTTGGGCAAATTGGTCGAACCTGTGCTCAATATCCTCCACCCTGTATTCACAGGCTATCATATGCTTACATAGTTCTGCAGGATCCATGGCACTGTCGTAATGTCACAACTGCTAGTGAGGTCCAGCACGCAGAACTATGTAACATCTACATAGACAGAAAAGAAAAAAGTAAACCGGTCCTTAGAATGGCCGGACTAATACGTTAAAAAAAGAGAATGGTCAAGGGATAGCCGAGGTCAAGGAAGCCAGAAATATACAATACCGTTTAACAAGCCAAGTCAAGGAAATTAGAAATCAGAATAATCAGGAATAGCCATGGAATACCGGGAATATCAAAAACAGGACAAGAAAAATGCACTCTTGGGAACCAGGAACGGAAACCAAACAGGGCAATGAACAGGAAAACTTCAGGGATTTAAATATCCCTTTGTTTGACTGTGATTTGTTCAAAAGACGACCTCTGACCCCAGAAAGTGCGTGTGTGTCGGTTCGTGTGACCCTGCGGGGTGGAGCTATATATGGCCGCGACCGCATGGTTTGTGCCATCTTTATTTTGGGCAGACAGCCATGAGAACCCGGCAGAGCGGCTCCCCACTCGCTGCTGAGCAGGTAAGCTTAGTTCGTCAGCGCGGTCGCACTGATCGGGTGCGACTGCACCTCACGGCAAGCCGGGGGCCGTGACAGTTTGTTGCCACTCCGCCTCTCTGACTACGATCATCAAGATTAATATCAACCAATACAATGCACAGGAAATCGTTTCAGTGCACCAATCGTAAGCGCTGTAGGAGAGTCATTTGAACTATATCCAAGTTTACCTCAACAAGCTATAGCTGAGGAAGTGCTTCTAGTGACTGTCTTCCTGAAAAACGCTAGAGATAGCAATCTTTTCAGATGCAAAATGTAAATGTTTTCAGTTCAAGGGTTAAAAAGGCAGGGGTCTGGCACCAACACCGTTTCATTGAGATTAAGTGGTCTGGGTGCCTACAGAGTGCCTTTAATATTTACTATGCACGTATCTCCCAAGATATCCAAGATAGCCAAGAAAAACACTGCAGGTGTAGCACTGGAAAACTTCACCAACGTGGAACTTCACATGTATGTAATTAAAGAACCACTCCAAACACCATAACAACTTCAGCACTATGTAGTGGTTAGGATTCCCTCCATTGTAAGTAGTCAAACCATTTCAGAAAGGTCTACCGGTAGCCAATTCCCTGGCTTCACTACAGTAAACAGAGAGAGAGAAGCACCTGCATAGGAGCTGACATTAGCTCTTCTGAGCTAAGCCCTGCAGTGCAGAGCTAACTCATTATCTGAGAGAATGAAATAATCACTCTCTTAGCTCAGACAGCGTGGTATGAGCACTCTGTAATCTGTAGTGGAGGCAGGGAGAGACTCCTGGCAGACCCCATGTAAGAAGTCACACTATTTTAAAATGGTTTGACTACTTTTTTTTGGATGGGTACCAGGGCACTCCTGGCATCATAATATGTAGCGTGTGCTGTAGTGGTTATGGTGTGTGGGCTGTTCCCTTAAAGAAATATAAAAGAAACCTCTAACAAATTTTCAACATAATCCTAGCGGATGAATAGTGAGATTGGTTTTACATGCCAACTAAACTGTTGTTGTTTGTGCGTGCGCCATTCGTCTTTGATTTTGAACCAAGACGCTTTTTATTTCACATAGAAAGAAATGAGTGCTGCTCACGTGGCCAGGGAGAAGCTCAAGTAGCAGCTCTGCAGGTGAAAGTGTTTATTAAATTAACTTTGTTTTAATACGCACTTTCTATGTGAGTGTGGATAGTTATATAATTTGCTGGTTATTTTAATAGGCAGCTTGCACTGATTATCTGTTTCTTGCTCCACTTTCCTTCCCAATATTCTGTATTCAGACAACTGGGAATGCACCCATATTGTGGCCAAGCATAGTCCATTCTAAACAGGTTTATGGGAAAAATTAAGTTCACTTTATTAGAAGTGAGCAGATAGTGTTGGGTTGAATGAGGTGAATTCCAGAGATGTCTTGCATTGATGCCAACTTGCCAAGCATTTGTAGATTAACTGTAAACTGAGCATTCAAATTGTGTACAGCCTAAAAAATTAGGTTCAACCAGTTTGGGATTTGTCCATTTAGTTTTGGTCTGGACAAATATTATCCGTGTGATCATTTCAGGAAAAACAATTCAAACAAACCAAAAGGGCAAGAAAATTGGAATAAAATCTAAATTTTGCTGCTCTCCCCTAGCTATCAATCATCTTTTTTTATTTCCCATCAATACTTTTTTTTTTGGCACTACTCATGCAACTCAAAATGATAAAACAAACAAAAGTGTTTGTTCATTGTTTTGTGATTCATCCATATGTTGATCCGAAAAACCAAAATTCGGACAAATCTCAATTATTTGAAACCGAGCATTACAATAAATGCTCTAAGAACCATGGTGTGAAGTGTTTCTGTTTATAGCTGTCCCCTGCAATGTGTCAATCCTTGTTAGAATTCCTTTAATGCTGTTGGAAACATTTTAGAGATACTGTAACCAGAGGGTTTCCTACATTAAGAATCCAAAACTATTTCCTTTTAGTTTTACATTTAAAGTATAAAGATAAATCAGTTAGACAAAAAGCAAAACCAAAGCAAACATGCAGGGTGTAACTGCCTGTGCCATTTGTTACATATTGTGGGGGAGCAGCCATTATCCTGGGATCTATTAACCCGAGCATCAAACCGTTTACATTGCACTATCCTCGTAGTCACAGCATGGATGGAATTATCCACCAGCATGGTTTCCTTATCATCTGTTTCCATTAGAGGCTTTTCTTTACATTTATACAGGAATCACAAGTCTTGATGCTGCAGTAAAAAGCAATATATGTATATACATTTAAACACACCAATACAATAATTATTCTGATTTTCCTCCTTGGTGGTTTTATTTAAAAAATAGCAATGTCGATATCATGGAAAAGAAACTGGAATTTTAGTTAGTAGTAGTTGAGTCCTTCTTTTTTTTTTTTTTTTTTTTTTTTTTTTTTTTTTTTTACTTTTTAAAGGGACACTGTAGGCATCCAAACCACTTCATCTCACTTCATTGAAGTAGTCTGGGTGCACTGTACCTGTCCATTAAAACGGCAACTGAAAACATTGGAGTTTTAGAGAAACTGAAATGTTTTCATTGGAGGGTTACGACTGCCACTAGTGGCTTAACGTGAAAGTGAAACTACGCTGGACATCCTCACGCTTTGCATGAGCACATCCAGCAAAACCCCATAGGAAAGTATTCATTCAATGCTTTCCTATGGGGAAGGCCCAAAGCACGTGTGGCACTTGCCAAGCATGTTCATTAGGTTCACCCTCGCGATGACATTGGTAGAGGCAGAGATAACACCTGCAACGAGGGACCTCTGCACTGGAATCGGTTAAGTTTTTAAAATGTTTTTAACCCTTTGGTTGCTGGGGGGGGTGCAGGGGCAGAGGAACACCATAGTGTTAGGTACACAACTTTGTATTCCTAACACTATTGTGTTCCTTTAAGTTTCTATTAATCTCATGTTTTTATACTGCTGTAACTTAATAATATCAGTGTTATTTTGTAAAATTCCTATTAATTAAAAATGATTTTTATATCTGAATAGTCTGGGAAGACCTCCAAGGAACAGCCAAGCACTTAATTGTTGCACCAAAATAGACCGACCTTTCCTGGCTGACATTCATTTCTCTACAGTATGGTAATCATACCTAGAGTATAGGTGAGGGTGAATGAGGCTTTATGGACTAAGTTTCATACTGCAAAACACATGAATATAAAAACATGTATACTCGATTCTGGTATTGAAAGGGGTTAATAGAAGATATCTATTTACCTCTCCTTCCCGATGGCTTTACATCAAGATGTTGTAACGCGACCGGGCCCCTTTAAAAAAAAAAAAAACGCAGCCGCAGCAAGTGCTGCTGGGAGGAGCGAGCGCGCCAGTGGAGAGTGAGAGCCACGCCAGTGAAGAGGGAAAGCCGCCCCAACTCCTATCAGCCCCAGCCACCCTCATGCAAAGAAAAGGTAAGAAACAGTGTAACCGCTAGTACTCCTATTTACCGCTATAACGTCTTAAAACTAAGAATTTATCAGGGCTAACCATACAGATATCTTAGCTAAAATTTTGTATAGTCGGTATAGAGTTTCTCTATTTAAAATACATAAATAATTGAGAATACAATAAAAATAGGAGTTGGAAGCAATAACTTTGTCTTTTTAATATAGTTTATTGAATATAAATGAATACAGTTATATAAACTTAATAATCCATTAATATATCATAAAGCAGAGTATATAAAATTAAATGAATAAATGCTTGCAAAAGTATTAGTATAGCATACCCTCCAGCTTATACAGGTTATCTCTCAGTATGTCACCTCCAGAATCGGTCAGTAAGTCTCTACCTAGCATTGATTATGCATGTATATATAGTATAGCATTTCTAATTACTACTGGTAATGTATGGGTTAATTAATCTTAGGGTTAAAAGCAGTTCATATATAAAAATAAAAGAAAAACATACTTAACAGTCTAATGTCATAACCTAGACATCTTTAATCTTTATTTGGACTAGACGTTAGGTTGACATAGGCAAAGCCTTGAATTGTTATTGCATTAGTCTAAGACAAGATGAAGTAAACATGTTGTGTACTGTAAATAGGTAAAATGTTATTAGTTAAAGAAACAGTTGCAGTTTAAAGAAATACAATTTAGCAATGTGTATTATACCTACAATTGCCCATCACAACAGGAGGGTGGCTGAAAAATGAGCTGTGTGTGTGTGTGTGTGTGTGTGTATGTCTGTCTTTATGTATGCATGTATGTCTGTATGTATGCATGCATGCATGCATGTATGTCTGTATGTATGCATGCATGCATGTATGTCTGTATGTATGTATGCATTCATGTATGTCTGTATGTCTGTATGTATGTCATTATGAATGTATGCATGTTTGTCTATATGTTTGTATGCCAGTATTAATGTATGTCACTATGAATGTATGTCTGCGTGTATGTGTGTATATATGTCAGTATGCATGTATGTCAGTATGTATGAATGTATGTATGTCTGTCAGTATGTCTGTATATATGCATGTCTGTCAGTATGAATGTATGTATGTATATCTGTATGCCATTATGAATGTATGTCTGTGTATGTATGTATGTGTGTATGGATGTCAGTGTCTGTATGCATGTATGTATGTATGTCTCTCAGTATGTCTGTATGTCATTATGAATGTATGCATGTATGTCTATATGTATGTATGCCAGTATCAATGTATGTCTGTATGTCATTATGTATGTCTATATGTCAGTATGGATGTATGTCTGCATGTCATTATGAACGTATGGATGATGTCGGTATGTATGTATGTCAGTATGTCTGTATATATGCATGTATGTATGTATGTCTGTATGCCATTATGAATGTATGTCTGTGTATGTATGTCGGTGTCTGTATGTATGTCAGTGTGTATGTATGTATGTGTCTGTATGTCCTCATGCATGTGTGTCTGTCTGTATTTTAGTATGTGTCTGTCTGTCTGTTACTATGTATGCCTGTGTATCTGTATACAGGGAGTGCAGAATTATTAGGCAAGTTGTATTTTTGAGGATTAATTTTATTATTGAACAACAACCATGTTCTCAATGAACCCAAAAAACTCATTAATATCAAAGCTGAATATTTTTGGAAGTAGTTTTTAGTTTGTTTTTAGTTATAGCTATTTTAGGGGGATATCTGTGTGTGCAGGTGACTATTACTGTGCATAATTATTAGGCAACTTAACAAAAAACAAATATATACTCATTTCAATTATTTATTTTTACCAGTGAAACCAATATAACATCTCAACATTCACAAATATACATTTCTGACATTCAAAAACATAACAAAAACAAATCAGTGACCAATATAGCCACCTTTCTTTGCAAGGACACTCAAAAGCCTGCCATCCATGGATTCTGTCAGTGTTTTGATCTGTTCACCATCAACATTGCGTGCAGCAGCAACCACAGCCTCCCAGACACTGTTCAGAGAGGTGTACTGTTTTCCCTCCTTGTAAATCTCACATTTGATGATGGACCACAGGTTCTCAATGGGGTTCAGATCAGGTGAACAAGGAGGCCATGTCATTAGATTTTCTTCTTTTATACCCTTTCTTGCCAGCCACGCTGTGGAGTACTTGGACGCGTGTGATGCAGCATTGTCCTGCATGAAAATCATGTTTTTCTTGAAGGATGCAGACTTCTTCCTGTACCACTGCTTGAAGAAGGTGTCTTCCAGAAACTGGGAGTTGAGCTTGACTCCATCCTCAACCCGAAAAGGCCCCACAAGCTCATCTTTGATAATACCAGCCCAAACCAGTACTCCACCTCCACCTTGCTGGCGTCTGAGTCGGACTGGAGCTCTCTGCCCTTTACCAATCCATCCATCTGGCCCATCAAGACTCACTCTCATTTCATCAGTCCATAAAACCTTAGAAAAATCAGTCTTGAGATATTTCTTGGCCCAGTCTTGACGTTTCAGCTTGTGTGTCTTGTTCAGTGGTGGTCGTCTTTCAGCCTTTCTTACCTTGGCCATGTCTCTGAGTATTGCACACCTTGTGCTTTCGGGCACTCCAGTGATGTTGCAGCTCTGAAATATGGCCAAACTGGTGGCAAGTGGCATCTTGGCAGCTGCACGCTTGACTTTTCTCAGTTCATGGGCAGTTATTTTGCGCCTTGGTTTCTCCACACGCTTCTTGTGACCCTGTTGACTATTTTGAATGAAACGCTTGATTGTTCGATGATCACGCTTCAGAAGCTTTGCAATTTTAAGAGTGCTGCATCCCTCTGCAATATATCTCACTATTTTTGACTTTTCTGAGCCTGTCAAGTCCTTCTTTTGACCCATTTTGCCAAAGGAAATGAAGTTGCCTAATAATTATGCACACCTGATATAGGGTGTTGATGTCATTAGACCACACCCCTTCTCATTACAGAGATGCACATCACCTAATATGCTTAATTGGTAGTAGGCTTTCAAGCCTATACAGCTTGGAGTAAGACAACATGCATAAAGAGGATGATGTGGTCAAAATACTAATTTGCCTAATAATTCTGCACACAGTGTATGTGTGTATGTCTCAGTATATGTGTGTCAGTATGTATGCCTATATGCGTGCATTTCTGTTTCAGTATGTGTATCTGTGTGTGTGTATCTGTGTCCTTTTGTATCAGTGTGTGTGTTTGTGTCTGTATTCCTGTGGGCGGGATTTGGAGGTGGACCCTGGGGGCGGGATTGGAGGTGGGCCCCAGGGGGCCCAGACCCTAAGCTGAGTTAGGGGCCGAAAAAATTTCTGGTGGCGGCCCTGGCAGCTTAATTTAACAGTGAACATTTCTGTTCAATTTCAGTTGGTAAATTTGTTTAAATGTACACTATAGTCAGCAAAACAACTTTAGTTGTTGTTTATAGATCACTGCTTAATTATTTGCCATTTAGTAGTTAAATCACTTTGTTTATACTGCCCTAGACACACCTTCCTGCATATAACTTACATAGCATGCCTAAACCCTTCCTGTAAAGTGAGATCTAACGTTTATACTTTCTTTATTGCAAATTCTGTTTAACCCCTTAACGCCGTTACGGCGTTCTATGCCGTCGCGGCTTTAAAGGGCTTTAAAGCCATTGCGGCAGCATAGAACGCCGTAACGGCTTAAGCCCCCAGAAGATCGCAGCTACTTACCTCCGCCGCGATCCTCTTCTGGGGGGCTGCCTGACAGCCCAGGCAGCCCCCCTCTGGCAAATGAGGCCCCCGGGGGCCATGTGATCGCTCTCAAAGAGCGATCACATGGCCCCCTATAGCTGGCTATGGATCTGCCAGCAGGGGGACTGTCTAAAATATTAGACAGTCCCCCTGCTGGTAGGAAGAGTAAAAAAAAATGTATTAAACATGTGTAAAATTAAATTAAAAGTATTTATATATATATATATATATATAATATGTATATATATTATATATATAATATATATACATATTATATATATGTAACGTCATACAAAGTGTATTTTAATATTAATATTAGTATATATATTAATATTAAAATACACTTAGAATGACGTTACATATATATAATAGATATATACACATATATTATATATAAATACGTCTAATTACAATAATAAATAAATAAAATAATAAAATAAATAAATAAAATATTGAAACAAAATTTAAAATAAATTATATATGCATATGTAATTTCATTCTAACTGTATTTTGCTATTAATATATATATATTGGTAACATAATACACTTAGAATGACATTCTATATACCGTATATACTCGAGTATAAGCCGAGTTTTTCAGCCCATTTTTTGGGCTGAAAAACCCCAACTCGGCTTATACTCGAGTCAAGGTCTGTATTATGGCAATTTACATTGCCATAATACAGACTGGGGGAGAGGGGGGCTGGCAGAGCTGTACTTACCTTTCCTGCAGCTCCTGTCAGCTCTCTCCTCCTCCGCGCCGTCCGTTCAGCACCTCGGTCAGCTCCCAGTGTAAATCTCGCGAGAGCCGCGGCTCTCGCGAGACTTACACTGGGAGCTGACAGAGGGAGCTGCACGGACGGCGCGGAGGAGGAGAGAGCTGACAGGAGCTGCAGAACAGGTAAGTACAGCTCTGCCAGCCCCCCTCTCCCCCCCACTGAACTGCCACTGGACCACCAGGGAAGGAGAGCCCCCCTCCCTGCCATCAGTGGCGTACATACCAGGGTCGCAGGGGTCGCGGCTGCGACCGGGCCCGGCCCACCAGGGGGCCCGGCCGCCCCTGCGACCCGGTATGTACCCACAGGGCCAGCCTCTTCTGCTGGGGGGCCCAGGAGCCGGCCACCTCCGGGCCCCCCGAGGCTGGCCCTGCTGTCACCCGGCTGGCGGGCGCGCGAGGGAGCACTGTCCCCTGGGTGCTCCCTCTTCAGCTCCCTCGCGCACCGCACTGAAACTGGAGCCGGAAGATGACGTCATCTTCCGGCTCCGGTATCAGTATGCGGCGCGCGAGGGAGCTGAAGAGGGAGCACCCAGGGGACAGTGCTCCCTCGCGCGCCCGCCAGCCGGGTGACCAGCAACACCACTGGACCCCAGGGAATCCCCCCAGCTCTCACACAGGTAAGGAGGCTGGGGGGATTAAATTAAAAAAAAAAAAAACAGAAAAAACGTGTGTGTGTGTTTAGTGAGTGTGTTAGTGAGTGAGTGTGTTAGTGAGTGAGTGTGTTAGTGAGAGTGTTAGTGAGTGTGTTAGTGTTAGTGAGTGTGTTAGTGAGAGAGTGAGTGTGTTAGTGAGTGTGTTAGTGTTAGTGAGTGTGTTAATGTGAGTGTTAGTGAGTGAGTGTGTGTGTTAGTGAGTGTGTTAATGTGAGTGTGTTAGTGTGTGTGTTAGTGAGTGTGTTAGTGTTAGTGAGTGTGTTAATGTGAGTGTTAGTGAGTGAGTGTGTGTGTTAGTGAGTGTGTTAATGTGAGTGTGTTAGTGTGTGTGTTAGTGAGTGTGTTAGTGTTAGTTTGTGTTAGTGTGTGTGTGTGTTAGTGTTAATGTGAGTGTGTTAGTGTTAGTGTTAGTGAGTGTGTTAGTGAGTGTGTTAGTGTTAGTGAGTGTGTTAGTGAGTGTGTGAGTGTTAGTGAGTGAGTGTGTGTGTTAGTGAGTGTGTTAATGTGAGTGTGTTAGTGTTAGTGAGTGTGTTAGTGTTATTGAGTGTGTTAGTGAGTGCGTTAGTGTTAGTTTGTGTTAGTGTGTTAGTGAGTGTGTTAGTGTGAGTGTGTTAGTGGTAGTGTGTTAGTGTGAGTGTGTTAGTGTGAGTGTGTTAGTGTGAGTGTGTTAGTGAGTGTGTTAGTGTGAGTGATTGTGTTAGTGAGTGTGTGAGTGAGTGTGTTAGTGAGTGTGTTAGTGAGAGTGTTAGTGAGAGTGTTAGTGAGTGTGTTAGTGAGTGTGTTAGTGTTAGTTTGTGTTAGTTTTTGTGTGTGTTAGTGAGTGAGTGTGAGTGAGTGTGTGTTAGTGAGTGTGTTAGTGAGTGTGTTAGTGAGTGTTAGTGAGTGTGTTAGTGAGAGTGTTAGTGAGTGTGTTAATGTGAGTGTGTTAGTGTTAGTGAGTGTGTTAGTGAGAGAGTGAGTGTGTTAGTGAGTGTGTTAGTGTTAGTGAGTGTGTTAATGTGAGTGTTAGTGAGTGAGTGTGTGTGTTAGTGAGTGTGTTAATGTGTGTGTGTTAGTGAGTGTGTTAGTGTTAGTGAGTGTGTTAATGTGAGTGTTAGTGAGTGAGTGTGTGTGTTAGTGAGTGTGTTAATGTGAGTGTGTTAGTGTGTGTGTTAGTGAGTGTGTTAGTGTTAGTTTGTGTTAGTGTGTGTGTGTGTTAGTGAGAGAGTGTGTTAGTGAGTGTGTTAGTGAGTGTGTTAGTGTTAGTGAGTGTGTTAGTGAGTGTGTTAGTGAGTGTGTGAGTGTGTGTGTTAGTGAGTGTGTTAATGTGAGTGTGTTAGTGTTAGTGAGTGTGTTAGTGTTATTGAGTGTGTTAGTGAGTGCGTTAGTGTTAGTTTGTGTTAGTGTGTTAGTGAGTGTGTTAGTGTGAGTGTGTTAGTGGTAGTGTGTTAGTGGTAGTGTGTTAGTGTGAGTGTGTTAGTGTGAGTGTGTTAGTGAGTGTGTTAGTGTGAGTGATTGTGTTAGTGAGTGTGTGAGTGAGTGTGTTAGTGAGTGTGTTAGTGAGAGTGTTAGTGAGTGTGTTAGTGTGTGTTAGTGAGTGTGTTAGTGTTAGTTTGTGTTAGTTTTTGTGTGTGTTAGTGAGTGTGTTAGTGAGTGAGTGTGAGTGAGTGAGTGAGTGTGTTAGTGAGTGTGTTAGTGTGAGTGAGTGTGTTAGTTTTAGAGTGTGTTAGTGTGTGTGTCTGTTACTGAGTATGTTTGTGTGCGTCTGTCACTGAGTGTGTGTCTGTCAGTAAATGTGTGCGTCTGTTCATGAGAGTGTGTGTGTGTGTCTAAAGCACTTACCTTTCTCCAGCGCCGGGCTCCCTTGGCGCTGGGGATCTCTCCGTCCCGATCCGCCTCTCAGCTCCGAATGCACATGCGTGGCAAGAGCCACGCGCGCATTCAAACCGCCCATATAGGAAAGCATTACTCAATGCTTTCCTATGGACGTTCAGCGTCTTCTCACTGTGATTTTCACAGTGAGAATCGCAGAAAATCCTCTAGCGGCTGTCAATGAGACAGCCACTAGAGATGGATTAACCCTCAGTGAAACATAGCAGTTTCTCTGAAACTGCTGTTTTCAGCTGCAGGGTTAAAACTAGAGAGACCTGGCACCCAGACCACTTCATTGAGCTGATTTGATCTGGGTGTCTGTAGTGGTCCTTTAAGTGTATGTGTTTATGCATGCACTGGCGTACATACCGCGGTCGCACGGGTCGCAGCCCTGCGACCAGGTGCCCGCCCGCCATGTGTTGCGGCCCCATGAGTAAGCGGGGGGGGGGCCCACAGATCAGTTTTCGCACCGGGGCCCCATGGGTTGTGTGTACGCCACTGCCTGCCATGTATCAAGCAGGGAGGGGGGACGAAAAATAAATAAAATAAGAAATAATAATAAAAAAAATAATAATAATAATAAAAAAAATAATAATAAAAAAAGGGGGTATAAGGACCACTGTGGGAGGGGGGGGGGTATAAGGACCACTATGGGAGGGAGGGGGGGTATAAGGACCGCTATGGGAGGGGGGGGATAAGGACCACTATGGGAGGGAGGGGGGTATAAGGACCGCTATGGGAGGGAGGGGGGGTATAAGGACCACTATGGGAGGGAGGGGGGTATAAGGACCGCTATGGGAGGGAGGGGGGGATAAGGACCACTATGGGAGGGAGGGGGGATAAGGACCACTAGGGGAGGGGAGGGGGAAGTAAGGACCACTAGGGGAGGGGAGGGGGAAGTAAGGACCACTAGGGGAGGGGAGGGTAAGGACCACTAGGGGAGGGGTGAGTCAGGACCACTGGGGGAGGGGGGTGAAGGAACACGGGGGTGGGGAGGTAAGGACCACTGAGGGAGGAGGAGGGGAGGTCAGGACATATGGGGGGGGGGCAAATATCCTTGCACCGGCCCTGCACACACTGCATTCATACACTGCATTCATACACACACTGCATTCATACACACACTGCACTCATACACACACACACTGCACTCATACACACACACACTGCACTCATACACACACACACTGCATTCATACACACACACACTGCATTCATACACACACACACTGCACTCATACACACGCTGCACTCATACACACACTGCACTCATACACACACACGCTGCACTCATACACACACTGCACTCATACACACACGCTGCACTCATACGCACACACTGCATTCATTATACACACACTGTAAATAAATATTCAATTAATATATTTTTTTTAGGATCTAATTTTATTTAGAAATTTACCAGTAGCTGCTGCATTTCCCACCCTAGTCTTATACTCGAGTCAATACGTTTTCCTAGTTTTTTGGGGAAAAATTAGGGGCCTCGGCTTATATTCGGGTCGGCTTATACTCGAGTATATACGGTATATCTATCTATATATAAAATGCAAATAACCGCAAATATATATATATATATAGATAAATACATATAATTACATAAAAGATTACATTAGTATGCACGTAGAATTTAAATACCTATAAATGCATATATATTAAAATTCTACGTATATATTTAAGTCATTTTTTAACATAATTATGTAATTTGATTAATTAAAATTTGATTGACATGCCTGACAACACAGGGAGAAAGTGCAGCGAATTTAATTCGCAAGCACTATATTTGACCCTGTAACTCTCCAAGACACCATAAAACCTGTACATAGGGGTACTGTTTTACTCGGGAGACTTCGCTGAACTCAAATATTAGTGTTAAAACTGGTAAATTTTATTAAAACAATGATATTTTAAGTAAAAGTGAATTTTTTTGCATTTTTTTTTCAAACAAACGGCACTTTTATGGACTATATTATTGTTGTAATATGTTTTACTGTTTTAAAACACTAATATTTGTGTTTAGTGTTTAGTGAAGTCTCCCGAGAATAACAGTACCCCTCATGTACAGGTTTTATGGTGTTTTGGAAAGTTAGAGAGCCACATATAAGGCTTGCATTTCATTTTTTTGACATTGAAATTTGCCAGATTAGTTATGTTGCCTTTGAGATCGTATGGTAGCCCAGGAATAAGAATTACCCCCATGATGGCATACCATTTGCAAAAGTAGACAACCCAAGATATTACAAATGGGGTATGCCCAGTCATTTTTAGTAGCCACTTAGTCACAAACACTGGCCAAATATTAGTTTTTTGCTTTTATCACACAAAAACAAATATGAACGCTAACTTTGGCCAGTGTTTGTGACTAAGTGGCTACTAAAAAAAGACTAAACATACCCCACGTTCAATACCTTTGGTTGTCTACTTTTTCAAATGGTATGCCATTATGGGGGTAATTCTCATTCCTGGGCTACCACACTGTCTCAAAGGTAACATTACTAATCTGGCAAATTTCAATTTGAAAATGGAACGTTCTATATTTGACCCTGTAACTTTCCAAAACAACATAAAACCTGTTAATAGGGGGTAATGTTGTACTCGTGAGACATCGCTGATTACAAATATGTGCTTTTTGTTGCAGTAAAACCTAACAGTATTATGACATGTACAGCTAAAATGTGAGGCGGAACTACAAATTAAAAAAAAAAAAATTAATTTCTCACAGTTTTTTAAATTTTATTCATAATAAATTATGTTTCATATATAAATATTTGATATAAAATGAAAGCCCTGTTTCTCCTGAACAAAATGATATATAATAAGTGTGGGTGCATATAATATGAAAGAGGGGAACTACGGGTGAACAGACATATAGCGCAAATTCCAGTTTTTGTTTATGTTTTGTTTTGATCAGAACGTGCACTATTGACTCCGTCCTGAAGGGGTTAATTGAGAATTTCTTATCTCCTGCACTGTTAATAACTTGCTAGACATTGCAGGAGTGGATGTGATTAAAGTTCAATTTACAAAGCAGGGGATACAAACTTTTAAAGTAAATGTGTTTGAAAATGAAACCATTTTTCCATGCAGGCTGTGTTAGTTACAGCCAGAAGCAAAAGTGATTTAACTCCTAAATGACAGAAAATTGTGCATTGAGACTTTGTTAAGCCCAAGTTGTATAGTATGTTGTCCCTTGAAACTTTTAATAGAAGCTATATTAGTCACTATGGTAGAAAAATGCTGACTGGTTAGTCAGTGTTCGGGAAAAGTTCTACTGCCAATCTTGTATTGTTCCAGTAAGGTATAAAATGTGAGATATGTTTTCTTTTTTGTTAAAAAAAACCTGTACAAAGCCATTGAAATGCTAAATATTTAATTACTGTAAAGATAACACACTCAGGAAAATGGTCTACTCTGATTCAGGCAGGTTTTCAGACATAATTCTCAGTAAGCTCTACATCAAATTATATTTTATTCAATAACCATGAATCGCAATACAAAACCCCCTGTTTGGATGTATATTCTTCTTTTCCATTTCTACAGACACATAATATTGACAATGAAGCATGTCTTCATCACAACATTTAAATATGATTGTATGCCTAAGTGTACAGCTATGAAAGTAGTCATTGCTTTTTTTGCATTTTCATTACACAGTGATTGAAGAAGTGATGTTGGTTGATTAGTTTCTTTTTTATTTGATTGTTTGTCATTCTCTCTTTAGGGTTTTCTATATTTACTTTTGAATACAAAGTATTAAAGTTTGGGACTTGGGACATGCATTTTTCTATTTTATATAAAACTGTTCTTTGAGGGAGTACTCCAGGCATTCATAGGTGTAATACGTAGATTAGTTTAAATTTAATGCAATACACTGGAATACGTTCAATATTGCTGTAGAAAGCAAAGTGGCTGAGTTACTTCCTAGTTTTGTGAGTACTCACTGGAGAAGCTGAAAAGAATGGGGGTTTGCAGCAAATGCAGGAACTTTAAATGTCCAAAGCAATGGAGGTTTATGAATGCCTCTATAACCTTGCATTATTTTCTATTAATACTACGTCACATTATTTATCTTGAATAACACTATATTTAGAATTAAGGAAAGGGTTAGACCATATAGTTAGTCCCTCCACTCGGGGTCAGTGCATGGATTTTTAGTTACACAATCAAGGATGCATTTTGCAGATTTTCCCCTCCCCCCCCAAAAAAATGCATCTCCACTTGTGTGTCTCTTCCCCCCAGCTCCTCTGTGTGTCTCTCTCCCCCCCCAGCTCCTTTACTTGTCTCATTCTCTTCCCCAAACCTTTTGCATTTCTCACCGTCCCAGTTTCTATGTGTATCTCCTACTCCACCCAGCCAGTGTGTGTTTTACTCCCCCAGCTCCCTCACAACAGTGTGCGTGGGGTGGCAATGTGTGTGGCGGTGTCAGTTTGTGGGGTGCTGTGTTTTAGCGTCCAGCTGCCCCACTCTTAAATACCTTTTTTTATTTGGTAATTGATTTCCTGGTGGTCCACTGGTCTCCTCCCTTGTGGTCCAGTGGTCTCCCTCCCTGGTGTTCCGGTGGTTTTGCTATTTGTCCTGCAGCTCCGCTGGGTGCTGGGTGCATTTGAAGTGTCAGTGCTGCCATGGTAACCCACGATACAGCTCTGATTGGCCAAGCTTGCAAGATCTCTACCACTTGGTCTGTAGCTGGGCTCTCTCTCCTACAGGTAGACTGAGTAGAGGGGCCCCAAGCTTTTGGGCCTCCTCCCAATGTTGCCTTATTAGAAAGACGCCTTTGTCAGCGTGCCCCTTCTGCCTCAGTTACCTGGCACCTGAATGCAGTGCACCCTGTGCACGCACCCAGGATTGGCCCTGCCATCTTTTTCCTCTTAAACTCTGTGAGTCTCTTTTGTCCCTCTTCCAGCTCCTTTGTGTGTCTGTCTCTCCCCCCAAGCCCCTTTCTGTGTCTCTTTCTCAACCCCCAGCCACTTTTGTGTGTCTTTTCCACTGGTCCCTTTGTGGTCTCTTCCCCCCTCTCTTGACTGCCAACCCTTGTTTTTTGTAATTTGTCTGCAAGGATCGTGGTATAGAATCTTCTTTATCCTCTGCCTGCTCTGACAGAAAGCTGTTCATTTCTCCCAGAGAGCAGCTTTATGTTAGACTGAGTAGAGGATAAAATAAGATCCTCTGCCATGGTCTTTGTGGCCACGCTACATGAAGTAACTGGCAGGAGGGGGAGCATTGCGCGCTTTCCTTTTCCTCGTCACTCAGACATTGTGCCTCCGGGGCTGGTGCCCCCTATGCCGCACCCTGTGCCACCTTATGGTTGCCCCATCCCTACCTCCACTGAAAATGATATGTTGAAAAGAAAGCTGGGAAAATAGAATCAAGCTGACTTTGTCTCCACAGTTCCTCGTTTGTTTCACTGGGGAGAGAATAGCAGAACTGGCCTGGGGGCTTAACACCCACTGATCTTGGGCAAGCTAGGGAAAATACATCCTGGTGCTACTTGGTTAACATGGACCCACATTATGCATTATGTCATTCAAACTGTGCAATAATGCACAGATAACATCAACACCTTGCAGTATGTTTTTTGTAAACATGATCTTCCTGATATTTCACTGCTCTTTATGCTGTTTATGGAATCATACTTTGAAATTGGATATGAAATGCATGTTTACGCTGGAATCCCAAGCTCTACACTGGAGTGACAGAAGATTCAATGGGAACTACTTCTTTTTTTTTGGCCACTTGGGTAACAAGATAGTGTGGCATGATACCTATGACTTTGAAAACACCTGCATCAGTCCCTTGTAGAAGACAGACAGAGTTATTTACTAAAATAAAAATTGTCAGGAATTCAAAGGAAATTTCTAATTTAAAGTGAACCTGTAATGACTCATGTAACCCTCTTATCCACCATTGCCATTCTCTTCACTAGAGGTCTGCATGTGCTCCACCCAGTGTCTCAATTGATTTGTCAAACCTTCTTTGTGATGCCAACTTACTGCCTTCATTGAGTGGCAAAATGTGAAATAAGTTATGTCAGACACTCGGCTCTTAAACTCCATAGCCATTGCTAACTGCATCGACTATGGCGTTCCCATAGCAACCACAGTGCATGCACGATGGTTGCTATGCTTGGAGAGTAGAATGACTACCTATGGGATGTGTCTTCTGCTCTCCCTTTTTCTCTATTCCTTGACATAGAATTGATTGACAGGTGAGAGAAAGATCTATTTTTAGTTTTTTATCCCAATCTATACATATGCTAGCATCATCTAGAGATTGAAGTTTAGGCACTTTAGCAAGAGCAAAAGTTATAATTGGCATAACTGGTACATTTTAAAGTTGTTGAACTGGTAGCATATCTGATTGAGAGAATGTATGCAGTTCAGCTACTCTGGCCGTAGGTTTGAAATTCACGTTGAATTCTGAACAATTCTCACGTTAGTAAATACTTCTGTAATTAGAAATGTGGTACTCTATAATGATACACTATATAAACGTTTATCCAAAATCTGCATTTTAATGTACTCTACACACACTGCACAAAAGTGAAAATGCAGATAATGTAAACCCTTAAACAGTTAATTAATATCTTAAACTAGAAGAGAACTCTTATCCGATAAATTTGTATCTGTTGGGCTATGTGATAAATCTCCATTGCATGTTTATCTGTGCAATCTGTAAAGGAAGAGAATTAACTAGTGACAAGGTCATATACTAAAGTGAGAAATGTCTAGAATTCAGAGTGGATTTAAAGCAGATTTCAAATTTAAGGCTAATATAGCGGAATTGAAAACAATTCTACAAGTTACAATGTTTTCAGTTCGCCTATTCTGGATAAAATCTGAAGTTCACTTTGAATTCACAACACTTCACACTTTGGAAAACACTTCACACTTTTGGCATTAACTGGGCTAAAGTTTTCTCGTGCAAGTGATCTATAATAGAGATGTTACATTTTAAGTAATGTAGGTGAGATGAAAAGACAACATGGCTTCTGACCGCTGTATAATACTTTTTCTTCTAGAAAAAAAAGTATGTAATTGTTACACAATGAAATTACATTTCCCTATATGTTGAAAACTATGCATTATATTATTACTGAATTGGAGTTTATGAAAGGGCTGCACATACAATAAATACATGCACACCGTCATCAAATAGAAATAATTCTGAATTTAGTTTTTACCATTACAATCCAAAAGAAGAGTCACAGGACACTATATTTATGTAAATAAGAACTGGTTAGCCATCTCGCATAGGGTTATCCTCCAAAGTGTAAACAGGCAGTAAATCAAATTGAATTAAAAGAGAAATTCAAAATTTAGGTCACACATTTTTTGTGTTAGCCAATATACCCTTCAAGAAGATGTCATGGATTTTCATGGTGTGTGCATCCATTGCATCTGTCTGCATGGAAAATTAGTGCATAAAGCACAATGAGCAGCTGGTGTCTATAGCATGTCCATGCAAGCCTTTCAATGTAAACGCTGCCTAGTAACACCTCTAGTGACGATCACTCAGACAACTACTAGAAGTGCTTCCTATTTCAGTGCCGCGCTGTGTTTAGCACCTACATTCAGTGTCAAGTGTCACCGTGCTCTGCATGGAAACACTGAATGCTACCCATAGAGGTGCATTTATTCAATACATCTGTATGAGGAGATGCTGACTGGTGCAGTGTTCTGCTGTGCATGCGCAATAGCCTCTCAATGCTTCCTATGGGAAAGCATTGGATTGGATGAGATTATCAACACTGATGATACTAGCCGTGGAGACAGGACCAGCCAAGGCAATACATGTTTGTATTCCTAACACTAAAGTGTTCCTTTAATTTAATTCTAATAGGATGGAACCCTAATTTTTTATTAAAAAAATAATCAAAGCTATGACTTTATATTTTATATCACATGTATACCAACTTGCTTCAAATCCTGCTTAAGATTGAAAAGCTATGTGAAGCTAGGTTAACAGTGCTTAAACATTACCCATAACCCCCCTTGCTACTTAGTGTCTATTGCTTTATAGGGAAAAACATGAAATAGAATTTGGCAACTAGGAATCAGTTAGTTCATCCAAAAATCTCACACTTCATTTTTAAAATGTAAGTTTATGGTGATGATAACCAGTGTCAAGCAACGTTAAACTCTAAACTGTAAAGCTCATATTAAGTTTTATAATATTTTTTTTTCTTCAGTCATAAGATCATATTATCATGTAAAATCTAAGTGTGATGCATTTATCAGACAGGACATGGCTGTTTAGCACATGATGTTGGCAGTCTCATTTTTTTTTTCGACACTGGGCTATATCACTTTACCTTACACCCAATGATATAAAACACAAAAGGAAACGTGCCACTTGGTAAACATCAAGCTTCTCATGAAAACATACCAAAATTATGTGTGATTGTCCTGCAATTGAATGTGAATTTAAAATAGTTTCCATATTAAAAGACCACTAAATGCACACAGAGCAGTTTATCTCAATGCAGTGGAACTGGAGATTTAACCCCGCTATGTAAAAAATAGCAGTTTTGTAGAAATTGCAATGTTTAAATTGCAGAGTAAACACACCTTTAGTGGCTAGAGACAGCCACTAGAGATGCTTCCTGAGTGAAATTCAATCATGTGACCAAATGCAGCTCAATGCTTTTGACTGACTGGTAGCTATCCAGTGCACCTTGCCCCCAATGCTCTTCCATAATGAACATTGCATTGGACATTCAATGGAGTATATTCGAAGCATGGGCTTGTCACCAGTGGGGTACCTCAGGGATCTGTACTTGGGCCCATTCTCTTTAATATTTTTATTAGTGATATTGCAGAAGGTCTTGATGGTAAATTATGTAACAGGGTTGATGTTCCGGGAGGGATAAGCCAAATGGCAAGTGATTTAGGTAAACTAGACAAATGGTCAGAGCTGTGGCAGCTGACATTTAATGTGGATAAGTGCAAGATAATGCATCTTGGACATAAAAACCCACGGGCAGAGTACAGAATATTTGATAGAGTCCTAACCTCAACATCTGAGTAAAGGGATTTAGGGGTATTTATTTCAGATGACTTACAGGTAGGCCGACAATGTAATAGAGCAGCAGGAAATGCTAGCAGAATGCTTGGTTGTATAGGGAGAGGCATTAGCAGTAGAAAGAGGGAAGTGCTCATGCCATTGTACAGAACACTAGTGAGATCTCACTTGGAGTATTGTACGCAGTACTGGAGACTGTATCTCCAGAGGATATTGATACTTTAGAGAGAGTTCAGAGAAGGGCTACTAAACTGGCTCATGAATTGCAGGATAAAACTTACAATGAAAGGTCAAAGGAACTTAGCTTGGAGGAAAGACGAGACAGGGGGATATGGTAGAAACATTTAAATACATAAAGGGAATCAACACAGTAAAAGAATAAAAAGAATAAAAACTACCACAACAAGAGGACATAGTCTTAAATTAGAGGGGCAGAGGTTTAAAAATAATATCAGAAAGTATTACTTTACTGAGAGGGTAGTGGATGCATGGAATAGCCTTCCAGTGAAGTGGTAGCGGTTAACACAGTAAAGGAGTTTAAACATGCGTGGGATAGGCATAAGGCTATCCTAACTATAAGATAAGGCCAGGGACTAATGAAAGTATTTAGAAAATTGGGCAGGCTAGATGGGCCGAATGGTTCTTATCTGTCGTTACATTCTATGTTTCTATTCACTGTGCAATAAAAGCAAGTAGAAAGCTTTTTTCTTTTTTTTTTTAACTAATTTTTTTTTGCACACGGGGGAGTAAATCTAATTAGGGAGTAGGGCAGGATAGCATTGGGAATGGTATGGTGTTCTTTTAAGAAAGTGGGATTACAAATTAATTTCCTGCCTGCTACAGTCTAACGATCTGTGTTTAATGGTTTGGTAGAAGCAAATATGCCAGGGAAACCTGAGACCCAGTTTTAACCACACAATCAATAATATTACATAACATTAAGCTTCACTGGAAAAAGGAGATGCAATCTAAATAAACTTGTTTCTAATGTGTTATTTTCACCGAGAACTGTATAGTATTGTATTACAGAAAGAGTTTAGAGTATTCGTAAACTAACATCAGCCTGTTTTTAAGATCATACATTATAGAGTAACAACTAAAGTATGGCAACATATAACAATGCTGGTGATTAGTATTCCAAGGGCAAGCACAGTATAAAAACATACCAGTAGCCATCTGCAAAAGAGAAAGCAAAGATTTCTTACATTTATAGTCTCTATGTAAAGGAATAAATTCACTAAACGGTAATTTGTAGTAAAAGCTTACTAAATTGCAAAATTCAGACTTAAATAGCAGAGCTGTAACTATTGCTGAGCTGGGGAGTTTTTCCAAATCATCTACTTGGGCCTACATTTTTTAGTTTGGTTTCGAAATCACTTCCAGTGTGAGGCAGGACAAAACAGTTGCTATAGTGAAGCAGGGATCAAACAGTTATTTTTATAATGGGAGGTAGGTAATGCAACACAAATCTCAGTTGTTTTAGGAATGTCTTGCAGGTTGATCTACAATACAAGAGAATCACAGTGATCACTAGCTGGTCGATGTTTTCCACTATACGGTATATTTTTAAACAAGTAGCACAGCTATTGGTACATGTCACAGTTCTAAAGGTGAAGCCCGTGGTACTGCTGGTAGCTATCCAGAAATATACCATGGGCCATTCACTGATAAATGAAGGTGATCACGCTTGCCAGTACTTCCATAGAGCACTTGGACTAGGCCCCTTTCTCAGCACACTCATACAAATAATAATGATTATTATGCTGAATTACCACTTATTATCGTTATCTGTATTATTAGACACTGCCTTATCATTATAATTACATCCAGCCTGCATGACGGTGCCTGGCTCAACAATCCCCACTCCCCAGCAAGCTCTCCGATAGTCAGCACTGTCCAAGTTGGATGAAATTGACATTAATAAGGAGGAAATGTAAATTCTGCAATATCAATGAGGCTGCAAAGGGGACAGTCTCTGGGTGCCAGGGAGAACCTCATATTTTTGTCAAACCTCTCCTTACTATTTTAGAAAATATAGGGTACAGCACCTAGAGATCAGAGGCAACATAACCACTACAGTAGTTGTTCTGCTGCCTATAGCGTACCTTTAAAGAGAATATGGCAGTGTTCAGTAATCACATGTTTCATCTTCATGATATTGAAATGTTTGCTATGGGGGTAATACATTTTTCATTATTAACTCATTCTGTACTATGTACTCTTATGTCCTCTATATGTTTTGCTTTTTGGCCATTTGCCTTGTTGTAGCATTCCTACTGCTAACTAACTTCTTTGTGTAAGTACAACCATCTAGGCACTGATTGACAGCACATTGCTGCTCATGTTTTCAAGCAGGGCATCGGTGAGCAGCTTTTTAATGTGTTTGTCAGGATCAAGGACTTTTAAAGAGCATCCTACTTTTTAAAGTCAGATAAAGTCTTATTTTGTTTTCCAATATTTGAAGCACTCATCTTGGGATGACCTCATCTCACCTCTTTAACTACATTTTATTTAAATGTCAATGGAAAAGTCAAACAGCATTGGATACACCTAATTTAATTGCTTCCTTTATAATGGGTGATGAACATAAGAACATGATTCAGTTTTATTTTCCTTGTGGGTAATTCTAAACAGTTTTTCAACAAAAATTACATACTGTAAAAAAAAAAAACTTTTTATACCTTATTCATGGCTTTATTTTGCCTTTGATGTGGAATGCTGCATGTAAATGAAAAATAATCAGTATTATTGTATTTCTAATAGTCACTTGTATAGCAAAGGTAACCTATCAGTAACATGCCCTTCAATTTTCTCTCCCCACTCCTGTGAGAGCTTGAAACCCCATCAAGCAAACATTTATGAACTTTTATCAAGAATACTCAGTCTGTTCTTTTCAACTATAGGAATAACAAAGTGACCTGACATCCTACAACACATTTGAGCATATTCTCTGGACGGATCTCCCTGCACAGTCTATGTAACTATTACAATCGTGGTAATTATTAGAGGGATTAAAAGCATGGTGTTAACCAGATGTGATGAAGGAATCAAAATAGCATTGTACAATAAATAGAGTTGTTGAGTAATTGAGTTTTCATGACACTATGGACCCTTCAGTATTTATTAAACAAAGATGGACAAATAATAATCTAAAAACCACAAAGGAGGAACATATCATTGTTTTCTGTTTTAAATAGTAGTGCACAAATGTAAAAGAGGGGAGCAACCAATGGAATCTGCTGGATGGTTTCTATGGTGATTGCCCAATTTTAAAACTTTAACCACTTTTCAGAACAGAACATTTTGTTAAATCTCTCAAAAGAGTTTTATTTGCGAAACTGTTGGCTTCATCCACTAAACTGGTGGACTGCAGCTGTGCAGTAATATGCAGGCTAGGGACATCAATGATCCCTCCACAAATGGATCATCCTAGTTGTAATGGACTACTCTGTGTGTTATAATTGGACCAGTGCAATATTTTATTCTCTGTGTAGTTTGGCCATGATGCTGGAGGCCCCATAATTAGTAACCAAGTTGGTTGAATATGTGGATAAAGTCGAGGATAGGAACTTACATCATATCCATGGCCCCAGTGTACACAGAACCTGAGTGTTTGTTTCCTGTTTCCTGTCCTTGTTGGTTCCCTGACTTTACTTGCTCTTCCGACTTCGCTGAGCTGAGTAGGGTTAGGTTTAGTAGTAGGAGTAAGGTTAGGGATGGAGGTACCTTAACTCTACTCCTAACCCTAACCTAACCCTACCCATAACCCAACCACTATCCCTAACCCTACCCCAACCCCAATCCTACCGCTAACCGTTTTGCCACTTTTCAGAAGTCCGAAGCACTTCCGAAATTAGGCACTTCGGTTCGGTTTGGCACTTCCAAAATTAGGCCATTAGGCACTTCAGACATTGGGAAGCATCCAAATGTCCGAATGTCCTAAATTCATCCGAATTTCCATTCGGACCGAACCGAATTGCACATGTCTAGTGGACGCTCATATGTATGCACTAGGAATATATCTTAATGTATATACTAATGTACTGGTACATAAGAGCTTCTGCACTAGATTATATCTCATACACACTTCCACATGCTCCATTCATTTAAGTAATTTAAAAGGTATCTCTTTATTATGAATACATTTAGATTTCTTTAATTTTAAATACATTCAGAAACACATAGAATGAAGCCAATCCAACATTACATATACAGAACAAAAACTAAGTATTTGCAGGGGTTCAGTTTGTACTTTGTAAAGGATTTATGCATCAGTATTTAGATGGTTTACAATCATATTAAGAGTCTCAGAGTGGGAAACCGTTACGTAGGTTTGTGTTACTGTTCAAGCAGACAAGCCACCCAGAGAATGTGCTTCTAAATCCAATATTGTTGATGTCAGGTGAAGAATGAAATTGAATGAAAGGCCAACAGGGCAAGGTACCACTACTAAGCCACCTCTCAGATGATGCATGTGTTTAGGCATGTATGCGAGGGAGATAGTGGAAAGGCGCTGACAGAGGGGAAACAATTTGCAGGTTTGAAGGAATATTATAAAAAAGAAATGAAAACAGGAAAGAAACGGAAGCACGTTAAGAGAACATTTCTGATTATTGATTTAAAATGTGTTTCATTGAAATTACGAATATCTCACATTTAGAGAGGAAGCTAGCATGTAAGCAGCTGCTTTTGAATTTTGTTGGTCATAGGATTCTGTATGGGAAAGAAAGGAGAGATAGGCTCAATACGTACACAGCTTTGTAATATTACATATTTAGAATGTCTTTAACGGGATATGAAAATATATGAATCACCTTCCTAATTGGTTTGTTTTTTTGGAGGGGCAGGTGAACGTTTTAGCAGCTATAAGACTGGCCTCTGGTTTAGTGACAACATAGAAGGATTTTTTCTTATTATTTTGCCATCTAAGATCTGTCCAAATTGTAGGTGGACAGTTTTGCCTCCTCTCCCTTAATCTGGAGAGGGTCTGAGCTGAAACCATGGACATGCAGATGTTGTACACAGGATTCGACTGTGAACAGTGTACTGTATGCATGTTTTTAGCTTACTCAGATATTCTAATGCAGATCTAAGAATTTCTGTCCTTTATAATGAATGGTAGTATCATGCATGTCAAGGATATGGCTAATTTTAATAAAAGGCTTCTTTCTTGCACATGGATAACTTATCTGGAACACAACATGAATTGAACCATTATGTTGATTAGATTTCTAGGTCTCTTCAGTATAGTATAGATCATTGTCAGTCAGTTAATAATTGATCCAAAAAAACAACAACAATTTTTAAAGCACATTTAATAGATTAAAGTGATGAACAGTGACTTGGGATAAATCTGAGAATTGGGAAATTGAAAATTTAAGTCTGAACTACATAAAAAAATGTTCCTCCAATAGTAACATTTTTTTTTTTTTTAAACTTATGTTGGGTACTTTTATCACTGGTGTACAAAGTATATTGTGTCTGTGTGTGTACCTGTATTTCTGTGTATTTATTTTTGAGTGTGTGCCTCAGTATGACTGAATGTGTCTGTAAACGTGGGATTATATGTGTCTTTATGTGAGTATCTGTGGATGATCTGTATGATTGTGTGATATCGGTGTGCATTTGTGTGATTGTCGTTTTTTTTTTTTTTATCCAATTATTGTCACTAATTTTCTTTAATCTTTTTGTATTTTAAGTATCTGTCTTATACATACATTTTATGAATGGGATGCTATTGACTGGCTTAGAGCAGGGGTTCCCAATAAATTGTTCCCATGGAATCCTTTAACATAATGTGCTAACAACATGGAACCCCCAAATTTTTTGCAGCCGTAGTGCAGATAGTAAACAGATAGTAGTACTTAGGAGCAGATGTGCTATTGTCTGTACAGTAGATGTTTGTATATAATGTTAGCGTTTTGATACAGGGGTGTGTTTGTATGTAATGTTTGCATTTGCGTGCAGGGGTGTGTTTGTATGTAATGTTTGCATTTGTGTGCTGGGGTGTGCTTGGATGTAATCTTGGCTTTTAAATGCGGATGTACATGTGTGTGTAGTATTAGTGTTTGAGTGAAGGGTGTGTTTTTGTATGTAATGTTTGTATTTGCATGGGTGTGTTTTCATGTTGTGTTGGTGTTTGATTGCTGGGATGTATGCACATATACTGCCATGTACATACATGTACACATACTGACATATGACACAGAGATGTACACACACTTTCTCACATACACACACTCAGATGCACACAGTGACACATACACAAATCTTGACCCACAGATGCACACAATGGCACATACAAACACACTGATACACACATACTGACATATACACACACAGACACATACACACACCTTGACACACAGGTACACACACTGTCATATACACTGACTCACACACACACACATATACACATTGGCACATATAAAAAAACACTGATACACACTTGCACATACACACACACAGATGCACAAAGACACGCATAGTGACACATACACACACACAATCTGATATACATCAGAGCCACCCTCATTTTAATTTACCTTGTGGTCCTGGGGATGTTGGCTGAGGCTGATAGGAGTGAGCTGCTTCATACTCACTCCAGCCTCTCCTCTGCCATTCATGCTGCTCCCTCTCTGACCTGCCATCTCCAGCCTCCTCCTCCCTTCTTACTGTGTGGCAGCAACTCTGTGAAGCTGGGAGGAAGTGCTGTCACTTCTTCCCGGCCGGTACTACAGGGGCCCGGTCATGCTCATGAAGGGCCGCGGCACCCTACCAGACCCCTGTTAAGCGATCAAATCGCTGCAGCCATTTTGTTTGGCGAAATTATAGCGGAACCCCATTTTTGTTCTCGCGGAACCCCGGGGTTCCACGGAACAGCAATTTGGAAACGCTGGCTTAGAGCATCAGCAAACCGATCTATCCAATCAGTGGTGCCTCTGCCCAGCTACACTCCATGCTGTCTGAAACTCAGAAAGCGTGGGGGAACTGCATATTCAGCACTGTAGGCAGCCTTTGGGGTTAAACCATTCTACAATGGTTTAATCCCTTAAGGTAAAAAAGCACCCAGGGGCCTTCTTGCACCATACCAACTTTATTTTGTTTTTAGGGGGAGTGTTCCTTTAAGCTACTATCCAGAAACCATCAGCCACCATCTGCCTTGTTGACCACTACACCTGTTTTTGTTTTGTTTTGTTTTTTCCCATGCACAGCACTCTCAATGAAAGCAATATGATTGGTTTACAGATCTCAGCTATTTCCTTGTCCCTGTAGAAAGTGATGTGTTTCTTATATAACCAACATTACTTCTTCTGTAGTTATTACCACCCAAGTCTTTTCTATCCATGATGGATTCATATGGATAATTTGGAAGTAACCTTTCCAGTTGATCACATCGGTAACATTTCACCAGGTTTTGGGTGCAGGGAGAAAATATTTTACAGCATCACCATTTTGTTATGGTTGTGGCAGTAGATCCCATACCATAGCCTTTTGGAGAGGCTTGAAGACAAGCCTCTTGGCCACAGACTATGGACTATTCATTGTTACTTGATAACTCAGCAGCACCCTCTACTGACTGATTGGATGTGTGTATATTTGCATAATCCTGGTATGCAAATTAGGGCAACCAAATACACAGTTATATGCCTATATTGTTGCTTTGTATTGTGTTGGAAATGTTATTTGTATTATATAATTTATGTATTAATTATAATTGCTCGTTCTCCAGTGTTCTGTATATTTGAATTTTAAGCGTTTGTCACCACATGTTTAAATACGAATCCCCAAAGCTCATTCCTTTTTCAAAACTAAAGAATGCTATGCTATTTTCTTTTGGAACTGTGTGTCCTGTGTCTAATTTCTTCAGAGAATCCCGGTAACAGTCTTTGGACCTGTTGGCTGGCTGCATGGTCCCTGTAGCATGGGATAAAGTCAAAGAGCTAGGCCTTAAAACCACAAGTGCCTTTATAAAGGCAGGAGCTAATTCCATTACAGGAAGAGGTGGGGATACCTGCCTGGAAAAAGAGCTGCAGAGGAATAGGCATAGGAGATGATACCTGCCTGGAAGGAGATAGCTGCAGCCTGGTCAGGTGGAAGAGCTCTGCAGAGACCCTATCAAGCTTCGGCCTCTGTAACTGTATAATTTCGGGGTCTCTGTGGCAGCGGCTAGGAAGCAGACTAAGCAGAGGTACTTGGTCAGAGTACGAGAGTTCCATTACAACAGTTACTCTATTTAGTGTCCATTCAGATGTCACACAAGCAGGTGGACCTCACAAATAAAGGGATTTCCAACCACTAAAACCATTGCAGCGCAATGTAGTTGTTATGAGGCAATGACTATTTGGACTAACCACCTCAGAGCCTACATCCTACAATTAACCATACAGCAACAAAAAGACTGAACTTAGAGCGATTATACAGTACCAGGAAAACAAAGCCGTTTTCCTGGCACTATAGGCTCCTGCAGTGCACCCCTCCCTCGCACCTCCCCTCCCGCGGTGCTGCAGGGGTTAAAACCCCTTCAGCCACTTACCTAAATCCAGCGTCGATGTCTCTCGGCACTGGGTCAAACTCAGCCCATGCTCCTCCCCCGTCGTCAGCCAACAGGGGAGACCTAATGTGCATGCGCAGCAATGGCCGCTCTCGCATTAGGATTTCCCCAAGGAAACCATTTATTAATGCTTTCCTATGGGGAAAAATCTGACGCTGGAGATCCTCATGCACAGCGTGAGGATGTCCAGCATCAGATAACAGACCAAAGGTCCGTTTCAAACCAGGAAGCCCTCTAGGAAGTGTGTAAATATCTGTGTCTGTGTATCTGCATGTGTGTCCGTGTATATATCTGTATGTGTTATATGGTGTGTATCTGCATGTATGTCAGTGTGTGTTTGTGTGAATGAGACACATTGAGGAGCATGAGTGTGACACAGAAAGGAGCTGGGGGCTGGGGGAGTGAGATGTATTGGGGGGGCCCCAGGGCAATTTTCGCACCTGGGCCCTGTGGTTTCTAGTTACGCCTCTGGACATTCGACATTGCACCCAGACCACTTCAATGAGCTGAAGTGGTCTGGGTGCCTACAGTGTCCCTTTAAGGTGTAGAGAGAGCTCTTGTTGACACTCACCTGAAAACTCTTAAGGAGCATTGCCACTACAGATGTAGTGCTGATGTTGATTAGAGCACTTAGACAACACCAAGAAGCTATAAACAAGCCAAAGTGAATATGCATGTCATGTGCACATTTTAAAGACTGATTGAAACTAAATCTGGACAAATGAAAACTCTGTGTTCAGAGATACATAAAGAGTTATATTAATCATGGGTAATTCAACTAAATTCATTATATTTATGTAGATTTAAATAATAAAACAAAATCATGCTATTGCCAGAAATACATGTATTTTAAAATTATGTGGCACAATCCTTATTCTTCTTATTGTTGTATTACTTGTTTTGCTTTTTAACTTACCTAATTAAATTTTTAATCTCAAATATTTTATCCAGCCAGTGCCGGACTGGGAGAAAAATTCGGCCCGGGCATTTTTTTAGCACAGCGGCCCACTAAGGGGGCGGGGCAGAGAGGGTGTGTTAAGCCATCACCAATGACAAACACGCCCCCTCTCAAAGTGAGCGTTGGGTCAATGCTCTTCCAGGGCAGAGCTCTGCTAAAGAGCTCTAGCATGAGAAAAAATGCCCTGTATTTGTTCTGCACAGTGCAAGCAAATTTAATAACATGCTTGCACTGTGCTTCCTTGCAACTTGTCTCTGGTGTCTCTATAAATGGATACCAGGAGACAAAAGGGCCAGGAAAGAGTATTGTGCGTGTGTTTGGACCCTGCTTGTGGTATGTGTGTAGAGTGAGCTGATTGTGGTGTGGTATTGTGTAATAAGGTCGGTTTTAGTCGTGTTGTGTTTGTGGTGTAATGTAATGCATATGTGGCTAGGGGCTGTAGAGAATGTGTGTATAGGGGATGTAGTAAGTGTGTGCATACAGGCTATAGTGTGTGTGTGTGTGTGTATAGGTGATGTAGTGTTTGTAGGGGTTGTAGAGAGTGTGTGTTTAGGGGTGTAGCATGTGTTTGTTTACAATTAATCTAGTGTATGCATAAGGGATCCAGAGTGTGTATGTTAGGAATGTAGTGTGTGTGTCTATACAGGAGTCTAGTGTGTGTTTGAAGGACCCAGAATGTGTAGGAGATCTAGTGAGTGTGTGTATATAACGGAATCAGAGTGTATATAGGGATCTAGTGTGTGGATATGATCCAGAGTTGGGTAAGGGATCTAGTGTGTGTCTGGAATGTAATGTGTTTAGGGGTGCAGTATGTGTGTGAGGGGTGCTGTAGTGTGTGTGTGTGTATATATATGTATAATATAAATATGTTTGGAAGTATTGTGTGTGTGTGTGTGTTGGGGTTCTGTGTGTATGTGTGAGGGGTGCAGTGGGTGTCTGTGAGGGGTGTAGTGTGTATGTGAAGGGTGCAGTATGTGTGTGTGATGGATGCTGTGTTTGAGTGGTGCTGTGTGTGATGTGTGTGAGGGTTCTGTGTGTGAGGGTGCTGTGTGTGAGGATGCTGTGTATGTGTGTGAGGGTGCTGTGTGTGATTTGTTTAAGGGTGCTGGGTGTGTGATTTGTGTGTGAGACTGCTGTGTTTAAGGGTGCAGTGTGTGTGATTTGTGTGTGAGGGTGCTGTGTGTGATTTGTGTGTGTGGGTGCTGAGTGTGATGTGTGTGAGAGTGCTGAGTGTGAGAGTGCTGTGTGTGATGTGTGTGAGTGCTGTGTGTGATGTGTATGAGAGTGCTGTGTGTGCTGTGTGTGAGAGTGCTGTGTGTGAGAGTGCTGTGTGTGGTGTGTGAGAGTGCTGTGTGTGCTAAGTGTGTGGGTGCTGAGTGTGATGTGTGTGTGTGGGTGCTGAGTGCGATGTGTGTGAGAGTGCTGAGTGTGAGAGTGCTGTGTGTGATGTGTGTGAGTGCTGTGTGTGAAAGTGCTGTGTGTGATGCGTGTGCTGTGTGTGAGAGTGCTGTGTGTGATGTGTGAGAGTGCTGTGTGTGCTGTGTGTGAGAGTGCTGTGTGTGAAAGTGCTGTGTGATGTGTATGCTGTGTGTGAGAGTGCTGTGTGTGCTGTGTTTGAGAGTGCTTTGTGTGCTGTGTGTGAGAGTGCTGTGTATGAAAGGGCTGTGTGTGCTGTGTGTGAGAGTGCTGTGTGTGCTGTGTGTGAGAGTGCTGTGTGTGCTGTGTGTGCATGTTAAAAGGGATTTTGTGTTGGGGTGTCAGGGTATTTATATCGGCAGACATTTTGTGCTATGATAGAAATTAAAGTGTATATTGCCTAAATCACTCTGAACAGAGCAGACTCCATTTTGTTATCTTCAAGCTAACAAAAGACACAAGATTTCTATCCCTTATGTAAAACTAACCACTTTGCCAGAGCTAAGGAATGCTTAGTATATACAAACCCAGTGGCGTACACACACTCTATGGGGCCCTGGTGCGAAATTGATCCGTGGGCCCCCCCCTACCGTGAACCTCTCCCCCCTGACTGTGGGCCCCTCCCCCCCGAAACATACATACAGACACAAACACATACCCCCGACAGACACATACATACATACACACATGCAGACACATACATACAGAGACACACACGCAGACACATACATAGACACACACACATACACAGACATACAGAAACAGACACACACACACAGAGACAGACACACAATCATACATACACAGACATACATACAGATACACACACACACACACACACACACAGAGACAGACATACACACAGAGACACAGACACACATATGGATACACACACTCAGAGACACATACATACATACACACATGCAGACACATACATACAGAGACACACACGCATACACAGACATACAGAAACACACACACACACACACACACAATCATACATACACAGACATGCATACAGATACACACACACACACACAGACAGACATACACACAGAGACACAGACACACATATGGATACACACACAGAGACACAGACATAAATACACACAGACACATATACACAAAATGTTTCCTACCATGTGTGCGTCCAGTGATGGCTCAGCCTGATGGGAGTCAGAGTTCCCACTCTGACTCCCTCCTCCTTTCAGTTTCCTCCCGCGCGGGCTGTCAGTATGCTGGGAGGAGTGACGTGCGGTCACTTCCTCCCAGCGTGTGATGTCATCACAGGGGGCCCGGTCGCGCTCTTAAAGCGCCCAGCGCAGACTGGGCCCCCTTACAATCCATGTCCATCGGGTGGCCCTGACAGCATGGGCCACCCGATGGACCCCTTGACATGCGGCCCCGGCGGTTTGCCGCACGGGCCGGGGCCGCAAAGCGTAGCAGCTGCTACCCGGTCGCGGGGGGGCCGCAGGGCGGCCGGGCCCCCTGGAGTGCCGGGCCCGGTCGCAGCTGCGACCCCTGCGACCGCGGTACGTACGCCACTGTACAAACCTATTGATAAGAGATGAGAACGGGGGATGGACAGACTGTCTAAATGCTAATGGAATATAATCAATCCTAAACCCAGACAATTATGACAGAGAAGATTAAATAATTAAATTTTACTTTCAATATTGTATAAGATTCCCATTGTAAGAGAAAGGTGAAACTTAGTTTACGAACTGTCATATTAGAAATTACAGCAGTAATTGGAGACACATAGTCTGAAGAAAGCCTAAAGAAACTCTTTGATCTGACAGAAAACTTAAATTATAAAGAACCATAAAGATAAGGTAAATGACGTCAAAATAGCCACCAGGAAAAGTTAACTCTTTCCTGGATAGGAATGTTTAGTGGGACGAGACTGCCCTCTATAGACCAAATACTTAAATTGCTATCTGGAAGGTAACCACACCTCCAGTTTTCTATTGGTCTATCACCTAGTGACGAACAGAGAATTTTTCCCTTTAAAAGTTAAGACAAAGGGAAGAGAGAGATGCAAAGGAAGCAAGAAAGTAAGCAAAGAATCAAAGGGCTAAGCAGTCGGGGGAAGGAGTCAGAGGAAGCAGTCGGAAGCAGGCTAAGTCAGGAGACCGAGAAAGAGACCCATGACAAACATTCCTTGACACTTATCTACCTGAGAACATCTGATGAGAACATCTCTTTAACTGGTAATTATACTGGTTTCATTTAATTAATCTAAATTAATTACAATTTTCTAATAGCATGATTTATGACTGGATAAATCACGATCAGATTTCGATATTTAGAAATCTTAGTTACTAAAGAATATATAATTAAGCATTCTATTCTGCAGATAGAAAGAAATAATTATATATATTAATGTGACATATCACATTATGTCCCCCCCACTCCCCCCCCACTCCCTTCTTACCTTTACCCTGGGAGAGGGGGACCCGCATGGTGGTACCAAGGAGAGGCGGGGGGGAACGGCAGTCGCACATCATCCCTGGTGGTCCAGTGGGTGAGTGAACTCTAGCCTGCGGGCTAGAGTTCACTCTCGCGATATCTGGTCGTTGCCATGGCAACGATCCGGATCTCGTGAGAAGAACCAGGCGGAGCTGCAAGCTAGAGCTCCGCCGGGTCCTCTCCCTCCCCATCCGCAGGTCTATTAAAGTGGGCTGGTGAGGGAGATTTTTGATCTCCTCACCGGCCCTTCATGGAATACAGCGGGGCCGGCGCTCGGATAGTGCCGGCCCTGCATAGACCGGCAGGGGAGATCCTGGGACCTCCCCTGCCGGCCTCGGCCCATGGCCGCTGCGGCCCACCGGGCATTTGCCCGGTGGGCCCGATGGCTAGTCCGGGCCTGTATCCAGCTGTTATCTGTGACCAGCATTTGTGCTTGTGAACATCCTATTATTTTCATTCTATTGCTCTTGAGGTATTTCCTAAAAATTTGTTATTTTGCATTATAAGTGGAGATATTAACGTGCAAGCTAGGTTAGACTGACATTATATTTTTCTCCACTTACATTCAGTAAATTGTAATATATACACTGAACTAAATTATAAACGCAACACTTTGGTTTAGCCCCTATTTATCATGCGCTGAACCCAAAGATCTGTGAGAGTGCACAAAAGGCCTATTTCTCTCAAATATTGTACACAGATCTGTCTAAATCTATGTTAGTGAGCACTTCTCTATTGCAGAGATAATCCATCCACCTCACAGATGTGGCATATCAAGATGCTGATTAGACAGCATTATTATTGCACAGGTGTGCCTTAGGCTGGTCACAATAAAAGGCCACTCTAAAATGTTCAGTATTACTGTATTGGGAGGTTCTGGGGGGGTCAAAAACTACCGTATTTATTCGAGTATATAAATTTTGTACCGATTTTTAATCTAAAATTAGGGGTGCGCGTTATACTCGAATAAATATTACAAGCCCGGCGGTCCTGGGGTGGCGGGCAGCAAGCGTTTACTCACCTCCCTGCAGCTCCTCCAGCTCCCCAGTGTAAATCTCGTGAGACCCGCAGACAGCTCTGACGGCCGCGGGTCTCGCGAGATTTACACTGGGGAGCTGGAGGAGCTGCAGGGAGGTGAGTAAACGCTTGCTGCCCGGCGGTCCTGGGAGGTATTATCGGAGCACCCACTCCCTCCCTTCTGCTGGGCTAATATTTATTCGAGTATAACGAGCACCCCTAATTTTCGATAAAAAATCAGTACAAAATTTTATACCGATTTTTAATCGAAAATTAGGGGTGCGCGTTATACACGTGTGCGCGTTATACTCGAATAAATACGGTAGTTAGTATCTGGTGTGACCACGATTCGCCTTACGCAGTGCAACACATCTCCTTAGCATAAAGTTGATCAGGTTGTTGATTGTGGAATGTTGGTCCACTCCTCTTCAATGGCTGTGCGAAGTTGCTGAATATTGGCAGGACCTGGAACACGCTGTCGTATACACTGATCCAAAGCATCCCAAACATGCTCAATGGGTGACATGTCCAGTGAGTATGCTGGCAATGCAAGAACTGGGATGTTTTCAGCTTCCAGGAATTGTGTACAGAACCTTGCAACATGGGGCCGTGCATTATCATGCTGCAACATGAGGTGAGGGCCGTGCATGAATGGCACAACAATGGGCCTCAGGATATTGTCATGGTATATCTGTGCATTCAAAATGCCATCAATAAAATGCACCTGTGTTCGTTGTCCATAACATACGCCTGCCCATACCATAACTCCATCGCCACCATGGGTCACTCGATCCACAACGTTGACATGTTGACATCAGCAAACCGCTCACCCACACGACGCCATACACGCTGTCTGCCAGCTGCCCCGTACAGTGAAAAACAGGATTCATCAGTGAAGAGAACACCTCTCCAAAGTGCCAGACGCCATTGAATGTGAGCATTTGCCCACTCAAGTCAGTTACAAGGACGACGAGCATGCAGATGAGCTTCCTGGAGATGCTTTCTGACAGTTTGTGCAGGAATTATTTGGTTATGCAAACCGATTGTTGCAGCAGCTGTCTGGGTGGCTGGTCTCAGACGATCTTGGAGGTGAAGATGCTGGATGTGGAGGTCCTGGGCTGGCGTGGTTACAAAATATGTAATTTCACATTTAAGAGATTGCTTTTCACTGTGTCACTTCTTGTAGGACAACAACTGGCTCTGGATAACTGTCTGTCCTTAGAATTAAGATTCCGTCATAAAAACTGAATGAAATATAATGTAATAAAATGTAATGTAGAATTCCACACCTCTGTATTCTGTAACTGCATGCCAATCATTGTTATATAATATGTCCTTTGCACATGTTAGTCAATGTAGAGAAAGCATACAGAAATACTTCTGTTTGTTCTCTTCATTTACAGCGTGTGTCCTGAGTGAGTCTAGACCAAGCATGTCAAACTTGCGGCCCATGACTGTCAGTGAGTATGTGTGTGTCAGTGAGTCAGTGTCTGTATTTGTGTGTGTGTGTGTGTCTGTCTGTCAGTAAGTATGTGTGTCTGTCAACAAGTGTGTGTGTGTGTGTGTGTCTGTCTGTGTGTGTCTGTCAGTGAGTGTGTGTCTGTCTGTCAGTGAGTATGTTTGTGTGTGTGTGTCTGTATGTGTGTGTCTGTTTGTCAGTCTGTCAGTGAGTATGTGTGTGTCTGTCTGTGAGCATGTGTGTGTGTCTGTCAGTGTGTGTGTCAGTGTGTCTGTATGTGTGTGTCTGTCAGCAAGTATGTGTGTGTCTGTCAGTGAGTATGTGTGTGTGTGTGTCTGTATGTGTGTGTCTGTCAGTGTGTCTGTATGTGTGTGTCTGTCTGTGTCTGTCTGTGAGTTTGTGTGTGTGTCTGTCTGTCAGTGAGTGTGTGTGTGTCTGTATTTGTGTGTGTCTGTCTGTCAGTGAGTATGTATGTGTGTCTGTCAGTGAGTATGTGTGATTTTTTATTGCTTATATTCAGCATGTTCTATTCTATATTCTAGATTTCCTTTGTGGGATTTAGCCATTATATATATATATATATTCAGTAATTTATTTATTTTTCCCTTGTGAGATTTTTTCTTCTGTATTCAGTATTGTTTATGCCCTTGTTCCCTGTAATTTCAATCTATCAATGTATTTTTTCCTATATTTGTGGGGGGTCTTTGGGGTCCTTACTGTTTTTTCTTTGGACTTGTGCCCACCCCCTGTCCGTTTCCCATTTCTGTGTTCATCCATTTTTCATGCTATTTGTTTTTCCGCCTTTATTCCGCGGTGTGCCTGCCGTTCGGGGGCTTCAGGAGGCTGACTACTTCTGCCTCCTTCGACCCCAGAGCTCCGGGACCGTGGAGTGCAGCTCCGGCGGTCCCATGTGCCTTTTCGGTCGCGGGGGTACTCGCGTGCGCCCAAGTACCCGGCGGCCGGATCTTTTTCCCCACGTGGCCGCCTCGCCGCGGACGCCGCGGACGCCTCCGCCCGTGCAAAACCAAGACTTTCATTTTTCATTATATCTTATTAATCTTTTTTTTTTTTTTTTTTTTGTCATATGGTATTTACAAAGAACAATCCCATATTGATATAGGTATTTTATAAATAATAAGATAAAGGAAATGAGGTGTTCAACACGGACAGATTTGAAGGACATTTATAAAAAAAATTTTAATTTTTTTTTCTTTATGATATATGGTATTTACAAAGAATAATCCTAAATGTGTATATATATTATCACTGATGGCCATAAGAAAGGTTTATGTAAGTGAAAACGGTAAAACAATTGTTTAGTAATATGACCTAAAGCATATGCAAATGTGGAAAATGAGGTGGTAAAATAAGTTATTATAAATCCTGGCACGCATATTAGTTAAGAAATGTTTATGAAGGTGTTCACTTAGATCAATAATAGAAGAACATAAAGAAAACAAGGTGGTTCACTAAGGTCAATAATAGAAGAATTCACTTACAGATATTGATATAGGTATTTTATAAATAATAAGATAAAGGAAATGAGGTGTTCAACACGGACAAATTTGAAGGACATTTATAAAAAAATTTTTTTTTATGATATATGGTGTTTACAAAGAATAATCCTAAATGTGTATATATATTATCACTGATGGCCATAAGAAAGGTTTATGTAAGTGAAAACGGTAAAACAATTGTTTAGTAATATGACCTAAAGCATATGCAAATGTGGAAAATGAGGTGGTAAAATAAGTTATTATAAATCCTGGCATGCATATTAGTTAAGAAATGTTTATGAAGGTGTTCACTTAGATCAATAATAGAAGAACATAAAGAAAACGAGGTGGTTCACTAAGGTCAATAATAGAAGAATTCACTTACAGATATTGATATAGGTATTTTATAAATAATAAGATAAAGGAAATGAGGTGTTCAACACGGACAAATTTGAAGGACATTTATACATTTTTTTTTTCTTTATGATATATGGTATTTACAAAGAATAATCCTATGTGTATATATATTATCACTGATGGCCATAAGAAAGGTTTATGTAAGTGAAAACGGTAAAACAATTGTTTAGTAATATGACCTAAAGCATATGCAAATGTGGAAAATGAGGTGGTAAAATAAGTTATTATAAATCCTGGCACGCATATTAGTTAAGAAATGTTTATGAAGGTGTTCACTTAGATCAATAATAGAAGAACATAAAGAAAACGAGGTGGTTCACTAAGGTCAATAATAGAAGAATTCACTTACAGATATTGATATAGGTATTTTATAAATAATAAGACAAAGAAAATGAGGTGTTCAATATGGACAAATTTGAAGGACACATAAAAAAAAAAAAAAAGGAAAAAGAAAAATGTTTTATTTTTTTTTTTCTCTCACATAAGTCAAATAGGCATTCACTTTAAGGGAAGGTTAAAGATATTTCACAAAAAAAAATTCTAAACAATAATATATCTTATCAATAAGGATATATGGAAAGTTCAAACAAATGACACTGGTAAAATAACTGTTTAATAGTTAAATACTTGCACGTATATTAGATGGAAAATAAGCTACTAAGATGTCTTATTTAGGTTAACAACAGGAAATTTACACCCACAGTGAATGATATATGAATTTCACAAATAACATTATCAAGAATATCAAATGGTTTAATTAGATAAAGTTAAAATACACATATATATATGTTTTTCAGAATAGGTGTTGAGAAAAATCACAAAGGGAAGGGAAGAGGGAAAAGAGAGGGGAGAAGGGATGGAAGAGAAGGAGATAAGACAAAAAGATATATGGAAATAATGCGATTTACACGTGTGATAAAGAAGGTTGTTAGAATTTTATTTTTTTTTTGCAGTTTAAGGGGCTTTGTTATGTAGTTTCACCTCAATCCGGACAACCTACTTAGTGTCTATTATTTGGACACAGTAATAGACTGACTCCCCATTTGGTGAGTTAACAGTCTTTTTGCTTAAGGAGGATATCCTCCTATAGTTTTAAATATATGTTTTTTTGTTATATGTATGTTTGTGCAGCAATGGGGGAAAATAGGGAAGATCACTGTGTCGAAATGGAGGGGAAAACGTTTGAGAAATTCTAATGTTAAAAATGCTAACCCTCAATGTCCAAGGTATTAATACAACAACAAAAAGGTCTTTATTATATAAATACTTAGTTACTGAACATATAGACTTGGGATTTCTACAAGAAACCCACTGGAGGCAATCAGACAAACAAACGTGGGGTGGTAAAAAATTCCCGCTTATCATACAAGCCTCTAATAAACACAAAAAAAATGTGGTGTAGCCATAATATTTGGTGAAAAAATAGAAGTTGAAATAATCCAACAATTACAAGACGTAGAAGGCAGATTTTTGATAATAGTATGCAAAATTAATTCTAAGATATTTACACTCTGTAATGTTTATCTCCCAAATCATTCACCAGCTTCTTATTTAAGATCTATCCTAGAAAAAATAGAAGAAATAAAGGTAGGAAATGTAATATTAGCCGGAGATTTCAATGCGGTCATTGACCCACAATTAGATAAAAAAACTATGAGAGGTGTTAAAATAAATAAAATGGTAGTTAAACAGGCTAAATCCCTAAAAAATATCAAAGATGAATTCAATCTGTTCGATATCTGGAGAATTTATAACTTTAATTTGAGAGATTATACTCATTTTTCTAAAGTTCATTTTTCTTATTCAAGGCTGGACATGATCTGGACAGATCCTAAACTTATTGAAAAAATCCAAAAAGTAAACATAAAAGAAATTACCTGGACAGATCATAATGGAGTAATATGTGAAATAGATATTGAAAAAAACTTAAAAGAGCCATATAATTGGCGTTTAAATGACAGTTTGCTTGGCACTCAAATGAATAGAAAATTTATGGAAATAAATATAAATAACTATTTCAAAGAGAATAGTACAGAAGACATTGATCCACCTACCTTGTGGTGTGCCTTTAAGGCAGTAATAAGAGGCCATTTCATTAAACTCCAAAGTCAAACTGACAAAAATATTAATTTATCTTATCTCCATTGTCAGTTAGGGAAGCTGATACAAAATAATAAACAAAATCCAACAGTTGAAAACTCTGAGAATATATCAGTAATAAAAGATAAAATCAACCAAAAATTAATGGAAAGAACGGTTAAAAGTCTAGATAGACTAAAACTAAAATACTATTCTAAAGGCAATAGAGCTGATAAATTGTTATCACAAAAACTTAGAAAACAAAAGGGACTAAATAAAGTAGAAAAACTAACAAACAATGGAACAACTGTAGTAACTCCCAAGAAAATAGGTCAACAGTTCAATGATTTTTACAGTAACTTATACAATATACCTCAAACTACGATGGTTGAAGATATTCAAGTATATTTGGAAAAAATAAATAAATTTCAGTTAACAGAACTACAAAATGAAGCAATAAACAAAGATATAACAATGGACGAAATATTGAAGGCTATAAACAATTTAGAAGAGTCTAAAACTCCAGGTCCAGATGGATTCAGCAACTTATTTTATAAAACATTCAAATAATTAATATGCCCTTACATGACCAATACTTTTAATAGTGCAGCTAAAAGAGGTTTCTTCCCAACAGAGATGCTAAAAGCTAACATCTTACCTATTTTAAAACAAGACAAAAATCCTACTGATGTCAAGAACTATCGTCCAATATCCCTGATAGACGTTGATACTAAATTATATGCCTCAGTGTTGGCCGCCAGAGTTAAAAAACTTTTACCAATGATCATACATCAAGATCAAATAGGATATGTCCCAGGGAGAAATTTGTATACTAATATCAGGAAAATTATCAACATTTTGGATTATGCCAAAAGAAACAAGGTTCCAGTTTTGGCTCTGTCGATCGATGCTGAAAAAGCATTCGACAGAGTCAACTGGACCTATTTGGATGCGGTATTGTCGCATTATGGTCTTGATGGTTGGATTAAGAAAGCCATTATGGCTCTTTATGCAAACCCATTAGCTCGTACGAAAGGACCAAATATTACTGCCCCATGGTTCCAACTGAAAAATGGTACACGACAGGGGTGTCCACTTTCACCATTATTGTACTTACTTTCTATTAAACCATTAGCTGAGAAAATTAGAAATAATAAAAAGATCAATGGCTATAGAACACTAGATGTTGAACAGAAATTAAGTCTATATGCGGATGATATTTTAATTACCATAACCAACCCGGATGTCTCCCTGGACTTCCTAATGTCAGAGATCGATAGTTACAGTAAAATATCCAACTATAAATTAAATATAAACAAAACTATGATTCTGGATATTAATTTGGATATGCAAACTAAAAATAAAATCAAGGATAAATATAAATTCTTATGGGTTGAAAACAGCATGAATTATTTGGGTGTCAAACTGACAAGATGTGTTAATAAAATTATGGAGACAAATTTTTTAGATTTATTATTAAATCTTAATAAATGGTTAAAAAACCGAAGAAATTTAGAAATATCTTTTTGGGGAAGAATAAATGTAGTTAACTCATATGTCATTCCAAAATGGAACTATATGTTCCAAATGCTGCCATTATATATTTCTAATCATTGGTTGCAAATGATACAAAAAAGTTTCACCCAATATATTTGGAAAGGCAAAAAACCGAGGCTGAGTCAGTCAATATTAACACAAAAACTAAGTAGAGGCGGCCTAGCTTATCCTTCAATATTAAACAATTATAGAGCAGCGGTAATCCTACACATCTATAGGATGCAATTAGAAGAGAATAAAAATGAAGGTTGGTACAAAATAGAACTAACTGCAGGAGAAGTTCCTAGTCTGGATTGCCTAATTTGGAACACTATTAAAATTCCCTACAAAAAGGATTATTCCAACATAATTCTAACACATTTAATGAACAGCTGGTTTAAAATAAAAAGAACTTTAAAAATAGAAAATAAAATCCCAAGTTATTTAAAATTAGATTTTATTGAACAACAAGTCGCAGATATAAACCTTAAAAATTGGAAACTAGTAGGAATTTTGCAAGTGTCCCAATTACTCATAAATTATAAAATTAAAACTTTTACACAATTAGTACAGGAATACAACGTACCATCAAAAGAACTGTTTACTTTTTTAAGAATTAAAAGCTATCTGATGTCACTGTCAGGGTACCTGAGGTCTCTACCTCCGAGAGAGGTAGAGACTTAGTCGTTCATCCATCCGGACGGCTTGATTTCCCTCTTTCTCGCGGTCCATCCGGTCATGCAAAGCTGGACGTCAGGACGTCAACCCGGAACGACCTGTCACTCAATTGGTTCAGGACCAATCAGGACTCGTCGGAGGTGTGTCTACTTATCTGAACAGGGCATTTAACAGTGCTTCTTTCATTAGCTCATTGCCCTGTCGTGGTTCTAGCTTGTTCTAGTCTCTCAGTGCTCGTGTTTTCTAGTTATCCCTTTTGGTTTTGACCCGGCTTGTTTGCTCTTCTCTGCTTATCTCTGTTACCCTTGATTCGGCTTGTCTACCGCTTACCTGTCTTCTGTTACCCTCGACCTCGGCTTGTCTTTGACCATTCTCTACTGTACTACTTACGTTAGTCCGGCCATTCTAAGGTCCGGTATACGTATCTGGCTACTGTTTGTACTCTGCGTGTTGGATCCCTGTCCCGATCCTGACATTACGACAGGGCCAATGGATCCTGCAAGTACAAACAGTCAGCTTGGTTCTCCTGATCCTAGGTTTGAAGCCATGGATCACAGAATGGATCAGATGGCGCTAGCGCTACAGGCGTTATTATCTCGTGCCAATAATCCACCAGAGGAGTTACGTACTACTCCTATCTCTCCTGTAGGTTCAGGCCTAGAGGTAGCCACTGTAGGTGCTTCTTCTCGCATTACCCCACCAGTACGTTATGGTGGTGCTCCTGAGAAGTGTCGTGGGTTTTTAAACCAAATTAGTATCCACTTTGAATTGCAACCTCGCTCCTATCCTACGGATAGGGCAAAGGTGGGATTTATTATCACCTTACTCATTGAGAAGGCTCTGAGATGGGCCAATCCACTATGGGAGAACGATAACCCGTTAGTATATAACTATAACGCATTTGTAGCTGCTTTTAGAAGAACTTTTGATCCTCCAGGTAGAAAGGTTAATGCAGCCAGATTACTGTTACGCCTGAGACAGGAGAACCGAACACTTGTGGATTATGCACTAGAGTTCAGGTCTCTGGCGTCAGAGGTCAAGTGGAATGAGCAGGCGTATATGGACGTATTTTTGAATGGGCTATCAGATGTAATCCTTGACGAGGTTGCTACTAGAGAACTTCCTGAGAATTTAGAGGATTTAATTTCGTTCATTTCTCGTATAAATGAACGTTTAAGAGAGAGACAGAACACTCGAGAGAGGAACCGGAGACCTTCCTTTAGGTTAGCTCCCGCATTTCTAAGTCCTGACTCCACGGTCTCATTGCTCCCTGAACCTATGCAGATAGGCTATACCCGCCTCTCTGAGGAGGAGAGACAGTACAGGAGAAGGGAGGGGTTATGTATGTACTGTGGAGCCAGAGGTCATTTACTCTCGAACTGTCCTAACCGCCCGGGAAACGCTCGCACCTAAGTTTCTCTAGAGGACAGGCCTTGGGTGTTTCTATTTTGTCCTCTACTTCTAATTATAAAGATCACAGGCTTCTGCTACCAGTTTCCTTAACCTGGGAGAAGGAAGTAGTAAAGGCTATGGCCTTGATAGATTCCGGAGCTGCTGAGAATTTTATCGACCAAGCCTTTGCCACTAGACACAATATCCCATCCCAGTTAAGGGAGACACCCTTGGCCGTTGAGGCCATAGATGGTAGACCATTACTGGACCCCGTTATCTTTCGTGAGACCATACCCATTAACTTAAATGTTGGTATCCTACACGTGGAGAATTTATCTCTTATGCTCATTTCGTCCCCTTCTGTTCCCATAGTTCTGGGGTATCCATGGTTGAAGAGACATAACCCTATTATCGATTGGGAGTTAGGGGAGATACTCTCGTGGGGTCAGAGCTGCCAGGAGAGGTGTTTACGCAAGGTTTCTCCATTGGCTAATATTAATACACTAGGTAGTTCTACTCAGTCCACAGAGAAACAGATACCGTCCCTGTACCAAGACTTAAAGGCAGTATTCGACAAGAAGAATGCCGATTCATTACCTCCACACAGGTCATTTGATTGTAAAATTAAGCTTCTACCTGGTACTATGCCCCCTAGGGGTAATGTATATCCTTTATCTGTTCAGGAGAACTCTGTTCTAGAGGAATATATTCGTGAGAATTTAGAGAAAGGATTCATTAGGAGGTCTTCTTCTCCTGCCGGGGCTGGGTTTTTTTTCGTTAAAAAGAAGGATGGCACGCTGAGGCCTTGTATTGATTACCGAGGTTTGAATAAAATAACTATCAGAAATGCCTATCCTATCCCATTGATTACCGAGTTGTTTTATCGTCTTAAGGGCTCCAAAATCTTCACCAAATTAGATCTCAGAGGGGCATATAATTTGGTGAGAATCCAGCATGGACACGAGTGGATGACGGCGTTCAATACTCGGTATGGCCATTATGAATACACAGTTATGCCATTTGGACTTTGCAATGCTCCTGCAGTATTTCAGGATTTGATTAATGAGGTACTTAGGGAGTTTCAACATGATTGTGTTATTGTCTACCTGGACGACATACTGATACACTCTAGGGAGATTGAGACTCACCATAGACAAGTCAGAAAGGTACTACACAAACTTCTGCAACATGGTCTATACTGTAAATTGGAGAAATGCAGCTTTGACCAGTCGCAGATAGACTTTCTTGGTTACGTGATTTCTGGGGAAGGCTTTAAAATGGACCCTGACAAACTCCAATCTATTTTAGATTGGCCGTTGCCTAAAGGACTCAAGGCTATTCAGAGGTTTATTGGTTTTTCCAACTATTATAGGCGCTTCATTAAGGGATACTCTTCTATCATCTCGCCTATTACCAATATGACCAAACAAGGGGCTGATACTAAGACTTGGTCTACTGAGGCTCTTGTTGCTTTCAAGACTCTCAAAGAACTTTTTGCTTCTGCTCCCATTCTAGTCCACCCTGATACGACTCTGCCGTTCTTACTCGAGGTCGATGCCTCTGAGACGGGAGTTGGTGCTGTTCTGTCTCAAAGGTTAGGGGTGGACAAACCGTTACACCCTTGTGGTTTCTTCTCTAAGAAATTATCTGGGCCTGAAAGCAGATATGACATCGGCGATAGGGAACTGTTAGCGGTCATTAAGGCTTTAAAGGAGTGGAGACATTTACTAGAAGGGACATTACACCCTGTTACTATTTTAACGGATCATAAGAACTTGTCTTATATTGGGGAGGCTAAGCGCCTGTCCGCCAGGCAAGCTCGTTGGTCCTTGTTCCTCACTCACTTTAATTATGTACTTACTTATAGACCTGGTTCTAAGAACTCTAAAGCCGATGCTTTGTCTCGTCAAAATGAACCGTTCACTATAACTGAGCCAGTCCTTTCCTCGATAGTTCCTAAGGGTAACATCATCGCTAACACGAATCTCAGGATTCACTCTCCGTTGCTTACTGAGATCATGAAATTACAGCATCTTGCGCCCAAACAGACTCCTGGGGATCGACACTTCGTTCCCGCCACTCTCCAACTAGAAGTGTTACGCTGTTTCCATAACAGCAAGGTGGTTGGGCATCCTGGCATTCGCAAGACGTATGCTTTGATCTCTAAAGATTTCTGGTGGCCTGATTTACGTAAAGATATTAAAGAATTCATCGGGGCGTGTGAAGTTTGTACCAAGAATAAGCAACCTCATTCGCTCCCATGCGGATTTCTGCACCCTTTAGAGGTTCCTGAAAAGCCATGGTCCTGTTTGGCTATGGACTTCATTGTTGATTTGCCTATCTCTAAAAAGCAGACTGTTATCCTCACTGTGGTGGACAGATTTACTAAGATGGCTCACTTCATTCCCTTACCTAAACTCCCATCTTCGCCCGAATTAGCAGAGATATTCGCTAGGGAGATCTTCCGTTTACATGGGATACCTTCCCAAATTGTATCTGACAGAGGTTCCCAATTTGTTTCCCGTTTTTGGAAATCCTTCTGCTCTCAACTAGGCACCAAATTGAATTTTTCTTCTGCCTACCATCCTCAGTCCAATGGAGCTGCTGAACGCACCAACCAAAAGGTTGAACAATATCTACGTTGTTTCGTTTCTGAACACCAGGACGATTGGGTCGGTTTGATTCCTTGGGCGGAGTTTGCACACAACAATCTCGTTTGTGATTCTACGCATTCTAGCCCCTTCTTCATGAATTATGGCTTTCATCCTTCCATTCTTCCTTCGGAGTCTTCTTCCCAAGGGGTACCGTCGGTTGATGTCCATGTTGCCAATTTAAGGAAGTTGTGGGACCAGACTCGACAAATTCTTCTGCACAATTCTATGCTGGTGAAAAAACACGCTGACAAACGTAGAAGGGCAGCACCGGTGTTTGTTCCAGGCGATAGAGTATGGTTAAGTACTAGAAACATTCGGTTAAAAGTGCCTTCCATGAAGTTCGCTCCTCGGTATATTGGACCTTACAGGGTGTTGGCTCAAATTAAGCCAGTTGCGTATCGTCTAGCTTTGCCTACTACCTTACGCATTCCTAACTCGTTCCATGTTTCGTTGCTGAAACCACTAGTTTGTAACAGATTCTCCTCCATGATCGCTCCTCCTCGCTCTATTCAGGTGGAGGGTCAGGAGGAGTATGAGGTTAATTCCATCGTCGATTCTCGAATCTCCCGGGGGAGAGTACAATATCTGGTCGATTGGAAAGGATATGGTCCTGAGGAGAGAAGTTGGGTACCTCAGGAGGATGTTCATGCTCCCCGTCTCCGCAGCGCATTTCACTCTCGCTTCCCTTCTCGTCCTGGTTCCTTCCGCCCGGTGGGCGTATATGAGAGGGGGGGTACTGTCAGGGTACCTGAGGTCTCTACCTCCGAGAGAGGTAGAGACTTAGTCGTTCATCCATCCGGACGGCTTGATTTCCCTCTTTCTCGCGGTCCATCCGGTCATGCAAAGCCGGCCGCGAGGGAGTGACTCCCTTTTATAGCATGACGCCCGGAAGTCGACGTCAGGACGTCAACCCGGAACGACCTGTCACTCAATTGGTTCAGGACCAATCAGGACTCGTCGGAGGTGTGTCTACTTATCTGAACAGGGCATTTAACAGTGCTTCTTTCATTAGCTCATTGCCCTGTCGTGGTTCTAGCTTGTTCTAGTCTCTCAGTGCTCGTGTTTTCTAGTTATCCCTTTTGGTTTTGACCCGGCTTGTTTGCTCTTCTCTGCTTATCTCTGTTACCCTTGATTCGGCTTGTCTACCGCTTACCTGTCTTCTGTTACCCTCGACCTCGGCTTGTCTTTGACCATTCTCTACTGTACTACTTACGTTAGTCCGGCCATTCTAAGGTCCGGTATACGTATCTGGCTACTGTTTGTACTCTGCGTGTTGGATCCCTGTCCCGATCCTGACAGTCACATTTAATAGCATCAAAAACTAGTTTGTATAATGCACTAAATACACTTTTCAATACAGATAAGATAAACAAGCCACTTTCAAAAGCTTTGGTATTAAGCAAAATGTGTAATAAAGAAAAAATTCCAGCAGCTATTGCGGTTTGGAAAAAAGAATTAAACATAGAGATAAATATAAGGCAATGGGGTTCTTCTCTGACAGAAGTTTCAAAGTATATACACTCGTTAAATTTGCTAGAAACCCATTTCAAGGTTTTAAATAGATGGTACTTAGTACCAGATAAACTAAACAAAATGTACCCTACAATAAACCATCTATGTTGGAGATGTGGTATAGAAATAGGCACTTTTAAGCATATTTGGTGGGAGTGTAGCAAATTGAATAACTTGTGGTTTAATATTCAAAAGTTTGTGTCGGCAGATCTGAACCTTGGGCTGAGGCTTTCTCCAGAGATCGTTCTGCTTCATTTAAATTGGCCGATAATGGCGTACGACTCGAAAATTATTCTCATCCACCTTTTCTCAGCAGCAAAAATTGTGATTGCCAGAGGATGGAAAAATGACAGGGACGTTCTCTGGGACCAAGTCAAAGCCCAGCTAAAGTTTCAAATAAAAATGGGATTATTGTTGAGCAAACAAAAATTAAGTAAAAAAACAATAGTATGGATGAAATGCTGGGAGTGGAGTAATAAATAAATAAATAGAGTTTGTTTCGTTTTTTTTTTTATTTTTTTCATAGAGTTGGCCAAACTAACTTCTATTTAAATTTATAGACAAATTGGGTTTGACCTTCTATTCCTTGGACATTATAGGACATTACAAGACACGAGATATACATTTATTCTGGCATGTTTTCTCCCCTCCCCCCATTGCTGCACTGTTTTGTCTATATATATATGTATGTCAAAGTATTGCTTGTCTTTGATTATTTGACGTTCTTAAGGCAAATTTTTATGGATGTATCTTTCAAATGGAAGCAATGCTTTTTTATTTTGTGTATGTATTTGTAATGTCTTTTGTGGAAAGAAAAAAAAAAGGGTAAAACCTTTAATAAAGATTATTTAAAAAAAAAAAAAGAATGGCCTGCTATGTCTGTGCCCATAAGAACGGCCTGCTATGTCTGTGCCCATAAGAACGGCCTGCTATGTCTGTGCCCATAAGGACAGCCTACTATGTCTGTGCCCTTTAAAACTGCCTGCTAGGTCTGTGCCCCATTGATTGGCCGGCTATGTCTGTGCCCCATTGATTGGCTGGTTATATCTGTGCCCCATTGAATGGCCTGCTATGTCGGTGCCTACTTGAATGGCCTGCTATGTCTGTGACTATTTGCTTGGCTAACCTTTCTGTGTCCATTCGTTTGGCCTGCTGGGCCTGTGCCCTACTGGCGGGCCTACACTATTGGTACCGAACCCCTTTTGGCCGCAGGCCTGGGGTAATATCACTGAGGAAATCCCAGTGCCCACCAGTGACATGGAGATAGGCAGGTGTTCAGACAAACACCATTGCCATAGTGTTCAAGAGGACACCAGTATACGGCCATCTGAATATGGTGGGAAGGGTGAAGACCCTAAAACTCATGCCTGAAGGGCAAAGTTTCTTATGAAGACCCCGGACACATCCACGGTTTACTCCAAACCGGCGACGGCACATCTCCAAGGAGAACTTCGCACAGGCAAGGACCGGTACTCAGACTCCTACAGGAGAAAGCGGTGTGTTTTCCTTGTCTTTGCCAGCTACTCCGTATCTGCCTCCCGGAACCTTATAGGTTCAGTAGTTTTTTCCTGCGTTGGCTCCTGGCCCTGTCCGGTGCGACTTACTTTTCTTACCTTCCGGCCTGCTGTTTGCCTTCTATCTGGATAGAATTGGTATATTTTCTCTTATCTACATTAATTGTTGCTTTTTTGTTTTTTTCATGACTTCCTTTTCCTTTTCGCTCGGGTCGTCGTGAGGCCTGACTTGACCTCCTCCGACCTCCCGGGCACTCGTGGATCGCGGAGAACGTCTCCAGCTTTCCTCAGACTACCAATTGTGTACCTGGACACCGCGCGCACGCGCGCACGGGATCCAGTTAGTCGGTTGATAGTTTTCCATTGTTGTTTCCGAAGATTGCCCTCAGCCTTATGCTGACATTAATAATTGGTGCGCCCTACAGTTTGGTCACTCTGAATCTCTAGGGACTCTAGTTTGCACCACGGGAGGGTGCGGCCCTCCATCACCTCGATCCGATTATATTTATTTTCAGGAACAGAGGGCGAACCCTCTCATACAGAGCCGGATAATGATTTGTTATTAGAGGGCGCAGCCCCTCACTCGTCCTCAACCAGATACTGGGCTGGATACAGAGGACAGGTTGGGAGGACCCATTCTCATAGAGGGAACCGGTCACGGAGGTAGACTCTGCTGTTGGTTACTAACGGGCGCGGCCCGCTCAGGCTAGCAGCCGGACGCTCTCACTGTATGCGATCACAGTAGTAGAGAGCGCGGCTCTCTCATACACTCAACGCTCTACAGTACCGGCCATCTGTTCATCACACAGGCTTGTACCTGTGCAAGACATTGATGACTACATAGAGGGGTGTCCCTCCTGCATTCAATTAGAGCTGACATCCACGCTACTGACTTTGTTCTAGAGGACTGCCTGGTCATGCAAGAATTGCATGTTTAGACTAGATCCCTCTATTCTATCTCCTGTAATGGATCTACTGGATCCGGACCGCTGTACAACACGCAAGAAATACTCAGAGGTATAACGGGGGAGTCTCCCACTTATTTACACACACTCCTGGAGATGGTGCGGCTAACGGATGGTCCTCCGGTATTCTGAGAGTGCAGGTTTTTGGCATATTCTGCACCATTTAATACAGAGATTGCTTTCTGTTTTTGGATATCCAGACCGTTACAAACAAACTGCGCAGACAGTTTCTCCCATGTCAAGATGTCAGGAGTTACGGTGACCTTCATGGAGAAAACGGGCACGGCCTTGCTTGGGTAACAAGATTATGGAAGGCCTATTACCCGGTCTGAAGGTAAACCCGTACGTATGGATCACATGGTAAGACCGGAAACCCCGTTTGTCTTGACTTCCCCGGTCATTATGATCTTGGGATAGATGGCAGGACTGCCCCGTCTCCTCGGAGCCCGTACCTGGTGAACATGGTTCGGAGATAGAGGACCCTCCGTTTATGCTCTATTTATCCCTCACGGGAGCCGTTTTGTTGGATTCGCGCTAACCTATTTTTCAACTACCGTCGAGGAGACCTACGAGACTTTATGGAGGTACCTGGCGTGCCCCGACTCCTACACAGACATCTTTCACTCTTGGACGAGGGCATTTCTGGATGGAAATCTGCGTTCCGGTTTGCCTTTCCCATTCCTTTGAAGATTTCTGGGATTCACTATTCCCAGAGTAGTCGACCACCGTTTCCTCCACACAAGTTCAGTTCGGAACCCTGAATGGACGTCCTTTGGAGTCTTTTCTCTACTGCGTCCGAGGATTACACAGTCCATTTGGAATATTGGTATCACTTAGAGTACGGCTGGTTTGGCCACACTCTTGCCTGCATTATGAATTTATCCTCGGATGAGACATCTCACCGGGTAGGACAGGAAGGAACGGAAGATCCTCCTCGGTTTTTCTATTGCGATTTTGGTGGTGGACTTAGGCGCATTCCTTGAGATTGGAGATCTACCTGCAAGGCCGCATCGCCAAATGACCCTGGCACGATCGGAGGAGCCGCCTTACGGATCATGAGTTGAGACTTGGTGGCAGTTTCTTCTCGCGACCCTAAGTCCGAGATCGGATTTCGAAATTATACAACTACAGGAATGTGGCTAATAGGTCAGCTTGCCAGCTCATGGACCGACTGCTAGGAAACAGGTCGCAACACCACGTACAATGGATTTTCCGGCGGGTGGTGCTTTTTTCCGTATTTTAGAGCTTCGTCGGTTGGCATCTTCTTTGATCCGTCTGCTGTCATTTATCGTATTTGGAATGTCCAATTAGGATTACTCTGATATTTCCTGGAATAGATACCAGCGACACAAACAGCGTTGGATTGGTGAACTGAGCGTTGAAACAGCAAATACGAAGCCTCCTGTCATGTTATAAAATTGTAGATTATGCTAGCTTTAGTGTACCTATAATCTTAATTTTATTAATGACAGGAGGCGAGTATTTCCCACCCATTCTTGTCCCTCCCTTGTTTAATGTTATAGTTTAGATTATCAGGTACGTATGCAACTCTGTTTGTTGTCTCTGCTACCTGTCGCTTGTTCCTTATGTCTGTGTTTTTTCATAAGTAGGGTTGGGATATTTACATATTAAGGTTAATTTTGGTTGCTACATTGGGTACCTACATGTTTATTCAGAGTACATTTCATTGGATAATCAACCTGTTCGATTCTGTTTTTCTCTCGTTTCAGTTTACAGTCCATCTACACTATCTAGTTTGACGGTTAGACTCGGATGGTGGACATCGTTATATTCATCGTATCTAGGACTTCGTTTCTTCCCCATGATGTTCTCTGCCTTTTATTCTGTCTTGTCGCAGCTTGAAAGAGGAAATGATGCATGGGGAGGGGAGTTTTATAGTACCTAACTTTTTTCTGATTGGTTGTTTTTCTGTGCTGCTGTGGAGTTCTAGTAAAGAGAGACTTAAGCAAATACTCGCCTCCTGTCATTAATAAAATTAAGATTATATTTACACTAAAGCTAGCATAATCTACAATTTCTTTTACAAAATGTATTTCTAAAGGCCCAAACTGAGGCAAAAATACCCAAGCTGAAAAGCTGTGTTACATATTTTTTTTTCAGATCATATTTTAACCTCAATTAATTTAATGAGTTTTGTAAAGATCCCTGTAAGCATAATAATAGCACTTTAAAAATCTCCATGTAATGCCTTGTTTCTGAAAAACAAACTCATATTGTGAGTGCTTGAAACTACTTCTACTGATATTTGGTTATGCTGTGAATTGAGGATATTTATCACTGGTCTACCCAAGTGGAACATTTGTAAAGACAGTAAATAAATCATTCTGTCACTGCAAAATGAAAAGAAAACACTATATTTGTATAGCAAAGAGTTTACTATGCATATGTGCATATAGCTATATAGAAATAAAATATTCAATGTGGGTACTGTCCTAACCAGACCCTAAAATGTGAGTCCTTGGATTTGATGATCTTTGGTTAATTGCTGCTGCTTCCAGAAGTATGGAATAGTTCTTACAACTGTACAATTACCTGGCTCCCTGAAATATCAGAAGTAGGTTAAAGAGAGTATTAAAAGAAACAGAGACATTTTTTTTATTATTACTGTATTTTATTGAAAAATATAAAGAAGGGAGGGGGTTAATGCTGTTGGGGGGATACTGGGAGGGAGAGGGTTAATGCTGTGGGAGCGATGCTGGGTGGGAGGGATGTGGGTTGTTAAATACCTTTTTATGTTCTCTGGTGGTCCGGTGGGCTCCCTAAAGGCCATGGGCGCAGGTCTGCAGCTCCGATGGGTGCAGAGCTGCAGACCATGTATCTTGCGAAATTCAGTCAGAGTGTTGCCGTGGTAACCTGCGCCAATGCTCTGATTCGTCAGAATTTGTAAGACACATGGTCTGCAGCTCTGCACACTGCGGAGCTGCAGATGGGTGTCTGCGTTGGGCGCTCTCCACCCAGGCAGATGGCACGGAGGGGCCTCATACCCGGCGGCATACAGAGCAAGCCACCGGGCCCCTTCTGGTGTCGGGTCCTCAGTCACTGACTGAGGACCTGATACAGTCTGCCTAAGGCGATTTATTCAGCCCCTAGGTCCCAGACAGCGCAAGGCCTTAGGGCGCTCGCCTAAATCACCCAATTAGAGAGCCACCTCTGCACTCCACCTCCAAAAAGTCTATGGTGGCCAGGTTTTGTCAGTTTTGTTTTGTTTACCTTTAACACGTACACATGCGGCAGTCTGGAATTCCAGATGCTTCTCGGCCTCCCTCTGTTGCGCTTGTCCCCAGCATCATGTATGACACCGTCCTTGTGTGCTTAGAGATTTTAAAGGGACAGTGGGTACTGATTGGAAAAATTACGCAGATGTTCGTGTTTCATCACGTTTATGTCACGGACGTTCCAACATTGGTGACCTGAACCTGCCTATCACAGCCAACATAAAGGAATTTAAACTTATTTCAGTTATTCAATGCCCTGTTGTAGTTTCCACCTGTTGTTATCAGAGAGCGTGTTCATCTTGTTTTTCCCTACTGGTATTTTGACTTTGGCTTGTTCTAGACTATTCCATAGGTGAACAGCTCCAACAGTATTGGGGCTATAGAACATTTCCAGTGTAGAGCAATGAGATGTCTAGTTGTGAGGAGGATATGTGAAGCCAAAGCTCTGATGTGCACAGGAACATCCTCCGGGAACAAAGCCATAGTGTTTTGTAGATATAGAAGGTACACATAGGTAAAAACTTGGGACCAAAAGGAATACAACTATGGGCATTGCCACTAGATATGTGTATCTCTAGCAGGTAGCCGAAGGGTTTGAGAACATGTTTGATAATCTTTATGGTGTGAGGTACCCTCTGTACATAAGCTTGCGGTATGTGTCAATATGATTTTAACATGCCGTAATACTTTTTCAGGGCTCATATACATTGATGCACATATCTTAATTCTAGTTTATTTTTCCTATTTTGTCATATATGGATATGCGTGGACTAGGGGTAGTCCTGAATCAGGTGGTAACCCAGTGACAAGATTTTAGTTGGGCCTGACCAACAGAACTGCAGAATCTTCAGGTTTGTTATTAGAATGCCTGTTTCTACCTCAGTTTTCAAATACACGTATTGGTGTACTAGACTCTTAAGTTTGAGGTATAAAAATACAAATCTGTACTCTAGAGAGTACACTTGCTGTAGTTACCAGAATTTAGAATTTAGAGTTAGAATTTCTCCATTCTGTATTATTTGTGATATATGTGTTATGCCTTTGTCTGCCCCAGGTCCAACTGGAAAATTACAAAAATATAACCCTAAGAGAGGAGATTGGTGCAATAGGCAAGTATATGGGTCCAATATTAGGCCTTTTCATTACATTATCCCATATTTTGAAAGATAATCTGGTATGTAAGTACATTTTTAGGTCAGAGAGGTATAGGTGTTGGTTCTCAGGCCAGTTACCCCACAAAGCTACTCTATCACAGCAGTTTCTTTCTCATTATTGAGCCTCGCAGCCCTAAACAGAAATAAATAGCATCTAGTAGAGCTCTCAGATGTAACAGATAAAACAATCCCTTTTAAGATTGGAGTTTTTCAATTATTCAGAATTTAGCTAGGATCCGAATAATTAAATCATTCTGTTTAATAAAGTTCATGCCATTTACCTCACAGCTGCATCTGGTCCACTCAACTCTTGGAGGTCATTTAGTCCAGTATTATGGTATAGGTATGTGTCGAACTCCCCCTTTTAAGGGAGTTTGCCATGAGTTTTTGGAGGGGCATGCTTGCCCACCTCCTGCCCTGTGACTATGGCCCTTGGATGTATTGCCATCTAAAAACACTATTTGGGCACATTGGATTTGAAAAGGCTGTATCTACCCCTTTAAACTCTACTGGAAAGGATTTGTACTTTTGAAATGGCACTTCGGATGCAGCCGAAGTAGTCGACGTGGCCGCCATTCGACATACGAACACGTGGCGGTGGCCATTTTAATTCAGTTGAACTTTAACTTCTCTGAACTTCAACTCTTCAACTAGAGTCGAACGGCATTGGACAAATCGAACGCCACTTTAACATTGACATTTGCACGATCAGTTGCCGTTGAACTGCATTTAACATAGGGAATAGACCGGCCGCACAGCCAAATTCTCTGGAATTGTTTTGGGCATGAAAATGTGCGTGCGGTCGGTCAAATGTGACTTCTATGGAACTTTGAACCCCTGCTCTGATCTGGGTGTTTTTTGGATATATTGTTCACCCAGATCAGGGCTATCGAGGGATATAACATTTATGGGGATATGTTGTATTTTGGGGTTCTTTTTGGGGTTGTATAAATGGATGTTTTTTCTGCCTGTGAATAATTACGTTATTCCAATAGCTAGCTTAATTATATCACAGGCATAGGGGAGGGCTTGCTGACTGTATGTGGGAGTGTTTCGTGTGTTAACTATTGTTTCTATTGGTTTTTGTAACTTTGTGTCCTGTGTTCCACAAGGTCCACGTGGGTGGTAACCTTGTGGGGAAAATTGTATAAAAGCAGCAGCTATATCATTAAACCTTCAGTTCTACTTCACCCTCAATTTAGAGTCCTGTCTCTTATTGCAGGAAACCGCTACAAGGGATTGCTATGCTCTTCATACTTCCTTGGATATTCACTAAGCTCTTTAAAGAGCTTGTTTCTGCTTCACTCTCTGGGGAAAGAGAGGTTCGCCCACTGGAACCTGGAGCCTTGTCGTAGGTCCAGGGTGGGTAAGAGACGGCGAGACCCCAACCAAGCTGCGCCGGTTCGTGGGGTCTGCGGTGTTTATGGTCTCTGGTGGAGTGCTTGGAGCCCTCAGGAAGCGCTAGGAGCATCCTTCAATGGAGGTACCCAGTCGGGGTGCCAGGTGATCCGTTACAGTAGGTATGTTTATGGCTAAGGATGTCAAGGATTGGCTATATTTCATACACTTCCAGGCTGCATCACACACATATCCTTCACTGTTTTAGATTTTAGATTTTCACCTTACTTTCCCTTATCCCTTCTACCTTTTTGTCCATTGGACCGTAAAATCGTGCAATGGATAATTATTATTAAACGGTGTTTGTTTGCTAGTGGAGTACATATATAGGAAATTTTGTAACAAAATGTTTTTTGTGTTGGTTGCAACGTGATAACAGGATTTTGTCCTTGTCCCCTGCAGTGCACCTGTCATGCTAAACTTACTTGCTATGACATTATGATATACAGGTATAAACTGCCATCCGGAGGATCAGGAGAAGATCACTGTGGAACAAAGTCAGCAGATACACAACCAAAACAGATCTCAAGTAAGACATCTGGTACATTAAAAGGGATACTATAGTGGCAGAAATAAAAAAGCTGTATTCCTGGCACTATCTCTACCCCTGCCTCCCCACGACCTCGCGCCCCTTCTGCTTGGTTATATCAAGGGTTAAATACACTTTATTTACTTACCTTTTCCCAGCGCTGATGTCCCTCTGTGCTAGGTCAAAGCGCCTCATCCTCCTCTGTCTCACGACAAGCGCTCTAACGCGCATGCATGCAGAGCGTGAGGGTGCCCAGCATCAGATACCGGATTCAAACCAGGAAGCCCTCTAGTGGCTGTTTAGTAGACAGCCACTGTGGACAGACTTAGGGCTGCAATGTAAACATTACAGTTGTCTGGAACTGGAATGTTTAACTTTGCAGCACTAAGGGCATTAGGGACAGTGCACCCAGACCACTTCAATGAGCTGAAGTGGTCTTGGTGCCTACAGTCTCCCTTTAAATATGTATTGCAGTTTTACACAAAAGTATAAATTATGGAAAATAAAATGGTAAAATATATTTATGGCCTGAGTTTGCCCAAAATACAGTGGCATGTTGTGAGAGTCAGAGTAGAGGAACACTTGCGGCCCCAAAAGAACTTCAGCTTGCTGAAGTGTTAAGATGTTAATAGATTGTCCTCATTGTCATATTTTTCAAGAGAAATTGGTCGAGTGAAAAAAGTGGTTGAGTAGAGATGGGGTGCAGTACATCAAGGAGTGGTTGAAAGCATAAGTAGATAGAAAAAGAGAGAGAGCTGTGAAGGGCATTGGGAAACCAAGAATGCCAAAAGATTAAAAAAAAAAGTACAGGTTTCACATTTACAGATTTCTATTATTTATTTATTTTTTGCAAGAACTCTCCACAGTAATCACTTCTGTATACAAATATCATCCACAAATATGGCCCTACACATTGTACATACACACTGCCCCAGAATTACTCTATTTCATCTTTGAACACACACATACATATACCACACAAAACACAGCTTCTTTGGGAAGGGCTCATTAAATTAATATTTTGGGGCTTAAGCCCCTATTTTTATAACCTAACAACACCCCTGTCTGCCTGTATACTGACGTATAACCAAGTTAATTATGTGATGCGTCATGTGGTTTTTAACAGATGAAACATATAATATTTTTCCCCATTAATATCTACGGTCATTCTCTTTTGTCATTCTATGGTTGTTTTCCTTTGTCATTCTTATTAGTACATCCCATAATCTTTCCTAAATTTGCAGCTATATTGCTATTGTCCCCACAAACTTCACTTATCTTTTTTATGTGCTTAGAATAAACGCAAGTTAGATTGCAATTATGCATAATCTGTGATTATGGATAAAATCAAAGTATGAACATCCCAAACATTTAAGCTATAAAATGTGTCATATTACAAAAACTATTTATTGTGGTGCTCATTGGGGTTTTTTTGCATCTAAAACACTAGTGCTAGTATCAAGGACTTTCTTGTCTATGATGAATTTATATGAATGTATACTATAGAACAGAAATATATATTACACTCAATATAAAGTGTAGAGTATTTGGATTGGAAACAAATCGCCATGAGTATACAGAATTAAAGCCATAAATGTGTGAAGTGAAACAACAAATCCAGAAAACAATACCCCCCCCCCAAAAAAAAAAAAATTACAAAATTCACAAATTGAGACCAGACATTAACCAATGGTTTACACTGTAGATCAAAATGTAAGGGCATTCAAAATAGTGATGCACCTTCTGAGTTCGCTTCATCAGACTGTTCACTTATTATTCCTCAACAGAGCTCAAAATTTGTAAGAATTATTTCTGAATGGGAAAACTAAGGCAAAACAATTATTGATTTGGAAAAATTCTCTGACTCTACTTGGGTGCTATTGTCAATATATTCATATTTACGATACATTCATATTTACAGTAATATGTTATTAAATGTTATAGGGAGATATTCACCAGGAGACAGTAAAAGAAAGGGTTGAGAATTAAATAAAAATCAGCTTTCATAGCAAATCCATATGTGTAATTATTGTTTATTCTCTGTTCAAATTGTTTTTGATGTTGATATCCTACTTTGGAGCCTTCACATTTTTTTCAGAATAACTACATCATGCTCAGAAAAGCAAACACACAACAAACAACTACTGCCTTAAACAAATACATCAATCACTTAGTGATTGTTCTCTGGGATGGAAATATTTGCATGTTTTGGAGAGGAATTATCCATACGCCATCTTGTGTCTGAGTTATGATGAAAAAAGGGCTGAAACTTTCTAAACAAATTGGTACGGCGAATGATATATTGAAATGTTTATTTTCTACATAAATTTACATAAATTGATTTTTAAAAATGTCTTTGTGGATAAATTTGATTATCCCTTCATGTTCTCCCATAAGAAAATTAATTATATACACGTGGCTTATTTTTACAAATGTTTGCAAATGCTGCTTTTAGATATATTAAGATATATATTACAGAGCATGGTGGCAATTTTACTTTTACATAACGCTTGATAAACTGTAAGGGTTAATCACTAAAGTATGTATTAAGTGAAAAGTGTACAGATGGATCAGCGCTTAAAAACCTAAATAAAGGCAGCACACCTAAAGGCCCTCACAGGCCCCATAGGTATTAGGTATAGTGAGATGGTAGATAAATGTAGGATAAATGCCAAAATGGAGACATGACTTAAAGGGAAACTCCAGTGCCAGGAAAACAATCCGTTTTCCTGGCACTGCAGGTCCCCTCTCCCTCCACCCCCCAATCCCCGGTTGCTGAAGGGGATTGGGGTGTGGAGGGATGTAACTCTCTATAATTCCTCCTTTAAAACTGCCCTCTGGTATGCACGCTCTGTGTGCAGCACCGTTAAATCAACTTCCATCCATGACCTATTTATCTCACACTCCCTAAACTTACTAACTGAAACATGGCTCTCTCCCTTTGATACTGCTACCCACGGACGTATTAGCCGCGAGGCAAACAAGGCATTTGCCTTGGGCGTCATTTTCCAGGGGGCGGCAAAAAACGCCGCCCCCAAATGCCCAGGCAAATACCTTGTTAGCCTTGGGGCTAACTGACAATCCGGGCGGGCTGCTGATCGGGCGGCGCTGGCGAAGGAGCACTTCCCCTGAGCTCTCTGTTCAGCTCCCTCGCGCGCCGCCCACAGAGTGATAACGGGAGCCGGAAGATGACGTCATCTTCCAGCTCCCGTTATCACTCTGCGGGCGGCGCGCGAGGGAGCTGAACAGAGAGCTCAGAGGAAGTGCTCCCTCGCCAGCTCCGCCCACCCGACTGACCAGCAACCCTCAGGGAAAAGGAGACCCCCCCCCCAGCATTCCCAAAGGTAAGGAGGCTGGGGGGGTTGAATTTTTAAAAGAAATAGTGTGTGTATGTTAGTGTGTGTCAGTGTGTGTGTCTGTTAGTGTGTGTGTCTGTATGTCTGTTAGTGTGTGTGTATGTTAGTGGTTTGTCTGTTAGTGTGAGTGTATGTTAGTGTGAGTGTGTGTCTGTTAGTGTGTCGTTTAGTGTGTGAGTGTGTGTGTGTCTGTTAGTGTGTGTGTCTGTATGTCTGTTAGTGTGTGTGTGTGTGTGTGTGTCTGTGAGTGTGTGTTTGTCTGTTAGTGTGTGTCTGTTAGTGAGTGTATGTTAGTGGTTTGTCTGTTAGTGTGAGTGTATGTTAGTGTGAGTGTGTGTCTGTTAGTGTGTCGTTTAGTGTGTCTGTTAGTGTGTGTGAGTGTGTGTGTGTCTATTAGTGTGAGTGTGTGTCAGTGTGTGTATGTTAGTGTGAGTGTGTGTCTGTATGTCTGTTAGTGTGTGTGTGTGTGTGTGTGTGTGTGTGTGTGTGTGTGTGTGTGTGTGTCTGTGAGTGTGTGTTTGTCTATTAGTGTGTGTCTGTTAGTGAGTGAGTGTGTGTCTGTTAGTGGTTTGTCTGTTAGTGTGAGTGTATTTTAGTGTGAGTGTGTGTCTGTTAGTGTGTCGTTTAGTGTGTCTGTTAGTGTGTGTGAGTGTGTGTGTGTCTATTAGTGTGAGTGTGTGTCAGTGTGTGTATGTTAGTGTGAGTGTGTGTCTGTATGTCTGTTAGTGTGTGTGTGTGTGTGTGTCTGTGAGTGTGTGTTTGTCTATTAGTGTGTGTCTGTTAGTGAGTGAGTGTGTGTCTGTTAGTGGTTTGTCTGTTAGTGTGAGTGTATGTTAGTGTGTGTGTGTTAGTGTGTTGTTTAGTGTGTCTGTTAGCGTGTCGTTTAGTGTGTCTGTTAGTGTGTGTGAGTGTGTGTGTGTCTGTTAGTGTGAGTGTGTGTCAGTGTGTGTATGTTAGTGTGAGTGTGTGTCTGTATGTCTGTTAGTGTGTGTGTGTGTGAGTGTGTGTTTGTCTGTTAGTGTGTGTCTGTTAGTGAGTGAGTGTGTGTCTGTTAGTGGTTTGTCTGTTAGTGTGAGTGTATGTTAGTGTGTGTGTGTTAGTGTGTGTGAGTGTGTGTGTGTCTGTTAGTGTGTGAGTGTGTGTCTGTGTGTGTATGTGAGTGTGTGTCTGTATGTCTGTGAGTGTGTGTCTGTTAGACACACACACTCACTCACAGACACACACACAGACCCACTAACAGACACACACACTAACAGACACACTCACACTAACGGACATACAGACACACACTCACACTAACACACACACACTAACAGACACACACACTCACTCACAGACACACACACAGACACACTAACAGACACACACACACACTGTTAGTGTGTGTATGTTAGTGAGTGAGTGTGTGTCTGTTAGCTAGTGTATGCGGGGGTTGAATTTTTAAAAGAAATAGTGTGTGTATGTTAGTGTGTGTCAGTGTGTGTGTCTGTTAGTGTGTGTGTCTGTATGTCTGTTAGTGTGTGTGTATGTTAGTGGTTTGTCTGTTAGTGTGAGTGTATGTTAGTGTGAGTGTGTGTCTGTTAGTGTGTCGTTTAGTGTGTGAGTGTGTGTGTGTCTGTATGTCTGTTAGTGTGTGTGTGTGTGTGTGTGTGTCTGTGAGTGTGTGTTTGTCTGTTAGTGTGTGTCTGTTAGTGAGTGAGTGTGTGTCTGTTAGTGGTTTGTCTGTTAGTGTGAGTGTATGTTAGTGTGAGTGTGTGTCTGTTAGTGTGTCGTTTAGTGTGTCTGTTAGTGTGTGTGAGTGTGTGTGTGTCTATTAGTGTGAGTGTGTGTCAGTGTGTGTATGTTAGTGTGAGTGTGTGTCTGTATGTCTGTTAGTGTGTGTGTGTGTGTGTGTCTGTGAGTGTGTGTTTGTCTATTAGTGTGTGTCTGTTAGTGAGTGAGTGTGTGTCTGTTAGTGGTTTGTCTGTTAGTGTGAGTGTATGTTAGTGTGTGTGTGTTAGTGTGTTGTTTAGTGTGTCTGTTAGTGTGTCGTTTAGTGTGTCTGTTAGTGTGTGTGAGTGTGTGTGTGTCTGTTAGTGTGAGTGTGTGTCAGTGTGTGTATGTTAGTGTGAGTGTGTGTCTGTATGTCTGTTAGTGTGTGTGTGTCTGTGAGTGTGTGTTGTCTGTTAGTGTGTGTCTGTTAGTGAGTGAGTGTGTGTCTGTTAGTGGTTTGTCTGTTAGTGTGAGTGTATGTTAGTGTGTGTGTGTGTGTTAGTGTGTGTGAGTGTGTGTGTGTCTGTTAGTGTGTGAGTGTGTGTCTGTGTGTGTATGTGAGTGTGTGTCTGTATGTCTGTGAGTGTGTGTCTGTTAGACACACACACTCACTCACAGACACACACACAGACCCACTAACAGACACACACACTAACAGACACACACTCACACTAACAGACATACAGACACACACTCACACTAACACACACACACTAACAGACACACACACTCACTCACAGACACACACACAGACACACTAACAGACACACACACACTGTTAGTGTGTGTCTGTTAGTGAGTGAGTGTGTGTCTGTTAGCTAGTGTATGCGTATCTGTCAGTGAATGTTTGTATTTGGAAGGCGGGGGAGGAGGTGGGGTGGCGGGGAGGGGGGTCCGTGGCGGGGGGGGGGGTCTGAGTTTTGTCCTGCCTAGGGCAGCACAAAACCAGGATACACCACTGCTGCTACCCCTGCCTCACTATCCTTTGGTGGTCTTCACTTTACCCACAACCCAAGACCGGCTGAGAGTAAAGGTGGCAGTGAAGGATTTTTGCTTTCACCCCACTTCCTCTTAAAAACTCTGCGCACCCCCCTTTCCCTATCTTTCTCCAGCTTTGAAATTCACTCAATTCGTATGTTCAAATCCATCCCTGCTAACATAGCTGTCATTTATCGCCCCCCTGGTTCCTACCATTTTTCTGCTTGGCTTACCTACTTCCCCTTCATAATTCTTGGAGATTTCAACATTCCCATTAACCCACCTCTGACCTCAGTAGCTTCCAAACAGCTTTCCATTACCTATCACAGTGGGTAAATACTCCCACACATGAAGCTGGTAATACCCTTGATCTTATCTTTTCTAATGCATGCACTATCTCTAAGCTCCATAACACTCCATTTTCTCTCTCAGATCACAACCTCTTATAATTAGTTCTTGAAAGACCCCTCACCCAACAGCCTCACCCTAAGTGCCCTCAACTCAGAAGGGGCCTGAATTCTTTGGAATTCAAGCAACTCTCAGCTGATCTCCACTCAAAACTCTCATTCCTTCCCACTTTCTCCTGTCCCTCTCTGGCTATCTCCTCATATAATGCTACCCTAACCTCTGCCCTGGATGCTGCAGCCCCTCTCCAAAGATGCACCTCAAGGAAGATGCGCCTCCAACCTTGGCACACTAAATCAACCGGCTACCTGAAGAGATGCTCCCGTTTAGCAGAACGCTGCTGGAGGAAGGCCTGCACCTTGTCAGACTTCCTCCATAATAAATTAATTTTGTATTCATATAGCACAGCCCTCACCCTTGCTAAACAAACCTACTTTTCCTTTTTACTTCTCTTGTTAGTTCATGCTCATGCAATCCCAGGCGTCTCTTTAATACCTTCAACTTTCTCCTTTGCCCACCTCAAGCCACCCTTCAAACTGACCTTTCAGCAGATAGCTACTTTACCGACAAGATTGAACAGTCAAGGGAAGAATTCAGCCCCCTTTGCTCCTCCCTCTCGCAACCACACATGGGCCGTACCTTCCCTACCCTACAGGCCTTCTCCCCAGCTACAGAACAGGAGGTGGCTTTTCTTCTATTTCTGATTGGATGTCCTCCCGCTTTCTGAAACTCAATCTTTCTAAAACTGAGATTCGTATTTTTCCCCCTCATAATGCTGATGCTCCTCCTTCGCTCACCCTGCAAGTTGATGGTGCTTGCAAGCTTGTTGTCTTGATGTTTTCTTTGATCCTGGCCTCACCTTTGCCCCACATATCCAGTATGTTGCTAAAACCTGTCGATTCCACCTTAAAAATATCACCCGCATCCGCCCCTTTTTCACGCAAGATGCTGCCAAGGAGCTTGTTCATGCTCTGGTAATCTCTCGCATGGATTACTGTAATTCTCTCCTAGTTGGTCTCTCCAAAAGCCGAATTGCCCCGCTACAATCGGTAATGAATTCTCCTGCCAAGCTGATCTTTCTCACCCGTTGTTCTTCCCATACCTCCCCCTATGTTGATCCTCACACTGGCTTCCTGTATCATATAGGTGTCAACTCAAAATACTAACCCTTACCTTTAAAGCTCAAACCAACTCTAGTCCCTTTACATTTCTTCCCTGATTCATAGATGTGCCCCTTCTCTGTCTCTCCGCTCTGCCGGGGACCTTTTCCTGTCCACTGCACGCACCCTTACTGCTTGCAGGACTTCTCGCGGGTGGCTCCCTTCTTTTGGAACAACCTGTCTACCCCCCATCAGACTCTACCCTAGTCTTCAATTGTTTAAGAAGTCCCTCAAAACACATCTGTTCAGAAATGCTTATGGACTTCCAGGGTAACTTAACTGTATTTACCCAAGTCTGTCTCTTGTTCTCCTAAAAAAACATACTCCACTCTCACCTCCAGCTCTGCTACTTTTCCACTTTGTTTGGTGGCTGTCACCCTTGCTGCCCTGTTGTGTATTTGTACCCCACCTCATCTAGACTGTAAGCTTGTTTGAACAGGGTCCTCATCTACCTATTTTTCCTGTGTCACTGTGTAATTGTCAAATGTATTGTAAATTTGCCCCTCTTTCTGTCACGTATTCATCTGCACATAAAAATGTGGTTAACGGCCTTTACCGTCCTGACAGGAAAAGTTGTGCCGAGCAGCAATACCGTTGTGACAGGAAAAGTTGTGCCGAGCAGCAATCATGCACATGGAAACCTGGTAATTGCTTTTGGGGTCAAAGGCTGGTCATGGCCAATCAGATCCACAGGAGGGGTATTTAAACCCAATTTTCCCTTTGCTCATTGCCCTGTTGTGGTTTCATCTTGATGGTAATCCGAGAGTGCATTTCTGATCTTGATTTTCTGGTATTTGACTTTGGCTTCGATTTGACTTCCCTGAATTCTGGTATCCTTGACTTTTGGCTTTCCCTCATTGTTGTATCTGATTCTCTGTTCCTGACCTCGGCAAGTATTTTGACTATTCTTGGATACGTTAAGTCCGTCCATTCTAAGGTCCGGTTATACGTTATCCTTAGTCCTAGGTGTGACACAGTTCTGCGTGCTGGATCAACTTGTAATCCTGCCACTTTCCTAATATTGTAAAGCGCTGCCGAATTTGTTGGCGCTATATAAATACCAATAATAATAATAATAAAAATAATAATAATAATGTGACTGGATAGGGTATATGAATGGATAATGGTAAGATATGAGTACAGTTTGTGATTACGGACATGGGTTAACATGTGACTGGGTGGATGAATGTAAGTGGATTGAGGTGAATGTGGCAAAGTGGGTGGCTGTATGTGACTTATAGGGGTATGTGAGCAGGTGTTTGGAGAGATCAATGTGACAGGTGACAATATGTATCTGTTTGGGTGAATGTGGCAGGTGTATGACAGGTGAATGTAACTAAACTGGAATTGTACAGACGTGCTGCTGAGAGAGACAGGGTGGGTGCACAATACATCCATGCGTACTGTTAACAAGCTAGTTGGCCGAGCAATTGTAAAGAGATTCCACAAACATTGCAGACAGAATAAATCATACTTCAAGGTGGGGAACTTTCATGTACCCCCTTCATTAGATTAATGTGTTTGTTGATCTATGCATCTGGCTCCATGACTTGGAAAATCATATTTTGCATCTATATAATGTTTGTGACATCCCTAGTATTTTGTCTGTCTTCTCAAATTGCAATCATTGCGGTAAAAATTAACAAATTCAACATAACGGTAAATGTGCTTTTTTATATGTACATGCAAACCAAAAAGTGAAGGCATTTCACATCAAATGTATAAGAAAGAATGTATACTGTTTGCAAATAAATCAGTGTAATAATCTCACATACCTTGGTAAGTGATCTCATCTAGACACACATGAACAGTTTAAAAGAATGATATTACCACCAGTAGGAAAAAAAATCAATTTCTATTGCAAATTAATGTACCCTGACATGCAGTCTGCTATTTTCCTATTTCCTGTTTTACCTTTACCTCTCACTATAAGTCTAACACGCTTTTACAGTACGTCATTATGAATCTTCTGCTATTAAACTACATATTCGTGGCATGTGAAGAAGAATGAATTATTATATGCCTTAAAAGAATGTAACAGTCTATCATCTTGCTGACAAACCATTTGCTCAGCCTTTAGTTTCTTTATTACAGTTCTGTTTAAATAGCAAATACATGTGACAACAAGATGTGCTATTTTTAAAAGCATAGGTGGAGTATATTCGTGCTTAGCCCCTTCTCTATGCTATCACAAACCCAGCATCTTTTTAAATTATATAGTGGAGAAATGTCAGACACTTGCAGCAAAGGATGGAACTTCAAAGGTAAGAACATGTTCTTTATTTTTACCCTTTACAGACCTTTTCACTACATTGTTAACATAGTTTTTTTCAGAAACACCCCAGTTATAGAGAGCTGTTGCAAATGATAATAGAAACAATTGCCCTTTTTCAGTGGGAACAGAAGAAGATGTGGATGAATATTTTCATTCATGCGGTTTAGCCTAACCAGATGAGCAGTAGGTATACCATTATCTGTGTAATTTAGTAAATAATACAGTTTTATGACTGAAATCACAGAGACAACAACACAAAAACCATAAAGAATGACAAGCGAAAAAGGAAATCACCATCAGACCATATGTATCAAGAAGCCCTGCTTGACCACCATGGATCATAACTCCCTCAGAAAGTTAAGCAAGAGGGGAAAGGTTAGCTATTGATGTGGTCACTAGTATAAGTAACCTGGAGCTTTTCTTTCCCCCAAAAAATTATTAGGGGTAATTTTTGTCTCCCCCTACTAAAACATCTAATTTTTTTAACGTTGATACCTGCACTTTGTGGCAGTAAACAAGAGATCGGTGTGTCGCACAATTGTCATCTGCTCCCTAGCTGTCCACCTCTTGTGGAGTTATTTATTTTCTTGTTACTAAATTACAAGGGAGATGCAGAAAGTAAAGTTCTTCTGTGTGTGCATCATGCAAACTGGGGCTAGGCTATAGCCCCTTAGTATTCCTCCCAATGGTTACCACACCTAATAGTGGTCATCACATTAAACATTATCATTATTACAGTTTTCATCATGCTTTTTCATTTTAAAGGCATTCTAAATGCATGCAAAGTATCATGGGAGTTGAAGTTCTACAACATTTTGGGCACCCCTGAACTAGTTAAAGGTTAAAGGTGTAGGACTTAACTAGGACTTTTAAATGGACACTCTGCTCACCATACCAGCTACATGAAGTTGTTATGATGCTAAGAGGTCCTGGGCACTATCTAATATTAAGAGGTTTGGTGAGCAATTTTACTTCAAAGTCTGAGAGATAGCACCCGATTGCTCTGCCCCACCACTTCCTCTGATGGCCTGTGGCTTCAATAAGGAAGCTGTTAAGCACCTCTCATAGGTAAGTATCTTTTTCACTCACTTTTCTGAAAGGAGAGCTGGTGGTAGCTAGTTCTCAAAGAGTCCCTTTAATTGTACAACTTAATCCTACACCTAAGTTATTGAATGCAGTCCATGCTCAATATTAGCATGTGACTCAGTATGTTGTACTTCATGGTAGAAAGGTTTGGCAGAAATACCTTCTGGAAAAAGCAATAAAAAATAGAATTGTACCATATGTCTCAGTTCATTGGTTTCTGTGCATTTTTCTTGTTATTGGCTTATAATGGCAAAGCTTCTTACATTGATTTACCCATAGTTCCTGCACTGTTAAGAAATTCTGAATTTCATATAGGACATGGATGTTGAGACATTTACCAGCAATGATCTTTTCACATGCTGAATGAACTCTGGTAAGTAGACTAGTATCAGGGATCTCATTACCATTAAAGAACTCATTGGATAAATCAATAAATGCATCTATTTTGTCAGAGCTGGAATTTAATGGAAAAAAAAAGTTTCATCAGCAGTGACATCTGGAGTCCTAAAACCATCAGAGTAAGTTGGGTTCAAAGGTTTCAGGAAGCTAACGCATCCTTTTAACCACCTCCATTTTATTTTTACAATTTGTCTTTTTCCTGTCTCTTGTTATCAATGTGTCAGGTCAGCAAGAAGCCTTTAAGCAGGTACTTTTCATTTTAATGTGCAAAGGGATTTGTTCAATTCTGGATATATATATATAATTAACAGCCTTCTATACATTGAGCTAGTCAGCTGCGTAGTTGCAAACATTTGTAAATTTCCCATGACACTGAGAGAGATTAATCAAAGTGTCGCCGACATTTTGACCTAATTTTCAGTTTGGCATAATTGATTCTATCAGTTTTTTTTCCATCTGTTGCTTCTTTTGTGCCATAACCGTAATTTTTTTTAACATACACCATTTTTTAGACAACACATCAGATTTATCATTCTTTACATTACTTTTTCCTCTAGAACATCCCTCCACACAGCCATATTCTCCCTAGCATATATCTTCCCACAGCCACATTCTCCCCCAGTACATCTGTTCCCACAACAACATTCTCCATGAGTGCATTGCTTCCCACAGCAACATCCTCCCCCAGTACATATTTTCCCACAGCGACATTCTCCCCCAGAACATCTCTTCCCACGGCCACATTCTCCGCCAGTACATCGCTTCCCACAGCGACATTCTCCCCCAGAACATCTCTTCCCACAGCGACATTCTCCCCCAGAACATCTCTTCCCACAGCCACATTCTCCCCCAGAATATCTCTTCCCACAGCCACATTCTCCCCCAGTACATCTCTTCCCACAGCCACATTCTCCCCATTACATCTCTTCCCACAACCACATTCTAACCGAGTACATCTCTTCCGACAGCCACATTCTTCCCCAGTACATCTCTTCCCACAGCCACATTCTCCCCCAGTACATCCCTCCACACAGCCACATTCTAACCGAGTACATCTCTTCCCACAGCCACATTCTACCCCAGTACATCTCTTCACAGCCACATTCTCCCTAGTACATCCTTTTGTCTTGCATCTAATATAATATACTATAAGATGAGGAAATAAAAGCTAGCACTGAAAGGGTCTCCCTTGGCTATTAGGATACAGGGATGCAGTCCATTCACCCTGACCCTAACATGTGTGTGGGATGGGTGCGTGCTAGGTGGAGACCTCCAAATATAAAAATAATTTCCGATTCAAAAACCCACATTAATAGACACTCTTCAATGCAAAATGCAGATCTTCCTTTCCACCACGAGACATTTGACCTAAATACCTTTTGCCAAGGACAATACTTTCCATTCAACTACCAACAATGCTGCAGACAATTTCATCATAAACCCAATTTCTGAATAGCATCTCACATACTATACTTCAATTCCAGGACTTTTCTATTCCAGAATACCAAATCCGTCCTCTCTTCGGAATTCCTCAGTTTTTGCATAACTACAATTCCCATTATGCTCTGTCAACGATATTGGTAATAAAGCATTTTACCTTGCATTGAATTCTGGGACTGAGCAAAAATCTGTGTAGCATTCCTGAAAGTAAATTTAACCCCTTAAGGACAGATGACGGATATATTCCGTCATGATTCCCTTTTATTCCAGAAGTTGTGTCATTAAGGGGTTAAGGAACTATCAAAACTACAATATATCTTGAATTTATCATTTAAATGTAAGCTCGTTTGACCATGGTCCTCATCAGCCTATTGTTCCTGTAACATTACATATTTTTCTAATTTATTGCTAAGTTTCCTCCTTTTATAATATTATAAAGCTTTTTGGAATATTTTCCAATAATAATAATAATAATAATGATAACAAAATGAGTAGGACACGTTTGTGTATAGTATACATCATATAATATGTACATGTAAATGGAACATGTATATTAATTGCAAACAGCTACACATTACATTAACACAACATTTCTATGTATAACGTTAACCCATATTATTAGGGCAACCAGAATACTATTTAAATGAAGATGCTTATACAACAGAATGGTAGCAGATACGATTTTAAAGTTGCCCTGTAGTTCATGTTGTCTATAATCATCTCCAGCTAATTACCTGTTTATTTTTAAAACTACTAAAAGTGTTCAGATCAGCAACTATTGCTGCCAAATTATCTTTTGCAAGTGCTTTTTTTTGACAACCCTAGACATGGGTCATTAATTTAAAAAGGTTTCACTGCTTAGCATATATAATGTCCATAATGCATCGGGAGAGATTATGCATGATGTAATGAATCCAAGTTTCCTGGGATATATACCAAGTAAAATAAAATAAATAAATCAATTGGCAGACAAGGCAGCTATTCGTACGAGCATATATAACTTTTTTATAACAGATTGGGCTCTGCCTTTATATATTATATGGATTTATAATATGTAAGAATATACAGGAAGGAAAAATAATTTACCGTAACAAGAGTTTGATGTACATTATAAGAAATAGGACCTCTGTTTAGCTGTTATATACGGGGTGCCCAGCTTTGGTTTCACAGCGATTGATGTGAAAAAAGCCAGCAGACAAGGGCGGAAGTATAGTCATACAAAATACAGACGATTATGTAGCGGAATGCTTGAAGCAATTAAAGGACACAAAGGTGTATAAAGAATTAAAAGGTGATCCAAGTGAAGATATAAAGAAGTCTCTTATATTGCTTTTGGATAAGGGAAAAGAAAGTGGGGTTCTTAGTGATAATGAATATAAATTCTTACTGGTAGAATACCCTAGGATACCTACTTTCTACACCCTTCCTAAGGTACATAAAGATGCAAAACACCCCCCTGGCAGACCTATTGTCTCAGGGATAGGATCTGTATCAGCCAATCTTTCAAAATACGTAGATATATGGCTACATGATTTGGTTAGACTAATGCCCTCATACGTAAGAGACACTACTGATGTTATTAAAAAAATAAAAAATATCAAGTGGGAGGAGTCATACATCCTAGTAACGAGTGATGTGTCCTCACTATATACTTCCATCCCTCATTCTTTAGGATGTAAAATAATATATGACACATTAAGAGAAACTAAGAAATTATCAGATGAACATGTAGAATTTTTAACAGAGAGTATTAAATGGATTTTAAATAATAATTATTTTTTATTTAATACTAAATGTTATCTACAACAACAGGGTACAGCGATGGGGACCAGGTTTGCTCCCAGCTATGCAAATTTATATATGGCAGGCTGGGAAAGTACGTATATTTATGCCAGCCAAGAATGGGAGACAAACCTGGTCTCCTACTGTAGGTATATAGATGATTTGTTTTTTTATATGGAAGGGTTCAGAAGCTAGCCTAAGGATTTTTTTAGAATATTTAAATATTAATGAATGGGGAATATGTTTAACAAGTGAGTTTAGTTCCTCAAATATTAATTTTTTAGATTTAAATATTTATGTAGAAAATTATTTTTTAAAAACCAAGATTTTTTTTAAGAAAGTAGATGCCAATAGCTATGTAATGTATAATAGTGGACATTACACAGTTTGGCTTAATAACATTCCTAAGGGACAATTTAGAAGAGTTCGAATAAATTGTTCAGAGGTGGAAGTATTTAAAAGCCAAGCTGATATTTTAAAAAGAACGTTTTTGGAAAAGAAGTATCCTATCAAACTCATAGAAGAAGCGTATGAGGAAACTCTAAAACAAGACCAAGAATATTTAATTAGAGGCACAAAAGGAAACAATGTAGAGGATAAAAGAAATAAAATTCATTTTAATAGAGACTGCAATAAGATGAAATCTATAGTGAAAAAACATTGGCATATACTTAAAAAAGATAATGAATTATGCAAACTTCTTCCAGATAAACCTTTTATTAGTTTTAGAGGAGCGCCAAATTTTAAACAGATGTTGAGTTTTAATCACCCTAAAAGAGAACCTAAAAAAACTTTTTAAAATGCAAAAAATTGTTTTTATTCATGCGGTTTATGTATGGGTTGTAAATGTAGCAAAAATAGGACCCTAAAAGGTATAAGCAAATTTAAGACAAAGTATAAGGATGTAGAGTACATTATTAAAGATTTTATTACATGTCTTAGTAAAAAGGTAATTTATCTTTTAATTTGTCCTTGCGGCCTACAATACGTGGGGCGCACTATTAGACCTTTGCATAAAATAATTTATAAACATGTAGATAATATTCGAAAGGGCTATGAAAATCATTGCGTATCAGCCCATTTTTAAAAATACCATAACCAGAATCCGGAAGGATTTACTTTTTTAGGAATTAAAATAGTTAACAAATCATGGCGGGGAGAAAAACATATTAATGATATAGGAAGAGAAGAGATGAAATGGGTTTATGAATTGGATACTCTAGAGCCAAAAGGACTCAACATAGAATTTGACCTTTTTAATTTTTTATAAAAAAAATTTTTTTATAAGTATTTCTACTATTTTTTATGGTAATTATATTTTTATTATTTTTCCTGAGCAGGTTAAATATCTTCAAATATGAGGTATTGTTTCTTTTTCAGTACAAGATATTTCTTATAATGTATTTTTAATATGTTTCTACATACATCTGGGATGTTCTCTGTAAAACAGTTGTTATGGTTAATATATTGTGTCTGTCACTTTGAGAGGAGGGGATTATGTAGGTTTTCAGTTTTTTTGTTCCTATATAGAATGTTCTCCTTTTCATGCAGTGCATTGTCACTTTAAATATAAAGTGTTATAATATGACAATATTTAGCTGCATTTTTAGATGTTGGGATAATAATATATTATCTATGGACATATAGGGAGCCTATAGAGGCTAATTGATTGAATTGTATGAACAGCAGCAATGCTGAAAATATTGTCCGTTTTTATTTTTATGTTTTAATAGCCAATAAAGTAATAATTGTATAATGAATCACGCCCAGATGGGCAATATAAAAAGACTGCTAAGCTAGGAAAGAGGCAGATCTGAAGAAGCTGACCTCTCTGCGAAATGCGTTATCTGATTGGCTACGTGACGTCATCATGTACGCCACGCCTCCCGGAAGTACCCTGCGGACTTTGCCGATCGTGAGGGCGCACGGACTGACTATCTAGCCAGCGGATGTAAGAACCCACAACAGGACAGTCTTGCACAGGGATCCGGAATGAATGCTGTGTTTTAATCTGAAAATAAATCTTTTACTTTACTGGCTGCAGTGGATTTTTCTGCACTTGGAGCTGTCAATAGTAGAGCAGGCTCATCTGCTCTCTGCTTGTGAGTGGAACTTTTACACATACGTTGTATTACTGTAAATAGCAATATTTCACTATCTATGTTTTGTATTTTTTTTATGTAACAACACTTGAAACCAAGGAACCAAGCATATACTTTTAGAAAGTGTACCTAATTTGATTTGAATATACTAGGTCAGGGGTAGGCAACCTTCGGCTCTACAGATGTTGTGGACTACATCTCCCTTGATGCTTTGCCAGCAATATGGCTGTAAAAGCATTATGGGAGATGTAGTCCAAAACATCTGTAGAGCCGAAGGTTGCCTACCCCTGTACTAGGTCATTTCACTAACTTGGTACTAAGGAATTCTCTTATATTGCACTGATTAAGAGTGTTATAAGTCTTTTGCATGCAGCATTTGTATATTTGCACTAAAGTGGTATTAACTGCTTGCACTGCTTTGCACTAAAGTGGTATTAACTGCTTGCACTTTTTGATAGAGTGAGTTTAATTTGCACTCTATAAATATTTAGCGCACTTATTTTTTTGGTTTGGATTTTTTTTTGGTTTGGATAAAATCCACATTTCTTTGACAATGTGTAGATTTATAAGCAGGAAGGAGATGCAATCTTTAAAACTGTAGGTTCATGTCTCCCCTTAATGTAGACTATAAGATCCTGGCAAAGGTTCTTGCAACCAGACTAAAAGCAGTCATTGAATATCTCATTGATCCTAACTGGACCTGCAGCACCTCAGAACAAAGTATCAGAACTCCCTTCTGGAGTATTCTTAACTGGAAGAAATGGTACAACTTAATCTCTTGCAGCTGGAACACTCTATGGTAGTACCTGGTAATGAAGAAATTTGTAAACACAAGCTGAATGGAATCAAGCCAAACTGTGCACACCATAGTTGATCTACAAGCCCATAAGAGCTAAGGAGAGACCATACCAGGGTTCCCACAGAAATGTGGCACTTTGCACGCTGTCCAAAAACATAAAGATTTAGCCTGGAAAGCAATTCAGGAAAGCTTCCTCTTTTATTAATTCCCAGCTGATGTGCAAATACACACACAACATTTGTTTTGGTTATGATTCTTTGCACAGGCCTTTCCTTGAGCCCTGAAGAGGAAATCAGTCACTTGATAGACAGGAACCACCTGTCTTTCCGTTCTGCTTTCTACAGTATGTTTATGGGCGCAAACAGAGGGCTCAATTACGAAAACTTGGCATCGACTTGGCATCTAATGTGTTGTGTGAATGAACCCATGTGGTTTGCCAGACATCATCTAGAGTTGAGGAGTGATAGGTCATCACTGAAGATTCTCACAAACTGATACACTGCATTCTCGGAACCTTTTTCATTATAGACATTTCAGCTGAACACAAAGCAATACATTTTAAGACTGGTTTAGTTCTGAAGTAGAAAACTAGTGGGATTGTATTTTAACAGCAGGATAAAATTTGTGTGTTCCCTTTCAGTACCACGGACAGGTCTAAATCTTTTTAGGAACAGCAGATATGATTAAAAGAACACTGTAGCATTGAGAATACAAATCTGTGTCTATAGTGTTCCTTACTCATTGAGATGAAGTGGTCTGGGTGACTATAGTGTCTCTACAAACGGTTATTCCTATCTCTATGAGAACTTCAGTGATTTCCAGTGGTCATGGTGCCCAGGGTCTGTATGATACGCTGCACCACTTTGCTGCTGGTGGTGTAACTCAGTCTTCAGCAGCATCATTGGGGCCTCATTAACCACTTCAGAACAAGAGTCAATTCTGTGCATATTTCAATACATAAATGTACATTAATTGGCTGACAGTGATCCACCAATGAATGAGCGACAGGATCAGCATTTGGCCTCTGCAGCTGTGCAGAAGCCGGATGTCCTTAATCCTGCTGCAGAGGAGAGCTGGTACCCAGTGGGACGCAGAAAAGAGGGCAAACTACTAGGGAATGCACCAGAGAACTCCTGGCATCATAACTACTACAGTGTCTCTAGTAACTTGGAGTAACCCTATAAATGATGGTCAAGGTATGCTAAGGGTTTGCCTACGACACTTAGAATAACCAAAAATATGAAGGAAAAATCTAATTGAACAAGCACATTAAAGAGAAAATAACTTTAAATGTGTTGGCTTGGATGAAAGTAAAAAGGAACTCGTGTGTTTAACTAAACATGGGATTTTCTGCAATAGAGAGCAGGAGGTAGGAAATAGTGCATTTGGTAACATTCATATACATTTTAATTTCACTACCCCCTTTTTGTTTTACCCCTCCCTCCACCCCCTTCATATGCTCTCTATTGTTGCAGCAAAAAAACATCCATTAGGATGCTTTGTCTGCAGTATGCCTAAAAAGTGCTCATTAGGCAGTTGGAGGATAATCAGATCTGCACATGTTACATTATTTCAAAGATTCACATGGAGTGTGGCTGTCCATAAACAGTATCAATACAGAGTTTCTATTTATACAATTCTATAAGTAACCGATTGTCACATCTCAAGTGTGCATCAAGCAGGAATAAGTAAGTAGGAGATATGCTGTTAAATAACCAGCAGTTTCTTTTAGCCAGAATAATGAAAAACAGCAGAAGTGATCATTAATACGGCAGCTAAATATTAGCTGCACTAATGGTACAGTACTCTTTCTTTTAGCAATAAAGAACTAGCTCATTTGTAATGCTGTAAGCATTTTACAATATTCTTGTAGCATTAGCTTGTTCTATTTTATGCTACAAGGAGGTACTACAAACAGCTAGGACAATATAACTGAAGTAAAATATATGAAAGATAAATGAATTGATGATGGGAAAAAAAATCAGTGATTGCAAAAACCCAAATTGAAATTATACACTTAATGGAAGTATTATGTTTGGGCTCTTGAGTGATGGCCTTCTTATCTGTACATGTCACTATGCAACATGCTAACAAGGTCTTCATTTAAAGGAACACTAAATTCATATTCATAATACTATAGTGACCCTGACCATAGTTATACACAGATTCCTAATCCTCCCGTATGGAATAAAAATGATTAAAATAAATGTTTTACTTTCTTTCCACCTCTGCGCCTAGCTCAACATCATCCAGGACCGTCTGCAGTGATGATACAATCCAATGCTCCTCATAGAGGAGATCTGATGTGTATGTACGGATATAGCCACGTGCGCATCCAAACTTCCACATGGAAAAGCATTGTATTAAGTGCTTTCCTATGTGCTTTGTGTCACGTGACCAAGATTTTATTAGTCAGTTCAGAGGAAGCACCTCTTGTGGCTGTCAGGAGGACAACCTATCAGGAAGACAGCTACTAGAGGTGACCTTTATCCTGCCAGTAGACATGCTTTATATTGCCAGGTTACGAGGACAGGACTACTGCACCCAGACCACTTAATCTCAATGAAGCTTTTTCAATCAAGGCCATAATGTGTGTTACTAACATTTTTTTTTATTTGATGCATTGTGGAAGATATAGACACTCTGAAACTCAGAACAGAGCAAGGTACTCCATTCATCCATAAAACAATATGAAAATAATTCAACACTGGAATGGATCTTTAACAGACTTGACAAAAGTCCATACCAGGGTAAAAAAAAAAAAAAAAAAAATGGGTCACTAGGTTTTTTATTTTAGTACCGTCTTACAAGTATCTAACTTTTCAGTAGTGATATAAAAATCCCCTGTTATAATATCAAAATAAATCATTAATTGATATTTTACACATTCAGCATCTAAATCTGACATTATTACTCTATTGCTTACCATAACATTTGATTGAGAATTTGGATTAGAGCAATAATGTTAACACATTTAACAAGTTCCCTGTGCACTGTGAAATGCCCACTCTGTCTGCAGCAGTCTGAAAATGACAGCTATACACAACCTCTTCATTTCAACATCTCTCACCCTACTAGCACTCACTGAGACCTGAAGGAACCCTTCTTATAGCACTACTCTTCTTTTTCTTTCAGTGTCCTACAATTCTCCCACACTCCCAGACTTAACAACTGTAAAGGGGATGGCGTAGGTATCTTTCTCTTCTTTCAATGTACCTCTTAACTAATCTTCTCTACCACTGCCTTATCTTTTCCTTCCTTTGACGTTCACACTATCTGCCTATTTAAACCCACTCCTTTAGGAATTTACATAATTTATCGCCCCCCTCGCCATCATTTATCGCCCCCCTCACCCTCCCTCGCCCCAACTAGGCTATTCACTGAACACTTCTGGCTACCCCACTACCACTCCTCTAGCACGCCTTCTCTTATTGTTGGGGACATTGATATCCTAATCAACAACTCTAACAGCTCTGATACCTCTCGACCGCTCTCTGTAACCTCCTCCTTGAGCCTCACACAGTGGTCTAACTCAACAACTCATACAGCAGGAAACACTCTTCATCTCATCTTCAACAATCTCTGTACCGTCTCTAAGGTCTCCAATATTCTTCAGTGTTCCATTTCCTCTATCTGACCACCATCTGTTGACCTTTGACATTGGCGTACCCCATACCCAAATCACACCACCCATGGTACATCAATCTTGAAGAAACCTCAACTGTCTTGACTTACAACAATTTTTCCCCAACTGCCTCCTTTTACCCATCTCAAACCTCACCTGCCCTAGCTCTGCAACTTCCCTCCACCCTCTCCTCTGAACTAGATATCATGGCACCTCCTACATTTAAACATTATCAGTGACCCCAGTTACAGCCCTGGCAATCTAAGCTGATGTGTTTCCTCCAAAAATGCTCAGGAACTGCTAAACAATGCTGGAGAACACTGCTGCATCTGACTTCCTCTACTGTAAATTTATGCTACCCTCGTACAAACGTTGAAACTCACTTCACTGAGAAGATTTTCGCAATCATTAAAGAGATCTCTAATCTCTCTCGTACCACTTCCAATACTTCCCCCAACCCCGCTCCCTCCTTTTATTCTATGCTTACTCACACCCACAATGTCAGCAGAGGTTTCTGCTCTGCTTCAGTCCTCTAGCCTCACCAGTTGTTCCCATGATTCTATTCCTTCACATCTCACTCTCACTCTGTCTCTTGCTATGCCCCATTCAATTTCCTTGAATCCACTTCCCAGCTGGTCCCATTAAAGTCTATAATGAATGTGATGGTGAGGCTCATCTTGCTGTCCAAAAAACAGGGGCCTAAATAATCCTCATTAGGGTATGAAAAGAAAGAAAAAACAAAGGAATATAATAGTGTAGTATTTAAAACTGTAGACTATATAAATAAATTAAACATGTGCACTCACACTTTTTTGGAGCTTCAATGCAGCTCCAACTCATGCGCCTGGGCGGAATAATCCCCGTCTAAGGATCAAGTGCAAGGTAGATTCTTTGGATTGTCGTGGGAAGTATCCTCATAGAAATAAAAAATAAAAAATGTATATGGTGTAGTATGTTTAGGTATAGAGCAGGGGTAGGTATAAATATAAAATGTGCACTCACACGGATTGGAGCCATAGGTATGGCTACAAGGATATCGTGTGAAGTGGTATGATCCCCGCTCAGAGATATAGGTGTAAATGGTAGTTCTCAGTAGGTATATATATGGACGAAACAAATAAAACTACAATAGTGTACACCATAATATGGAGTGTGAAACACAATAAAGAAGATAAAAAAAACCTACTGTCAGGATTACTAATTGATCCAGCATGCAGAATTGTGAAATAGTTTTTACCCCTTTCATGGACGGGAGGGGGAGGGGGGGTGGGGGTCAGGAGAGCAGAGGGACATTTTAGTGTTATGACTACAGCTTTGTATTTCTAATACAAAAGTGTTCCTTTAACATGATAGAACAAAAAAAAATACTGTATATCAAGAAAGTGTTGTGAATAACATGCCCTCTTGTGTCTTACAGTAGAAGTGCAGCTCTAACAAATAAGAAATAATTATTTACATGGGGAACATGAGAATTAACAATCTCTTACATAGTACTGCTGTGCTGACTACTTTAAATAAATTATCATTATTTAAATAGTATCCACATCCCTTTACATATATTATAAGATAACATTAAACAGCAAGTAATAGACAAACTGTCATGAATTCCCCTTCCATTTGGATGCCAAAATGGCAAACAAATAGACGCAATGCATTACTCTGATATCAGTTTTGACTCAGTTTGCTCCTTGCCCTGCCATGGTCTGTGCTACCAGAGAGTGTGTTCCATTGGTGATTGGTGTTTCTGGGTTTGGCTTGGCTTTGTGCTTCTTATGTTCTAAACCAGGCATAGGCAACCTTCGGCACTCTAGACATTTTGGACTACACCTCCCATGATGCTTTGCCAGCATTATGGGTGTAAGAACATTATGGGGGATGTAGTCCACAACATCTGGAGTGCCAAAGGTTGCCTATCCCTGTAAACTCCAATCTCCCTTGTTTTGATCTGCTCTTCGAACTTGTGCTTCTCTATAATACTTGACTCCATAAAAACATAGAATGTGACGGCAGATAAGAACCATTCGCCCCATTTGGTCTGCCCAATTTTCTAAATTCTCCGTCCTGATTCTGACTAATCTCTTTTAATAATATTGCGTCTGGCCACTCCAAGTACTGGTGATACGTTTTTTGGTAGTTTTTGTTTGTCTTGCCCAGTGTTTGAGTGTTGGGGTATGCTCACATTGACACTTAAAATAATATTGACAGAACCTTGAGATTAAGAGTGTACATGAATTAATTTTAGAACACCTCCCTGGTAGTAAAGCCTCTGGCATTCAGAATGTGCAAACATGAAACAGGAGACCAATCCTGAATCAATGATCTGGCAAACAAGAAGGGGAAAGGTTTGGTTATATAGGAAGAGAATTAGCAAAGTTGGGCCAACTGAGCAGAGTGAGATCTAGATCTCTTCAAACTGAGTGGATCAGCCAGCAACAGCACCACAGCAAGTTAGTGGCAATGTAAGGCACTGCACCAAATTGAATAGACCAGTAAACATCATATACTTCACTCATAGTCCAATTGGTCAACATAGCTTGTCCAACAAATCATACAGCATTTAAATTTGATATACATCATCTTATTACAAGTGCCTCCTTATCATCTGTGCTATTCCCCGCTCCACCACCACGTTTCCTAAGAAAAAGCATCTCATCCTACTGGCACCAGCTTATCATTTATCAATATTTGTACTCCTCCTTAGTCTTTATATAGCCTTTATATAGCTCAGATGTCTTGTTCCTGTCATTATATATCTGCAACAAAGAAGATTTCAGAAAGGGTAGTAACAGGATACAATTTTGTGAGCCAGATTCTGCCATAATCTAATTACTTGTAATTTAATTTAGAAGCATTTTCCCTTGAGTCCTAAATGAGACAGAGGAAAGGCAGGACAGAACATAGGATAAAGTGCTAAATAGGGATTGTTGGGAGGACAAGAGATTAGTAACAGGTGGAAAGGTCTGGTCAGTGAGTCAAACAGGGAAAGAGCTAGAGTGTGTGAGAGAGGAAATGTAAATGTAAAGATGGGATATATAAATTATATTCATATCCATTTGTGGTTTTAGAATCACCTCTAGAGTGCACTAGAACATTACTTTATAATTTAAATTAATGAAAAGTCCATGTCTATTTTAGGTTTATGTAACCTGTCCAAAAGCCATTTAATAAATGTAAGAATGCATCAGTCAGATTAGAGAAGCATGCTGTAGTATTTGTGGTGCTAGGATTGCCCTGGCACACTGCTAATGTAAGTAGTCCAACGATTTTGGATCAGTTTGTCCTCCAGGCACTGCTCCCTGGTTGGGTGCATTATTGATCATTGTGGATGTCATGGAGCATGGAATCTGACCCTGGCACAGGTTTTAAACTGGAAAGAGAAAAAATCATGATCAATGATACCACCCAAGCGCCTACATTGAGCAGTACAAGCCTGCTCTATATACTGTGAGTAGTATATTTATTCTCTTTTTATACCTTTTAATTACTATACAGAGAGCACTATATACTTTATTTTATCTCCCTGGGTCGAATAATACCAACTTGGACGTTGAATCTGAGCCAGATACTCGCCAATCAATATTACTCCGCATATCCTTGAGTGGGGATTATTCCACTTCACGTGCGTTATATCAGAGCTAGGTTCTAGCTCTGAAAAGTGTGAGTAAGACTACTTTTATTTTATTTACCATTTTATTCATCTATATACTGTGCCATTGGAGTTCCTCTTGTTTTTTTCTCCACATATTACTTCACTGGATTTCAAGGACACCTTTGTGAAGACACACCCTATTTTACGCCTCAGGATCCCTGTTCTTATACATGGCATCTACCATTATGGACTTATGATAAGTGTTTTGGACTATTGCCAATTATCCATTTATATTTCATTTTATATTTAATATTAAATTATATTATTTTATATTATTTATTATATACACTCTTATATGTTTTACTGTATATTTTAGGAGCAACCTTTTTTTGTTCTATTTTGCAACAGGTTTTAAACTGTCTACTTCAACAGTGTCCCTTCTGCATATTTATGTCCCTGGTGGGGTCCACCAGGATTTGCACCCTGCCTCTCAATGAACTGAAAGCAAAAAGAAACAATTTAATTTTAGTTGTACAGAAGGTGTTATATATACTATATGCAATGTTTTAGGTGCAATCTCTATAAAATTAGCCAAGGGCAGGTGGTTGTTAAATTGGAGGACTGCACATTCCTGAAGGTGTACATCCAAATGGTGCTTCATTTTTACGTGTGCTAATTATGTCAAATGTAGCTGGAATTTAAGAAACAATTTTGTTTGCTTAATGAATAAAATTTCATTCGTGATTAAGTTACCAATAAATGCTTTCTTTCTCAAAAAATAATAATATGATTTCACACCATAATGGAATCATCTTCCTCTATTCTCCATCCTCAGCAGCTGCTCTGACTTGCTCAGCATTCAATGATCAGATGTAGTGATTTAGCATTTCACTGATGTGCAATTCAGCTCTTTTGTGTAGCATAGGTTGCTACAGTAATCAATAAATACCCCGAGCCTTACAGCCTTCAGTAAATTGCCCTTTTAGTATTAAACAGAAAATACTGTATAAACAGGAAGTAATTATGGGGACCAGTATGGCTTTTCCAACTATAGGAGTCAAAATATCAAAATAAGACATGAAAATGTATATTTCCAGGGCCACCATCAAAGGGGGTACAGACAGTACTTTCTTATGAGGCTTGCTCAAAGAAGGGGTCCAATGGAGTTGGAGGGATATATCATATCTGGATCATGCCCATTACCTGAGAGCACTGACTGCTCATTTTAAACACCATGTCAGTGCTGGATGTGATTACAGATCACTCCCCACAACACACACACAACCAATGGAGATAGAAACCTGTCCTTTGACAACTGTCGCCCCAGGAAGCCAGCAACTAAGAATTAGGAAAACAAATGAGTGGCATAAGGCATTTTTGATATATATCTTGACAAGTGTGATATGGAGCATTTATATGCATGTCTGGAATGTTGTGTGTATGTGAGTGCATGTGTCAGACAGTGTGTGGGTATCTTTATGTATTTCAATTGCTCTATACATAAAGCATGCAGACACGCGTCATCCCCTATTTGAACCAAACATTCATGATCTAAACAACACTGTCAGTGGTGCCAGATGTGGTGGCTCCAGCATTTCAGAAACAGTTAACCCCCTGGGATTTTCATCCACTACAGTCTCTAGAGCAGGGGTGGTACTAAAAATTTTATAAATGTATACTAAAAGGTTTAAAAATATATAATGTATTCTAAAAATATTACAGGTGCACATCAAAATTGCATTTGTATAATACTATAAAAATACATCATGTATTCTAAAAATTGTTGCATTATATGTATATATGTATATGTGCATGTTTGTGTGTCTATGTATGTGTAAGTTGTACAAAGGCGTTCATGCATATTCTGGACTCTTGGTTTTGAACTCATGCATTTTTAATGTATGCAATTCTTTTTTCTACTCTCCCTCTTCTAGCACCATATTCTGCAGTTTGCTTTTTTTTTTTCTCTCTCCCCCTCACTCTGTGATCCTCACACAAGACATTTATGACCCTCTGTGAAAATGGTGTCTATATTCTATCAGACATGTGTCTTATGTGCACTAATGTCGCTTTAACCCTTGTATCACAGCTCAATTTTGAATTGTACGTATCGTCTTTGCTCAGAAATGCTTTAAACCTGAGGAAAAGAGGTTCTCCCAAGAGACAAAATTCTGTTAGTCCAATAAAAAAGGTATACAGGATACAAATTGAATCTGTTATTTAAAATATTAAATATTACAGTGTATTTCTAAATAGTGTTACAATATACAACAACAAAAAAGAGAAACATAAACAGGACTATACATAGGACACAATGTAATGCATTTAGAATGGAAGAAAGTATTTAGTATAAGGCAAAGGAAAATATTTTTTTACAGTAAGAACAATAAGGATGTGGAATTCTCTGCATGAAGAGGTAAGTTTTAAAAAAAAAAAATTTAATCTTTTATAATTTTTATAACATACATACATTACATAATGTACATAAGCGGGAAAAGAAAAATAAGGTACAGCATTTAAAAAACAACATTAAATGTGTCCCTAAGGTATGGATCAAGGGGAGATAGAAGAGGCCTGGGCTTAATATGCTGCTAAAAAATAAAAGGAGTTAGATGTCAGATGGCTAAATTTATCTTATGCAAATGGGAACAACCATTATATCATCACTATTCGTTTGATCCACTGCTCAAGTTCCCTGAAGAGGTAGTTTTATCAGCGTCTGTACAGATGTTTAAACAGCAATTGGATGAATACTTGCAAAAACAGAATATTCAGGAATAGAATTTTTAATTTGTGGGTAGTAGTTTATTGATTCAAGGAGAGATCTGATTGCCCTTCTGGGGTCAAGAAGGAATTCTTCCCTGGTTTGTCGCAAAATTGGAAAGCACTTCAAACTGTTTTGGTTTTTTTTGCCTTCTTTTGGATCAAGAGCAAAAACGGATGTGAGAAAGGTTGAACTTGATGGACACAAGTCTCTTTTCAGCTATGTAGCTATATAATATGTGTAATTAAAGGACCACTATAGTGCCAGGAAAACAAACTTGTTTTTCTGGCACTATATAGTCCTTAGGTTCCCCCCTCCCGCTGGGCTGAAGGGGTTAAAACCCCTTCAGTTACTTACTTTAATCCAGTGCCGGTGACCTCTTCTCCCCCTCCGACATCAGCTCCCGAGTGGAGCCAAATCCACATGCGTGGCCAGAGCCGCGTGCGCATTCAAACCCCCCATAGGAAAGCATAACTCAATGCTTTCCTATGAACGTTCTGTGTGCTCAATGCGATTTTCGCATTGAGTGTCGCGGAAGCGCTTCTAGCGGCTGACAGCCACTAGAGTAGGCTTCCCTAAACTCCAGCCCTCCAGATGTTGCTGAACTACAACTCCCATGATTCTCAGCCTATTTCATTCATAGAATCATGGGAGTTGTAGTTCAGCAACATCTGGAGAACCTGGGGGACCTGGCACCCAGACCACTTCATTGAGCTGAAGTGGTCTGGGTGCTTATAGTGGTCCTTCAAAAAAAAACTGATTTTCTAGTCACTGGATAAATCTACTGCTTGAAACATTATGGGATCACCGTATTATTCAGAAACCGAGTACATAATATAATTGGTGTAATCTGCAGACATTGGCCATACACAGAGCGGTAATGCCGTGTGTGTAAGGGTTGTGCTCCATTGGTTTTCATACTCCTATTATTAATGAATGTGCAGAGCTCGCTGTACTGATATCAGAGTTCTAATTCCGAGCCTTGGTGCTGTCACTGCTCTATACACCGAGTCTCCGCACTGCTCCTGTGATCCACCATTTTCTAGGAGACCGCAAGACGCCGAGAGCCACGAAAATGTCTCCAACAAAATGACTGTACTTTGCGAGCCGAGGGATTGTGGTCGCGTTGAGGCTCTGTAGTGTGGAGCTCAGCATTGGCTCCCAGGATTGCGGATGTGGCTAATACCGGTGTCCCTTCTCGCCCTGCAGTGATTGGAGGGCCGGGGGGCGGAGGCGGGTCCTAGCTGGTTTCCGTTGCGGCCTCGTCCCTTCCTTGTCATGATCATGGCTACCGGTGCTGAGGAGCCTTTCCCTTTCCATGGGCTTCTACCCAAAAAAGAGACCGGGTCCGCCGCCTTCATCGGCCGGTTCCCGGAGTATGATGGCCGCGGGGTTCTGATTGCAGTGCTGGACACCGGGGTAGATCCTGGGGCCCCTGGCATGCAGGTAACCGAGGGCCACTGTGCTTATTGTCTAAACCTATCTGCACAGCAAGGACTCCATTGATCCTAACCTGTCCCTGTGTGTGGGGGGTAATACCATACTGCCCGGTGTGGGGGGGTAACGGCATGCTGCCCGGTGTGGGGGAGGGTTAATAGCAGGCTGCTCGGTGTGGGCATGGCATATAATAGGCTGCACAGCAAGCATGGGTACTTAGCTGGACAAACTAGATGTAAACATTTCTAACACGGAAACTCCACACCTACGTAATAGTATGAAGGCCTCACTTACTAAGCAGTGAATATGTAGTAAATGTAAACTGGGTCGCAAAATTAACCCAGTCCGCAAGGCACATCGACATTACAGGAACTGAATTGGGAAATGACTAAATCCTGGATGTATGGTGTGTCTTGAGGACTAAGTTGAGAACCACTGCCATAATCACAGATTGAATAGATTGAATTTTGCAGTTATCACGGCAATTCACTAAAGTGTGCATTACCAGGAATTAAAAGCGTTTTTATATTGAAACTGAGTTGCATGGATCAACTGTGCTTCCAGCATAGCTGTTTGACCTAAAATTTGAATCCCTATCTAGACAAACTTGTATTTAACTTTGTAATAAATGTTATTCTTGTCTTCATGTCATTTTCATATTGGGAAACATGTGACAGAGCACAACTGTTGGGGTAAATGTTTCAGATTGGACTACCGTAATTAACAAAAAGCAATTGCCTTCTATGGTTATTCTTAGACAAGAAGTGCTCAATGTGAGCAGGAATAAAAATTACCCATTGTGTTATTGCAGAAAATGCCAATCACTGCAAGGACTGCCTTTTATGCCACGCTAGGATGACTTTGCTATATCAGCCAATTTTGGCAGTGATTGTCTGTTTCACTTTCTATTTCAGGATGTCATTTGCAGACAAAGAGCACCTGTTTTTAGATGTGTTTTCTGGGTAAACCATTATTGTGACAGTGTTCTTGCCTACCAGTGTATGCCCTTAATACATTATAGATTATTTTTAAAAAGCATTTTTAAGTTTAGCATGATTAGTCAGATTTCAAGAACATTGTGTAATTGGTATAATCCTTCATTAAAACAATATAAAATTGCTTTATTTTCCATATGAATATTAAATGTTTGAGTTTAGGGCAGTGAGGGCAAACCTTCTTGATCCTGAGTTCTCAAACTGTTACACTTAAACAACTTGCTTAAAGGACCACTATAGTGCCTCGAAAACATACTCGTTTTCCTGGCACTATAGTGCCCCTGAGGGTGCACGGAAGCGCCACTAGAGGCTGGATTAACCCGATTATAAACATAGCAGTTTTTCTGAAACTGCTATGTTTATAGAAAAAAAGGGTATCCTAGCTGGACCAGGAACCCAGACCACTTCATTAAGCTGAAGTGGTCTGGGTGCCTATAGTGGTCCTTTAACTCAGTGTCACCACTGCAATTAAACCTGAAAACTGTAAAGGCAGTGTTTATATTGCTCTCTAGAGACACCTCTAGTGGCAGTCACTCAGATGGCCACTAGAGGTTCTTCTTGGGTTAGTGCTGCACAACGTAGCTATACAAGCATCAAGTATTAATCTCTAAAATGCCCTAAACCAAAGACATAAAATAAAATGTGTGAAGAGCGTTTTTGTGTGCATCCTGGCACTTTTTAAAGTTTTCTTGACATATATATGATATATTTCTTTGTTTGGTACCTGATGAAGTTGGCAGGAGGCACAGAAACACGTGTTGGACCTTTTCTTTTATGTCTCCAGATGTTTTTAGGATTCGTATTCTCTCAATTTCTGTTACTTATGAAGATGTATTGCCGCTCCTCGCACCTTTCCAAGTATCCTTCATCAACTGAGGTGTCTAAAATCTGTGGTCCACAAGCAGGGACCCAGTGATACCTGCGATGTGGAGCACCTATGGCTAGCATGCCAACAGAGAGGCCTGTGCGTTCCAGCTGTCTTACATGTTCCCTATGTCCATAATCTGGTTGCTATTTAGTGTTTAAAGAGAAACCATTTTCCCCCTATTTTTTTAATGCATTATACTGAAATAAAGTAAGAAAAATTAGATTAAAGCAGATACACACCAGTAAAATTTCCCTTGGTGCTCTGTTTAGCAGTTTACTCCTATATGATAAGTGAAAATCCTCTTGGCGATAAACATTTCAATTTTACATTACTAAAAGGATTATAATATGATAATTTCTTATTTTCATTGTTTAATTTACTGCATTGCTTTGATCTGAAATTTGATCGAATCCTCGCTTGAGTCCTAAGAATAAACTGAATTTGGTTAACAAATAAATTTTCAGTACTTTAGTTGATATATTTCCTGTTGTTGTGGTGGAAAATGTGTGCAAATGTTTTAGGTTGAAAGGGGCAATCCAGTGTTACATGTAAAAGCATTTATTTCTAATGCAGCACCATCTTTCTTTGAAACTAGAAGCAATTTACATCGTATCCTGCAGCAAGAGAGTCTCCACTCCAATTTTAGGGTATCCCTCTGCCAATCTAATGCTTCTCATAGAATCCCAGGGAGACAAATTTGCTTCCAAATATATAAATTGGGAGAAAAACATATTTAAAAATAGTTTTTTTTTCTTGTTTTTTTTTTTCTCATGTGTCAATCAATTATTCAGCATAGACTCTATGCTGAAGAATTGATTGATATGGGAAGGCAGAAGAGACCTCTCACAGCATTCTTTCTGTTCTACCAAGCATAGCAGCCACCGCGCGGTTCAGTTACCATAATCCCTAGCCCTGGCTCAGGTGCTGGCATGCTGACCATGAAGTATGTCAATGTTGAGGTTTGCACTGCTGGAGGATGTGCCCCTAAGCAGGGGAAATCAAAATAGTCAGTGGGCAGAGTACAGGTGGACTGGAGGTGTAACACCCACCTCTGTGATGACATGATGGCTTCCCAAACCACAGTAATCCCACAATCACACGTATTGTGAAGTGATTATTTTGTTCCAATACTTTCTTTAATTTTTGCCAAACAGTAAAATAAGAAATACATCTGAAGTTTACCACTATATCCAAGTTATACACTACCAATCACTCTTTGAATATCTCCCAAATGCCTCTGTTCACATTCTTCTTCTGTGTTTCATTTCTATCCAAGTGTCCCTCATTTTTAGGAGTCCCATATTGTTTGTGTCTTAATGTATAGCAGCTTGGCAAAGTCAACCAAAGTTATTTTTTGAGTGTAGTGAGGTTGTATTTGGTGTTCACATCCATCTGTGACTCCCTTGTTTTGTTCAATATTTTTCATTATGGTGGACTCATGGAAACCAGCTACTCACTATGGTTTCTTTGTGACATTCTGGCAAATTGTACAACTTGTTCTTAGAATAATTTTGGTTAGACAACCTCCTATGGCAGACCTGCACAACGTGGCAGTAGGTAGGGGCTGAAATTAAAATAGTCTAAACATCTTCGGGCCGCAGATATGTTTTTAGTATATTAGTGTTTGTCCTCTTATTTCATTCTTACTCCTTACTATGTATGCTTCCCATTCATTCTTTTCATTCTTTTTTTCCTTACTGGGTATAATTTACATCCACGGTTTTACTCCTTACTATGTATTCTGTTTCATTTTATTCTTTTACTACTTACTGTTTCTCTCTCCTTTAATTATATTACCCCTCACTTTTTACCCCCTCTTTTCATTCGTGGTTTAATGCTGAGTGGAAGCAAAGTGTCTGGGACTCCAGACACTATAACCATTTCAATGAGACAAAACACTTACACTGCATTCAGTGTCTTTGTAACTTTAAAATTGGTTGATTATCCTTGATGTCGATGTCCGTTTTTATAATAAAAACCATGTGTTTTGAATAAATGAAAAGTCTTTCTTATTACATTGTTTGTTTAAATAGTCTATTTTGTTCTTAAGGTTGTGATGGTCTGGTCATATTGGTTCACAGATGTAGGTATTTCTGGAAAAGGTAATCAAGTTTTTAATTACTGTGAGTAAGGAGATTTTAGAATGTGAAGTAAATTGAATTGACTTTAGAAAAGATTGTGGGATTTTTTTTTTGTTTACATTTTTATTTATTTTTTTTTCTCCTTAGGTAACAACTGATGGAAAACCAAAGATTATTGATATTATAGACACAACTGGAAGTGGTGATGTGAATACATGCACTGTGGTCGAACCTAAAGAAGGAGTTATACTAGGCCTTTCTGGCAGAACATTAAAGGTAAATACTGTTTGTTTTTTTTTTGTTTTTTTTTCTAGAACTTTGTCAAAAGGTTAAAGGAACACTTAAGACACATAAAGCACTTTAGCTTGCAAAAGTGATTTGTGTTTTTAAAATTTTTGTTCCTTTACAGTTTATAAAAGTGGCGATTTTAATAGAAATTGGCACGTTTTTATATCTGGGAGCAGAAACACCATCTTACTTTCACTCAGACAGCTGGGGAAGCTTCTTCAGCTTCTGTTAATGCCAGAGACCTAACAATTGACAAGCACACTGGGCTAGAGAGCACTTGCATTCCCCTTGCCTCAATAACATCATCTACAGCTCATTGGGAATAATTGAAAAGCCAAGATCGGGTGCACTCGTGGCTCGAGCACCCAGATTACTCAATGAGAAGCCTCTAACTGGACTATTCCCTGGTATAATGAGCCAAAGTTATATTATAACAACTAAATGCAAATATGGAAACATCTACTAAATAGAGTGCACTCCATACACCACAAAAATGGTAAACATACAAATAAGTTGGATTTGATATATACGTAGGAGTGACACCTCCCAAGTGACAGCAAACCAAAGCTAATACAACCTTAATATGAGAACAGAATAGGCAGCCTTGAATATCTAATGGGAAAACAGACTGGACATAAAGTAAAATCCCAATGGACACACACTATATTCAAAAGTACTCCCAAAAGAGTAAATTGCCTCAGGCCCATCATCCTTAAATCTGACGTTGGAGATGAATATTCTCTAAGCTGTAGATAATCAGAAAGTAAAAATAGTGCAGATTGCAATAAATATTTATTCAAATTGCACTCACAAGATAGACGAAAAAATAGCCATACCTCCACTCCTAGTGGATCAAGATGCTGCTGAGTCTCCAGAGTCAGGAGGAGTAAACCTAAAAATAAATTAAAATAAGTCCCCAATGTATATATCCAATGCGTTTTGTCCATATGGACTTCTTTATCCTTTAATTTAAATAGGAGTGATGGTAATCAAATGCCTTTCACCTGTGCCTTGTGTGTTCCTCTCTGGAATGCTATTTCACGACTTGATATCGTCCTATCCTTTTCCTTTGGCAAGCATTGTGCATTTCACGCTGGAGTGTCAGCGTATCCACGATCATATAGAACCATGTCTTTAAGTTAGGGAACAGGAATAAAGGCTGGTGGGACCAATGGAGGGAGGGGGAAGAAGGGAACTTCTATACAATATGGACAAAATAAACAAATAGAGGACTAGAGATCTATATAATGACCTGGAACAAACATTTTGTGTAAGTATATGAGAAGTGTGGAAAATATGACTAAAAAATTAATCCAATATAAATGGGCAAAGAAATTGGGCCAAAAACAAAAGAGAAAAAGATCACAATGCAAACATAAAACTGCCTACATAAAAAGCTAAAAGTGTGTGTGTGTGTGTGTGTGTGTGTGTGTGTGTGTGTGTGTGTGTGTCTCTCGAAGTCATGATAGAGCCCTGTACAATATTTATGATAAAATAAAAATACACATGTAATAACACACCAACTCAATGAAATCCGAGTAGAGACAACTCTCTAATTAGAATATATATATATATTTTTGTTTAATACATTGCTAAACATAAATATACACACACCAGTCAAGCTATAAGACTTGCTTTTTGCACAGAAATCTCACTTTAACAGTGCTCTCACTACTGCAAATGAGCTCAACAAGGAACAACATTTTTGACTCATGCAGAGGGTGGAGACACTGTGCAGCACTACCCCTGGAGAGGTAGAGGTATTCCAATGCTGTAATGTAAAAACTGCATTTTCTTTGAAATGACAGCGTTTACTGCAAAAAGCCTGAAGGTAATGATTATGCTCAGCAGAACTAACACAATAAGCTGTAGTTGTTCTAATGACTATAGTGTTCTTGTTATCCTAAATGTGCTGTAATGTATTCCTTTAATAGCGGATAACGTATGATAATAAAATAAAATAAAAATAATTAAAAAGAGGAATGATATTCTTTTCAGCCCGTTGTTTCTCATTACAATATCTAAACATATCGTACTAATTGTGCATTTTCAATCCTATAGATTCCTGAAACGTGGAAAAACCCTTCAGGTCAATACCATATTGGTATTAAAAACGGATTTGACTTTTATCCAAAAGCACTCAAAGAGCGTCTGCAGGTAATATTCGATGAATTAATGAATAGCTTATATATATATATATATAATTCGTTTTGTGCTTTCTTGTTATGTTTGGTAATTGCTTATGAGTATTGCTTTTGATGGTGATTATACTACTAAACAATGTTCTTGGTAAAATATTTTCGTTTTTTCCCTACCCAGAAAGAACGTAAGGAAAAGCTCTGGGATCCCGTTCATCGTGCTGTACTTGCTGAAGCTTGTAGAAGACAGGAGGAGAGTGACACCAATTTAAATCCTCAATCTAGCTTACATGGCGGGGTATAACTTTTTGTGATATTTTTAAAATATGTGTGTGTGTATATGTGTGTGTGTGTGTGTATATATATGTATACACTGCCTATGATCTGACATGAGTAGTTCTCCTTTTTTCCCCATTCTCTTCCTAATAGTTTGTAAAATTGATAAAAGAAGATATTCAGAGCCGAGTGGAACTGCTAAATTCGTTTGAGAAGAAATATAGTGATTCTGGTCCAGTATATGACTGCTTGGTGTGGCATGATGGTGAAACATGGAGGTAAAACATTAATGTTCCATAGCATATTGAAAACATATTGCACATTGCTGCCATGGCAAGCCTTCTTGGATTGTACAGCGGCTGTGTGAAGGACTGAAGGAGATATAGCTGCGGAGTACCTGCACATCAACTTTACAGTTAAATAAAAAATGGTTTAACCCTTGAAGAAAAGACAGCACCCATGCACTCCTGCCACCATAACAACTTCATGGTGATAATTTTTATCCGGTGGAACTGTTCCTTTTAGATCAACTTCCTTTTGCTTGCTGCTAGAAAGATGCTAAAATATATGGCAATACTTTTTATTTTTTTACATTAAAGCAAAAGGATATGGGAACATGATAATGGAAGAATCAGCTGTTTAATCTTTACCTGCTGTCTACGGTGGGGACAAGAGCAAAGAAGCGCTGCGTATTATTAAAAAAAAAAAAAATGTACTAAAAATAATAGGAATGTTTAAGATAAATAACTGTTTTCTTGGCATTGTATAAATTGGCAGACAAGGACAGCTTCATACTTAATGTCCTTGAGTTAAGTTGGTGGCTTTTTATCAAGGGGAGCTGTACCGTTTATTTTACATTACCTAAAATTAGGGACAGAGGCTTGTTATCATACTCACAATATCCACTTAAGAAATATGTTCTTATGATTTATTGGTTAAAAGGCAACTTAACTGTTGAACTGCAGTTGCCATGTTTTTCATGGCACAGACTGAATGACACTACAAGAGAGTGTTAGATTTGCAACACCTGTTGATTGACATTGTTTTTATTTATTTTTATTCTCCTTACACTGTAATACTAATGTGTTTTGTTTTTTTCAAGAGCTTGTATGGACACCAGTGAATGTGGAGACTTAGAAACTTGCAGTGTATTAGGGAATTACAGAGAGGCTCAAGAGTATGGATCATTTGGCACATCAGAAATGTTGAATTATTCTGTCAACATTTATGAAGAAGGGAATGTGCTATCGATCGTGACCAGTGGAGGTGAGATCTTTAAATTCTTACATTAGTCAGTTTTACAGTTTAACCTGTGTATGGTTACTGTAAAGCTGATTAAAAACACAATGCACACATTCTCAGAATCAAGCCTTTTCATGATTATATATTTCACTGTTGATATGTTGGTTTCAGATAAAAAAACTTCAGTGTTTCAATAAAATGTATTTTCAATTGTAGTAGTATAATATGTGTGTCGGTTATAAGGGTCATATTTCAGTATATATAACATCTATTTTACAGTTTGGCCTACATGGAATTCTTGCTCTGTCTATCCATAGAACTTGCATATAATTTAAAGGAACACTATAGGATCAGGAACGCAAACATGTATTTCTGACTCTCAAGTGGTAAAAACACCATCTAGCCCCCCTAAATATAGTAAAATCTTACTTTTATTCCAGTCTGCTGCTGCTGGCTCTGCCCCGGATCTGCCTGCTTTGCTGACATCATCAGAAGTGATTCTCTCAGCCAAACACAATGCTTTCACATAGGAAAGGACTGGATTGGTTAAGACTGTCAAGGAGACAGATCAGGGGCAGAGCCAGCACAAGCCAAACACAGCTCTGGCCAATCAGTATCTCCTCATAGAGATGAATTGAATCAATTAATTTCTATGAGGAATGTTCAGTGTCTCCATGCAGAGAGTGGAGACACTGAATGTCCCCAGAAATACCTCTAGTCGCCATCTGAAGAGGGGCCAGTAGAGGTATCCCTAGGCTGTAATGTAAGCACTGCCTTTTCTCTAAAAACACAGTGTTGCTTGAAGGGAATGAGTATACTCACCAGAACAAATACAATAAGCTGTAGTTCTTCTGGTGATTATAGAGTCCCTTTAAGACAATGTGTCTAATCATATGTATAGCCGCATTTTCTGATTTTATGCGCAGTGATGTAGACTGACTGACTGAACTTGTGTAATCTTTGCTTTTAATTGTTGTTTCCACATTGTAGGTGCACATGGCACCCATGTTGCTAGTATTGCTGCTGGATACTTCCCAGATGAACCTGAAAGAAATGGTATAGCCCCTGGAGCCCAGATCCTTGCCATCAAGATTGGTGATACAAGGCTAAGCACCATGGAAACAGGCACAGGACTGATAAGAGCGGTATGAGTCTTTTTGTTTTTATAGTAGCTATGTTAAGTCAATTGAAATGTATCTGATATTGCTCTGGGAGTATCATTGCTGCCTAGAATGCCTGTCTGAAATTAAAGAGTTGTTTTACCAGTCTGTGAACCAACCACATATAGGCACTGGTTCCATACAAATAGACTGGTGTGGAGTCCTTTATAAGAACTTAGAGACCTGGAAGAGTACTGAAAAGAAACAAAGAATGTTCAGAAACTATATGGAAATAAAGTATCATATAAAGAACATATGGCATGTGACTATTGGAGGAAAGACACTTGGAGGAGTAAGAAGAGTTGCACAGAAAACAAAACATGAAGGGAAGCAAACTATAGCTTGGAGAACAGTAGCCCACACCAAGGGAAATGACTGGCTATCCATCCACATGGTTCTCTACTGCCATCATATCTAGAGTACTTTATCAGAAAAAGCCAGTCCATTTATCTGCAACAAATTTCACTGACTGAATTCCTATTGCATAGTTTTATTGTGCCTACATCTCAAAGCAGAGCTTAGGAAGTATTGATGTAGAACAAAACACTAATTGGCAAGCTGGGATTGTTTAGTAGAAAATGTTTATATACACAAGTGAGATAACCAGCCATGTGTACAAAATAAAACATTATTAAGGTTATTAAAATGCTTTAGCAAGAAATGTCTCCGTGTATGTGTAAACTGTGTGTGTGTATAATTTGGATATGTTAAAAGTATATTTATCCAAAACATATACACATCTTTTTGGAAGTGTGTGGGGTTTTTTTTTTTTTTTTTTTTTTTTTTTTAGAATCGTTTCACAGATTACAAGCTAATGGGGAAAATCGTATTTGTCGTTCTAACCACCAAACAGGAAATTCTGGAGAACTGCTTTTGTAATTTTTAGATTTAATGGAAACCAAATTGAAAAACAGCGGTGTGGGAAGTTATTTATTTAATTTAGCAATATTAGCCTAAAATGTAATTTCCTGTTTGTTTTTTTTTTTTTGCTCATAACTAATATCCTGTTTGTATCCATAAAATCCACCATTTGAGGTGACATTAAGGTTGTGTGTCTACTCTGTGCATTGCTTAGTACAATGTAGGTAATAGATGAAGTGGAAGCTGTTTTTTATGCTTGCTTTAATTTATGGCAGAAAAGTAACCATTTAAGCTTTTTAATTTGCTTTCTTATGCTGGCAAAAATGGACTTTGTGCAAATATGTTATACTGTCAAAGATATTGCTGGGTAGCCTCTTCACAAGAGACCCAAAATGCTGTCGCTCAACAGAGCACACTACATAGCCCAAAACACAGGGGGACAAGACTTGTATTATTCTTTGTAATTGTGTGCTACAATAGTTTGTGTATTGTGCTTTATAGTTGTATAGTTCCTTCTGTGGAGTAATCCGTGTGCTATTAAAGATGACTGTTCAAAAATATCAAACGTATGGACTTTGTCAACCTTTCTAACATCAGATGCAATCTGCATGGTCTGCAGACAGCAGAAGATTAATGTTTGCTGCACACACATACATTTCTTACCATATGTAGCAACATAAATTCTGCAATGAATGTTCAAATGACAAGATTTTATCTGATCAGCAGCATTTGTTTGCTTTTGTTTTAACAGATGATTGAAGCAATAAAGTATAAGTGTGACCTCATCAACTACAGCTACGGTGAAGCAACACATTGGCCAAATTCCGGGTATGTAATCTGCAGATAAGCATGTGTCATGATTTTAGTGCACAGCAGATTCAATAGGTCACTAGGACATTCTGGGGTAAGTTTGATCTTCATATTTATTGCATTACAGAAATCAGGACTTAAAATGTACTTGCCACTGCAAATCTAGAAAGTCCATGGCATTGTACAAGGGGTACATTTCTATTAGCCAGTGGCTAGTAACAAGTGTTAGTACAGCAAGTCCTTAACACACAAAGTGCAAGTGAGATGAGGTATTTTAGATAGCTCCCTTTATAAGTGCGACCTTCCCAGTGTTTATAAAACCACTTAAAAAAAACACAAACACAGTAAGAAAATAGAAAAACAGATGGGGAGCGCCCCCTATCTGTTTTTCTATTTTCCAACAAGTGTTAGTGTTGAGCCCTGATATGAATGAAAAAAGCAAATTAAAACAATAAAATTCTGAATTCGCTGAAAATTCACAGGGCTTGCCGCTTCTGCATTAAGCTATTATTATGCCGGTAAGTGTTTCAGCCAGTCATCATACTTCCATTATTTTAAGCATGTGTTAATGGGCATGCAGTTTTCACAGCAATTACACTACCCATATGAGTGGAACTGCTGCCTAAGATGACTAGATACTTTTTTTTGTTACCAATGAGCTGTGAAAGAACATATTATTATACTCTGTAGTATTTCTGTTACATTCTAGGGGGCTTGGTTATTATATGTGCACCGTACAGAAAAACATTTAGTTTGCTTGAAGTGTCCTTTCATCTTCAATTCCCCGATATTACTGATGCTTGATAACACAGGCTGGCCAGTTTGGGCAGAGCCAATTCTGCTTTTTAAGTGTCCGTTGAATGGTTATTACAGGGTGGTCTTTAAAAAAAAAAAAAAAAAACATTTTACCGCATGCATATTGTTTTGATGTGATTATTTTTTATAAATTACACCTTGATTTGTTTGTGAGGTTTAGGCTTACAAAATGTGTTTATAATGTTCTGATCTGGGATATGTTTGCAGGAGGATATGTGAAGCAATTAATGAAGCGGTGTGGAAACACAACATTATCTATGTCTCCAGTGCTGGGAATAATGGTCCGTGCCTTTCTACAGTTGGTTGTCCTGGTGGAACTACTTCCAGTGTAATAGGTATCCTGTGTGTTTTCAACAGTCCCACTTTTGCATTCACTTGCTTTTGTATATATTGTTCTTTTTTACTTTTAATTTTTTTTAATATTATTCTTTAGACATTTTATGGAAGTGGCATAGTGTGAATAAAATAACACAGGTGGGGCAAACATTACTTGAATTTCAGGCAATGTACATGATGAGATATTAACAAAGCGCAGGTGGGCACACCCGTTAAAATAGTCATCACCATTAGATAAGGAAAATTAATGAAAGTCAAGGTGCTCACTTCAAAAGCCCCATTTCCAAGAGGCTATACATATAATCATATAATACTAGAAGGAGGAGCACAACAGCATAAAATACAAAAAACTTTATTACACAAAAAACACATGTATAACAGGTATCAGCATAGATATTAAAGAATTGGAAATGTTAAAACATCTCTATCCAATATGCAAACAATAATTGCAGATAAAGTCAAAATAGGAAGAAGAAGAAAAAAAGTATTGATCAAAAAATGATCCAATTAAAGTGGTATAACCACTAATTCAGAGCAACAATATATTAGATATCTGTATATACTGATAAAGAAAAATATACATACCAAGAACAACAGGAAATATGAGAGGAGGGTACAGACATCAAATACAAAAAATAGCCCCCCTGATGAGAAACACAAGCACAATTCCACTCTGTGGTGATCAGCTACTAGAAAATGGTGGAGGAAGAAATGTAGGGTATGTGATCTATGCAAACCTGAGAAGTATCTGTTGTGGAGAAGTGGCAGTGGGATTGGTTTGAGCTACGATTAGTGGTGGCTAAATAAGGGATGGTAGCTCTACTCTATTGCAGGAATTCCTGCGATGGAATGCAGTGTCAGAGAAAGAAGGGGGTATAATGGTAGAGCTATATACAAGGAAGGAGATTCTCCAATCTTTCTCAGCCAATGAATACCTATGCATGTAATTTTTACTATATTTACCTTCACATGTCCTGAGCTCTCTTATTGGACTTGCTAATGAAAGCTGTCAGCACAGGAGTTATGCCAACAGCAGCATTTTTAAAAACTACATATGTGCAGCATTTCATTATTGGTTACTAGCTGAAGTGGTTATGGCGCTTGGAGTATCTCTAAAAACCCTTATTCTTTTGTGTTCCAAAGACCTGAAGGGAAATTTGATGAAGAATAGTTATTTACTATTCATTTATTTCTGTATTATTTATTCGTAAAATGCTCAAGCAACCTACAATTTGCAATTATACTGCATGTAGTAAATATATCCTGCTTCCTATTGTGTGAACCCATTAAAGTTATCTGTTATATTTTGTTTATTCTAGGTGTGGGTGCCTATGTTTCACCGGACATGATGGTAGCAGAATACTCCCTTCGAGAAAAACTACCTGCCAATCAGTACACTTGGTCTTCTAGAGGTCCAAGGTAAGGCACATGTTTTCCTTTTCTTTGCTCCTTGTATGATTTCTGTACTTCCTGTTTGAGCTTTGAATGTTAATTTTCCAATGGACATCACATGTAACCCATTATTATTGTTAGTCTTTTAACTTCATGGTTGCCAAATTGTAACCATGAACCATTTTGACATCTATGTGTTTGGCTTCTCTTGCTTAAAGGGACACTCCAGGCACCCAGACCACTTCTGCCCAATGGAGTGGTCTGGGTGCCAACTCCCACTACTCTTAACCCTGCAAGTGTAATTATTGCAGTTTTTTTTATAAACTGCAATAATTACCTTGCAGGGTTAACTCCACCTCTAGTGGCTGTCTACTAGACAGCCACAAGAGGGCACTTCCTGGTTTCTAGCACAGGAAACCTGTGCTAGAGCGTCGCTGGACGTCTTCACGCTGTGTGAGGACATCCAGCGTTGCTCATTTCCCCATAGGAAAGAATTGAAAAGCATTTTCAATGCTTTGTTATGGGGAGCTCTAATGCGCGGCATTGCTGCGCAAGCGCATTAGGTCTCCCCGGCCGGTGGGCGGGATCAGTTTCTCCCATCGGCCGATGCAATCACTAGGAGGAGTGGCGTGGAGGAAGAAGCCGCGACGTGGGACATCGTCGCTGCCTCTGGTAAGTTACTGAAGGGTTTTCACCCCTTCAGCAACCGGGGATTGGGGAGTGGGAGGGAGAGAGGGGGACCTTCAGTGCCAGGAAAACGGTCTGTTTTCCTGGCACTGGAGTTTCCTTTTAAGGTTTTCCTCTTAAGTTTTATTCATATTTATTTTGTATTTAAGTTCTCCTACAATCTGTGTATCTAAAACCTAAAGAATTTGTATCACCATTGTCCTAGATTTAAAATCCTGTACCGTTATACCTTTTAATAATTTTTTTTTTTTTTTTTTTTTTTGGCGGGGGGGTGGTGGTTTTGGGAAGAATTTGCTTATTTATGTCATTGTAAATACAATTATCTTTAGTTTAAGACAAAAATGCTTTTTAAAAATTTATTTTTTAAATATATAAATTTCCTTAATTTCTTTTACTAGTACTGACGGAGCACTTGGAGTCAGTATAAGTGCCCCAGGAGGCGCTATTGCATCTGTGCCAAACTGGACATTACGGGGAACTCAGCTGATGAATGGAACGTCCATGTCTTCTCCCAATGCTTGTGGAGGAATTGCACTAGTTTTATCAGGTAATGATCAATGTGATGGTAAACCGAACAAAGGCTCTTACTTCAATGCAGCAGGCACAAACAGCAGTGGGAAGGAGAAGTTCATAGCTACAGAGATATGACAGTGCTTTTATCTAAGGAGATTAGGTTAGAGCAAAAGAAAAAATGGTTTACAATTAGATTAACTGTTTTGTGCCTTTGTGGGCACCAATGCTAAGAAGCAAAATCTAATCTGACGCATCGAAAGAGTCCTGTAGGTGTCATAATAGATTTTACTACTTGACATAGGTGCCCATGAAGGCACTGAATAGTTCACAATCTTATTGCAAACTTAAATAGCTATTTTATTTTGATTCGTTATCCTGCTAAGTTTTATTTTTCTATGATTATTACATTTCACTTTGGTAAGCATTCTTAGTATCAAGGGTAGTGCAACTTAAGTGGATACTGTTACAATTTTCAGGTCGCTTTCTTACAATTTATTTACCAATGTAAATTACAGATATTGTTTCGATTTACTTGTTCTAGAAGGATATAGAATTATTCCTTAGTGCTACTATATTTCTTCCATTCTCCCTCCGTTTTATTTTTTTTTTTCCTCTTGCGTTCTCACAGGATGGGACCTGTGAGTGGTAGGACTTTGGCGGATTTTGCTGAAGCCTTATTTACTTTTTTAACTGATTTATTAAATGTTAAGTTTTAATTGACAATTATAGGTTTTGGCAAATTTTTTTTGTACTTTTGTGTGTTAATAGCCTAGGGTTTCCCCCTTTACTGCTCACCTAATGCTTCCTTGGTCTTTTTGCCTCTTCTGTACCTTTTGTATTCTTCCAATTTTCCCAGTCTGTTGTTCATGGGAATCGAGCCACCTTTCAGAGATCTTCTCCCAGCTGGGTTAGTAGTGAGGGTCTACTCGATATAGACCTAATGGTCTCTCATATTAAAGTTCAGCTCCCAGTGTAGTTCTCAAGCCTGTGGCCCTGGCAGATGTATTTTGGAACGTCTGTATTATGTTGAAGCAACCAGGCTACTTAACTGTTCTTATTTTGTTTGTTTCTGGATGCTATTTGGGTCAAAAAGCGTCATCTGTCACTGTTACCAATTGGCTCAACTACATAATCCAGATGGGTTAATAGCTAATTTCTCTCGAGGCTTCTGTGGACCAAATCTGCAAGGCATTTACTTGATTGTCCTTGCATGCATTTTACAAACTTTGTTTTGTTTTGGTGTTAATGTCCATTGATGCTGCTTTTGGCAGAAAGGTGTTCAGTGCAGTTGGTTCCCTCTTTAGTCCTAATCAATCAATTTAGTCATATCCCTTCATTTTGAAGTGACCCTGTGTCCTGCTCTGAATGGATATGACATCTAACCATATAAGGAATGAAATTAAAATTTGATTTCGTAACTGGCAATTTAGTTTCCTTCATGCTTTTTCTCCTTTTGCTTTGCCTTTACTTAGAACTTAAGATTCTACAGGAAAGATTAGAGAGGTGCGTGGTAAAGCATTGCATTGTTAATGTTACTACCTCCATTTGGAAGGGACTTTATCTCCTATGTTATGACTTTGGGAAAATAATTTGTCTGCTAAACATTGGTTATATTTTTCATTTTGGTTTTGCAGGTCTGAAAGCAAATGGTGTCCAATATACTGTGCATTCAGTAAGGAAAGCTTTGGAAAATACTGCTATGAAAGCTGAAAATATTGAAGTGTTTGCTCAAGGCCATGGGATTATTCAGGTATTGCACTGCAGTCACCATGTAATTGGGCTCCTATTCCCACAGCTTTCACCACTGCAATTCATACTCTGTGCCTGTCCAAGACTTTCATTTGATCAGTCTTTCACCATTTGATTTCCTTCCTATATCCTCCAGGATCATATTGAAAATGCTGAACTCTCCTCAATGTCTGCATATATGTTTCTCTATACTACAATAAGTTAACTTATTTGATCACTTTCCTCTTAGGAATAGCTTTTAGTTCTGCACTTGATCGGTATACTGTCATTATAAACAAACATTGCTCATGTAAATCTAAATAAACGTCTATTAAACCTCTTATTCTCAGGAATGACCATAAATGGTCATGGGGTTACTCCAAGCATCATGACCACATCAGTAATTTGAAGTGGTCATGGTGCTTGCAGTCTGCATGTGCAACTTTGAAACACTGCACATACAGAGTTTAGCCACTTTTCTGCCGGATGTGTTAATCCATCTCCATCAGCGTCATTGTTGAGTCACCAGCGCGGAACAAGAGTTACAGACTGGGTAATTTCAATTAGCATTACATTCATTGGCTGAGCGCCTTCAGCTGATGCACTCTGCCAGCAAATGGCTAGTTGGATCTACTTCTGCAGCTCTGCAGAAACTGTATGTCATCAATGGCCACAGGAGAAAAGTTGGTGTCCAGCAGTGTCAAAGGCCAACAGAGAGCTGTAATGGTTATGATGTAATCCTTGTTTTTATAGTTATGTCGCTGTACGGTATAATGAGTTTCAGTCCCTTAGACTAGATTGAGAAACACCTAACCTGACTATCAGTTACTGTCTGGTGATTCATAGCTCCAGAGTGTCTACCAGGGCTCGCGTCTCTCTGATGGATATCTCCTCTTAGGTAGCACCGGAGAGGGACAGGGATTATAGTTCCACATGGGGCCAGCAAGCAAGGGGGCTGGGACAGTGAGCGTAAACGTTTTGGGGACACAGTTTGTGACATTCATAATCTGCACATTGGCATGTTTTATTTGATCACTCTACAAAAACAAGCAAATCTCAGTTGTGTGATATGTAACATGTTTTTTCCCTCTATGCTAGGTTGATAAGGCCTATGACTACCTCATACAGAATTCCTCACTGATCTGTAAAATAGGTTTTACAGTTACTGTAGGATCTGCTCGTGGAATCTACCTCAGGGATCCAGTTCAGGTCTCTGCACCATCAGACCATGGTGTGGGTATTGAACCATTCTTTCCAGAGAACACAGGTGAGCGGAGTTTCATATTGGAAAAAGATGCTACAAGGGGAATGTGTCCTTGTAATATCTGATATATCCACCTAAACCAGACTTTACTTCAATACTTGGCTCCACGTTTGAATTCTTTAGTACAGCAGTTTCAGGTTAAAATAAAAACGACTTTTTGTAACCGGATTACTAATACCACCACGTGTGTGAATGAGAATTCACAATAAACCGACCAGTCATGCTTGGTGGTATCTTAACCAAGGTAAGTGGAGGAAATATTGCAGATGGATCAAAGGACTGAAGATACTGAACACCATCTGAGGAATTGATTAATAAATTAAATCACATTTTTAGTCAGGTGGTGTTTTTTTGCAGATTAAAGTGACAGTCTGCTCAAATACAAAATTTACAGGAACCAATTGGAATAATGGGTAGATGAGATCTAAGTTTGGAACTGTAGCACTTCCAAATTCAATAGCCCCACAAAGCATTACAAAAACATGCTTACCACTCTTTCATTGATCTAAGAATATATATGGTTCTAGAGTTTGAGGATGCGATATTGGCACTTTTCTTTGGCATGGTCGTTTTAATGCATGTTCAGGAGTAACCATTTTATATATATATATATATATATATATATATATATATATATATATATATATATATATATATTTTATTTTTTTTTTGCAGAAAACTCTGAGCGGATCTCTTTACAACTTCATTTAGCTCTTACATCGAATGCATCCTGGATACAGTATCCAAGTCACTTAGAGCTAATGAACCAGTGTAGACACGTAAATATCAGAGTGGATCCACGCGGTCTACGAGAAGGAGTGCATTATACTGAGGTAAGACAAAAGCATACTTAATGCCTAAAATGTTTTTTTTTTTTTGTTTTTTTTTAGATGTTTTAAATACTTCTGCCCTTGTGCAGACTCATAATTGGTCATGCAAAATCATGAGCTCCTTAATGATTGAAATGTGAAAAGATGATAATGTAGGGAAATAATAAAATACCGGTCTACTTTATAATTTAGATACTCCTACTAATAACAAAAGCTTTCTTATCTCAAATTCAAAAATGGATGCTCCGAGCAACTAGGGTGACGTAATGCATCTCTAATACTAACCTGCAAAAGATCATTCAGGGCAATTTTTCTTTTTTGCATAGTACCAGGTGCATGTTTTACACCCTATAATGAGAAATACAACTATATATTAACACCTTACCTTGCACTTTCATACATTTCTAAATTAACCCCTTAAGGACGGAAAATTTCCATCCAATACTAAAATGAACCCCAGGTTGCCGCAATCGTGGGGTTAATGTTCCTGTAGTGTGCCTCCCTATTAGAGTCAAGGAGTCAGAGCGATGACACATGCTGCAGTGAAACCCGATCTGTCTCCCTGCAGCTCCGTGTGAGCTGTGAAGTGCAGGGAGACAGAGTGGTGCGGTTGGATCTGTCTCTCGCCTGTAGTAATAAAATCCTCAGGGGTTAAATTTATTACTTAAAGGATCACTATAGTTTCAGGAAAACTGATAGGTGACTATAGTGCCCCTTTAAATATTTGTAAAACATTTATTTATTTAGCTAGGGTGGGTAGAAGTTATTGGGGAAATTGGGGGATTTACTCTTAGGCTAGTTAGGGGTTAACAATAAAAAAAATTAAGTGAAGAGAAACTTTTGAAAAGTTTAAACAAAGCTAAAAAAAATAAAACTTTAAAAAAATTAATGTTTAAAATAGGGAAAAATGTGTATTACTTGGTACAGGCTAATGAAAAAATTATACCACGCTAAAGTTTAAAATATGCCTTTTGAAACACCATTGCCTTTGTGAAGTAATTGGAAAACACAACCTATTTAGAAAATTCCAAAGTGGGGCATGGACCCAGCGTAAAAATTCAAACATATTGCTGTGTCTCAAACGTGCCCCTTCAATGTTGTCATATACCTCATAAAGGTACATACGGGGGTATTGCTGTACTTACATGACATAGCTGAGCAACATATGATGTATTATACTGCTGTAGCACACATAAGGTTTGCAAAATATATAGTACAAACTCATTGTGTGTCAAAAAGGCATAAAAATGCTTATTACCACTACACTTGGGATAAGCTAGCGGAAAAATGATTTCCCGCTAAGGTTCAAAGATATCTTTTGAAATACCCTAGGGTGTCTTCTTTAAGAAATAGTATGCCTTTCTGGGGTAGTTGGAAAAAGCAGCCTGCTAACATATTTCAAAATAGAATACAGACCCATTAAAACCTTCCATGTAAATTCACACTTAAAAAACTGAACTTGTCACGTCTCTTTTACAGCACTGTAACTTCACAAAATCATGTCTAGGTCATACATTCAGCTTATTGTTTTTCTCAGAAGAGGTAACTGAGCATACTTAGGGGGAATTTGTGACAGTGGCACTTATCAAATGTACGAAATACCCAGCAAAAATGCAACATGTATGTAAAAAAAATTAAATGTTCTATTCTCACCACAAAATTTGAAATAAATCGGTGAGAAAAAGATGGCACGTTATGGTATAATATATACCTAATAATGCCAATTCCATTGGAGTGTCTGCTTTCTCAAATGGAAGTCCGTTGTGGGGTTATTTGAACAGTCAAATGGCTAGACTGCCACAAATGACCAACTATGAAAATTCCAACTATAGAAACTGAAATAGCATGGTATCCTATATGGCATTGTAGCTTCACAGAATAGTGGCAAGGTCATACAATGGGGGTATTGTTGTACTCAGCAGATGTAGCTGAACACAATATGGGATTCTGCACAGGGATAGCTTTACAAAATACACCTTACAAAAACCTTGTTATATGTGTATATGCCAAAATAGAGAAAAAACACAACTTTACTCCAATATTTAGCAGAGATTGGCGGTGAATATGCTTCGTAAAAAGTGTCAAAATAACTTTAGGTAAATGGTCTGTGATGTCTACTTTATATAAATATATACTTTTGTGTGGTGATTTTGTTTTCTGTGATGGGTATTAAACTTCCACGACAAACATACCAACTTCTAAAATTGTTTCACATTGAAATTTTATTTTAGACATTGTAGTTTGTGACCTGTAACTTTAAAAATAAACTTAAATCCTACACATATTATGTACTTTATTAAGCAAGACACGATAATAAATTGATTTTGAATTACTTTTCCTAATATATGTATATGTCACATCAAATTTAAAGCCCATTTTGTTGTCTAAAAAACGGTATATAATATGTGTTGGTACAATAAATGAGAGAGATGCAAATTGCAGTTGAACACAAACTGCAAAAAAAGCAAAAATTTCTTGTGTCCTTAAGGGTATGTCCAGCTTCTGAGGTTGTGTCCTTAAGGGGTTAAAGCTGTACAACATTGTCAAGTATTTTCATTCGTCAATCAATCAGTCATTCTTAAAATGTAGTAAGTCATGTTGATTTACAACGACCACTATTTCACAGCTCAGCACTTTAGAGGTATAAGAGGAAATAAAATCGGCACTCTAGGATTTTCATATAATTAAGTCTTCATTTATTGCGAAGAGAAGATCGACGTTTCAGCTCTTCTAGGGAGCTTTCATCAGGACACAGGACACTAGAGGAGCTGAAACGTCGATCTTCTCTTCGCAATAAATGAAGACTTAATTATATGAAAATCTTAGTGCCGGTATTTTTTTCTTTCTGTATGGTTCAGCTACCAGAGCACCAGGTTTTTGTTTTTGTTTTTTTTGTTATAGTGCAGGGGTTTTCAATATTTGTGTGTGTGTGTGTGTGTGTATATATATATATATATATATACTTATACTGTCAGTGCTTCAGTCAGAGAGTTGCGTCTACACCATAGAGCATACATTATTGCACAAACCTTTATATACATACATATACAGATATATATATATATATACACATATCTGTATATGTATGTAGGTCTAAATGTTTGTGCAATAATGTATGCTCTATGGTGTAGACGCAACTCTCTGACTGAAGCACTGACAGTGTCACCACTGATACCCAACTCACCTAAAAGTGATAAAATGTACCTGCCTGATATAAATGCTGTACTTTTAGTGCAGCTGAATGGGAGAAAGTTTCCAACTCTCTTACTTTGGCCTTAAGTTTAAAATTACCACCTAATTTCCCTATAATTCTCTCTTTATTGAGTAGAGCCTGTAAGCTGCATTATAAATAGGCGGAGATTATATGGGTTGGATATAGTGGGCGGAGCTTTGTGGCAGTGGGTGTGGTATATTTTCAAAGTAATAATTGATGGCTGTGCTACAAAGTGTCCCTGGAAATTTTTTTTTTAAAATGTAGGCAACTATGCTAGAAGTACTACTAGGCAGCAATATAAACACTGCTTTTTCTCTGAATGTTACATTGGTGAGCCTGCAGGGACATGCTATAAACACCAGAACCACTACTTTAAGCTGTAGTGGTTCTGGTGACTAGGGATCGACTGATCGACATTTTGAAAAAAATAAACTATTTCTAAAGGTAAATGCACAAAAAGTACATACCACATGTAGTGGATGCAGTGTGTTTTGACAGGGGAGCTGTGTGTGTTTTGTGTGTGTGTGTGTGTGCTGGATGCAGTGTGTATATAATGAATGCAGAGTGTTTGTGTAGTGTGTGTATAGTGAATGCAGGGAGTGTTTGTGTAGTGTGTGTGTGTGTGTATGTATGTATATGTATGTGTGTGTGTAGGGATGTAATTTGTGTAAAATGGGGGGGGGGAGGGGGGTCATTTATTTTATTTTAATATTGAAATGTTTTATTTATTTTTTTAGTCCCCCTCCCTGCTTCATACTTTGACAGGGAGTGGAGATATGGCATTTCCTGGTGGTCCAGTGGTATGTACTGAGCAGTGGGGCCTGCAGCAAGCTGTTACTTACCTTCCCAGCAGCTCCCTGTGTAAGTCTCGCGGCTAGCGTGCCGCGCGGAGCTTTGCCATGGTAACCCATGTCAAAGCTCTGACAGCCGCGGGACTCGCAAGATTTACACAGAGAGCTGAAGGGAGCTGCTGGGAAGGTAAGTAAGAGCTTGCTGGGCCCCCCAGGAACGCTGGGCTTGTAATGGGCCCGGCGGTCCTGGTATGTATTATCGGCAATATCTGTATCTCAATTGGCAGATATTCAGTTTTTTTCCGGCAATATCGCTAACGGCCAATAATCTGTCGATCTCTACTGGTGACTACAGTGTTTTAACTGTAAAAACACTGGTTTCCCCCAGAAAAAAACCGCATTTGATTGTCACAGACTGAGGATACCTGCATCTTGTCATCCTGTATCAAATCTCATGTATCCTTGACTATGACTTTCATTTAAAGAGGAAAAAAGTTTTTTAATACCATTTTACCATTGAATAATAGACTTTCTATGTACCCTACTACGTGTGTGTGTGTCTGTGTGACAGTGATAAACTGTTTTTTTGTTTTGATTTTGTTTTCAAAGATAAGTCAAAATTGAATGCACATTCTTTTCTTTCCTCCCTAGATTTGTGGCTATGATATATCTGCACCAAATTGTGGTCCACTATTTAGAATTCCTGTCACCGTTATTATTCCAGCAAAGTAAGATTTACAGTTTAACATATTGTAACTAGGTTATAAAGTATCATTATGCCAATAACCACTGCTGATGCACCCGATGATGTACAAAAATACTTACTGGACTCACTGAATACATATTTGTTAATTTACAAGTTGTTTTGAGATCTCATGGCTTTTATTTACCCCCTGAAAATGTTAATCGTGTTTCTGAATATTGGTTAGCACAAGACATTTTAATGCAATTTAGCCATTAAGGGGTTACTTTGACCAAAAATAAGTGTTTTAGGAAAAAAAATGTTTTCTTTTGGTCAGTGTAACCCTTGATATTCTGGTGTCCCCCCCCCAACCTTTCAAAATGAAAATAACCACTTCTATTCCAGAAGTCAAGATCTCCCGGCAATCCAATCTTCCTTATCTGACATTAACCCCTCCCCCCCTCCCTTGAGGTGGAAGTAAGCCCAGGAGGACAGCCACTGGTAGCCCTGAGTGTGCATACTGGCATTAAATGACAATTTTTTTACTGACGTTATCTTAGCCACACAGAACTATTTTTCTGGTCTTTATAATGATTCCTAAGTGATGCTAAAGTTGATGAAGCTACACCTCTGATAGCAGGGTGATCTATCTGCGTATATATAATGTTTTTTCACACTGCTTATTCAGTTGCCAGACGCCATGACCTCGCCAAATCACTAAAGTGCTCATGGTGCTTGGAGTAACTTTTTAAGCTCTTATGAATTATTACAGGGGGGTGAGGGGGAGAAATTAATAAAATAGAATGAGATGATCAAATTGGCTCTGTATAGCCAAACACACTGTTACATTTCGTTAAGGATATTGGTAATGTCTTGCACCATATGGTGAATATTTAATTCTGATTATATTGCATGTAGTCCATCTTAAATGCTGTTATTTTCCTACACATTTTAGGATGAGGCACTTAAACATTAATTAAAAACAAATTAATCACTTGGTTTATTTGTTCTATAATTGAGATTAATTCCTATTTTCTGTTCGACTCTGTTATACTCTCTTTTAGGCTAAGTGATGCAACATCATATGATATTGAATATAGAGATATCCATTTCAAGCCTGGACAAATTCAAAGGCACTTTATAGAAGTTCCTCAGGGAGCCACATGGGCTGGTAAGATAAAAGCAGCAATTAACACGGTAAGCATCATTTATCATGATGGTGCTTACTGATGTAAATGTGTAATGCTTGTATATGTGTGCATAGCTCAAAACTATATCTCACTGACTGTAGATTACCCAGCATTTCAAAACCGACTTATTAACCCCTTAAGGACCAAACTTCTGGAATAAAAGGGAACCTTAAGGGGTTATACCCTCAGAATGCTGCCATCATGTACATTTAATAAACACGCCTACTGAATAGATATCCTCTTAATGATGCTTTTGTCTTTGTAATGAATTACTTGAACTTTCTTTATTCCATGCATATTGGTTAATGTATATGCAATGTCAGTACACTTTGAATTTTCAGAATCCAGACCTGGTCTTTATCAAGATGATATTGGAATGCACATTCTTAATATATAAACAGCCAATCAAAATTTTTCAGCTTCACTTTTTCAGTGTTTATATATTCTTGAATTAGTATCTTAATTGGTGCTAAAACTGCATGCAAGTAGCAAAGTCTAAGCGAGAAATTGAAAATAAATATATAGTACAGTAGCACCTCCTTAAATGTTTACCTTTTAAAGAAACATTTAAGGGGATTCTTATTTGTTGAGCTGTGTGCTCCACATCAGATTATATTGGCTTATTGTCATCTTTGCTAAATTTCTACAGCTTAATATTGAGCTATATGTTAGTCAAGGCATATGGGAATAGAGCCTGTGGTGATTTATTAACCTATTAACATTGTTTTAACTTATTTTATTATGTTTTCTCTTTCTCCTCAGAGGTTACAGTTACTTCAAAGTCCTCTGATGTGTCGTCAAAGTTTGTTCTTCATGCTGTTCAGCTAGTGAAACAGAAAGCATACAGGAGTCATGAGTTCTATAAATTCTCTTCATTACTCGAAAAGGGCTCCGTAAATGAAGCTTTTCCTGTTTTGGTGAGGTGTTTTCTAAGATTAGTTATTTTTGTATTTTACGCAATCTGCGAACATTTTTAATTCACATGTATACACAGACAGAGAGAGAACGTTATAACCTTTCACGGTCTCCAAATCCACTCCCTCCACCAAGCATTAAAATGCGGTTATTTTTTTCCACTTTCAGAACGAAAAAAGAGGGGGGGGGGGGGGGGAGAATTATTTTTGTTTTCACTTAAAGTGAAACTTTCACTTCTCTGTGAGTGACAGGAACTGGTTCCCTCACCCCAGTAGAGGCTACAGCAGTTCTGCTGAGGCAACTAAAATGAATACTCACTTCTGGGGCTCTGCCATGTTTAGGGTGCTTGAGCATTTGCACAGAAATGCCATACAAGCCATGTACATGTGTTTGGGAGTTCTTTTCATAGTGCTGCATATGCATGTATAAAATATTTCCAAAATACCCACTGTGGAGTACTGTGTGACGTAACGTACAAACAATGTAATGAAATTTTGTGCATGTTTTTCAATTATTTTAAAGTATAAGCACAACTCAAAGCTTACTTAGTTTGTTACTGGGTTTTAAGTGGTGACAGTTGTGCTTTAACGCTATAACCCACACTTCACCCATATCAATTTTATTTTAAGCCATTCCTTGCCCATTATCGTGTCCCTCCTCCATTTTATTGTTTATTCTACTACCTACTATGGCTTAAATGGCTAATCTAAGCCCCAAAAACATGCTGCATTATTTCAAAGTGCTTTTTGCTTAGAGCACGCTGAGCAAACTCTTAGTTTTTAAATTTCTGAGAGTGGGTTATCATGGCAATCATTTGTTAAAAACATTGCTGCTAAAGACAGTCCACTAGGTCTGGCATTCCTGGGTACTTGGTTCTGGGGTACTTGTATACAGTTTGTCCTTATGTGTGTGTGCAGGATGTGCATCCAACACAATATAGAAGGCTGTCTGTCCCCTCTGATGGAGAGAGAACCAAGCTCCAGATTACGCATCTGGTCAATGGCTCTAAAACACAGCCTGGTCTCTAACTATGAACTTGTCTGATTCTTTTGTGAATATACTACTTTTTCAGTAATTCCCTGGTGGACAGGTAATTATGGCCCAATGATCTGTCTCCATAAACCTGAAAGGGATGCTCTTGATTGAATTTTCTCTCCTTCATGTGGGAGGATGAACTGCAGGGAATTGCTTTTTTTGGTTGTCTGAAAAAAAAATCCAATATTTTGTCTAATGCACTAAAAATATTGGGTCGGATTTTGCATTGTCAATCTCTTTAATTAGTGTGACTGTTCGAGTTACATGCATGCTTCTCCAGAACCAAAATACTGTATATCTAAGGACTGTGACTGAGTAACCTGTATGCTACCATAAAACTGAAATGCTACACCGCACCTTAGTTTTTCCTTAAAAATTTTCCCTGTCAGGGCAGGGACACTTAGTGCTGTGCATCTGACCTCAAAGCAGTAATCTGTGTTAATTCCACATCTATATAATATGTCAGATTTATAATTTTACAAGGTTAGAGTAGGAAATTAAAAAAGGATAAAGTAGGAATCGCTTCTAAGTGGGCTCATCTTCCTGTCCGCCTGCACCTCCCCCTCTGTCAGTAATTACATTGGCTTCCCATAAGATATATAGGGCTCAATTTAAGATCCTGGTACTTGCTTACAAATCTCTACACAATGCTGCTCTGACCTACCCATCCTCACTAATACACAAATATGTTCCGTCTAGGCTTTGAAAACGTACTTCTTCAGGATAGCATATCCATTAAACAGTCAACCGCTTTCCCTCCCCGAACTGATTCCTCTCCTGCAACTGTCATCAAAACAAAACACTAAGCCCTCTGAAAGGGACACTGTAGGCACCCAGTCCCTTTCAATATAAAAGTGCTGAATCATAAAAGCTTGAAAAAATGGAGTAAAGGGTGCTACAATCACAGTGTGTATCACTCCAAACACGCAGAAAATAGTGCATAATACAATAAAATATGGTGAGAGCACACTATACAATAAAAGGTTACCACATATGGCACATACAGTTGATGTTTCTAAAAACAAAAAAGGAACACATATATAGGGTAATATAGTTAAAACTATATAATTTTAAGAATCATTATTGGATTCACTTACATGGTTCTGAGCCACTTCACAAGCTGGCTCAGACTAAAAGCTCAATATAGAATGATTGGTGGCCACCTTGTAAGAATCTGGATGTTTAGGTACACAGCTTTCCCTCTTTCTAGTGTAGCACCAACAAGGAACTCAAATAGACTGGATATTGGTGTTAAAGCACCACCGGCTTTATTAAGAACAAACAGGTCAACTATATTATTGAAGGAATTTTATGATTTTAGAGAAGAATTTTTTTTTTTGGTTCAATGATAAATCGTACTTGCAAACCAAAGGGACAGCTATGGGGACCAGGTTCACCCCGAGTTACGCTAATCTTTTTATGTCCTATTGGGAAGTCTTTTCCCGAGGGGACATTGGGGCGAACCTGGTCCTCCCCAAATGCTATATTGACAATATTTTTTATTATATGTCGTGGCAATCAAGAATCCCTTTTAAATTTTATAGAAGATCTTAATCACAATGGTTGTAATATTAAACTTGCATATATACGTACTGAATAAATCAACTTTTTAGATCTATAAATTTATGTTGAACAATATCAATTGAAAGCCAAAACCTTATTTAAGCAAGTCGACGTTTAGTTTTATTTCTTATTTGGATCATAACCCTTGACAATAAACTGATTTTTTTTTTTTAAATTGATGCTTGATCTTTATACTTTAAATCCGTACAGTTCAGTTTTAATCTTAGAAATTGGCCCTTGGGGATGTTGGTTAACCATGGTCTAAAATGGCAGCTTGTAAAAATAAATAAAACTGTTAACGTCAACTTGCTTAAATAAGGTTTTGGTTTTTAATTGATTTTGTCAATCATAAAATTCCTTCAATAATATAGTCGACCTGTTTGCTCTTAATAAAGTCGGTGGTGCTTTTACACGCCCATATCCAGTCTATTGGAGTTCCTTATTGGTGAGGAACACTGGAAAGAGGTAAAGCTGTGTACCTGAACATCCAGGTTCTTACATGGTGGCCACCAATCCTTCTATATTGAGCTTTTAGTCTGAGCCAACTTGTGGAGTGGCTCAGAACCATGTGAGTGGATCCAATACTAATTCTTAAAATTATATAGTTTTAACTATATTACCCTATGTATATGTTCCTTTTTTGGTTTTTATAAACTATAAACATCAACTGTATGTGATCTGCCATATGTGGTAACTTTTTATTGTATAGTGCGCTCTCACCATATTTTATTGTATTTTACCCAGACCACTTCAGCTCATTGAAGTGCTATGGGTGCTGTGTCCCTGTTGCACCTAGTGCTGTAATGTTAAACATTGGAGTTCCAGAGAACTGCAATGTTTACATTGCAGCACTAAGTCTGCCCTCTGTGTCTGTCTACCAGACAGCCACGGGGCGTTTCCGGAATCGTAACAGACTTTTTGTCCATTATCTGATGCTGGACGTCCTCCCGCTCTGCATGAGGACCTCCAGTGTCAGATTTTTTTTTCCCCCATAGGAAAGCATTGATTCATTGCTTTCCTAATGGGCATTAGACCCCGCTCATCGCGGGTCGGAAGAGGGGGCAGAGCTTTGACCCAGCGCAAGGGACATCGGTACTGGGATAAGGAAAGTAAATAAAGGGTTTTTAACCCTTTATTTACCTGGGAAGGGGAAGGGGCGGAGGCAGTTTGTATTCCTGGCACTACAGTATCCCTTTAATACTATCCTAACAACCTACTTTTCTACCCTACCCTTTTTTTTTTTTTTTTTTTTTTTTTTAATAAATAACTATACCCAACTAGTCTAGCATGTAAGCTCATTGAACAGGGCCCTCAAGCCCTCTGTTCCTATGTGTCCAACTCGTCTGGTTACAAATACATGTCTGTTAGTCCACCCATTGTACAGCGTTGCGGAGTTTGTTGCTCATTTAACCTGTATCTGTAAGAACGGATTCAAATTGGCACCTATACCTAATTTGTCAGTTTCCAGAAAAGTGATTTAATGCACTGTTTACATATGTTACCCTCTCCTTTGGAATTTCGATATTCTTTATAAAGTGTATAAATGTTTTTTTAATTAATATTTTTCCTTTTTTTATAGGGTGGAAAGACTATTGAATTTTGCATTGCCCGTTGGTGGGCAAGTCTTAATGATGTCACTATTGATTATACTATTTCTTTCCATGGGCTTGCTTGTGGCCTGCAACAGCTAAACATTGTAAGTTTACAAATGTTTTTTGTTTGTTAATTCGTATATATATTGTTGTGTATTGTTATTTCTGAAATAGTAAATTGCTAAACAATTTAGTAGGAAAAATGTTTTAGTTTTTTTTATAAATCTTTATTTTTTGCGAGTATTGGCAAACAAAATGTCAACATTAGTGGACAACAGGTAAGACAGTTTTACAGTACAGAAATCTTTTCGCCACTTAGCGTAGTCTACTCAGTTTTATTTAGTGTTTAATGCAAGTTCGCCCAGGCGTCCCTAGCGGTGTTCCTTGAGCTTGCGACTGGGTGGAGCGATAAACTTGAGCCTTGTGTGCCTCGAGGCTAGTTTACAGTACGCCTAGATACTAAGGCCAGAATAAGGCACGTTGTTATAATTTTATTGGGTAGGGGAGCCCTTAGGACCGGGTGTGGGGTCCCATTTTGTTGTGCTGGATCTGAAGGTGGGAGTGTAGCGCTGGGCACCCGGAGGGCTGCTAGTTTTGCTCTGGCGTGTCGCGTGATAGCGCTTGGGGGGTGCTTTGGGGCTAAGCTAGGTCTACAGCTTTCGGAGCCGGCAACATAAAATAACAGTTATACAATATAGAAACGTGTACAAATATTAACACAAACATAGACCACTTCCTTTCCCTATTAAATAAGAGAAGGAAAAAGGCCACAGGGATAGGGTTCTGTGAGAGGCAAAACTCAGTCCCAAAGTTCAGGGTGGCTGTGCTGCCGTCGTGGGTGCTCCTCCTCTTGGCACGAATGGAATAATGTCCGCTACATTCCAGGCCGGGTGGGCTGAGACCTGTGGCTGCGCTGTCGGTAGGCCGAGGGCATGCAGGAAAGTAGGGGCTTCGGCAGGATGTGAGATAACGTGTGTTTTCCCTGCCTTACTGGCTAGTAATCTGCGGGGACCCCACTTGTAGGTGATGGACTTCTCCTGAAGTACTTGGGTTATGGGCTTGAGGGAGCGCCGCCAGGACAGGGTATATCTGGATATGTCCCGATAGAATGTCAGTTGGTCGCCCTCAAAGGGCACCGTGGGAGAACCCCTTGCTGCCCCCATGATAATGCCACGGTCAGCGTCACGTACCAGTTTAAGCAGAACTTCTTTAGGCGTCTCCCGGGTCGCTGTAGCCGGTTTAGGAAGCCTGTAGCAGGAGTCCACCACTATCTGTTTAGAGTGCTTGGGCGTCAGAAGGGTGGCAAGGAGCCTCCTGCAGTAGTGGGGAAGTTCTGTATCTGTTATAGTATCTGGGATGCCTTTTATCCGTAGGTTCCGTGCCCTGGCCTTGTCCTCTAAGTTAGCCAGTTGGGCTTGCTGAGCAGCGCTCTGTTTCTGCAGTGCTTCTATGGCAGCATCTGTGGCTGTCTGAGCGAGCTCGCGGCCTGCCATACCTTCCTCCATTTTGTGCATGCGGGCATTGAGCGTGGAAACCTCCTCCCGGATCGGCGCCAAGTCAGCCCTGAACATGGCTTGAATCTCTGCTACCAGAGCTTTAATATCTGCCCTTGTGGCCGGGGCCGAGTCACCGAGCGCTGTGGTCGCCAGTGGTTCCGGTCGTCGCCTCGGTGGAGGGGAGAGGTCGTCGGCTGTATTGCTATCCTCGTCCGAGGACAGATGTGAGTAAGTCTCTGCGGGCGCCATCTTGGTATGTGTCGGCCTCACTGCAGTCCGCATGTAAGTGCCGATATCGTGGGAACCCGAGCCCGGGTCCGGACGCAGCTTCTTGCTTTTCTTCCCCATACCGTCGGGGATCAGACAGCCTCCAGTGGTGGTCTGGTTGCAGGGTATTCTCTGGGATTGCCGACCTTTTCTCGGGCTGAATAGCGGAGCAGCTCCGAGACGCGTCTAGCTCGTTTGGGCGCCGGCTCCGCCCCCGTTTTAGTTTTTTTTATATAAATACCCATGCATGTATGACAATTACTAAAATTAATTAAGCTTATGAAACTGGCTACTGAGAAGGATTGGGTAATTTGTTTGGATGATTCAAGTGCTTTTGATCATATGATTTAACTCTACTGTTTGGCTACTAATAAAAGTACAGAGGGTCGAGAAGTATACAATTAAATGTTTTGGCTAGTTAATAAAAGTGGGTAGCACAGGTACCCCATTAAATAACTGGCACCTATTAACTGTTCTTTGCCATTGGCTGGAATGTTTTACTGAACTTGAGATAACCGGACAGTGCAGGAAATAAGCACCATAGCATTTCATGGATACAGCATACATTTGTTCTGTATTTCCTTAATATTGGTGCCAAGCAGTGGCGAACACAAACCATGGGGCCCCGGTGCGTAACTTATCCGTGGGGCCCCCCTCCCAGAGAGAGAGAGAGAGAGAGGTACACACACACACACAGACACAAGACACACATGACATACATACAAAGAGACAGACACAAGACACACATGACATACATACAAAGAGACAGACACAAGACACACATGACATACATACAAAGAGACAGACACAAGGCACACATGACATACATACAAAGAGACAGACACATATACATACACACACATACAAAGACACATAAACACACAATATTTAAGTCACCCTCCTGTTTCCTACATTTTAGGTGCAGGAGGGTGACTTTCCTTGGGGTCCAGTGGTGGCTCAGGTTGATGGGAATCAGAGTTCCCACTCTGACTCCCTACTCTGCTTCCTCCCGCGCGGGCTCTGTCTGATAGCTGGGAGGAGTGACCGGAGTAGTCACTTCCTCCCAACAGTAATGTCATCACAGGGGGCCCGGTCGCGCTGTTAAAGCGCTCAGCCCTGACCGTCCATCTCAATCGGGTGGCCCTAACCGCATGGGCCACCTGGTAGGCCCCTTGGACGGAAGCCCCGGCGGTTTGCCACATGGGCCGGGGATGCAAAAGATGGTGGCAGGGGTCCACAGGGTGGACGGGCCACCTGGAGTGATGGGCCTGGTCGCAGTTTCAACCCCTGCGACAGCGGTATGTACGCCAGTGGTGCCAAGTTTAGAAAAAAAAAAAACAGGCTGTAAATAGACTTGTGATTCTGGGATATGACACAAATGGCACTGACAAGTCTTTATAGTGGAAGTGGAATAATGGAAAAAGGAACTTTCCTAGGTGGTGCTTAAAATTTCAAAAAGTTAAAATCTTGTTTGTTTTGTATTTCATCATGAGCAAACTTTATATATTTGCCAACTAAAGTCTAATTTTTGTTTTATCTGTTGTCTCCAAAAGCAAGATCTATGTTTAAATAAAATTTGCTCAAAACATTTGTTTGAATAATTAAACCAAAAGCACATTTTGTTGTCCACTGGGTATAATCATATTATAAAATAAAACTAAGGACAAGCCTAATTTTCAAACGGAGCACACTATTAAAATGGGGGATAACCCCTAAATGATGATTTTAGACTTAAGCAAAACAAGAAGGAAGAACCAAAAACAAAAAAAAAAAACACATGACTATATTAAACTTAGTCAAATAAAATATAACCTTTATTGTTATTTATAAAACCTGAATCTAAGTAAAGATCAGACCCAAGAAAGTATAAAAACAAGAAACATACTAATTTGTATGGACAATGAAACAGTGTATCGAGGTCTCTGCTACTGGTATAAGTGATACAAAGTTACTAAATTATGTCGATCGAGATATGAGAAGAAGCAGCTTTCCCTATTAGGCTATATTTTAATTGCATACGTTTAATTTAGTCAGGTGCACACCATTTTTTTTTTCCTTTCTCTTTTTGCTCTTGTGTTATAGTTATTTTCATTATTTATTTTATTTTTACAGCATGCATCCGAAGGTATTGCACGGTTTGATGTTGGATCCACATTAAAGTATGAGGAATTGTCTCCCAGCATTAGCCTGAAAAACTGGGTGCAGACTTTAAGGTATAAACTTTTCTAAAGACAACACATTTATTATGTTTATACTTGCAATAATTTACAAGCTTGAAATTGTAATAATCTTTATATAATGACTTCCCCCCCCACAAAGCCACCAAAGAAGAGTGAAGTTTAAGGAATTGTATTGCTTGGACATACTTTAAACACGTGCATATAGAGCATAGTAAATAACTACCTTCAGTTTTATACTGGCCAATCCTGGTGCTATTTTGTTGGTAATATTACTAATAATGTCCTATTAAATGCCACAATAAATTATTCTATGACCACAGCAAATAATGGTTTCAGGAAACTTATCTTTAACTTGTTCCAGTATATTCAGCCACTGTGCACATATATTGCACCACTCTGAAACATTTAAACTGTATCTATATGTCTTAAATATTGTGTATTCATTTGTTTGGAATAACACCGGAGTTAACACAACCGTGAAACTTTAGAACCAAATATTACAAGCTAGAATGCAAATTGAGCATGAAACTGTGGCGTCTGAGAACCAAAACACACATGGTTATTCCATAAAGTGATCATTCTAAGTGAATTAAAAATGAATTTCTAATTTAAGGCCAGAGTAGCTGAACTGACAGCCTAGATTACTCGTCATTTGTTAACTTTAGCTATTTTGACCTTAAAGGGAATCTCCACTTTCCAAATACAAAAAACAACACTATTAAGTAGATATACCCTCACTGAAAACATGTATTTAATTATGCATTTTTTCCCCATTGGCAGTATATCAAGACTGCTTGCAAAAGCTGCAGATATTTTGTCTGCAGCTTTTGCAAGTCTCCTTATCTTCCCACTTTTGTGAATAACCTGACCGAGAAGCCATGTCTTGCAAAGTAGTGCGTGTACATTTATTCCTTATCATTGTGCGCAAAGTAGTTCACCTATCAGCATTCAGTGTGGTGTAAACTTGAGGTTGATGATTCATTGATTTATGATATCTATGAAGTCTGCTGTACTACATTATTGGTAAATTCAAACTTTGCAAATTTCTTTACAGACCCATTAGTGCCAAGACAAGACCATTAGGATCCCGTGATGTTTTGCCAAATAACAGACAGTTGTATGAAATTATTTTAACGTATAGTTTTCACCAGGTGAGTCTTAAATTATTTTAGTATCTTATTTTCCAAGTTCTGTCTGTGTATCTACCCCTAGTTATGCACTTAGTTATTTGGCCATTGTAAGCTCTGGGCACCTTAAATTTCTGTGCCAGTCACATGAAATTTTCCTTTTACTTTCCTTCGTTTTGGGGTAATAGATGCTACTATGCCCATTAGACATACCTCCCACTCACTTAATATTGTGTAAGACACAAGCAAAAAAGTTTGAATAGCTGGTGGCACGAACAAATAATATGGCATGGCTTTTGTATTGAAGGAAATATCATGTTAATGTACTACTAGTTGTGCTTGATTTTCACTTAGTAATGTGTTTTTCATTAGTGAAATAATACATTGTGCATAGAGATATTGCCTCCAGTCACCTTTATTTTTAGTTTGGCAATTTGTCTTCACACATGCAGTCACAAGGCTGGTATGACTTTATACTCTACTTATTGGTACATGACAAATTTTAAGTCTGAAACATTTTGATATTATATGGAAATGGTTCGTGGTTGTCTGATCTACATTTTTATATGTTATACATTTTCTTATTAGCCCAAAACTGGAGAGGTTACTCCTAGTTGCCCATTGCTTTGTGATTTGCTGTATGAATCTGAATATGACAGCCAGCTTTGGATTCTGTTTGACCAGAACAAAAGACAGATGGGCTCAGGAGATGCTTATCCCCACCAGGTATGATTACTTAATTTGTATTTATTAACTCTTTTCTTTTGTCTCCCTCCTTAAACACATTTAATTACCTATACTGCATGGATAGAGCAAGTAACTCTAAACATGGCATTTACTTAGCTTTGTTTCATGGCTTATGCAAGACCATAAAGCGGTAAATACAGTGCCTAGACTGACTTTTTTACATAACTTATATAAAAATCTGCACTTGTCACTATGAGAGGGTGGCGTTTGTTTCCATGTTGACATTATGATTATATTTTCAGTATTCTGTAAAACTGGAAAAGGGAGACTACACCATTAAAATGCAGGTGCGTCATGAGCAAATAAGTGAATTGGAACGTCTGAAAGATCTGCCATTCATCGTTTCTCACAGAATGTCGAATACCTTGACTCTAGACATATACGAAAGTCACAGCATGGCTTTACTGGCAAAGAAAAAGGCAAACAGTATTACTATTCCACCAAAGCATACACAGCCTTTTTTTGTTGCTATGCTACCCGATGAGAAGTAAGTATGAAACACTATGTGAAACATACCAAAGTATTGCATTATACCCTTGTAGTCTCACCCCATTGCCCTGACGCTCTTTATAGTCACTTTCATCTTGTTATGCTTACGTTACAGGCGGTCTGGTGCATTAATAGTCTTCCCATTCTATTGTCATCTGCTTACATCACAATCCTTCCCGGCCTCTGCTGCATCTCTTAAAACCAGCCATTATAAACATTAATTCAATAATAATAGTGATAGATATATCTGCAAAGGTGCACTATGTAAATACAGACAAGATGTCTATAGATGTTACTCATACACCTAAACCTAGAGTGATTATCTGCTGTATACTTAAATTTTTCTGTTATTCTATTATTATTTTTTTCTATCTTTTGGGAACACAGAATACCAAAAGGTGCTGGGCCAGGCTGCTACCTTAGTGGCACGCTTACAATGTCTAAAACGGAACTGGGCAAAAAAGCTGTAAGTATAAAATAAACATAATCTTTCTTGCTGCTAAAATAAGTGTGAAATGTAACTTTCATTTGACAAGTCAGGTGAAAAATGCAGTGTGTGTGTTGTGTTTTTTGTTTTGCTTTCAGGCACCACGTTCGGTTTGATTTGATTTTTACAGTATTACCCGTATTCCATACAGCGGTGTTCTTGTCTTCTTTGTAATAAAAATAATACATTTAAAAGAAAATCCTAACCCGTGTACAAAATAAAGCATTTTTTTTACACATACAGTTGTAATCAAAATTATTCAACCCCCATAAATCAGATGTATTGTCAAAATGTACAGACTTTCAGCTGTTTGCAATGAAGAAATCAAACAAAAGCCCTTGAAGTATTCATTTTATTGAGCTATTTCAATTGCTTTTGTTTGATATTTTTTTTCATTGCAAACAGCTGAAAGTGTAAATTTTGTATGGGGGTTGAATAATTATGGGTACAACTGTATCTGTTTGTGCTATATTTTGCGCTTTACTACTTTCTGTGATTCTGGTGAGAGTTCGCTTTGTAACCACAAAGAATCACATATGATATTTGAGTGTGGTAGGTGGTGTAACTGTGACCCATGGGTGATATTTACAGATAAAACATACGTGTGTGTGTTGCACAAAGGTTCTATAGACCTAAATGTATATAGGCATCAATAAATCCTAGCTTAAGGCAAATGGCCAGCAGCACACATTGGATATAAAAAAAAAAAACTTGCCTCTGGTGGCAGGAAGAGGGTAGATATTCTTTCCAGAATCGGTACAGAGAACCCTCAAGACCAGGGAATACATCCATTGATTGCCATAGGCATTTAATGGGCAAAGAAATGGTTGTTTCCAGTAGCTGTTAATGACCAATAGTAAGTGGGAAGATTTAGGGGTGTAACATCTGCCTACTGTCAGATTTTGCCAAGAAATGTCTTCACCATTAAGCAAAGTAGTCATTACTATGTCTTATGATATATTTTGTTTGCATTGGAATTCCAAATCCTAGTGTTTTTTGAGTTTTTTTTTTCTGGAGATCTCATAATAAACCATGGGAACAAAGATTGACTACATAGATAGTAATATCTAATGAACTGTATATGTGTGTTTATAAAAATTTTTTTTGTTTTTTTTACTTCTGTTTAGAGATATGCATATAGCAGTAGTAGAGATCTTAAGTATTTTGGGAGGTTTTTTGGGTGTTTTTTTTTTTCCCCTTCATATTAGAGGCAGTGCTTTACGACTGGGATTTCATCACCTGGAGGGAAAAAACAGGCAGGCAATCTCCCCCAATTAACCTTTTGCCTTATAAATTGCTTCCTATCCAAGACATCCCCAGTTCTTTGCCTGCCTCTGGCAGAGGAGGGTGTCAGGTCAGGTTTTCTCCTAGAAGTATGGTGAGAGGACTGAGGCTCTGGAGGCTCTACTTCTTTTAAATACATTTTTCAGAGATCAGCCAGGGTTAACACTCCAGACGGCTGTATCTCCCCGGGTTGTATTAATTCCGTCTATACCGAGCCAGGTGCCGGGCAGACGATGGTGTGCTGGCGGGCACTAGCTGGGAAGTCCTGGCGGTGGAACACTCGTACAGGTTATGTTTATTTCTACCGTGGAATCGCGAAATGCAGGACATGCATAATGTGATTTAAAATTCAGGCGCCAATATCTTTGGTTTTTCTCTTCGGGGTCAAGATATTGGTTTCCAGGACTTAGTTGCTGCTGGGTAAACAGCCTCTAACTGTTGCCAGGTGCACTCAGAATCTGTTGCAAGTGTGTTCTCACCAACCTCCAACACACTCTGAGGACATTTAAGGTAAGCCTTTTTGCTTTATCTTAAATTACTCTAGCCTGAATAAGTTAATTATCTGTGCTGCAAGGTAGATAACAAATGTTTCTAAGTAGGAGAGTTTTTAACATCTCTTCAATTACCCCTTAAGGACCAAACTTCTGGAATAAAAGGGAATCATTGCATGTCATACATGTCATGTGTCCTTAAGGGGTTAAGGATTATTACTAAAGTCTTAAATCATATAGCGCTTTGCAGGGGTAAGCACTTAGTAGATCGGTCCAAAATAGATTTTTCTTTGAGTTAAGCCTATAAAGGGTATTGGCATATACTTTTACATAATTCTATTGGGAAACTTTAAGTTTCCTTTCTGGCTCCTCGGTAATTAGTTAATAGGGGTTTCAATAATCACTAATTGCTGCAACAGGGTCAGCAATTAAAGTGAAGTGTTTGGTGGAATATATTCACAAGAACATGACCTGTATGACTATTGGAGGATTATCCTCGGTATGTTATGCTTAGGAGGCTGATATTTAAAATCTGGTTTTGGTTAAGTTAATATACTGTTATAGCAGATGGATTCTTTAAATGCCAGGATCCTAGCTGCAGTGTTTATTTTCTTAAACATGCAGTAGGCTTTTAGCAATTGCTGTAGACAAAGCTCTGTTGTAATTTCAAGGGAATGGTTCACCCTCCTGGAGTGCTGAAAAGCCCAACTCTGATTTATCATCTTTTTACACCATAAATAAATGTGAAGAATGGGGAACGGTGATTTGGAACTTGGGTGTCTCTGCATGTGAATTTGAATATGCAGGAAATACTGTTTTGGAACTATAATTATGATGATAAAAAAAAAAAACATACCTGAATTTTTTATTTTATTAAAAGTACACGTGTTATGATAGACATGATTTGGGTATAGTGCACTTAGTTTCGCACAGTGATTGGATGTTAGCTACACCTGTCAGAGCTCTGTGTGAGAAGCCAGTGGACGTTCACAAATCAGTGAATGGCGGATAAACTAAACTATAGTGGGCCTACAAAGATTAGCTCACAAGATGCTTGGATTTTTAGGTGAAAACAAGAAATACTGAGGGAGTGATCTGCTGCTTTTTGTTAAGTTACTTTTTGAACACTTGAAAGATTTGTTTTAAAACTGATGGGTGCATTTCTGTACATTTCGATAAATATTTTATATGACAAACTAAGGGCAAATGTCCTTTAAACTAAATAGCCATTACACTGTTGCAAAATAAAAGTCTACAATGTGATCGTTTTTTTATGTTTTCCTTTTTAATCAAATTGACAAAGCTATTGGTTATGTTAAATCAGTTGAAAACATTGGACAAGGTTATACTCGTTAAATATAGAGGTATACTCTAAGCACCATAACCATTAAAGCTCAATTAAGGATTATAGTGCAAAGAGGTAATAGGTGCCGCCCCACATATTTTTGTTAAGCTGCTTTTGAGAATTTTGACAAACGTAGCTTTTAGTGGCATTCTTAGACTGTCCTCTTCCCAACCACATTGATAATGCATCATTTACAATACTGCATTACTGACATCAGTTTATCCAACCTGAACCATGCTGACATGCTCAGAGGGGTTGGGGTATTTTGTCTTGACACATACCATAAATTGTACGTTTAAGTAAAACGTGTATTTACTTTCACCATACGATATAATTATCAGCAAATGTAAATATGAAATTATGTCTAAAGTATTTTGGTTCTATCTGTAGGTATTAATGGGCACTATAGGCACCAAACCGTTTTACCTTAAAGGGAATCTCCAGTGCCAAGAAAACAATCCGTTTTCCTGGCACTGCAGGATTCCTCTCCCTCCCACCCCCTAATCCCCAGTTGCTGAAGGGGTGAAAACCCCTTCAGTGACTTACCTGAGGCAGCGATATGTCCCACGTCGCTGCCTGCTCCTCCCCTGCCGCTCCACCTTCTGCCTACGTCGGCCGGTGGGCGAGACTGATCCCGCCCACCGGCCGAGGAGACCTAATGCTTGCCGCGCATGCGCATTAGCGCACCCCATAGGAAAGCATTGAAAGCGATTTTCAATGCTTTCCTATGGGGAACTGAGCAACGCTGGAGGTCCTCACACAGCGTGAGGACGTCCAGCGACGCTCTAGCACAGAAAACCTGTGCTATAGAGCAGGAAGTTCCCTCTAGTGGCTGTCTAATAGACAGCCACTAGGGAAGGACTTAACCCTGCAAGGTAATTATTGCAGTTTAAAAAAAAACTGCAATAATTACACTTGCAGGGTTAAGGGTAGTGGGAGATGGCACCCAGACCACTCCAATGGGCAGAAGTGGTCTGGGTGCCTACAGTGTCCCTTTAATGAAGCAGTTTGGTGTATAGATCATAGATCAATTCTCAGTTCTGTAATTCATTTTATTACGGTATCTAAGGATTGTTTATTTTACTATTTAAGCTTAAAATTTAAAGTGTGGATTATTAGATTACTTCCTATAGATATGCTATGTGAAGTGACATTATGCCTTAGAGTTCTGTTAAAGGATCACTATAGGGTCAGGAACACAAACATGTGATCCTGACCCTATAGTGTTAACACCAAGATATAACCCCCCATGCCTCCATAAATATAGCAAAATCTTACTGTATTCAAGTCTGAAGCTGTAAATCTGCATGCTGTTAGACTCCTAAAAACAAGCAGTCTACTGACCTCATCAGAAGTGGTAGCCTGATCCAATCACAATGCTTCCCCATAGGATTGGCTGAGACTGACAAGGAGGCAGATCAGGAGCAGAGCCAGCATGATTCAAACACAGCCCTGGCCAATCAGCATCTCCTCATAGAGATGAATTGAATCAATGAATCTCTATAAGGAAAGTTCAGTGTCTGCATGCAGAGGGAGGAGATCCTGAATGTTTGGATGCATTTCATTTTAGGCAGCCATGACCCAGGAAGGATCTCTAACAGCCATCTGTGGAGTGGCCAGCAAGTTATCACTAGGCTGTAATGTAAACACTGCATTTTCTCTGAAAAGACAGTGTTTACAGCAAAAAGCCTGACGGTAATGATTCTACTCACCAGAACAAATTCAATAAGCTGTAGTTGTTCTGGTGTCCATTTAACCACAAGGCAACCTGACTTAAAAGGACACTATAGGCACCCAGACCACTTCAGTCATCTAAGCACCCAGAAGTCCTAGAAGGACTTCTGGGTGCTTAGATGACTTCTGGTCATCTAAATTACACTGGACGTCCTCACGCTATACATGAGGACTTCCAGTGTCACCGGAATCCCTGTAGGAAAGCATTTCCTATGGGGAAATCCTAATGCATGCACGCCCATTGCCGCGCATGTACGTTAGGTCTCTCCTCCACCTTGTCAGCTGTGGAGGAGCGCCGGCGGAGCCTGACCCAGCGCTGTGGGACATCAGTGATGGATTCAGGTATGTGACTTAAGGGGTTTTAACCCCTTCAGCGCAGAGGGAGGGGGACACTGTAGGAACCTATAATGCCAGGCTTTGTATTCCTGAATCTCTTTGTAGAATCTCTTTAAGGGAGTCTTCCTTAATCTCTTTATAGAATCTCTTTAAGGGAGTCTTTAAAGAATGTGGCTACAAGGCTCATCTTCCTACCTCCCACGCCTCCCAATCTGTCAGTTCCTACATTGGCTTCCCGTAAGCAATAGGGCTCAATTTAAAGGGACACTATAGTGTCAGGAAAACCGCTTGGTTTTCCTGACACTATAGTACCCTGAGGGTGCCCCCACCCTCAGGGTCCCCCTCCCATGGCGCTGAAGGGGTTAAACCCCTTCAGCTACTCACCCTTTTCCCTCGCCGGGCTCCATTACCTCTCCTCCCCCGCCGACGTCGGCATCCTTGTCTGACATCACCGGCGCCGAATGCGCATGCGCGACACTGCCGTGCGCGTATTCAAAGTGTCCGCAGGAAAGCATTTTTCAATGCTTTCCTATGGATGCTCTGCGTGATTGAGGCATAATATGCCTCAATCATTGCCGATGCGCCTCTAGTGGTTGTCCGGAAGACAGCCACTAGAGGCTGGCTTAACCCCAGATGTAAACATAGCAGTTTCTCAGAAACTATGTTTACATCAGGCAGGGTTAAACCTAGAGGGACCTGACACCCAGACCACTTCAGTGAGCTGAAGTGGTCTAGGTGACTATAGTGCCCCTTTAAGATCCTGGTACTTGCTTACAAATCTCTACACAATGCTGCTCTGACCTACCCATCCTCACTAATACATAAATATGTCCCGTCTAGGCTTTGAAAACGTACTTCTTCAGGAAAGCATATATATTAAACGGTCAACAGCTTTCCCCGAGCTCTGATTCCTCTCCTGCACCTTTTATCAAAACAAAACACTAAGCCCTCTTAAAGGGACACTGTAGGCATCCAGACCACTTCAGCTCATTGACGTGGTCTGGGTGCAATGCCCTGTCACACTTAGTCCTGCAAATCAAATCAGTGCAGTTTTAGGCAATGATTACCTTCCAGAATGAAGACTGCCTCTATTGGCTGTCCGTCACTTTTGGTCGCCTGACAGTGGACGTCTTCACACTCTGCATGAGGACATCCAGCTTCAGAGAAAACTCCATAGGAAAGCAATGCCTTCCTATTCCTTTTTTTCTTTCTGGTAACATTGGAGGAGCCGGTTTGCTGACCCAGCGCTGAGGGAAATCTGCGCTTGAATCAATTGAGTACAGTAAGGGTTTACTTTATTTTGTTTAACAGTCACAGTGAGATAGATATATAGATATAGATATATATATATTCGTAATACTTCATGATAAAGTGAGTTTATTATTTTGTGAGTGCTGTATAGTAGATGTCATGTATTTATCTTTTAAAGGGATAATATAGAGAAAGACATACAAACCTGTATTCCTTACACTGTATTTCCTCCTGCAACCCCCCAGCACTGTGACTGTTAAACAACAACAACAACAACAACAAAAACCTTACTGTACTCAATTGATTCAAGTGCCGATCTCTAACCACTTGGGCTTGATTTAATACAGGGCTCAAAATTTCACCTCCTATGCTACCAGCCAGGCCTTAAGTTACACACCTCAAGCATTGAGGAAGGGGAGGGGGATGAGTCAAGAGCACAATCACCAGGGATTATTTAAGCCCTGGTGATTGTACTCCTATATTGGGAAAGTAGCATGATGAATGGAACACAAGGTTCATAAATACCGTAGAGTTTCTGGGTCAACATTTATGACCTAGGCCACTGGTTATACATGAGAATATTTTTTCTCTTCAAAACAGATACTATCTGTTATATCTGACAGATTTTACTCATGCCAGATGCTATTTATAAATGTCACCGTGATATACTGGAGCTGACTGGTGGAATTCATGGCTGCCTGGATTTTTGTCTGCAGATCTCTAGTACTAGAGGTTTTTTTTTTTTTTAGACACCTTGGAATGACTGTGTGCTTCAGCTGGCTACCCAGCTTTGGGTATATTTTACTTTGTCACATTTGATGTGCTTGTCCGATGTCTGGAAGTGCATATTAGTCTATGTATGTGGTATGAGTACAGCAATATATGTGTTTGTGTAATGAAATAATAAACCTATAATAATCAAATGTTTTGGGTGTCAAACACGGTTTGCACTTATTGCAAAACATATTGGTTATTGGAAATAAAAAATAATAAATGGCTTGCATTACATTTTTACATGGCACCTCCAGCAATTATAATTATTATTGTTGAAACTGATTTACTTCTCAAAATGAAGTGCCTTAATTGATAGATATGTATGAAGGTGGGTTGTGCCTTAAGGATGGGGTTTGGATGCCCAGGAATAGTGATGAGTACTATTCAGAAGATGGATACATTTTTACTTGTACTTAAACTATTAATGAATGGTGTACCTGGGATTATAAGTGTTACTAATGATTTAGTTCTGCTTTTTGCTCCACCAGTATTCAATATTAAATTGTCCCCTACAATATTTTACCAATTTAGGCAAGCGTGACTCAAGACATGCCACTACACATCACATTTAAAACCAATTCAACATTTCACATTGGGTGTATCCATTCTAATGACTAAGCCAGAAAAGTGTTTTATGGTGGTCCTTAAAAGCCGTCATTGCTGGCCTGGTCTACAACTACAGTGGGAGAACTACAGTTTTACATGATATGAATTCAGATGTGCATTTATGTTTAAAAGTTTGCCATAAAGCAAAATGTTCCTGCATTAGTTGACATACAATCTCAGGGGTGCAACCAGACAAATATGGCAGTGTTACATTGCCACTAATAAAATCATAGTTGTCCTAAAATTACAATAAGCAATTTGTTCTTTTCTCGGAGTAGTATATATTGACATTATGGTTCAGTGATAGAATCCTGCTGGTTGCACCTCTGTGTATAGCCGGTATCACTGCGGTGTGACCATTCCATAAAGAGTCTACATGTGTTCTTACGGTATGTTGTTCTAACTCCCAGGGGCAGTCTGCAGCAAAGCGTCAAGGAAAATTTAAAAAGGTACTGATGTCAGTTATTGTAATATACTTTACATACAATCTTTAATTGTGCTGTTGAATGAATATCAGTGTTATGTTTACATAACCCATTCTGGAATACTCTGTTTTGGGCTTTATTTAGAAATCATGTTTCTGTTGTGTACATTAAAGGGACACTACAGTGACCAAAACCACTACAGCTCAATGTAGTGGTTCTGGTGTCTGTAGCCTGTCCCTGCAGGCTTTTCAATGTAAACATTGCCTTTTCAACGAAAAGGCAGTGTTTACATTGCTACCTAGGGACACCTCTAGTGGCAGATACTCAGCTGCTAGAGGTGCTTTCTCTCTCAGTGCTGCAGTGGGTACAGCATGGAGATGCTGAATGCTCCACTAGGTGATGCAATGATTCATTGCATCTCTATCAGGAGAGGCTGATTGGCACAGCTTAGCATGTGCAATAGCATCCCAGTGCTTTCCTATTGCAAAGAATTGGATTGGCTGAGATCATCAAGATTGATGACTCGGTCATAGAGGCGGGGCCAGCTTCAGTGGGGCAATGAAGAAATGCTAAGGAAATCTCACCTTTTAAGAGGGGGCCTGATCACCTAAACATATATTCCAGCGCTATAGTGTTATGAATACGTTTGTCTAGTGTTCCTTTAATTCGAGCAAATTTGTGGCTCTTTCCTTTTCAATTATAAACCATTGATTGTAATTAAATATATGTGAATGTTCTGAATGGGCTTGCACAATAATAAATGTGGTTTAAGCTCCTAGTGATTGAATGGTCATTGAATATTCGGGATAATAGAAATGTCTTTGTACATTAAAGGCCAATTTGGAAGATGCTGTATGCGGCTGAGCTGCAGAGTTGTATATTCAATTACTTGGAGGGTTACTTTTTTGATTTTGTTTACAGTTGATGTCCATGATGTTCTTTGAATAAATCCGTGTAGCCATTTTGTAGATATACCCCCAAAGAAACATGCATTTAATTATTTGTCTTGCTCTACTTTGGATAGTAATGATAGCTTAGCTTACACTAGCTGCAGATCTAGTTTCTGCAGCTACTGCAAGCCCTCCCTGCCTCTTAAATTGAGTTCCACCGCGCAGGAAGAAAATGCTACTAACTGTCTGACAGCCAAGAGATGCATCATGGCTCTATTGAAATTAGAACTTTTCTAAAATGGAAGAAAATGAAGCACACACTTTCTTCACACGTAAAGCAAGTGCTTGATGTGTTTGGCGTGTTCAATTAAATGTATACCACGGTTTGGTAATGAACCCTATTTTTCCACATTGTATAGCTAATGCATTCAAATATCTAAACAGCTTTGGGGGAAAAAAAAAAAACCTTTGAAAATCCTAGCTTTACTTCAAATTTGCAGGATTCCCACCTTTTTGATGTGAGCTCTACCCAGATTAGCTGGCACATATCCATCGATTCTAGCCATCCCATTATTTTCCATACGAGCTATAGCGTATCCAATTATTAATTGATATTGGTTACAAATTTCCATTCTTTAGTTGCCCAAGTTGGTGGTTGTTGTGGCAGTTCTGGTATTTGCTTAGCTCCTTTCATGCTATTTTGAATAGAGCTAATGATGCTCATGGCTGATGGCACTCAGATGATTGTGTTATTTGGTTATAGTTGCACTATATCAACAGGCGGCCTTGTCCGGCCACAATAGAACTGGACATTTCAAATAAGTGAGTGTTACATAACTTGCTTTAGAGATTTGTTATGTGATGAGTGGCAGAGAACATCTTAAACTATTCAGTATGTATCTGCTTTGAATTGCAGCCTAATAAATATGATTACACATATTCCTACTAATATCCATATGAGAGTGTACATGGAATTTGGGGAGAGATTTTTTTTTTTTTTCTGTGCTCAAGTGGGACTTAATCATAGGAACACTAGAGGGTCATAATCATCAGAGCTGAGATGGCTTACATAATCAGAAGCGTTGATCTTGGCCAATCTCGATGCTTTCCCATAGGAAAGCCAGCACAAGCCTAACACAGCCCTGGCCAATCAGCATCTTCTTATAGAGATGCATTGACTCAATGCATCTCAATGAGGAAAGTTCAGTGTTTCCATGCGAAGGGTGGAGACACTGAATGGACTTGCTGCACACTGTGCAGCACTACCCCAGGAAGCACCTCTAACAGCATCTGAGGAGTGGCCACTGGAGGTATCCCTAGAGGGAATGATTATACTCACCAGAACAAATACAATACGCTGGAGTTGTTCTGGTGGCGATAGTGTCCCTTCTATTTGCACTGGGGGAGTTGTTACATGTTTAGTCAAAAACCTTTTGCACAGGCACACTCACACTCCCTCTCTTCAGTTAGCCAATAAAATATTAAGACCTCCTTTATTACATTCAGAAATCATGACATGCTTTGTTATTGCTACCAGAAGTATACTGCATTCTACATGTGGATTTGGATGTACGTTGTAAAGCTTGTTACAATAGTGTTGGTACCAGACTGATAGCCCTCATACAGAAACATAGAATGTGACAGCAGATAAGAACCATTCTGGCCATCTAGTCTGCCCAGTTTTCTAAATACTTTTATTAGTCCATGCCTTATCTTATAGCTAGGATAGCGTTATGCCTATCCTACGCATGCTTAAACTCACTCACTGTTTTAACCTCTACCACTTCAGCTGGAAGGCTATTCCATGTGTCCACTACCCTCTCTGTAATATGTTGCAGGCCCATGGTTGTAAATAGTATCATCTACTGCAGAGTCTGCAAATACTCTTCTTAGAATAACTTTTTTTGTTGATTTTATTTTGTAAACGTTAATGGAGAGGGTGTAATGGTACATAAATAGGCGTGGGATTGGTTCTAGTGTGGTGAATGTTGGGATCTGTTTCGTTTTAATTTAAGTTTGTCTTTAACCCCTTAAGGACACATGACGTGTGTGACACGTCATGATTCCCTTTTATTCCAGAAGTTTGGTCCTTAAGGGGTTAACTGTGTTTGGGAATTTGTATGCTGTTTTATGATAAGGTACACTATAGATTTTGCATTACTGTTTTCTTCCAGTTGTCAAACTCTATTGTTCCGAATGTGAGACTATACCAAAACATTTTTCATTTCTTAAAACCAGAAAAAAACTTTAACTGCATGCTATCCCAAATCCATATATCCATTTAAATATCAGCTTTTTAGTATCGCTGCTGTAGTCTTTAAAGTGTAAGATCACCCGCCAATTTCCATTCGTAGGTGAGTCTTACTCTAACAATAGCCTTGCTGTTTCCAACTTAAAGGCATAAATTCTAATGAGACAGCAGTGTGCATTCCTATTAATCCCTACAAACTAATTAACCCTATGTAGGGCACAGTTGGGGTGGGCAGCTGCACTGTAAAAAGCCTGTGTTCTACAAAAGCATATAACACACAGAATTATGTGATTTGATGAATATAGCAATAGCTGCTACCCAAGAGTAATAGGATTTTTGTTTTTATTTCTGTACATAAAATGCTTCCAATTTAAGAAAGAAAAAAAAATTGTGCAATATAGTATATGTGTACATAATATATATGGTTCAAATGTTCAAGTTCTATGCTACTATACAGGCCAAAAACTTACTTGCTACTGCATGTCTGGTGGGTCCATGGTACATACCCCAAAAGTGAATTTCAATTTTCCAATGGCTAGTGGGTGAGTGGAAATTTTGAGCCAAAAAACAAACAAAAAAAAAAGCTACTTTAAAAAAAATAAAATGGTAAATGGATTTATAAAGCAGGTTTCTGTTCTGTATTACTTTGTTTCTTGAATAGACATTGTGGGCAAGTAGCAATGTAATTTACAGTGTTTTAGGGAATTTTGTTTTGTTTTATTATCTATACAAGAAATAAATATTTAAACGTAGTGTCCAGATCTCTAGTTCAATACAATTACATGGCATGTTGGTAAGCCAGGTTTTAAATGTTAACTCTGCATCTGCACAGGACAGTTAATTGCTGGTAGATGTACCGTACTTGTTTTTAATATTGCATGTATTCAAAATCTATTTAATGCACTGGCTGACCATTCCATACAGGCATTAAACACAACTATTAAGACCTGCAAAAGACGTTATCATGTATTTTTTTTCATTTATGAACTGTAGAGACAGTTTTCACTTCAGAAATACATATAGATCACACTGAAGCTGGCTTATCATGCTTATTTTGGAGTATCAGCTCTTTAACCATCTTGTGTAAACATATCTGCTCACATATGTCTTTTATAATCATGATCGAGATGAATGCCAAATTGTAAACCATTATTTATCATTTTTTTTATTTCTAATCACCTATAATGTATGTAGTCAATGAAGTTCTAATTTCTAAATATGTATGTAATGGGTTTTCCTTTTATTCTAATAGGATGTGATTTCAGTTCATTACCACTTAATTCCATCTCCGTCCAAACTGAAGAATGGGAGCAAGGATAAGGAAAAAGAACCCGAGAAAGAGAAGGATGTAAAGGAAGAGTTTGCAGAAGCCCTGAGAGACCTCAAGATTCAGTGGATGACTAAGTAGGTGTACAATCAAGTGACACTGTAATAATTTGAGCCATTTACATTTTTGGTATTAAACTATTCACTGAGGAAAAAATATAATAATGCAACAGGGTTGTAAACACTCAATTTCTACATATCAAAAAGTAAAGCATGGAGTAAGGAGAAGGGAAGCATGGTTGGGGAAACAGACTAGCACTCACTATAATTTGGAGAGGAGGGCATGAGAGAATAAAAGACCAGAGGAAGGCATAAGGACAATAAAATCTTCCTAGTAGTTGACTTCTAAATGGAGACTATTGCAACACTCAAACCTATCCAAAGGGAGCCTTCACAAATATGGAATTACTATATATTCACTTTGTTTTTCTCACACTGGTAGAAATCTTAATCTTCAACTACGGTAGCCATATTTTGAGGTTATCTTCTAATGTTTAATTTAGTACGTTTAAGTTTTGACCTAGCTTCTGTTGGGCCTGGGAAAGAGGAGCTGTCTTCTAACACTTCAATTTGTTTGGTGTCTGGTTAGAATGAATGTTTTGTCATTTGATATGTTAAGTTTCCTAAGCAGTTAAGTAGTGTTTGCGTTTGCATTGGTAATACTCAGTTTGTACTTGCCTAAGTTAAGTTATTGTTGTCCTTGCATAGTATGTATGTAGTATTTTTTTTTTTATTTTTTTTTTTTTTTACGAACTTCTGAATCATGTATTGGTCAAAGGAAAGTATTTTACTTTTTCAAAGAAATGTGCCCATTGTGTCATTGCCTATATGTATGTGTTTTACGTAATACCAATGATCATTAAATCCATCCTAACTACTGTGAGCTTTGAGTAACTCCTGAAACCATTCATATTGTCATATTTTTGTAACTATATATTACAGGCTTGAAACCAGTGATCTCTTCAGTGAATTAAAAGAATCGTTTCCAAACCATCTTCCGCTGTACGTTGCAAGACTCCAGCAGTTAGATTCTGAAAAGGTTAGATCATTTAATGGATTATTGATGCCATTGTGATCCATACATTATGCCTTGTAATTATTTAGGATAGTTTTAGATCGGCATGCTTAATGTGCCCACGTACATTTGGAGGCTGGCAAAAGATAAAGGGATTAAACATGGTTAACACTACTTCCTATAAACAACGTAGTAGTAGTAGTGCTGCCTTTTGTGCGATATGGCTTTTTGAACTTGTAATGTATTGTGATATACATTTTTTTCACTGCAAATCAATAGAAGAAAGGCACTGCAAACCTACGGGTAAGTGAGCATAATTAGAGTAATGGAGCTGCAGCCCCTCACTACTCAATATTGCTATAATTTCTATTGCTTTTACTAATGAAACAGACTGCTTGCATTCTAAACTATGCTTTTATTCCTCTGCATGCCATGCAACCTTATTAACCAAATTAAGGCAAGACACACACTGTGTTTTCTATTTGTGTGCGCAAGCCAAGCTGATTCTAAGATTTAAAAACCTAGACTGTGAAGCAGGTGAGAAAACAATTCTTTCCAGGCTAGAAGCTAAACATTTATGTTTTCAGAAAAAATATCGACTCTTGTCAAATCTTCACAGTGAAAAGAAACCTTTATGGTTGCAGAGAAAGCCTGCTGGGTAGCATCAGAACTGCCTTTGTCTCAGACCCCACCTAGTCCTCTCAATGTGGAATGATTTGTATGTATAAGGGATTAACTCTAGAATGCAGTACTAATACAATCCAGTTTTGGATCTGCATCCGCAAGCTGAAACATAGGTTTAGCATAAGGTAGGGTAAAGTTAACTAGTCTGTATACATTTGCTATGCATGTGGATTAAATTTACATTAACAGTCTATGTTCTGAATCTGTCTAAAGGATATCTAAAGGAAATCTTTTATATGCTGGGGCAATGTTCAGTTTGGAAGTCTGCTTCTTTGACCTATTGCATTTTTTTAATGTTTTTTTTAGGAACGAATTAAAAGAATCAATGAAATAATTGAAGCTGCCAATGAAGTTATTTCACGCATTGATCAGACAGCCCTTGCAGTGTTTTTTGCCATTAAGACAGATCCAAGTCCAGATGCAGCCACTATAAAAAAGTACCTGACCAGTAAATATTTCTACTTTTTGAACAATTCTGACTTTTTTTTTCTAGGTGAAAGAGAAATTAATTAGTCTGATTTATGTTCACTTTAATACAATGAATATTTAACAATTTGTTAGAACACTTAAAAGTAAAACCAGTCAGAGTGCCCACGACGATCCCTGTCCATTGCTGAAAGTGCTTTCAGTGGGGATTTGAGTGTCAGAACTTGACCATGGAGGGATGGAAGAATGTTGCCTAGTCTGATGAATCATGTTTTCTTTTAGATCAGGTGGATGACTAGTTGTGTGTATCCTTTAACTGGGGTAGAGATGGCAGCAGGATGCACTATGGGAAGAAGGCAGGCCGGCAGAGACGGGGTTCTGCTCTGAGCAATGTTTTGTTTGCATTGCATGAAAAGATGGAGGCTGAGTGTGGGTATAAAGGGGGAAAAAAGCTAGTTTGCTCCAAACTGAAGTGAGCAGAGTTGATTTGCAGGATTTTGCTTTAATTGCTATATTTAAAAAAAAAAAAAAGCTGACTTTGTGCAACCCGATGCCACATTGCCTTTAATATAAAACTTGCAGTTTCTATTTGCATGAATATAAGCAAACCTGATTCCTACATCTTCATACATACTGTCCAAATTGAGCATATGTAATAATACAAATAAAAGGGAGCATACTAAGCCTACATCTTTCTGATTTTACTGCAGCGACATGGACAAGCAGAAAAGTACATTGATAGATGCCATCTGTCGCAAAGGCTGTGCCTTAGCAGATAAAGTTCTCCACCTGCAATCTGAAGAGGGTGCTGCATCATGTGACTCAGAGGAAAGTGGAGATGATCAAGAGGTTATTTTGGAAACCCTTAATGAAACCTACTGGGATGTAGCCAAGTGGGCAGATCTAAATGACTCAAAGGTACTCCCCATGATCTTTTTTTTTTTTTTTTTTTTTTTTTTTTTTTTAAACTCCTTCAATAGCAGAACAGATATAAACATGTCACTCTTTATTCTTGTATACATATAATACATACTTAACTCATTGAGGTTGGTGTAACTGTCTGTGTCTATCAAAAAAAGGAGATGACTATGCTAGTACAATTGCAGATTGAGTTAAAGGAAAATATTAATGCCTGCTTGTCTATCTTTCCTAGGTTCTGCCATTTGTATACAAGCATGCTTTAGCAAATAAATTCTATGGACGAGGTATTAAATTTGCAACAAAACTCGTGGAAGAGAAGCCAACTAAGGAAAACTGGAAAAATTGTGTTCAGGTAAAACTACTTGTATTGATTTATGTCAGAGTGTAAAATGTCCGATCACCTCCAAGCTATTGGCTGGTAGAAATTCAGACTAGTGCCAAGAAACTCCATCACTTAGTGCTACTTGAAAACCAACAGCTTCTTAACTGGGACTGCACAGTTGATGTCTTTGGCCAATTAGACTGACCTTTAAAAGACCATTCACTCCCTGAATAAATATAATCACTATTTAGTAGATGGGGTAGGAAAGTCCAGCAAAGCACACCACATCAGGCTCTTGTTTTTTTAAGCCCACTTTTCTGGTCATTTGAGCATCATGTGGAGGGCTAGTCAAACCATTAGTCTTAAAAGGACGCTTACGGCACAATATCCACTCCAATTGATTTATTTGGCATGCAGTCCATTGACAGAGAGATCCCTGTCAGTTTTTAAAGGATTGCTCACTGTTTAGCAGAGGTGTTTGGTGCCAACACCTTGCAATCTGTGCCCAAATGAATGACCCTAGTTCATACCAGGTATAGGGGCAGTGACAGGCTTCGAGTATCAGTTGAGTAGTGTGAGCCTATCAATGCCCCTACCCTGGAATAATGCAAGGTGGAGCCTTTGCCATTTTGGCACTGAGTGAGGGGCGGACTGGAGGCTGCTGGGAACCAAGCATAACCACTTCAACCTATAGACTTACCGTTTCCCTTTAATGTTACCATCCAATTTGGTACAAAATACAACTTATTTTCACTATTTGCAATGTTGAAAAACAAAACAAATACTGTAAGCCAAATATCATGGAAAGTCATGTGTGCACTTTATTTGAAAGGCATAACCGCATACAAAACAGACAGAAGAAAGTTTGTTTATTGATGATAATTCAAAATTTTATTTTATTTTTTAATACATTTTAAAGAGAAAAAGAAAATCATTTGCATTCCACTGCAGAAATATGGGGCGTGTAAAATATTTGTGATTAAGCTGTATCCTTTTTCCAAAATTCTGCAGAAACACTCAAAACTACTTGTGTGACTTAACATAACCTTGATAATAGATTACCATTGTACTCTTGGGATAACTGTCCAAATTGATGCTGCATGATTTAACATTCTCTTATTTTCATCTATTTCAGTCTATATAAACTGATCCTTTTAGAATTAAACAAATGTTCTCTCTGCTAAAAAAAAAAAAAGTTTGTAGATTTGCAAAACAAAAACCTACTTTCTCTTCTCACATAATTAGTGATTTCAGAGTACATTGCTCTCTACAGCTTTACCATATTATTTTGTTTCCTAATTGTATTTAAAGATTCATTTCATTTTAAGTTTATTTAAATAGATCATACATGTTGCTCTCTCATCCCTCCGGACCTGTTATGTTTCTTTCTACATTGTTAGTGAATTTGAATAGTGTCCATTTTACCTCTCTACCTACATTAATTGTCATTTCATTTGCTGTTTGTTTTTATATCCACTTTGTTAAATTGTTAAGCACTGTGGAATATGTTGGAACCACATTGATCAGCCACATCCCTGACAGGTTGAATAACTGATATCGATGACAACTCACAATAAGTGGGATTTTTTAGGCTGCAAGTGAACAATCTATTCTTTAATTTCATGTGATGAAAGCAGGAAACATGGGCAGGTGAAAAAATGACGAGGGATAAATAATGATGGCTAGACAACTGGTTTAGTGCATCTCCAAAACAAGAAGTCTTGTGGGTTGTTCCCAGTATGCAGTGGTTGGTACCTACATAAAGTGGTGCAAGAACGACAACCAGAGTCAGGGTCATAGGTGCCCAAAGCTCATTGATACACGCATGAAGAGAAGGCTAGCCTGCCTGGTCCCATCACACAGCTCAAAATGCTGGAACAAAAAAATGTGATGTTGGCAATGATCGAAAGGTGTCCAAACACACAGTGTATTTGCAGTTTGTTGTATATGCAGCTGTGCAGCTGCAGACCAGTCAGTGCCCATGAGGACCACTGTCCACTGCTGAACACGCCTTCAATAATGACGTCAGCATAAGAACTGGACGTTGAAGCAATGGAAGAAGGCTGCTTGTTCTGATCAGTTTTTTTAGATCAGAGTGGATGGCCAGGTGCAGGTGTGTTGTTTATCTGGGGAGAAGAAGGCAGGCTGGTAGAGACGGTGTTATGCTCTGTGCAATTTTCTGCTGCGAAACCTTGGGTTCTGGCATTTGTGTGGATGTTACACATGCAACCTACCTAGAAATTATTGCAGGCCACAAACACACCTTCATGGCAATGTTGTTTCCTGATGGCAGTGGCATCTTTCAGCAGGATTATGTACCCTCCTGCACTGCAAAAATTGTTTAGGAATGGTTTCAGGAACATGACAGAGTTCAAGGTGTTGACTTGGCTTCTAATTTCCCCAGATCTCAATCTAATTGAGCAACTGTGAGATGTGCTGGAACAACAAATTTGATCCATGGGAGCCCCACCACAGGACACCTTCAGAGGTCTTGTGGAGTCCCATGTATCAGAGCGGTTTTGACAGCATGAGGGCGGCCTCCACGATATCAGGCAGCTAGTTTTAATGTTGTGGCTGATCAGTGTGTATAAATAATGAAGATGATGATAATGATTTCTTCAGCTTAATTAGATGAAGAACTTCCTGCTTGTTTTGGGTATAATTACAAATGACTTTATAATTATTTTTTTTCTGCTCACAGGTCATGAAATTACTTGGGTGGAACCACTGCGCAGCATTTACTGAGAACTGGATTCCAGTCATGTTTCCACCAGATTATTGCATTTTCTGAAATGTCTAATCATTTTATACAAAAAATACTTCTGTATGGGAAGATTTTAAAAGCTATTTGCCAATTTTTCACATTATTTTCTTAAGCATGTTTTCTTTATTGAATGGCTATTGTAAAATGGTGTGTGTGTTTAATGGCAGGTGCATCAATATGCATCTTACGTGTTAACTGGGATGGGGTGGGATTGTAGCATGTCTAGTTGGCTATTTTTAAGTACAAACTTGTAAAAGATGAATTTTACAGTAAACACACTTTTAACATTTTTTATGTTACCGTGGTTATGAAAAGCCTTAATTTTCTGGATAGCAGTTGTTTTATTTATTAGACAAAAAGCAATGAAATACACATTATATGTTTACATATAAATACACCAATTTGTTTTATCATCAATTTACTCATTGATGGCGGAACAATGTCTGTTAATCTTTTTTCATTAGATGTGCTTTTATGAGATCTTTACAATTAACTTGCTTTGTAAAAATGAATTAAATTAATACTGGTTACGCCGGCTCTTGCGATGAGCTGAGACTGTAAGCAAATTTATTCAGACATTGGCAAAATATGTCAAAATATATGTAAGTGACGATATAGATGTGCCAGGTGACTTAATGTTTCTTAATCAGGTATTGTAAAGTTATACATATATGTTTATCAACCAACAAAACCATGTAAAATAATACGTAACCAATGCACAGAACAAATAATGTTACACTCTGGTATCTTTTCTTTTTTTTTACAATTATAAAATGTATGACATCATAAAAATGATTGACAACTCCAAAGTGCTCAGTGTTTATGTGAATATTATTTGCTTCATATGAGTGGAATCCCCAGGGAAAGCAGAATGGTGTTTTTTTTTTTATTGGTTTGTGGTTTGTATTATTGCATACATGACCAATGACAAACTTGACATGATGCATCATATCTTGTATTTCTGTAGAATTGGTCAAACCTTTCCCAAGTAAATTGATTATTATCATAAGAGCAGGTATTTTTACTTCCCCATGGCAATCAATCAGACAACTGGTATTGTTACTTCCTGTTTTGGTTAGTGGAACTAAACGCAAGAGGTAGGCAATTGCTCAGAGCACCTGCCTTGCAAAGAGTTCTTATTGGACCGCCACAGAAAGTCTGAACTGTGTTAGAAGAAGACTGTTTGCAAACACTTTTTCTTAGACATTTTCATCTTGTCTTTATAATCTACATCTTTTCCAAGCTGTTTTTAGATCTACCCCCAATTTAAAAATGCATAATGAATTGCATACTTGTTTTCATTGGGGGTATATCTACTAAGCAGTATTTTGGACAGTGGTGTCCCTTTAATTCACTTCATGTCATACTTTTGACTTTTTCTATTTAGACCATGATCTATATGTCAATAAAATTCAAAGCGGGTCACAGTGAAATTACATAAAAAAAAGAAAAATATGATTTAAAATGGGTTGTAAACAATGGATAGCCGTTCGACTGATTTAATGTATTCCGTTTTCCAACCATACCTTATAAATAAGAAATTGTTCATAAAAATAATACAAAAGGATGTATGCACTAAACATTAAGTTGTTGGAAATCAACATCTGAATGAAATGTATGCTAAACTAACTGAATTGGAAGTTTTCTAAATTTTGTTCTCAATTTAAAAAAAGTTTAGTGAATAAAATTGAATCAATTTATTCAACTTTGGTTACATGGATGCCAACAAGTACTTTGCACAAAAGAAAGGCAGGATCACACTACATTTTTATATACCACATGGTGCTTACTGAAGTAGAACCAGCACATATTTAGTAGATGGTATATATGTCCGAAAAGAAAGTTCAGGCACTCACAGGGTTGAAAGGATCACTATAGGGTCAGGAACACAAACCAGTCTAAACCCTAAAGTGCAGAGTGTGGGGACGCTGAACGGCAGGGCTGCTTACTGTGCACCCCTGAGCAAGGAAGCACCTCCAGTGGCCACTTGGAGGTGTCCTTAGGGGCAATGTAAACACTGCCTTTTCTCTGAAATGGCAGTGTTTACATGAAAATGCCTGAAGGGGAGCTATTGTAGTCACCAGAACAACTACATTGAGCTGTAGTTGTTCTGGTGACTATGGTGTCCCTTTAAAGATGAAGCAGATTTATTGGCTCAAAAATGCAACAGAGCAATTTTTCGACTTATGCAAATGTTGACAAATTCCCTTGTTTAGGTCGAAATGTTGCCCTGTTGCATTTTTGATCCAATAAATGTGTTTTATATAACAAGTAAAGATTCAGGAAGGTGAAAACTGTCACTGAGGCCACCATAATCTTGGGCTTAGAACAGAGTGGTCAGTGTGGATGGTACCAGAGCCATCCTGGGCTTAAACACTGTAAATAGTACGATAAAGAAAGGGGAGGGAATCCCACAACAGGGGGATGTGAGGGATTCCAAACTGGTAAGATTGCTGGAAATAAAAATATTAATGGAAAGCTAACTAATGTATCTACAATAACTTGGTAGGATAAAAATATACAGTGCCTACAATGGGCTAAATAGAAACAAAAGTATCTACAATGAAAAGGAAATGTTGTCATCTAAAAATAAAAAGATCAAAATGCCCAGTTAGGGACGTGTGAGTAGTTACCTCTAAACATGTGGATAATTTACCCCAGGGTGAATACTTGACAGTGCATACCTTGTGGATACTAATATCAATGCATCCAAATAATGCTACTGCATCTACAGGAAAAAAACAGCCACAGGGGAATTATTCACAAAATAGTGTGTTGGATATCATCCACTAGCAGGCAAACTGCACAGTGGTGGGGGTAGAGGACCAGTGGGTTAAGGATAAGGATCAATTAGGAGGCAAATAGAGAGAAATCTCAGGATAGGGTCCAAAAGGTGGTCACTACCACTGTGCAGATAAAGATTTCTATCTATCCAACTGTTGAGTATGGCTCCTGGGAATCACCTTTGTGTGTGTGTTCAGCGCTACTGTGGTTAAAGCAGAAGGAAGTATCTACCTGAATTATTGATTAACGGTCTGCAGCTCCTAGGATCACCTGTGGCTGTTTTTTTTTCTTCCTGTAGATGCAGTAGCATTATTTGGATGCGTTTATATTAGTATCCATAAGGTATGTTATGCACTGTCAATTATTCACCCATGGGTAAATTATCCACATGTTTAGAGGTAACTGCTCACATGTCCCTAGCTGGGCATTTTGGAGCATTTGTATCTTTTTATTTTTTGATTACAATAGTTTCCTTTTGATTGTAGATACTTTCCTATTTAGCCCATTGTAGGCAATGTGTATTTTTATTCTACCAAGTTATTGTAGATACATTAGTTAGCTTTCCATTATTTTTATTTCCAACAATCCAACCAGTTTGGAATCCCTCACGTCCCCCTGTTATATAATCTAAAGAAAGGGGAGGGAATCCCACAAGTATTTTGCAAACTTAAGTCTGATGCAAGTACAGGGATATGCACGCCACTGTCTGAAAATTAATTTTTTGAAAGGTTACAGAGCAGCATTAGCTTAAAGGAACACTATAGGGTCAGGAATACAAACATGTCTTCCTGACCCTATAGTGTTAAAAAAACCATCTGGCCTCCCATTGCCCTCCCTAAAAATATTATAATCTTACCTTTATTGTGATGTGCTTCTGCTGACTCTGCCTCTGATCTGTCTGCGTCGCTGACATAATCAGAAATTATGCTCTCAGCCAATCACAATGCTTTCACATAGGAAAGCACTGGATTGGGTAAGACTGTCAAGAAGGCAGAGCCAGCACAAGCCATAGCCATGGACAATAAGTATCTCATCATAGCGATGAAGTGAATCAATGAACCTCCTGAGGGAAGTTCAGTGTCTCCATGCAAAAGGGAACACTTCTTCTAGCCATCTGAGGAGTGGCCAATGGAGGTCTTCCTAGGCTGTAATGTAAACATTGCATTTTCTCTGAAAAGACCGTGTTTACAGCAAAAAGCCTGACGGAGATGATTGTACTCCCCAGGACAAATATAGAAGGCTGTAGTTGTTCTGGTGACTAGTGTCCCTTTAATAAGATTGCATAGGAGTCACGATTAGCAGATTTTTTAGGGGATATATATTCAGATGTGTGCATATTTAAGGTGCACGTGTATATAGTGACCTTGCTTACTGCCCCTTTAATTGGGAAAGGATTAAATGACGACTCTCGCAGACTGCAGTTTCTAAGAGAGCTGCTCTCACCTGAACATGTATGCTTAGGTGAGTGCAGCCTTCTTGGTTATATATATATATATATATATATATATATATATATATATATATATATTTGGGAGTCCAGGCCAACTCCTTGGTTTTGCACCCCTCCCTGTCACAGGTGTCCTATTCCAGGGCTCTGCACTGCAGAGTCCCCGCAAGAAAGAATTCTCAAGTAAATGGATTAATCTCATTAGAGCAGGCATGGGTTTGCTAAGATATGACCTACAAAAAAATGGGGTACATTGGCATTGTAGCAGAGTTATGCAATGTATGGTCATATACAGTAACTAAACCCCCATTATCGTAGGTATTTAAAAAAAAAAAAAAAAACTAAAACAAAAAAAAACATTGTGAGCTTTAAAATTACTGTTAATGAGCAAGTGTGCTGGATCTGGAGATATATATTTATATATTCATGACCAAGGAATTTTAGCATACTACTGTCTTTTTAACAAGTTAGAAATGTTGGTCCATGTACCACTTTTGTTATTTTCAATGCTATGTTAACACTTTATAGTTCTTGGAAATTCTTGGCTTGTTTAATTCTTTATTGTACATATTTAAAAAAATGTTTAAACCATCTCCCCTTCATCTAAATCATTTTCCTTAATTTCTGTTTCCTAAATGTCACCTTTTTTCTAAATATCTTCTGTCTCTTCCCCCAAATGTTTTCCCATCTCTGTTCCCTAAATTTCTTCCCTGTCTGTATTTGTTCCTTTAATGTCGTTTTAGTCACCTAAATTACGTTAGCAAAATAAAGCAGTTTTAGTGTATAGATCAGGGGTAGGCAACCTACGGCACTAGTGCCATGCACGGCACTCGAGGTGCCTTTGCACGGCACTCAAGGCTGCTAGAGCCAAACAGGCTCTGACCTATCAGGAGTCCCAGTAAAACTTCAGATATCTGGTAATCCGAAAAGGTGGTGAAGGACAATCCTCAATTTATGCATAGCAGCACATAGAGGAAGTGATCTCAGATCACTTCCTCCCAGCACTTGTGAATGGGAATCCACACAGTAGTAGAGCAGCACGCAGTTGCAGCTCCTGTCTTTGACATGTACCTGGCCGGCCTGGTCCCCACTGGAACCCAGGGAAGTCACCCACACTGCTAGATATACACAGAAATGCAGAATAACCCTTCCCACCATACAAATAATACAGACAGCCCACACACAAACATACACACAATCCGAACAAACGCAACACCACTAACAATCCGCATACATGCACACAACCCCACATGCAGCCTCTCACATGCAATACCCCAAACAACCCCCACACCCTACCAAACACACAATGTGACATATCCATCCACACACACAATTTCACAAGCAGCCCTCATACACAGCTTACATTCATATGTATCATACACAATACCATAAACTACTCATGAACATATACAATATAATAGCTCATATACGCAGGGCTGTCTTTAACTCGGGCAAATGGGGCAGCTGCACCGTGAGCCCCGCTGGCCTCAACTATTTCTCACCCCCCGGCCGGTAATCCGCACACTAAGGAGGCCCACCGGCTGGCCCATGCACAAAGGGCCACTCGGTGGGCTTCTGTCAGCAGGGGTCTGGTCGCGCGCTGAGGCGCTTTAACAGCGCGAGTGGACCCCTTGATTTTCGGCAGCAGGCTGGGAGGAAGGGACAGCCGTGCATCACTTCCTCCCACAAAAAGAGGAGCGCGTGGGAAAGAAGAATAGGCAGAGTGGAGGGGGGCTGGCCAAGAGAGCCAGACCCCCAACTCTCAACACATTCAGCCACCAGCAGGAAAGGTAGGAAACTGGAGGGTGGGTTTTAAAGTGTACATTTTGTGTGTGTTAGCATGCTTGTGTGTGTCAGTATTTGTATGTCTGTGTGTCTGTGTCTGTCAGTGTGTGTGTCAGTATATCGGTGTGTGTGTGTGTGTCAGTATATCGGGGTGTGTGTGTGTCAGTATATCGGGGTGTGTGTCAGTATATCGGGGTGTGTGTCAGTATATCGGGGTGAGTGTCAGCATGTCTGTGTGTGAGTGTCAGCATATCTGTGTGTGTGTGTTTGTGTGTGTCAGCATGTCTGAGTGTGTCAGCGTTGGGGTGGAGGACGTGATTGCACGCCTGGGGAGGAGGAAGGGGGGACAGGGTCCAGGGGGCCCCAAGCAAATGCTTTGCCCAGGGTCCAGTCAATATTAAAGACGGCCCTGCATATACGCACATATACAACGATACAAAGCAATTACAGTAAAAATAACACAAGCAGAATACGGCAGCATACACACCTTAATTGAAAAAAAAAAAATAGGACGGCACGCTACGGGACATCACAATCCTATATCGGCACGGTGCTGCTAAAAGGTTGCCTACCCCTGGTATAGATCATTCCCCTGTAATTTCACTGCTCAATTCACTTTCATTTAGGAGTTAAATCACTTTGTTTCTGTTTATGCAGCTCTAGCCACACCTCCCCTGGCTCTGATTGACACAGCCTGCATGAAAAAAAAAACTAGTTTCACTTTCAAACCGATGTAATTTACCTTAAATAATTGTATCTCAATCTCTAAATTGAACTTTAATCACATACAGGAGCTCTTGCAGGGTCTAGCAAGCTATTAACATAGCAGGGGATAAGAAAATCTAAATTAAACAGAACTTGCAATAAAGAAAGCCTAAATAGGGCTCTCTTTACAGGAAGTGTTTATGGAAGGCTGTGCAAGTCACATGCAGGGAGGTGTGACTAGGGTTCATAAACAAAGGGATTTAACTCCTAAATGGCAGAGGATTGAGCAGTGAGGCTGCAGGGGCATGTTATATACACCAAAACTGCTCCATTAAGCTAAAGTTGTCAGGTGACTATAGTGTCCCTTTAAGCAAATGGACAGTTAGGGGTCTATTCAGTTAGGGGTCTATTCATTACACAGTGACTAGAAAAATCTTTTAAAACTTTAGTTAAAATAGCAGAGTATTTATCCAACTCGTTTAAGTGTTGCAAGTCATTTTTCAATTGTTTATTGAACAGGCAGGGAAGAATGATTAAATAAAAGAAAAAAGGGTTTGGGGAAGCCTGGCGTAGAGTGAGCAGAGAAAACATGGACGCTGCAAGCTATGGAAAAATGAAACGGTGGAAGATCAGGATAAAAAGCTAATAAGAAACAAAGTACACAGATTGCTACGAGAGGGGAATGGGGAGGGTATGGGACAGATAACCAGACAAAATTACACATTGAAAACCAAACTGGAAAATTAGACGAGCTGAAGTAGAATAAACCTCCACCTCAACTTCAGTCCTAGTTCTACTGTTTTGCCTAAACTTTCAATCCATTGTAATACAGTATTTTGTGAACAAGCCTCGGAGAGAATGTATTTTCGTTCATATATGTAACGCCATAGTGGATTTTTAATTAGGGTAGTAAAAATTCTTGCACCAGCCCTGCACTTATGTCTCCATTATCTGATATAAAGCATCTACCACCTTATCAATATTTTGGCGGCAATAATTAAATTTGTGCCCAGCCCAGCTCCCAATATTATAGCGTAGATTTACTACTAGCATAAAGCTGCACGAGCTACTAGTCAGACTGCTATCAGTTTTGTGTTATTGTACTTGTATGCAATGATGTAACACTCAATATCATGTTATCCCCCCATACTTTGTGTGTATGAGCAATCACACACTGCTGTAACACTGAGTTATATCAGTGTGAATGATGACAAGCTGGACGGGGGCTATATCATCTAGACCAGTGTTTCCCAACCCAGTCCTCAAGGCACACCTACCAGTCCAGGATTTAAGGATTACCCAGTTTTGTCTAAGGTGTTTTTTCTTTTTTCTTTTTTTTTCCTAAAAACACCTTAGACAAAACTGGGTAATCCCTAAATCCTGGACTGGTAGGTGTGCCTTGAGGACTGGGTTGGGAAACACTGATCTAGACCACCCACTAGATCAGAGGTAAGCTACCTTCGACACCCCAGATGTTGTGGACTAAAGCTCCCATAATGCTTGCAAAACATATGGTGAGATATAGTCCACAAGATCTGGAGTGTCAAAGGTTCCCCACCACTGATCTAGTGGATGGTCTGTAGTGAAATGAAAAAGCAGTGCACAGGCTCACACAGTATTATAAACAGAGTTGGCTGCCTCATTGTAAGGGTGAATATGAATCCTCATAAAACATGCATAACCTCTTTGATGGCTTCAGTGCAGTTAAATGAACATGTTTGTATTTAACATGCAAGAGTGTCGCTCATTCATTCCTATGGGAACACACCACGTTTACATAGTAGTCCGCATGCAATAGTATGTTCACCACTGTCTCGGGCAAAACTGAAGCAATGTCAAAGAGGCATGGCAAGGATTGATGGTAAAAGAAGAAAAAGCATTCTGATACTTTTACACGTTTACTTGTATTGAGAGCAATATTTTCTATATTTTGTACCAGTGATCATACCACCTGTAATGTTTCTTCATGGCAAAAACAATCCACACATTTAATAGAACGTTTACTAAAGATATTACTTAAACAAGAAGACTTCATTCATATGAAGATAGAAGACTGATGTTATGTGTAAAATTAAAGGGACATGCATTATTTGCAATTACTAGCAAGCAAACACTTTTAAACAAATACACAAACCAAAATAAAGCAAGAAAACTTTAAAAAGTATGTAATTAACATTTATGAACTTACTATAAAATAGTAGAAAACTATATTAAAAAAAACATTTATAATCTTTAGCCCCCCCACCCTCCTCTTATCCACTCAGCTCAGTTTCAGACCAGTCAACTAATGACAGATACATAGCATCATTGTGCAGCAAGAGAGAGAAACCTGCCAATGGAGCGTGCTTGAATGCACGAATCACACTGATCAGACTCCATCTCTTCTTCCCTTGTAGGGATGTTGCAAAGTGAAGAGATATTCCAACTGCAAATGTTTAAATCTGTCACACATGCCAGTATTCCTAGGGATAGGCCACTGATTGGTTAGATCAGTCTCCCCCTGGAGGGGGTGTGAAAAGCATAAAAAGAAGAAGCATGTACAATAGAAAAACAAAACATATTTATCTGGTTTTTTTTTCAGCCTATAGAATGTGCCAACTGTCTCATTCAAAGCTAAAGAGATAGTTGTCTCAAAGTGATGCATGCCCCTTTAATACTTTGGAAAAGGCATAGTAGGTACCTTAAATTGTGTCTATTCTACAAGCAGACTGTCAAAATAGTCAAATTGGAGACTACTTTAGCTCTTTTAGTCTAAAATTTGATAGCAAATTAATGCAAGATTGCTTGTGATATGTATATGGCAACCCAGACCAAATACATAAAATCAGTTTGAGATTTCCAAACTAATGGGACTAATTGGTTCTTATTTGCCATCACTTTCTATGCTAACCAAACATGCTAATTCAGTTTTCCTTGCATTTTGCTTTGAATATTTTAACCCCCAAGTCGGAAAACTCTTGCAGTAATTCAACGTTGAATGTCGTATTGAACGTTGATAAGAATTCATAATCTGTGTTAAATCTGAATTTATTGGACCATAAAAGGGTAGAACCTGGCTGACAAAAATATTTCATAGTGTGCAGTAATTCTTCCAGATATGTGTGGTAATACACTACATCAGCTGCCAATATGTAATCATAAACACAAGTTGATAGGGAGAATCTGCTTTCCAGATCTTGTCCCCACACCAGTTCTCTCACTTCGGGATCATACAGTCTCTTTCCATTTGTGTTTCTCGATAAATTAAACCTCAGATTCCCAAGTATATCAGGCAAATCAGTTGCTATGACGTGAGACCCTAGAGGAGGAAATCAGTAACATACTGTACTGTGTGAAAGTTGGGTATGAGCAGTGCATATTCTGCTACAAAACACCTTTATAGCACTTAACGCAAGCAAGAAACTCCATTAATAAAGCAGTGCACATTGAGGGTAATCTGAAGTTAATTTAAGCTTGCAAAAAGCCAATTGATTTACAGACCTAGGAGGCATGCAACAATGGATACCAGTCCTGTCCCAGAGCCAATTTCAAGAACCTTCTTGTGTCGCAAGTTGAATTCATCTTGGTTTCCTTCCAGAAATTGACATAAAGCTGTTGCCTGTAAAAGGGAGAGGCATTAGTACTCTGAATCAATAAATATGCAAATTCACTAGTACTTATATTTTGTAATTCTGCTCAAATTAGGGTAATAAAAATAAATGTTTAGAAATGTTTCTCTGCTTGCTTCATCATGGATGGTGCATAGCTGCCTCCTTATTAATGACTTGTCATAAATACAGTATAGAAATTGTAAAAAGCCCTGGCTGTCAAGAACTAATGGGTGTCTGGCATAAGGAGGCAGTTAATAGTTTCACTGTCTGTTCTGTGGCTGATGTTAGTTATGCAAGCTGTGTATAAGGCATACATTAAAACTGCATAGCTAATGACAAATATCCTGACCAATAACAGTTCACTGAAGGCAGCCAATAACAGACATATTCAGAGAATCTAATGATCAGATAGTAAGTGCTGGATGATTAGGCTGCTGCTTTGCTTCAGTTACCTCATGAATAATAAACGTTAATATAAAATCAGAAAGAAATATATTTACTGAAATGTTACATCTGTTTGGTCACCTAAGTATTTCCTCTAACAAAAAAAATACCATTTGTTTTTCTTTTAGGAAACTGTTTAAAAGCCCTTACACACTCCCAACAATCAGCATAATGTCCTTATAGTTATATAAACTGGATTTTGCCCTACAGAAAAGTGGAGAAACTTTTCATGCTTAAAGGGAAACTATAGTCACCAAACCAGCTTAATGGTGTACAGATCATGCCCCTGCAGTCTCACTGCTAAATTCGCTGCCATTTAGAAGTTATATCACTTTGTTTGTGCAGCCCTAGTGACACCTTCCTGTGTGTGACTTACACAGCCTTCCTAAACACTTCCTGTAAAGAGTCGTCTAATGTTTACACTTCCTTGAATGCAAATTCTGTCATTTAGAATTTCTTATCTCCTGCTCTGTTAATAGCTTGCTAGACCCTGCAGGAATCCACAGTATGTAATTAAAGTTACATTTACAGAGCAGGAGATAAAACCGTCTAAATGAAAATTGAATCTTTTTTTTTTTTTTTTTTCATGCAGACTGTATGAGTCATAGCCAGGGGAGGTGTGGCTAGAGCTGCATAAACAGAAACAAAAGTGATTTAACTCCTAAATGGCAGAGAATTGAGCACTCAGACTGCAGGGGCATGATCTATATACTAAATCTGCTTCATGAAGCTAAAGTTGTTTGGGTGACTATAGGCAACTTTTCTAATGTTTTTGCCCTTCACCTCAGCTGGTAGGACAGTTATATAAATCCCTCCCCTTGAACATATTGTGGTCTAATTACAAAGCTGAAGAAGAACAAGCAGGAAAGGACCCTGACGCTGCCAGGAATGAAAAGTACATTAAATATGAATATATTTTCTCCTTTCCTGTCTTACCCTGGCAGCAACACTAATGGATAACCCTGCCGATAAATAAAGCCAGGAAAGAAAATTACAGTATGTGTTTGATATTTTCCTGGCTAACAATGGCAGCGTTGCTAACTGGTGAATTTGTAAAGGAATCTAGCCAGGAAAAGAAAATGATCTTTTTCTCTTCTTTGACAACATTTGATACTCATTCTTACAAGATGGGTGCCACAGAATATCCAGCTCCCAAAATGTTTTTAGCAGACGCTAAGACAATCCACAGAAAGACTGCTAAGTACCACAAAAATAGTAAGTGGCATTCTTGGGTTCAGACCAAAGATATTTGTCCTCCGGGAGGCATAACCACCTAGCAAAGCTAGTGGGTATGCGGCAGCCTCCCGGAGTCAAATGCCAGAGCTGAAAAGGCTCGCGCTGTGCATCTGCACAGCAACAGCCTTTCAGCCAATCAGGTAATCAGGAGAGCCGTGCTGAGCGCGGGATTCCTGATTACCTCAGATTTTTAAAATGGCATCATTGATGGAGGACTCTATTTCTGTGTCTGCCACAGATTTAGTGGATGCCTCTCTTAAAGGCAGCCCCATCAATGTTAGAAAGCTCCATAAGAGAGCTTTCCTTGCCAGGGAACTTTCCTCTTCATCATCTGAGGAGGATTTGGTCCCAGTTTTAAATAAAAAGCATAAAGGAAGACAGCTGGTCTCTTCTGCCAGTTCCTCGTCTGAGGAAAACTTCTCCGCTTCTCCTTCCCCTCATACTCGTTTGAGTAAGCGAAAATTTAAGGGGACAGGACCCCAAAAAAGGAATAGTGTGTTTCCCTCGTTTGAGCACCAGAAACACCTTCCAGAGGAAAAGAGCAAATCTCGTTGGAGGTTAGATAGTCCCTCTCCTTCCTCTTCTAGAGCGTTCCCTCACTCTTCCTCCCAAAGCCGTCCCAGTTCCAGATACGGCTCTCCAGAAATAGACTGGGAATCCGAGGAAGTGGTTAGTTCAGCGGCTTCCACTGAGAGAGGGAAGCTAAGCAACGTTCAGATGGCCAGAGTAAGTCTCCTAGGAAAGACTCTCCCATCAAAATTATTTCACTCCAGATGGGCTATGGAGCACGATTCTAAAGTTAGAGATTTTGCTAAACTAGCCTTCAGATCCCCCTTGGTTAAGGAAGATGACCTTCTCCTCAGGAACCACATCGGTATCCCGGACATTCAGGCTTTAATGGCCCCAGAAGTAGACCCTGCGCTGTTATCCATCACAGGGAGCAGCGTATCCTCTGATCCCACAGACCAGACTTTTCGCAATATACAGTTTAAAATTGCTGATGCTGTGGGCCCACTATTACTGATGCTGGATAAGGCAGAAAAAGAAGGCAATGTCCAGAAACCTTCCACTTCATCTCTGTTAGCATCTAAGATGGCCCTTTTAAAAGCGTCTGGCAGGGCAGTGCTAATTATTGGCCAATCCTTTAATTATATATCAAACATCCGCAGATAACGCTGGCTCCATGCAGCTGGTCTGTCCGACCTAGCCCCCAAATCGCATGAGTTCCCAAATTTGGAGGATTCTCACCTATTCGGTCCCTCGTTCATTCAGGAGGTTAAAGGCAGTTACAAGGCAAGGAGATCCTTTTCAGAAAGCCTTTTTCTGCATAAAGTTAGACCTAAAAGATGCCTTCCATTCAGTCCCCATAGCCAAGAAACACAGGCGTTTTCTCAGGTTTCAGTGGAAAGGGAAAGTGTGGCAGTGAACCGTTTTGGTGTTTGGCCTATCCAACGCACCATACACATTCTCCAGAATTATGAAATCAGTGATAGCTCATGTCAGACTAAAAGGTTTCATGTGTCTATACTATCTAGACGACATCCTGCTCATGCATCCAGATGGGGAAGCCCTTGCTTCTCAAAGGGATTACCTTGCTTCCCTTTTACAAGACCTAGGATTTGTAGTAAACCTACAGAAATCAGTCCTAATTCCCACTCAAAGCATCCTCTTTCTGGGTTTCATACTGAACACCAGGACTATGTCTCTTGGAATCCCTCAAGACAAATGGGACAAACTACTGGTACATCTCAACTCATCTCTCAAGCACCAGAGTTGGTCCTTGAGAGACCTAGCAAAGATTATTGGGAAATTAATAGCTTTAACACCAGCATACAAAAATTCCCCCTTACTTTGCAGAAGAAGTCAGCTGTTTTTAGGGAACCGACTAAGACAGGGTGGCCATTGGGAATCAAAATTTGTTCTCCCCAAGAAGGTCAGAGAAGAACTGAAGTCCATTCTGGAGTTCGAAATTCCACTTCCTCGTCCACTGTTAGAGCAGCCTGTGACAGTCACTCTGACGTCAGATGCCTCAAGTCACGGCTGGGGTGCATTTACATCCCAGAACGCCATAAGGGGAATCTGGTCAGACCAAGAGAGTCACCTCCATATAAACATTTTGGAGTTACGAGCTATAAAATTAGCTCTCAAGGGCCTAGTTCCTCTAAACCAGTCACCGACGTTGGTAAAAGTCCATTCGGACAACAGGACAGCGGTGGCTTATATAAACCACAGAGGGGGTACAAGATCAAGGGGTCTTTGCTTAGAGGCTCTAGATCTTTGGTCCTGGGCCTTAGCAAACAATGTTCAGGTCTTCGCAGAATATGTTCCGGGAGAAGTGAACAAGCTTGCAGACTCTCTCTCTCGCCATAGTCTGTCCCTGGCAACGATTCAATTAAAGATTGCTCTTTTCCAACGGATATAAAGCAATTTTGGCCAGAGACAGGTAGATCTGTTTGCATCCCAAACATCTGCTCAAACCCCCAGGTTCGTCTCTCGAACCTGGACAAAGGGAGCTTGGAAAATGGATGCAATGTCTTTCCAAAGGACGGATGTTCCAGCCCCTTATGCTTTCCCTCCTCCATCTTTACTGATGAAAATGCTGGAGAAGATCCGCAGGGACAGGGTGCAGAGCTTAGTTCTCGTTTATCCAGTATGGACCTCCAGACCCTGGTATCCCTTGATCCATCAGTTAGTCAAGGGAACCAAGATCCCATTAGGCATGACAGTGGACTGCTTTCAGGGAACCAGCGATCTTCTGCTCAAGCTCCCGCAGCTAATGTGTATCGCACCCCTGGTAGGCTGTTAACACATCCCCTTTTATCGGATCAGGTCTTGGATATTATTAACTCATCTTTAAGACGTAGAACTAGGGTAAGATATAGAAAGATGATCGAGGAATTCAAAGAATGGGAGGTTTCTTTTCTGTCTAACACACAAGGATCTGATACCATTCCTTTGGCGTTAGAATTTCTTACCCTTAAGTTCCATTCTGGTTTATCTGTCGGTTCAATCAAGACCTACGGATCTGCCTTAACCCCTTAAGGACCAAACTTCTGGAATAAAAGGGAATCATGACGTGTCACACATGTCGTGTGTCCTTAAGGGGTTAAACTTCCTGATCCCCAACCTTACTCAGGATGCCCTGTATTTGAGATTACTAAAAGGGTTAGCCGTCTGCCGCCCATATACCCCACGCTACACATCTACTTGGGATGTTGATGTCTTATTAAATTTCCTTAAGTCTTTGGATAATGCTAAAATTGATTTAAGATGGACTGCTATTAAGTTGCCTTCTCTGCTGTCCTTGGCCCTGGCAGCTAGAGGAGCAGAGTTAAAGGGACACTCCAGGCACCCAGACCACTTCGGCTCATTGGAGTGGTCTGGGTGCCAACTCCCACTACCCTTAACCCTGCAAGTGTAATTATTGCAGTTTTTTTAAAACTGCAATATTTACCTTGCAGGGTTAAGTCCTCCCCTAGTGGCTGTCTATTAGACAGCCACTAGAGGACACTTCCTGCTTCATAGCACAGGTTTTCTGTGCTAGAGCGTCGCTGGACGTCCTCACGCTGTGTGAGGACCTCCAGCGTCGCTCTATTCCCCATAGGGAAGCATTGAAATTCATTTTCAATGCTTTCCTATGGGGTGCGCTAATGCGCATGCGCGGCACTGCCGCGCATGCGCATTAGGTCTCCTCGGCCGGCGGGCGAGATCAGTCTCGCCCACCGGCCGACGTAACCAGAAGGAGGAGCGGCGGGGGAGGAGGAAGCAGCGACGTGGGACCTGTCGCTGCCCCTGGTAAGTGACTGAAGGGGTTTTCACCCCTTCAGCAACTGGGGATTGGGGGGTGGGAGGGAGAGGGACCCTCCAGTGCCAGGAAAACGGATCGTTTTCCTGGCAGTGGAGTTTCCCTTTAACTCAAATCCATATTTCAGAACCTTGGTTGTCCAGGACCCCGGGAGGTTTCCATATTATACTAAAAGGCAGACAAAATCATCCCATTTTTCTCCTGGTCCGGTAGAACTGGACTTGGTCCAAGATTCTTCCGAATCAGGCTTATGTTTAGTCAGTTTGTTACAATCGTACCTTCAACTTTCTGCTGTATTTAGAAATGATATCAGTCAATTATTCATTACATCAAGGAATCCCTTTCGTCCAGCCAAGGTTAATACTATTAGAGGCTGGATACTTTCCGCCATGTCTACGGCTGGAATTGATGTTTCAGTGTTCAAAAGCCATTCAATTAGGGGAGCCTCGGCTACTAAAGCAGCAGGAAAGGGCCTTCCTCTCCCTACTATCTTAAAAGCTGCAAGATGGTTGTCCAGTAAAACCTTTGTTAGATTTTACTGGAGGCCATCAGAAGTTGAACGCCTTCAGTTTCTTAGGACCACCACCAGGTGTGTGCTATTCTACCCACTAGCTTTGCTAGGTGGTTATGCCTCCCGGAGGACAAATCAGAGTTTGCAGGAATCTATGATCTGCAAACTTTCTTTGTCTTAGGGATGAGCATAACCACCTAGCAATAGCGCCCGTCCCACCCTCTTTCAAGTTAAGAGTTTTGCCTGCTGGTGGTAGTTTGCTTTTCTAAAACATAAGGTTATCTGGTGCTTATTCAACCTTTGATAACCGTTCTCTGTTTTGTTTTTTTACAGACTATAGCCGTACTCCAAGACAGGACCAACAAACCAAAGATCCACCTAAATAGGAGAAGTGGATGCAAGTAGTCTCGTCGGTTTAATATTCGCATGGACTCCCTGCATAAAGAATATGTTTGCTGAGACTTGTTTCAACATTTCTCTTCTCTTTTATTGAACTTATTTTGTTGCAATTTGTTGAATGTTTCCACTGTTCATTTGTTACTTTCCTTTGGCATACATTGTTTGTATTTAATTTGTGTTTATTTGACAACATTGCGAAAAGTTACATGACATTTGAGATTTGAACAAGGATATTGTAGTAAGTCTGTATCACATGGATAAACAAGTTCAATTTAAACTTCACTTCTATTGTACTATATCAACCTATACATCAAAGTGGCCAGACATGGTGTCCTCGGCCGATAGCTAAGTTTTGGCCCATGTTACCAGTAAGAAACCGCTGTATTGGCCGTAATGCAGATTAGGGGGAGTAAACAGGTCTACGTCGGTCTTACTGAACTCAGTCTGCTATGAAAGATTGTAGATCTTGCTAGCTCGAGTGTGGCGGCTACCAGTTGAAGTCTGGTCCATTGGTAGGGTATGGGGCCAGGACGTGCGTGGGTGTATGGGGGGGGGGGGGGGGGTATGTCAGTGGTCTAGTGCGTTAACTAGATTTCTCTTGTCTGGGGACTGTTTGGAGTATCCGTCATCCGTTCCCCCTATCTGCTTCTCCCTCAGAGCGTTCTTTGGAAGTCCACTGTCTTTGAAGCGTACGATGGGCTCGCTGTGGGACCCTCTGTGCCTCCTATATCCCTCCTCAAAATCTGAGTGTGTGCTGTCTGTGGCCCCCCTATGTGGCTGATGGGTTCCCGATTGCGGATTGGCCTCTAAAACGGATCTCCCAAGGGTCTTGTGGTTCCCGCCTCCGCGCAGGTGCAGATGCTAGGGTCGTGTGTCGTTCTGGTTTATGTAAGGATCATGTCCGAGCCGTATATGTACTAAGTGTGAGTTGGTGCTAGGACCAATGTGGCGGTCCGCCTAACGTGTTGGGGTAGGACGGGGAGGGGAGGGCTAGGCGTGTGGAGGACAAGGAAAGACTACCCCCCCGGGCGTCCGCCCATGCCACAGGGCCCGTCCCCGTGCGCCTCCCGCCGCCGGCCCCAACGACCTTAGTCCAGTGTTTCCCCATTTCCACCTGGGTCTAGACTAAGCTGTTCTACAATGTTCCCTCCTTCCGGGGTGCGGGGCTGGGGTTCTAGGTCTCTCTTTGGGAGATGAAGTCTGTCCACGGCATCCACGTCTGTAGGCATCTCTCCGTGGTTCCCCGTAGGGAAGCTGTGAGTGTTTCCATCCCGTGGATCTCTTCTACTTTGTCCATCCACTGTTGTAGGTTAGGAACCTGTGCGGTACGCCATCTGGCCGGGATGAGCAGCTTGGCTGCATTCAGCAGGTGTTTCGTGAGCGATTTCTTGTATTTCGATACTGGCATCTCCGTGTGATGGAGGAGCATTTGGAGAGGTTGTAGTTGGAGGTCGGTGTCCAGAATTATCTTGATCTGTGCGTGGACTTGTGTCCAGTATTGGGTTATTTTTCTACAGGACCACCAAATGTGTAGGTCTGTCCCAACAGCCTCCTCGCATCTCCAGCATAAGTCGGTAGCGTCTGGGTTCATCCGGTGTAGCCGCTCCGGGGTTCTGTACCAGCCCGTCAGCAATTTGTAATTAAGCTCCTGGTGTTTTGAGCTCATCGAGCTTTGATGGGTGAATATGTGGATTTTCGTCCACTGTTGTTCGTTGAGCGTGACTCCCGTGGCTTCCTCCCATCGCGCCATGTACCTAGCCGGATCCGGACGGGCCGCCTTTTGAAGCATCGTGTATAATGTGGATATCCCCCTGCTCAGGCGTGAGCGGGCTCTGCAGAGGTCTTCGAACTCCGTCATGCTCCTGTGGAATAGGCATCATCCGCCGTGTGAGGTGTAGTACGCCTTGATTTGAAAGTAGCGGAATCTCTCTAGACTTGTCGGGGTCCTGTCTGGGATAAGGTCTGGGAGTTGTTTAAGGGAGTCCGCCGCACACCATTGCTGCATGTACGTGAATTCCGTTGCACCAAGCGTCCTGAGATCTTGTGGGTTAAGACCCCCCGCTACGGCGGGGTTGTGGGTGATTGGGGTCATCGGACCCGGTGTCGTGGTCAACGAGAGTTTGGTCCGTATGGAGTACCAGACCTGCAGTGTCGCCCCAATCAGGGGGTGGGTCCGCGTCGGCTTGCTCCTCATCTGCTCGTCCAACCAGACAGCGGCCAGCCGCGTCCCTGCGGCCTGCTCCCGCTCCATGTGTATCCATATTTTGTCCGTCTTCTGTGTGTGCCAGTCCACTAATCGGTGTAAGTGTGTTGCCCTGTAGTAGGTTAGGATCGATGGGAGTCCCACACCACCTTGTGTTTTTGCTTGTTGCAGTTGCATTCTCTTTACTCTGGGTGGCTTGGATTGCCATACGAATCCGGAGAGAGCGGTGTCCAGGGTACTGAAGAACGTCGTCGGGATTCGTATCGGGATCGTCTGGAAGAGGTAAAGCAGACGCGGGAGGAGGTTCATTTTAATGGCATTCATTCTGCCGAACCATGACACACAAAGGCCGGCCCAACGAGTGAGGTCCTGCTTCAGCGTGAGGGGTGAAATTTTGCGAGTAAAGCTGCGTGGGGTCTGAGGTGAGCCAAATCCCCAAGTATTTAAGCTTTGTCTCGCACCAGGTGAATCTGAATTGGGCTTGTAGATGGGCGACTTCCGATTCCTTCAGTGAGATGGGCATTGCTTCCGACTTATCCGCGTTCAATTTCATGTTAGAAATGAGTCCGTATTCCGAGAAGGCTCGCAACAGGTTTGGGATGGAGACCAAGGGGTCGCTGAGGAAGAACAACATATCATCAGCATATGCTGCCACCTTGTGTGTCGTGCCCTTCAGGGTATACCCACCTATTCCCCCGTCGCGTCTGACCGCCCCCAGGAACGGTTCCAGGGAGAGGGCAAACAAGAGGGGGGAGAGCGGGCATCCCTGCCTCGTCCCGTTTCGAATCGACACCGATTCAGAGAGAGCTCCGTTAACCCGTATTCTTGCGGTCGGGGTCGTGTAGAGGGAAAGGATCCAGGTCATTAGGTGCGGTCCAAAGCCCATAGCCCGGAGTGTGGCCTCCAGATATCTCCAGTCCACTCGATCAAAAGCCTTCTCCGCATCGGTGGAGAGAAGCACGAGCCTTTGCGTGGAGCTACGGGCCGCATGGATGACGTTTAGTGCCCTTATGGTGTTATCCCTAGCCTCCCGGCCGGGTATGAAGCCGACTTGGTCGGGACCCACCAGGTCTGGGAGTGTAGCGCGGATGCGGGAGGCCAGTATCTTCGTGAGGAGCTTCAGATCCGCATTCAGGAGCGAGATTGGTCTATAACTTGAACAGCTCGCTGGATCCTTGTCCTCTTTTGGGATGACGGTGATTGTCGCTGTTAGGGAGTCTCGCGGGAGCGTTCCTCCCTCTAGCAGGGAGTTGATGCCCGTCAGGAATCTGGGCAACAGGACATCCCCAAACTCTTTGAGGTACCTGACCGGTAGACCGTCCGGGCCTGGGGCTTTGTTGAGCTTCGATCCTTTCAGCACCGCCTGTAGTTCCTCTAGCAAGATGGGTGCCTCCAATGTGTCCGCCTCCTCTCGACTCAGTGTTTTAGTGACGTTTTCCCTCAAGAACTCCGACATTCGTTGTTCCCGCCGTTGAATCGTGTCTGGCGTAGTTGCGGTGGGAAGGTTGTATAGGGTCTCATAGTACACCCGGAAGGACTCCACTATTTTGTCCGGCATGTGGGACATCATCTGGTCTTTAGTTCTAATTTTGGTGATATGGTACATGCGTCTCTTCTTCTGGAGCATTCTCGCCAGGAGGCGGCCGCATTTATCCGAGTATTCGTAGAAGAAGCGGAGGGACCGGCGTATAGTATATTGCAGTTTCTGTTGTAGGATGTCGCGAAGTGTCTTTCTGGCGTCCAGGAGGGCCCTATAATCCCGGTCGGACTGCGTGGCCTTATGCGCCTCTTCCAGTCCAGAGATCTGTGTACATAGCTCCGCAATGCGTCTCCGTTGTTCTCTTTTCCTACGTGTGCATATATTGATCATCGTTCCTCGAATCACGCATTTATGAGCCTCCCACGTGGTGAGGGCCGGCATGTCAGGGGAGTCATTTTCCTCGAAGAAAGTAGTTAGCGTTGTGCGGAGTTCAGAGACGACGGCAACGTCCGACAGGAGCGAGTCATTCATCCGCCATTGCCTATTCCTGGGTCTGAAAAGGGGGGACTGGATGCACGTCAGGACCGGGTGGTGGTCGGACCAGCTCATCGAGCGTATCTCGGTCGAGATGAGTAAGTGGAGGAGCTCTTGAGCCATGAGGATATAGTCTAGTCTGCTGTACCGGTGGTGAACCGGGGAGTAGTAGGTGTAGTCCCTGTCACTCGGGTGGAGGGCTCTCCAGCAGTCTACAAGGCCTGTCCTGCGAAACGTGTCTCTGATGTCTCGCAGACCGTGCGGCGGGTAGGAGCTAACGCCTCTGGAGGTGTCGAGGTTGGGTTCGAGCGCGACGTTCAAGTCGCCTGCTGCTACAAGTAGGCCCTCCCGGAAATGGTCCAGTTTGGACATCGTGGTTCTGAGGAATCTATGTTGTCGGGTATTGGGGGCATAGACGCTCGCAAAGGTGTACGTGGTTTCGGCGATAGTTCCTTTGATAAAGATGAAGCGACCCATAGGGTCTGCTTGCGTCTGTGTGCAGTTGAACGGTATGTTGATCGCTATCAGTATTGCAACTCCTGCTTTTTTGGCTGTCTGGTGGTTCGCGAAAAAGCCTTGTATGTACCTGGTGTCTCGCAGGGCTGGACTCCGATCTCCCCGGAAGTGGGTTTCCTGGAGGAATGCGACAGATATCCTTTCTGTCCATAGGGTGCGTAGCAGGTGTGACCTCCTTTCAGGGGCGTTTAGACCTCTGACGTTGTTGGACCACAGCTGCAGCGGCGCCGGGGCGAACCCCGAACCCATGGCGGACACCCGGTAGGTTGGGAGGGGTGGGGAAGAGGGAGAGAGTGGTGTCAGTACGACACAGGAGGAGGAGGTCTGGGATTGGTTGTGAGTGTAGACCTATGATAGGGTCTATGTAGACTTGACACCTGTGGTGGGTATGTCGTGCCGGGGCCCTTACTGGGTGGTTCCGCACTGCCTCCACCAGTTCGGGGAGGATGTCTGTCTGTGGGTGCCTAACCTAGACTGCACCTGCGCAGGTATTCAATGGTGAGTGTCCAGTGAGGTTGGATCTATAATCACTATGTGAGTGGTGTGGTTCTGGTCCCACCCCCCTGGCCGGGAAGTGGTTATGGCTAAGGAGGCATATAGTGTCCGAGAGCTGAGTATTAGTTCTGGTTGTCAGTATTCATGTGCGGGCCCTCGTCGGTGAGGGGATCAGGGGGTAGTCAGGGTGGGTACTATGGCCGTCTTCTCATCAACGGTTAGTCGCCCTGGGCTGGGGTCCCCTGTTCCCATAGGGTGGCTGGCCGAGACGGAGTGGGTACGGGTCTGCATCTTCTGTTGTGGGGTTGTATGGCCACGGTCGGGTCTGGATCTCTGGCGTGGGATGCCTTGTGAGTAGGGGTGGTAACCCACTGCGTAGGGGTGAGGGATGGGGTCCGGCAGTCAGGCCCAGCTATCAGGTGGGTTGTGTGGCCAGCATTGCCCTCAGTCTCCCATACTCGCACCCCCGGGGCACTTTTGACCTGTCGTGGCTGTTGGCTTGGGTACCTGCCCTGAATCTCTACTAGCTTCCCCCTCTGTGTCAGCCTCGTCACTCTGTCTCAATCCCCCTCTGTGTCAGCCTCGTCACTCATGTTCCTATTCCCGGAACCCTCCCCCCTTCCCCCATCCCTCCCACCCCACCCTCCAACAAAACCCCAACAGTCCAGGTCGTCTGACCCCGGCTTGGCCCAAGCAGGGCCGGTGTGTCCCGGAATTGAGGCCCACCACAGATCGCATGTCGAGGGATCATTACAATAACGTGGGGTGGCGTAGCTGTGCAGAGCTGACCATCTGACCTGTGTCCCGGCCCACCAGAGACCCAGTACCCCTCCCAAAGTGTCTCTGCTTCCTGGCATACATTGTTGCCTTGTTTTTCAGTTCAGCTGTTTTATACAAAGTTTCAAGTCTATCTTTATTTATTTATTATTTATTATTGCCATTTATATAGCGCCAACAGATTCCGTAGCGCTTTACAATATTATGAGAGGGGGATTTAACTATAAATAGGACAATTACAAATAAACTTACAGGAACAATAGGTTGAAGAGGACCCTGCTCAAACGAGCTTACATTCTATAGGAGGTGGGGTTTAAAACACATTAGGACAGGAATTTACAATCAAATAAGGTGGGCTGCCCTTTAGAAGAGGGCAAGAGACAGGTATGTGAGGTAAGGGTTAGTCTTGGAGGCCATAAGCTTTCCTAAAGAGATGGGTTTTAAGGCACTTCTTAAAAGATGCAAGACTAGGGGAGAGTCTGATGGCGGTAGGCAGGCTATTCCATAGGAAGGGAGCCGCCCGTGAGAAGTCCTGCAAGCGCGAGTTGGCCGTACGAGTGCGGACAACGGACAGGAGGTGGTCACGGGCAGAACGGAGAGACCGAGAAGGGACATACCTATGGATCTGTGAGGAGATATAAGAGGGGCTAGAGTTGTTCAGTGCTTTATAGGTGTGAGTTAGTACCTTGAATTGACTCCTATAGCATACAGGAAGCCAATGTAAGGACTGGCAGAGGGGTGAGGTGTGAGAGAAACGACTAGAGAGGAAAATCAATCTAGCAGCAGCATTCATTATGGACTGTAAGGGTGCAGTACGGCTTTTGGGAAGACCAATCAGGAGAGGGTTACAATAATCCATGCGGGAAATTACTAGAGCATGGACAAGCTCCTTGGTAGTATCTGGTGCAAGAAAGGGGCGGATGCGGGCTATGTTTTTAAGATGGAATCTACAGGATTTGGCAACATGCTGGATGTGAGGCTCAAAGGTGAGACCAGAGTCAAGTATGATGCCAAGACAGCGCGCTTGCAAGGATGGACTGATGTTGGTACCACAAACTTGGAGGGAGAGCGAAAGAGGAGGATCAGTATTAGGAGGAGGAAAGACAAGGAGCTCAGTTTTTGAGAGATTGAGTTTCAGAAAGCGGGAGGACATCCAGTCAGAGATGGAAGAAAGGCAAGCAGTGACACGTTGCAGGACGACAGGGGAGAGGTCCGGGAGGAGAGATATAGCTGGGTGTCATCAGCGTACAGGTGGTAGTGAAATCCAAAAGAGGTAATAAGTTTGCCAAGAGAGGCAGTATAAAGAGAAAATAGAAGGGGACCAAGGACGGAGCCTTGGGGAACTCCAACTGAGATCCAACTTCATGATTTATTAAATATTTTCTTGTTCCCCTGTACTATTGGCATCTTGAACTGTTTTATTTGTGTTTAGATGTTTAAATATATTCCCGTACACTGTCGGAAATATTTATCCTTAATACTTCGTGGGATGTGCTAACCATCCGCAGTTTCCCAATTTTAAAAATCTGAGGTAATCAGGAATCCCGCGCTCAGCACGGCTCTCCTGATTACCTGATTGGCTGAAAGGCTGTTGCTGTGCAGATGCACAGCGCAAGCCTTTTCAGCTCTGGCATTTGACTCCGGGAGGCTGCCGCATACCCTACCCACTAGCTTTGCTAGCTGGTTATGCTCATCCCTAAGACAAAGAAAGTTTGCAGATCATAGATTCCTGCAAACTCTGATGTTGTCTGCAATATAGTGTGATGATTTTATTAGTTTTGATAACAATAATATTGTCAAATTATTTTTCAGTGAAACATACATTCATCGGTACTCACTAAACTCTAAATTTGTTTAACAGCAATTTAGGGCCAAAATTCTGAGGTATTTATAAACCTCCACACTGAGGATATCCAGCTCTGAATTGCCTTGAAATTACTTAATATACGTTTAAGTACATATATTAGTTTATTTAGGCCCTCCAAATGCATCTAAAATGTTGCATTTACAGCACTATAATCAAATAAACCGTCTGTATGGGCCAGTTCCTGGCTTCAGAGCCACACCCTGTTCTGTTATACTGTTTGTGTTTTCACAGCACAAGGAAAAAACACAGTAGTTCTTAGCAGGAAGGCTTTCAACAAGATTGGTCACTAAAGCTAGCAAATCTTTTCCATATTTCCAACACCAGAGAGAGAGAGATTACAGCAATTGGAACACATTCAGATTTGTCGCACTGGTCACAGGTTTTAAGTAAAAAGAATTACAGGAGATAAAATATTTTAGAAACATAGAATGTGACGGCAGATAAGAACCATTCGGCCCATCTAGTCTGCCCAGTTTTCTAAATACTTTCATTAGTCCCTGGCCTTCTCTTATAGTTAGGATAGCCTTATGCCTATCCCACGCATGCTTAAACTCCTTTACTGTGTTAACCTCTACCACTTCAGCTGGAAGGCTATTCCATGCATCCACTACCCTCTCAGTAAAGTAATACTTCCAGATATTATTTTTAAACCTTTGCCCCTCTAATTTAAGACTATGTCCTCTTGTTGTGGTATTTTTTTTTCTTTTAAATATAGTCTCCTCCTTTACTGTGTTGATTCCCTTTATGTATTTAAATGTTTCTATCATATCCCCCCTGTCTCGTCTTTCCTCCCAGCTATACATGTTAAGATCCTTTAACCTTTCCTGGTAAGTTTTATCCTGCAATACATGAACCAGTTTAGTAGCCCTTCTCTGAACTCTCTCTAAAGTATCAATATCCTTCTGAAGATACGGTCTCCAATACTGCGTACAATACTCCAAGTGAGGTCTCACCAGTGTTCTGTACAATGGCATGAGCACTTCCCTCTTTCTACTGCTAATACCTCTCCCTATACAACCAATCATTCTGCTAGCATTTCCTGCTGCTCTATTACATTGTCTGACTACCTTTAAAACCCCTTAAGGACATATGATGGAAATATTCCGTCATGATTCCCTTTAATAACGGAAGTTGTGTCCTTAAGGGGTTAAGTCTCATTGAAGTGATCTTGGTGCAGTGCCCCTGTTTGCTTAATCCTGCAATGTAAAACATTGCAGTTTCCGAGAAACTGTAACAATTAACTCCATTTCTAGTGACTGTCAACCAGACTGCCACTAGAGGTGCTGCCCGGTGCTTCACAGAGTTTAACTCCATTAAGCGATGTTGGATGTCCTTACACTTTGCATGAGGTTGTCCAGCGTCTTGAAAATCCAAATAGGAAAACATTGATTCAATACTTTCCTATGGAGAAGCCCTAGTGTGCGTGCGGCACTTGGCGCACATGCTCATTATGTTCTCCAATTTGCTGTGACGTCTCGTAAGGAGGAGATCAAGCCAGCGCCGATGGACCTCAGCGATGAAATCAGGTAAGTGAAAGAAAGTGTTTTTAACCCTTTATTCACCGAAGGGAGGGGGTGCGTGCGTGCGTGTGGAGTCAGAGGTCACTATAGCGTTTGGAGTACAGTTTTGTATTCTGAACACTATAGTGTTCCTTTAATAAGAGAGGACCTTATGGGAGACTCAAGGCATTAAAACTTGTTTGGGTTGGTCTCTCCCAGAACAACAGAATAATGCCCTGTTTCCAGCACTGTGGAAAAAAAGGGGAGATGGAAATATATAAATATATATGTATACACACAATGTATACCTGGGGTTATTCACTAAATTGAGAATTGCCAGGAATTCAAACTGAATTTAAAATGTAAGGCCAGAGTAGCTGAACTGAAAGCATAGCTGACTAAGAGAATTTTTCCAGTTTGACTATTCTGGCCTTAAAGTAACACTATAGCGTTACAAATACAAATACGCATTCCGAATGCTATAGTGCCCTAGGAATAGATATGTAAATGGTGCACCTATTGAACTCCAAATATTAGCACATGTGCCAATGTCAGGATTCCTGCTCCAGGAGATGCAAAATAATCAGTATTGAAAATTAAGACTCTAACACCCAGTGATGAAAGGCAGGCCTGTCTTCTTATGACGTCTGAATTAACCCATACTTCACCTTTTATCAACATGCTGGAGTTGTATTTATTTATTTTATTTTTTTGCTATAGTGCCCGAGTGCTGAAAGGGTTAAAAATGTTGTTGTTTTTTTTTGGTTTTTAAATTATTATTTTTTTAATTTTTAATTTTTTTTACTTTATTCCCTTGGCTGAGATCATCGAGCCTGCTAGGCTCTTTCTTGCAATTAACAGAGTGTGATGTAAGAAATGCTAAATTAAACACACTGTGGAATATGGGAAGATTAAAAATGTCATCTCTTTGTTGAGGAAGTTTAGGGAGGCTTTGTGTTTCATAGTCACTCACAGGTGGTGTGGTTAGGATAAAACAAAGTAAACGGTATTAATTAACAAAGTGATTTAACCCCTAAATGGCAGATAATTGAGCAGTTTTATTGCAGGTGCATTAACGTAATTTCATTGTGTTGATTGGCAGCATGGAAATGCTGCCCTGTATGATGGATAATATATACGCTACAGGATTCCTGATTGAATTATCCCACGATTTACTAGCTGCAACATTGGACTTCTACAGCAGGGCACCACTTTCTGTATATTGGCCATCAATTTGTTTAACCCCTTAAGGACCAAACTTCTGGAATAAAAGGGAATCATGACATGTCCCACATGTCATGTGTCCTTAAGGGGTTAAATATTATGTGTCCAGGAAAACATGGTGGATATGGTATCCTTGGATATAAAGTACCCGATTAATGATGATTAATATATCAAAGTGATGGTTAGAAAGACATTGCCTATAACCATTTCATCTCTGGCACTGTCCCTCTACCAATGTTTCTTTTTAGCAGTTTAACACTAAAAAAAGGTCCCTGGTCACCTACCTCTGGAGGTATGGCTAGGGCAGAGATTACACACTTTCTCCTAGTTATACTAATTCATACAAGCAAAGGGCGCTGTGTTAGGCTGGAGACAACCAGCTGACAGTCTCAGCCACTCGCAGACACCCATTGGCACTCATTAATCAAGATAAATAGAGATAGAGAGGCATCGTCAGTAAGTAAATCCTTTGGATGCAATGATGATAGATATATATATTACACACAGTGTAAGTTAACGGGGATTTTGTTTTCCAAATGTGATATTCCTATTTGTCATAAAACATTACTGCAGGGACCATAAAACTATTTTGAGAGAATATTTCTAGGGAAAATAACGTGGGGATCTTCAGTGTGATTGCCCTACATGAAATGACTCAATTAAAAGTTAGGATGATTATAAGAACATTGAAGCTATTTAGAGGATCTACTTTCAGGTCATGATGTAAATTAACCTACTTTGTTAAAAGTTATATTACTGAGGATATTAAATAATGCCATGTTTGTCTTTAGATTGGGCCCATTTTGCTAATCTTCTTCCATTCCGATACAATATAAAAGTGAAAAAAAACAAAGCAGTTTTAACATTTTTAAAATAATTTGTTTATATTTGCTATCATACTATTGGTGGTCCTGTCTGATTTATTTATGTTGTACGGTACATCAACAATATACCGTATATACTCGAGTATAACCCGAGTTTTTCAGCACATTTTTTGTGCTGCAAAACGCCAACTCGGCTTATACTCGAGTCAATGTCTGTATTATGGCAACTTACATTGCCATAATACAGACAAGGGGCTGGCAGAGAGCACTTACCTCTCCTGCAGCTCCTGTCAGCTCCCTCCTCCTCCGCGCCGGTCCGGTCAGCTCCTCTGTCAGCTCCCAGTGTAAGTCTCGCGAGAGCCGCACTATGACCCCGCGGCTCTCGCGAGACTTACACTGGGAGCTGACAGGGGAAATGACCGGACCGGCATGGAGGAGGAGGAAGCTGACAGGAGCTGCAGGAGAGGTAAGAGCTCTCTGTCAGCCCCCTCCACTGAACTGCCAATGCCACTGGACCATCAGGGAGTGAGAGCCCCCTCCCTGCCATGTATCAAGCAGGGAGGGGGGACGAAAAAAAAAAATAATATTAAAAAACAATAAAAAATAATTTAAAAAATTAATATAACAAAAAAAATATTATAATAATTAAAAAATAATAATAAAAATGCCCATGCCCCACCAAGGCTCTGCATCACACGAGTATATACGGTAGTTTATCTGGAGTGCCTTAATAAGGAGTGGATGTATATTTGCAGTTTAACCCTTATTTACTTTACACCATGGGTGCCCAAAAGGTAGATCCCCAGATGTTTTAGAACTTGATGCATTGCATGCCTTTTTATGCCTTTAGAATGACAAAGCATTATGGAAGCAGTAGTTTTAAAACATCTGGGGATCTATCTTTTGGGAACCCCTGCTTTACACACATTATTATGGAGCTTGTGTTTGTTTTCTAAGACACTGAGTGATAAGGAGTTGTATCATTTAAAGGACCACTCTAGTGCCAGGAAAACATACTCGTTTTCCTGGCACTAGAGTACCCTGAGGGTGCCCCCACCCTCAGGGACCCCCTCCCGCCGGGCTCTGGAGAGAGGAAGGGGTTAAACTTACCTCTTTTTCCAGCGCCGGACGGGGAGCTTTCCTCCTCCTCTCCATCTTGATCGCGACGTCATCGGCTGAGTGCGCATGCGCGGCAGGAGCCGCGCTCGCATTCAGCCGGTCGCATAGGAAAGCATTTACAATGCTTTCCTATGGGCGCTTGCGTGCTCTCACTGTGATTTTCACAGTGAGAAGCACGCAAGCGCCTCTAGCGGCTGTCAATGAGACAGCCACTAGAGGATTTGGAGGCTGGATTAACCCTCATTATAAACATAGCAGTTTCTCTGAAACTGCTATGTTTATAAAAAAAAGGGTTAATCCTAGAGGTACCTGGCACCCAGACCACTTCATTAAGCTGAAGTCGTCTGGGTGCCTAGAGTGGTCCTTTAATGTTTAAAGGGAGTTTAGTGTGAGGGGCACTCAGGGTCTAAATGGCAAGGGCCAATCCATTGATTAGCAGACATTTGATTCCTCCAATGCAGGAATTTGGGCACAAGCCTCCCCATATAATATAAGTAATTCAGCTAAATTGTAGCCCCAAACATACTGGTTTCATTCAGTTTTTCCAGTTCGCATGATATGGACCAGAGTAATTGCGCCTAAATCTTTATGTTACCCCAAATCACTATTTTTTTTTTTTTTTTTTTGATATCCATGAACATATTTATTCTTTCGTATAAGGCTTAGATGCATGTAATATATAATTATTTGGACAATGTTTAGCAAAATTCCACAAAACAAACTCCAAATCACTATTTAACACTCTAAGGCAGGGGTTCCCATGAATTTTTCCAGTGGAACTATTTGACATATTGCGTTGTTTTTTTTGTATGTGCCGGTGTGTGTTAAGGTGTGTATATCTGTGCTTCTATGTGCCATTGTGTGTGTGTGTGTATGTGTATCAGATACACACTGGCACATAGATACACACACCTTGACACACAGTGTGTTTCTGTGTGTCAAAGTGTGTGTATCTGTGTTTGTATGTGTCTATGTATCAAGGTGTGTGTATCTGTGTTTCTATGTGCCAGTGTGTATGAATCTGACACACAGATACAAACACACTGGCAGATAGTGGCACACAGATACACACATTGGCACAGATACACACACCTCTGTGTGTGTGTGTGTGTATCTGTGTGTCAAGGCATTTTTTGAGCTGAAGAGGCCTGGGTGCCTATGGTGTCCCGTTTAAGTATGAATTGACATTGTCTGGTGCCCTAGAATTGAGCAATTGAAGAGCATGCAGAATTTGAGGTGATGCCAATAAGGGAACTTCATTCATTAGCAAGAAGGCTGACTGTGGAATATTTCCTAAGACAACTGTCATCAAATGTTCACTTTTTTTAAATACATTTTTTTATTATTATCTGGCTGAGCAGCCATGTTGGGTCATTCTCTATTGTTATCTGACCAATCGCTGCTCAGCATAACTTGCCTGTTGTAAGGTTGAGCAGTAGGTGGTCAGAAACCAGTAGAGACTGACCCATCATGGATGCTCAGAAGGATTAAAACTTTATCAAACAAATCAATATACATCAGTTTAGAAAATCATTGTTTCATTAAATGTAATTTTATGCCTGAATTTGTGGTAAGTACTGCAGTGAGCATCTTTTTAAAGTTACAGTTTCAAATTAAACACACAAGTTTAACCCCTTAAGGACACATGACATGTGTGACATGCCATTATTCCCTTTTATTCCAGAAGTTTGGTCCTTAAGGGATTAAGATACATATTACCTGTGCCTACTATCACGGAGAGTCAAAATACTTTTCTTTAAAAGACCTAGCCGCACATCACACCTGATGTTTATAAGTCCCTTCATCTTTTGTGTTTTACTTGTAAATCTTTAAAGGGACACTATAGGCGCTCAGAACATTTTATCTCATTGAAGTGGTCTGGGTGAAGTGCCTATTAAGTTAAGGACAGGGCATATATTTCTGTATTCTTAATGCTGTAGTGTTCCTTCAAAGTTTGATACAGTAATCAACTGAATCAAGTCTATGCTATTCACACTTATTCAGTCTGTCTGTCCTAAAGATTGTCTTATACCTCATCACACCATCACCTTATGTACTTACCTATATGATGTAAGCCAAGACTGCAGGTTATATACACACAAGGAAATCATATATTATTGAGCAGTTGTGTTATAAAATATTAAAGGTACATTGTGCTGTCTGTTATATGATCGTTGCATTGAGCATACCTGGTGGTTATTTGTTGTAATTACAGTTCAGTTCTTCACGAGTCTTTGTTATAGAGCACATTAATTTTTATGTCTGTTACAGAGGCACAGAAGCCACTTTAGTTTCAGAAGCAGACAAGTGATGCTCTTAGATTTTGTCTATAGATACACATATGCTTGTAAGTCTATTTATACAATACTTATTTTCAAAGTGCCACATATAAATACATAATGTAATCTTAGTTTAGCTGATTGTATTGCAGTTTGACTGAACTATTCACAGAAGTAAACTCAGTTTGAGAAATACAAAGTTATGTCTGTCTCTTTTGTTAGTAGGACAGCAAATGCATAATTACTCACTCCTGGCCAGATTACTCCTCCGTAGCCTTCAATGGACTCCTGAATTGTAATTTGGTGCCCTGCAAACCAGAATTGCTCCTTGGCAAAACAGGTGTAGATAGTGGGAGCCCATGCCTTGTTGGGTTTGACAGATGATTTGTAGTCACATAAGATGTCTATGAGAAAACACATATATATCTAAGTTAGCACAATGTAGTTGTATCTTGAGCTTGTTTGCACAGGTACCCGACAACCTTCTGTTCACATACTCCCGCCTTGTATTGATATAACTTCTTGGTTTTTAGTCAAACTATTGTACATAGATGCAAAACCTGTTGGAACGTTCTAAATAATATAATTTATTTATGAAGTATGCTATATTTTGTGAATCATGAACAATTAACATTTTTCTTTATATGATATATTAACCCCTTAAGGACCAAGCTTCTGGAATAAAAGGGAATTATGACATGTCACACACGTCATGTGTCCTTAAGGGGTTAAAACTCCCTTTTCAGTAAAAAAATTAACCAATTTCTGTATATATTAATGTACAGTTACTACTTATTTGTTAAATTTAACCGAAGAAAATTAAATGGTAACTATGACATGTGCAAAAATGTGGTCATCCTATTAGCATGCTTCTTTTAGCTACATAAGTCATAATTTGTCTCTCATTTTCATCACAGAATGCTTGTAGTTTAGACATGCTTATATTGTCTCTCATGCATTGTATGTTTGAAACCAACCGAGACTTTTAATAATAATCAGGGAATTGCCATGGGTGTCCGCAGGAATTTTTCCGGAGGGGGGGGGGGGGCATAATTGTAGTGACATCTATGTTTAAACCCTTTTTGCAGGAGTGGACTGGGGATACAAAGCAGCCCTAGAAAAAATTGTATGCCAGTCCCATAACTCATGTGTGTCTGTGTGTCTGTGTCTGTGTGTGTGTGTGTGTGTATATATACACCCCTCACATTTTTGTAAATATTTGTTAGATCTTTTCATGTGACAACACTGAGGAAATGACACTCTGCTACAATTTAAAGTAGTAAGTGTACAGCCTGTATAACAGTGTAAATTTGTGGTCCCCTCAAAATAACTCAACACACAGCCATTAATGTCTAAACCATTGGCAACAAAAGTGAGTACACCCCTAAGTAGAAATGTCCAAATTGGGTCAAATTAGCCATTTTCCCTCCCCGGTGTCATGTGACTTGTTAGTGTTACAAGGTATCAGGTTTGAAAGGGGAGCAGGTCTGTTAAATTTGGTGTTATCGCTCTCACTCTCACTCATACTGGTCACTGGAAGTTCAACATGGCACCTCATGGCAAAGAACTCTTTGAGGATCTGAAAAAAAAAATTGTTCCTCTACATAAAGATGGCCGAGGCTATAAGAAGATTGCCAATACCCTGACACTGAGCTGCAACACGGTGGGCAAGACCATACAATAGTTTCACAGGAAAGGTACCACTCATAACAGGCCTCGCCATGGTTGACCAAAGAAGTTCAGCGTCATATCCAGAAGTTGTCTTTGGGAAATAGACGTATAAGTGCTGCCAGCATTGCTGCAGAGGTTGAAGGGGTTGGGGATCAGCCTGTCAGTGCTCAGACCACACGCCGCTCACTGCATCAAATTGGTCTGCATGATTGTCGCCCCAGAAGGAAACCTCTTCTAATGATGATGCACAAGAAAGCCAGCAAACAGTATGCTGAAGACAAGCAGACTAAGGACATGGATTACTGGAACCATGTCGTGTGGTCCAATGAGACCAAGATAAACTTATTTGGTTCAGATGGTGTCAAGCGTGTGTGGCGGCAAACAGGTGATGAGTACAAAGACAAGTGTGTCTTGCCTACAGTCGTGCATTGTGGTGGGAGTGTCATGGTCTGGGCCTGCATGAGTGCTGCTGGTACTGGGGAACTACAGTTCGTTGAGGAAAGCATGATAGCCAACATGTACTGTGACATACTGAAGCAGAGTATGATCCCCTCCCTTCAGAGACTGGGCTGCAGGGCAGTATTCCAACATAAAAAAGACTCCAAACACACCTCCAAGACGACCACTGACTTGCTAAATAAACTGAAGGTTAAGGTGATGGACTGGCCAAGCATGTCTCCAGACCTAGACCCTATTGAGCATCTGTGGGGCATCCTCAAATGGAAGGTGGGGGGGCGCAAGGTCTCCAACATCCACCAGCCCCGTGATGTTGTCATGGAGGAGTGGAAGAGGACTCCACTGGCAACCTGTGAAGCTCTGGTGAACTTCATGCCCATGTGGGTTAATGCAGTGCTGGAAAATAATGGTGGCCACACAAAATATTGACACTTTGGGCCCAATTTGGACATTTCCATTTAGGGGTCTACTCACTTTTGTTGCCAACAGTTTAGACACTAATGGCTGTGTGTAGAGTTAGTTTGAGGGGACATCAAATTTACAACGTTATACAGGCTGTACACTTACTACTTTAAATTGTAGCATAGTATAATTTTTTCAGTGCTGTCACATGAAAAGATATAATAGAATATTTATAAAAATGTGAGGGGTGTACTCACTTTTGTGAGATACTGTATATATTTTATTATTTCTTTCTCTAATTCAAAATATTGGTTCTGTCAGGTAAAAAATTTAATTATACAGTAAGCATACTCACATGCAGACACATAAAATCTCACTGACACAAGTAGACAGACAATCTCATTGATACACAAACTTATTGACATAAAAACACAAGCTCACTGATGCACACAAATAGGCTCACTGACAGACAATCTCGCTGACACACACGGCAAACTTACTGGTACACACATACAAACTTAGTACAAACTTACTAAAGACAAGCTTCCTGTCACACACACACACACACACACACACACACACACTCATTACAGACAAGCTTACTGTCACACACATGCTCCCTACAGACAAGCTCACTGACACACACACCCTCAAGCTCACTGACACACACATACACATTACAGAAAAGCTCACTGATACACACATGGTCACTACAAACTCACTGACACACATTCTCACTACAGAAAAGCTTGCTGACACACATTCTCACTACAGAAAAGCTCATTGACACACATGCTCACTACAGACAAACTCACTGACACACACATGCTTACTACAGAAAAGCTCATCGACACACACAAGCTCACTGACACATATACACATGCTTACTACAGACACGCTTACTGACACACACATGCTTACTGCAGAAAAACTAGCTGACACACACACATGCTCACTGCAGAAAATCTCACTGTCACACATGCTCACTGCAGAAAATCTCACTGTCAGTGTCATGCTCATTACAGAAAATCTCACTGTCACACATGCTCATTACAGACAAACTCACCAACACACAAGATCACTACAGACAAGCTCGCTGACACACACACAAGCTAATTGACACACATGAACATGCTCACTGACACACATGCTCCCTACAGACAACCTCTCTGACACACACATGCTCACTATAGACAAACTCACTGACATACACACAAACTCACAAAAGACAAACTCACTAACACACACACACACGTGCTCACTGACACTCATACTGGAGGACCACTAATGCTGTGAAATATATGAGCCTGTTGGGCTCTGTGGTGGTGCAGGTTGGGATTGTGGACAATGCTTCATTAACAGCATGCTGTCTAGTGGTAGCTTTCCAGTGATATTCGGTAGTCTTCGGTAGTCTGCTGGTCAATGACTGCTCGTTTTTTCTAGGATCATTTCCCTTATATCTGTTGTTATGCCATCTTGGGGTATGGGTTCAGGTTGGCAATTTTCTGCAGGAATGTAGGTATGGGAATTTCTTCCTCCTCATGGTGCATGGTTGATTTCTTCTGTAGTTTGTTTAATTACAGTTGTGACACTAGGATTTTCTTGAAGATGTTCAAACGTTGTGTAACCAGCTGTTTTAGTGTTAGGGTAGAAATATGGGCTCTTATTCATCTATAGCTCCCACATACGTTTCATGTAGCCTCTCTCTCATTGGGTCTGCTGTTATAGTAGCATTTAAGCAGGTCTAGATTCTCGCTCCGTGTCCAGGAATGATTTGTTCCAGTAGCCCACTTGTCGTCAGATTGCCCTGGTTCTTGGTGTGTGTATATATATATATATATATATTATTGGTATATTTATTTTTCTAATTCAAAATATTTGTTCTGTCAGTGTAAAAAAATTAATTATACAGTAAGCATACTCACATGCAGACACAGAAAATCTCACTGAAACAAGCACACAAGTAGATAGACAATTTAATTGATACACAAACTTATTGACATACGCTCACTGATACAAATAGGCTCACTGACAGACAATCTCACTATGGGAACCCCCAGCACCTCCCTCTAGCCCATCCCACCTTCATTCCCTCGGACTGAGCTGTCACAGTCCGAAGGAAAATTGGCTGTGGGGACATGTTGAAAAGTCTGGGGGTATGGGCAAGTGCCCCCTCTTGCCTCCACATGCGGACGCCTATGGGAACTGCTAAATCTATCCCAAAACCTCAGTCTTTCCTATCTCAAAGTAGTACATGGCTAATTTTGAGATGTAGTTTTGATCACTGTCTTTTAAACTTCCGTTTCCTCACTGGTTTGCAGGATTCAATAAAATGTAATACAATCCTGAATTCTACAAGATTTCCTGTGCCACTGGGAGCCACAAAACTCCAAAGTAAAATAGATTTGTTCAATGCTTACCAGTTGGCAAGGTGTTTTACACAGCATACGCATAAGCAAAATAAATGTAATCTATATTTTCAGTCATTAGCCTTGGGTCAAGAGTGTCACCTGATGCTCTTAGCCAAGGCTACAAATCCCAGGCACCATGTCAAATAGGATTTTTGTCCTGGTGCCTAGGATTTGCCAGCCCGTTCAGCCCCCGAGGTAGTTAGCTGTCTATTAATTGATGAGGGAGAGCATGGGTGTGCGGATAGGCAGAAGGCTTCTAGAGGGTTGATGCAGATGCGCAAGGGATCTCTAACCTCCCAGCTTTGATCCCTCTTGCATCCTCCAGTAATACCGGGAACCGGAATATGAAGTAATTCCGGCCCTGGCATCACTAAATAGCGCTGTGGGGAGATGACTGATACCCCATTGGAGCCCAGGGAATGACAAACCACTCCAGCTCTCCCAAAGGTAGGGAGGCTGGATGGTCACATTAATGTATGTGATTGCTGCAGTGTCAGTGAGTAAGTGAGTGTCTCACAGTAAGTGTGTGTCAGTGAGTGTGTCTGTTTAGGTGACCGGTTCCCCTCCAATCACATAGGAAATGGGTTGTTACTCATCTTTTTTTCCCATCCTGTTCTGGTGTTTCTGCAGCTGGCCCTGCCTCCATGACTGTGATCATCAATCTTGATGGTCTTTCAATTCAATGCTTTCCCATAGAAAAGCATTGGGAGGCTATTACGCATGTGTGGCAAAACGCCACGCTGCACCAATCATCATCTTTTTAGAGAGATACATTGAATCAATGCATCTCTATGGAAAACGTTCCGCACCTTCATACAGAGCGTGTAGATGCTGAAAGTAGGTGCTGTGCTCTAGAGATGTTACTAAGATACAATGTAAATACTGCCTTTTCTCTGAAAAAGCAGGGTTTACATTATAAACTGTGCAGGGACAGGCTATAGACACCAGAACAACCACTTTAAGCTGTAGTGGTTCTGGTAACTATAGTGTCCCTTTATGAATTGTATTTTTGACATTTAAAAACCTGGCTCTTGGGGGGCGGGGCCGGGCGGCCATGTTAGCAGGCTGCAAGTCACTACGGCTCCTGAGGAATCCAGCTAATATTGGGCAAATACCCACTTAACAGCCTGAAACACCCTGGAAACTCGTGGCACAAGATCCTGGAGTGTCCCGGTGCAGCTAGAACACCTGATATCGGGTGGATCTGGGTCCCGGTGAGATGCTCTGGGGCTTGGGGACTGAGGCCTACCCGGGAGGGGAGTGGAGCAGACGGCCGCTGCCTCGCTTTCCACCCCGGCTAAAATGAATCACAACGCAGCTGGGGCCCTCCCGGACCCGTTCACCCCCCTCTGGACCGGTGGGGGTTATCCCGGTCCCCACCAGGCCAGCAAACTCCCTTAAGGCGCACCTGGGTCACTCGGCGCCGTCCGCCAATGACTACCACGCGGCGTCAACAAAATGGCCGAACGAGATGCGACTTCCCCACAGGCCGCTAGAGGTGGGCTGTGCAGGCCGTGCCAATGCAGACCCCACACACCACACAGCTGAATCTATGAACACCCCCAGAATGCAAATGTGGTGGAGAGGAGAAGACGGCAGCCTACAACTCTACCGCCTATTCGCACTGCAAACTCAGCATATGCCCCAAGCTAGAACGCCTTACCTCGGCCTCCTACCACCGAGACCGTGGACCATCACAGGGGGAAGGCCCGGAAAGGATATCCCCTTGTAACAGCTCATTTACACCGCTACTCACACCTGGACATTGTGGACTGTACAGCACAACACCCGTACTCACCCCATGACCGGGTAACACGACCATGCCTGTGAAAAGGATGCCTATCAACAACATGCACGACACAAGCAACAATGGCTGCCCTAACTCCACACGACGGAAGACATGAAAGGCACTCACCACAGACAGCCTCACCAAGGGACACTCTGGCGGCATGCACCGCCACACGGTAAGTAATGATACAGCCAAACCGGCAACACATAGCGGTCTTTTCCACCCTGATTATCGCAGATAACGACCCAATGTGCCGCGATCTGCCTGGTGGCATTTTATTTTATTTTACTCTACTTTATCTTATTTGAATAATTGCCCTAGCTGAGCTACTTACTGGATAAAAACGTCTGTACGCATGTCTGTTTTCCACAGGATCTTACTAACTGCACACCCAGCTTACACCTAACTAATGTAACATCATGCTAGAATAACCGCCCACTTTAGTTGTGTTAGTATTGTGAGCCTGGGTAGCAAAGCTCTAGTCTAACCTGTGGAACTAATCTCCTGTTATTTCATGTTATTTCATAATTGAATATACTGCTTGCTCAGTAAACAACTATATGCCGCTGGTTTAATGCCATGCTCGCGGAAAACCACGATAATATTTTCAGCCAGTTAGGCAATGTTTAAACGTCTCTAATCACTGCTATACATGTTGGAATCACAGCATGTTTATTGTACTAAGCTGGATGACCCCACCGTGACCCAACACAATAGACAAGCAAAGCTAGCCTGTGCTAAGTATGTTTATGAACCTTAATGTGTTACTAGCCTGTTTTATCTCTTTAAAAAAAAAATTGTGTGGTTACTTTATGCCATGACTATGTATGCCAATGACACACCTGTAAACGCTGTCGTGGCGCTACAGGTCTCTCTGTTAAACAATCAAAATGCACAAGAAAAATAAAGAATTTATAAAAAAAAACAAAAAACAGGCTCTTAATTCTTTTTGCTGGCTCTTACATGCCAAGCAAATTTGTCAAGCCCTGTCTTCGCCAATATGGGTGAAACTGACACTGCTAATTAGAGACCCCCATTAGGTCCCAAACAGTTAGGCCATGAGCCAAGGGAATGGCACCATCAGTCTAATGGCACCATAACCACTACATTGGCATGTGGAGATTATGATGGCCTAACTGCTCTTTTAAGATTCAGGGCCCATACATGCCAATCATTACAGGATTGGAAAATATCCAAGTTGGGAATATTGCTAAACTTGAAAAGTTTTTCAAACTGCATTATTTTGGTCAGTGTTTTCTAAATCGAATTTTCAATTCACTATAATTTGCCATTAGCATACACGAATTACATGAAGAAACATCCTGGTTTAATATAGATATACGAAATACAGTTGTATTTAAAATTATTCAACCACCTTTGAAATTCAGGTTTATTGTCAACATTTACAGAATTTCACCTGTTTGCAATGAACAAATCAAACAAAAGCAAACAAAATAGCTCAACAACGAATGCTTCAACTGGTTTCCCCAAATGCAACTTATAATGACTTCTCCAGTCTCAAAATGATTCATACCCATGGATTTAAACCCTCACATCCGCACAAATATGCAAAACAGGTGTCACTTTTGACTGCATGTTAGGAATAAGTCAAAAGAATGGTCCACAAAGTTAAGAAATTAGATCATCATAAACAGGGAACAAGATACAAAAAAATAGCTTGGGCACTGAATGTTACCAGAGACTCCACTGGAAGCATGGTTTGCAACTTCAAAGTTAAAGGAACAGTGGTTACACTACCTAGATGGGGCAGAAAAAGGAAGCTATTAATGGCTGCGAAACAATTATTTTGAGAAGGCAGGTTATGAAAAACCCTTGAGTAACTGCAAAAGACCTGCAGCAAGACTTGGTGGCAACAGGCACTGAGTTTTCAATGAGCACAGTAACGTGCGTTCTAAACACAGAAGGTTCCAATGCCAGAACTCCAAGACGTACACCACTACTGACCGAAAAGCACAAGAAGCCCATAGAAAATCTCTGTTGGGATTTGAAGAAGGCAGTTGCAGCACGCGAACCCAAGAATATTACTGAACTGGAGACGATGACTCATGACCAATGGGCTAAGATTCCTCAGGAACACTGCCAGAAGCTGGCGTCTGGCTATGTATCTCAATTGCAGCAGGTCATAACAGCAAACAGGTGCTCTACTAAGTACTAAAGATGCTTGCCATGAATAAGGTTGAGGCTGGAGTATAAGTTGCATTTTCAGTTAAATTTGGGGAAACCTCTTGAAGCATTTGTTGTGTTGAGCTATTTCAATTGCTTTTGTTTGATTATTTCATTGCAAACAGCTGAAAGTCTGTAAACATTGACAATACACCTGATTTTCCAAATAAACCTGATTTTCCATGGTGGTGGAATAATTTTGATTACAACTGTATGTTTCTGAAACTAAATTTCTCTAAAACTGAGCTCCTTGTCTTTCCTCCTCCTAATACTAATCCTCCTCTTTCGCTCTCCCTTCAAGTTAGTGGTATCCACATCAGCCCATCCTTGCAAGCGCGCTGTCTTGGTGTCATACTTGATTCTGGCCTCACCTTTGAGCATCACATCCAGTATGTTACCCAGTCCTGTAGATTCCATCTTAAAAACATAGCCCGCATCCACCCCTTTCTTGCACAAGATACTACCAAGGAGCTTGTCCGTGCTCTAGTAATTTCCTGCATGGATTATTGTAAACTTCTCCTAATTGGTCTTCCCAAAAACCATATTGCCCGCTACAGTCTGTAATGAATGCTGCCGCCATACTGATTTTCCTCTCTAGTCGGTCAAATCACACCTCACCCCTCTGTCAGTCCTGACACTGGCTTCCTGTATCTAGTGATGTCGCGAACACAAAATTTTCGGTTCGCGAACGGCGGACGCGAACTTCCGCAAACGTTCGCAAACCGGCGAACCGCCATTCACTTCAATGGCTAGGCAAATTTTAAAACCCACAGGGACTCTTTCTGGCCACAATAGTGATGGAAAAGTTGTTTCAAGGGGACTGAACACCTGGACTGTGGCATGCCGGAGAGAGATCCATGGCAAAACTCCCATGGAAAATTACACAGTTGATGCAGAGTCTGGTTTTAATCCATAAAGGGCAGAAATCAGCAAACATTCCTAAATCACAATGGATATGGATTGACACCTGACATGACATATTGACACCTTGACATATGGATTGACACCTGTCCTCAGAGTCCCTGAAACACACTGACAGAGCAGAATAGGGACTGTTCCCCCTACATAGGGTCACTTGGCAGATATGGATTGACACCTGTCCTCAGAGACCCTGATACACACTGACACAGAGCAGAATAGGGACTGTTCCCCCTACATAGGGTCACTTGGCAGATATGGATTGACACCTGTCCTCAGAGACCATGATACACACTGACAGAGCAGAATAGGGACTGTTCCCCCTACATAGGGTCACTTGGCAGATATGGATTGACACCTGTCCTCAGAGACCATGATATACACTGACACAGAGCATAATAGGGACTGTTCCCCCTACATAGGGTCACTTGGCAGATATGGATTGACACCTGTCCTCAGAGACCATGATACACACTGACAGAGCAGAATAGGGACTGTTCCCCCTACATAGGGTCACTTGGCAGATATGGATTGACACCTGTCCTCAGAGACCCTGATACACACTGACACAGAGCAGAATAGGGACTGTTCCCCCTACATAGGGTCACTTGGTAGATATGGATTGACACCTATCCTAAGGATCCCTGATACACACTGACACAAAGCAGAATAGGGACTGTTCCCCCTACATAGGGTCACTTGGCAGATATGGATTGACACCTGTCCTCAGAGACAATGATACACACTGACACAGAGCATAATAGGGACTGTTCCCCCTACATAGGGTCACTTGGCAGATATGGATTGACACCTGTCCTCAGAGACCCTGATACACACTGACACAGAGCAGAATAGGGAATATTCACTAAATGCCAAACATTGTTATACAGGGGAATATTCAGTAAATAAGGATAAGGGGGGGGGCTACTGTCCTCCCGCCCACCCCCACCTGTGAGCGGTGGGTGGGGGCCATAAAAATAATGAGGAGGGGGAACTACTGTATGATGTTGTATCGATCAGGTAGTGTAAGGGTTACGCCCGCTTCACAGTGACAGACCAAACTCCCCGTTTAACGCACCGCAAACAACCGCAAACAGTCCACTTGCACAACCGCAAACTCCCCATTTGCACAAGGTTGGATACCAAGCTAGCCATGTCCGTTCCTTGTCCTCACTGATGTCATTGAAGGTCTCTAACTCCACCCAGCCACGTACAACACCAAGGGTCCCCGAAAGTATGCTAATAAACTGAAAAAAGAAAAAATCTCCCAAGAAGGAGATCTAAAACTGGCATAGGAAAAGGTTAGACAACTATAATAAAGTGGTACCTACAAATCCTAGTGAGCATAGGTGTATAATAGAGGAAGAAAGGAAAACCAGAGTAATGCTTCCTAATACCGTGGTTAGTACCCTTTGTTAAAGTAAATTAAATAATGGACAAAAGTCTTTATTGTATCATTTATAAATAACAAAGGGATACTATACTCATTCCCCTATAGTGGCTAATTGTGTAATAATGGTAATACTATTACCTATTATATAATTTTGCTAGGGGCAAGGAAATTCCCTCTAAATAGATGGGTATAGGCAGAGAGTATGGAGACCGGAGTGATGCTGTCATAAAAAGTGTCAATAAGGTGATATAAAGTTAAATGTATCACAGACACACAGCCACCCTTTCTCTTAGCTAGTTTCCAAAAATGCTGGATAGGTAGAAGGGCTATAAAGACTCAGAGAGGTCTAAGAAGAATCCTCTAAACTAGCCCTAATCTCCATAAACACCTTCAAGGGTGTTCTAAGCTAAAGCTCAATCTAAACGTTTAGATGACTGCCTGATTTCCCATCACAGATGCTGGCTAGGAATAACACTGTGCAAGACAAAGAGTGGGTCTAAGTGCCTATAGTGCAGTAAAGTGTCCCTAGTGAGGTGAAAAAGAGAATAACGAGCTGGCGTCCAAGAGAATAACGAGCTGGCGCCCTATCAGGGGACGTGTATATGGCATCGATTTTAGGAACCAGGAGATGGAAAAAGATGCTTGGTCGGTCCTCCTACTTCAAATTTGGGGCACTGCGCGTGCAATCTAATATGCCACCAGATAGGAGTGGTGTGTTAAGTAGTACTATTCCTATCAGTTTAATCCCTGTTATGTGCCTTTTTTTTTGTTTGGTTTTTGAAGCCACAGTGCAGCACCAGAGGCCCGAAAAATTAGGCATGTACACATGCCTGAAAAATTAGGTATTGTTGCAGCCGCTGCTGTAGCAGCGGCCAGAAAAATTGATGTTTGTTTCCCAGGCAGAAAGTGCCCTAAAACATTGCGGCTTGAACCCTAGTTGGTGGCGGATAAGTCACGCAAGTCAACCGGCATTCAGAGCTAAAATACAGCAGCGTGTGGACCATTTTTAGCCCAAGGCAGCTCATCTCATCAGGCCTTTTTTAGTCGAATGTATCGCCCAGTGTCAGTCCCTTCGGGATCCATCCCTCATTCATCTTAATAAAGGTGAGGTAACCTAGACTTTTTTGACCTAGGCAACTTCTCTTCTCAGAGACAATACCTCCTGCTGCACTGAAGGTCCTTTCTGACAGGACACTTGAAGCGGGGCAGGCCAGAAGTTCTATCGCAAATTGGGATAGCTCAGGCCACAGGTCAAGCCTGCACATCCAGTTGTCAAGGGGTTCATCGCTCCTCAGAGTGTCAATATCTGCAGTTAAGGCGAGGTAGTCTGCTACCTGTCAGTCGAGTCGTTCTCTGAGGGTGGATCCCGAAGGGCTGTGGCGATGCGTAGGACTTAAAAAGCTCTGCATGTCCTCCATCAACAACACGTTTTTAAAGCGTCCTGTCCTTGCCGGCGTGGTCGTGGGAGGAGGAGGATGACTTTCACCTCTTGTCCTGTTAGATTCCCATTGTGCTGTGACATTACCCTTATACGCTGTGTAAAGAATACTTTTTTATTTATTTGACAAATGCTGCATCCTTTCCGACTTGTTGTAATTTGGTAACATTTCAGCCACTTTCTGCTTATACCGGGGGTTTAGTAGCGTGGACACCCAGTACAGGTCGTTCTCCTTCAGCCTTTTTATACAAGGGTCCCTCAACAGGCACGACAGCATGAAAGACCCCATTTGCAGAAGGTTGGATGCCGAGCTACTTATGTCCTGTTCCTCGTCCTCATTGATCTCTCTGAAGGTATGTTCTTCCCCCCAGCCACGTACAACACCACGGGTACCAGATAGGTGACAACGAGCACCCTGGGATGCCTGTTGTGGTTGGTCTTCCTCCTCCTCCTCAAAGCCACATTCCTCCTCTGACTCCTCTTCCTCACAATCCTCTTTCAGCGTTGCCGCAGGTCCAGCAAGCGATGCTGATAAGGCTGTTTCTGGTGGTGATGGTGACCACAACTCTTCCTCTTCCTCTTCATGCTCATCTACGGCCTGATCCTGCACTCTTCGCAGGGCACGCTCCAGGAAGAAAACAAATGGTATGATGTCGCTGATGGTGCCTTCTGTGCGACTGACTAGGTTTGTCACCTCCTCAAAAGGACTCATGAGCCTACAGGCATTGCGCATGAGCGTCCAGTAACATGCCAAAAAAATTCCCAGCTCCCCAGAGGCTGTTCTAGCACCCCGGTCATACAAATATTCATTAACGGCTTTTTCTTGTTGGAGCAGGTGGTCGAACATTAGGAGTGTTGAATTCCAACGTGTCGGGCTGTCGCAAATCAAGCGCCTCACTGGCATGTTGTTTCGCCGCTGGATATCTGCAAAGTGCGCCATGGCTGTGTAGGAACGCCTGAAATGGCCACACACCGTCCTGGCCTGCTTCAGGACGTCCTGTAAGCCTGTGTACTTATGCACAAAGCGTTGTACGATTAGATTACACACATGTGCCATGCACAGCACATGTGTCAACTTGCCCAACTTCAATGCCGCCAACAAATTTGTTCCGTTGTCACAAACCACTTTGCCGATATCCAGTTGCTGCGGAGTCAGCCACTTTTCCACCTGTGCGTTCAGGGCGGACAGGAGTGCTTGTCCGGTGTGACTCTCTGCTTTCAAGCAAGTCAACCGCTTCACTTGTATCTGACAACTCAGCAAAGGAAGCAGCAGCGGGTACAACATTATCATCATCACACCGTACGTCCATGTGTGTAATGGTGCCTGCCTGAGACATATCCCTGTTATCTACATCCTCTGGCAATAATGGTTGCGCATCACTCATTTCTTCAAACGGATGTGTAAATAACTCCTCTGACATACCAAGTGAAGCGGCTGTGGTGCTAGTGTTGGTGGCGGCGGCAGGCGGGTGAGTGGTATCTTGAGAGGTGCCCGAAGCTAGGCTGGAGGAGGATGGAGCGTCAAGGTTCCGAGCGGAAGCTGTAGAAGATTGGGTGTCCTGTGTTAGCCAGTCAACTATGTCCTCAGAACTTTTCAAGTTCATTATTCTAGGGCAAAAGGGAATCACAGCACCATGACCACGATGGCCCCTGCAGGGTGGCCTGCCTCTGCCTGTCATTTTTTTTTGGATTAGTGGTAATATGCGTGCAAGCTACTGTGAGACCAGATATGAGTGGCAATGTGCACTGGCAGAGGTTGGCAGAGTACACGCTGTAGGCCTGACACCCGCTTGAAGACAACTAACTGCTATTCAATCTATAACCGTGGAAAACGTTTTTGGGTTTTAAATGCACGCTATAGTAACACCAGATATGAGTGGCAAAGTGCACTTGCAGAGGTTGGCAGAGTACACGCTGAAGGCCTGACACCCGCTTTAAGGACACTGACTGCTATTAGCTTACAGTGAAAAACGTATTTTCTTTTAAAAGGCACGCTATAGTGACACCAGATATGAGTGGCAAAGTGCACTTGCAGAGGTTGGCAGAGTACACGCTTAAGGCCTGACACCCGCTTTAAGGACACTGACTGCTATTAGCTTACAGTGAAAAACGTTTTTTCTTTTTAAAGGCACGCTATAGTGACACCAGATATGAGTGGCAAAGTGCACTTGCAGAGGTTGGCAGAGTACACGCTGAAGGCCTGACACCCGCTTTAAGGACACTGACTGCTATTAGCTTACAGTGAAAAACTTTTTTTCTTTTTAAAGGCACACTATAGTGACACCAGATATGAGTGGCAAAGTGCACTTGCAGAGGTTGGCAGAGTACACGCTGAAGGCCTGACACACGCTTTAAGGACACTGACTGCTATTAGCTTACAGTGAAAAACTTTTTTTCTTTTTAAAGGCACGCTATAGTGACACCAGATATGAGTGGCAAAGTGCACTTGCAGAGGTTGGCAGAGTACACGCTTAAGGCCTGACACCCGCTTTAAGGACACTGACTGCTATTAGCTTACAGTGAAAAACGTTTTTTCTTTTTAAAGGCACGCTATAGTGACACCAGATATGAGTGGCAAAGTGCACTTGCAGAGGTTGGCAGAGTACACGTTGAAGGTCTGACACCCAGACGCTTGCAGACAACTAACTGCTATTCAATCTATTACAGTGAAAACATTTTTTGGGTTTTTTAAATGCAAGCTTAAGCTATTGTGACACCAGATATGAGTGGTGGCACTGGGCAAGTGGGCACAGTATCCACTGTGAGACTGACACAGAAGCTGGCAGGCAGGCAACTGCAATTACATTACACAGAAAAACAAAACAAAAATGTTCTAGCCCTAAAAAGGGCTTTTTGGGGTGCTGTCCTTACAGCAGAGATCAGATGAGTCCTTCAGGACTGTAGTGGACACTGAATACCCTAGCCTAGCTATCAATTTCCCTATCAAATGAGCAGCAGCTACACTTTCCCTCCTCTATCTAAGAATGCAGCTTCAGAATGAATCTAAAATGGATGCTGTACAGGAGGTGGGAGGGTCTGGAAGGGAGGGTCTGCTGCTAATCTGCTGGAATGTGTCTGCTGACCATGAGGCACAGGGTCAAAGTTTACTCAATGATGACGAATAGGGGGCGGATCGAACCGCGCATGTGTTCGCCCGCCGCGGCGAACGCGAACACGCTATGTTCGCCAGGAACTATTAGCTGGCGAACAGTTCGGTACATCACTACCTGTATCCTATAAAATTCAATTCAAAGTGCTAACCCATACCTATCAAGCATTGACAAATTCTAGCGCCTCTTTTGTCTCCTCACAGATCCATAGGTATGCCCCTTCTTGGTCTCTCTGCTCTGCCTGTAACCTTCTCCTGTCCGCTGCTCACACTCGTATGGCCAATTCACGCTCGCAGGAATTTTTGCGGGCGGCTCCCTTCCTATGGAATAGCCTGCCTACCGCCATCAGACTCTCCCCTAGTCTTTAATGATTTAAGAAGTGCCTTAAAACCCATCTGTTTAGGAAAGCTTATGGCCTCCCAGAGTAACTTCTACCTCACATACCTGTCTCTTGCTCTCTCCTAAAAGGCAGCACTCTACTCTCTCCTCCAGCTCTGCTTCATCCCACCTTATTTGATTATTTCCTGTCTTATTTGATTGCTTTTTCCTGTCCTATTGTGTTTTACACCCCACCTCCTATAGACTGTAAGCTCGTTTGAGCAGGGTCCTCTTCAACCTATCGTTCCTGTAAGTTTGTTGTAATTATCCTAATTATAGTTAAATCCCCCTCTTATAATATTGTAAAGCGCTACGGAATCTGTTGGTGCTGTATAAATGGCAATACTAATAATTAAGACTCTGAAAACAAACAGATCACAAACTATTCAGGATTTAGGCATCACGTACGTCTGTCTACTTTAGGCTATTTTTAAAACCTGCAATGTTGGTGTTTTTTTAAAGAATGGTTTATTTTACTAAATACTTTGGTTTGTAACAAATACTTATGTTGATGGAAGAACACCCATCCATTGTCCCATTCCTTGATAGTGATATACCGAACGGTTCGCTGGCTTTGACCCTGTGCCTCACAGTCAGCAGACACATTCCAGCCAATCAGCAGCAGATCCTCCCTTACAGACCCTCCCACCTCCTGTACAGCATCTGTAACGGATCGCCTGGCACCCCGACTGGGTACCTCCGTTAAAGGATGCTCCTAGCGTTTCGCACATCACAAACGCCTATGGGATCAACATATGAGTACAAGCAGCACACAAACTCAAAGCCGCCATCCTCCTCCTGGTCCAGGATCTTCAGCCACATCAACCACTGCTGTCCTCCTTGCCCCCTCTCAACCATCCGCCACTCCGTCTCTCGCCTTGAGCAGTTCCAGCTCATCTGCCCACAGTCAGGTGTCTGTCAAGGACATGTTTGAGCGTAAGAAGCCAATGTCACAAAGTCACCACCTTGCCCAGCGTCTGACAGCTGGCTTGTCTGAACTATTAGCCCGCCACCTTTTACCATACAAGCTGGTGGAGTCTGAGGTGTTCAAAAATGTTTTAACTATTGGGACACCACAGTGGAAGGTATTTCTTTTCACAAAAGGCAATCCCCAACCTGTACTCGATTGTGCAAAAGGAAGTAATGGCATGTCTGGCACACAGTGTTGGTGCAAGGGTCCATCTGACCACTGATAGCTGGTCTGCAAAGCATGGTCAGGGCAGGTATATCGCCTACACTACGCATTGGGTAAACCTGCTGACGGCTGCCAAGCATGGATGCGTGGCTCTGCAGAGGAGTTGGTGACACCGCCACGACTTGCAGGCAGGCCTGCTGCCACCTCCTCTACTCCTCCTACTCCATCCTCTTCCATAACCTCCTCAGCTGAGTCCTCTTCTGCTGCTGCGTCTTGCTCCACATCAACGGCACCCCCCAGCTCCCAGGTACTATTCCACATCCCGGATATGGCAGTGTCACGCCATCTTGGGTTTGACTTGTTTGAAAGCAGAGAATCACACCGGACAAGCACTCCTGTCCGCCCTGAACGCACAGGTGGAAAAGTGGCTGACTCCGCAGCAACTGGATATCGGCAAAGTGGTTTGTGACAACGGAACAAATTTGTTGGCGGCATTGAAGTTGGGCAAGTTGACACATGTGCCGTGCATGGCACATGTGTGTAATCTGATCATACAACGCTTTGTGCATAAGTACACAGGCTTACAGGATGTCCTGAAGCAGGCCAGGAAGGTGTGTGGCCATTTCAAGCGTTCCTACACGGCCATCGCGCACTTTGCAAATATCCAGCGGCGAAACAACATGCCAGTGAGGCGCTTGATTTGCGACAGCCCGACACGTTGGAATTCAATGTTCGACCGCCTGCTCCAACAAGAAAAAGCCGTTAATGAATATTTGTATGACCGGAGTGCTAGGACAGCCTCTGGGGAGCTGGGAATTTTTTTGCCACGTTACTGGACGCTCATGCGCAATGCCTGTAGGCTCATGCGTCCTTTTGAGGAGGTGACAAACCTAGTCAGTCGCACCGAAGGCACCATCAGCGACATCATACCATTTGTTTTCTTCCTGGAGCGTGCCCTGCAAAGAGTGCTGGATCAGGCCGTAGATAAGCGTGAAGAGGAAGAGGAAGAGTTGTGGTCACCATCACCACCAGAAACAGCCTTATCAGCATCGCTTGCCGGACGGCGGCAACGCTGGAAGAGGATTGTGAGGAAGAGGAGTCATGTGGCTTTGAGGAGGAGGAGGAAGACCAACCACAACAGGCATCCCTGGGTGCTCGTTGTCACCTATCTGGTACCCGTGGTGTTGTACGTGGCTTGGAGGAAGAACATACCTTCATTGAGATCACTGAGGAGGAGGAACGGGAAATGAGCAGCTCGGCATCCAACCTTGTGCAAATGGGGTCTTTCATGCTGTCGTGCCTGTTGAGGGACCCTCGTATAAAAAGGCTGAAGGAGAACGACCTGTACTGGGTGTCCATGCTACTAGACCCCCGGTATAAGCAGAAAGTGGCTGAAATGTTACCAAATTACAAGTCAGAAAGGATGCAGCATTTGCAAAATAAATTAAAAAGTATGCTTTACACAGCGTATAAGGGTGATTTCACAGCACAACGGGAATCTAACAGGGGAAGAGGTGAAAGTAGTCCTCCTCCTCCCACGACCACGCCGGCAAGGACAGGACGCTTTACAGACGTGTTGTTGATGGAGGACATGCCAAGCTTTTTAAGTCCTACGCATCGCCACAGCCCTTCGGGATCCACCCTCAGAGAACGACTCGACCGACAGGTAGCAGACTACCTCGCCTTAACTGCAGATATCGACACTCTGAGGAGCGATGAATCCCTTCACTAGTGGGTGTGCAGGCTTGACCTGTGGCCTGAGCTATCCCAATTTGCGATAGAACTTCTGGCCTGCCCCGCTTCAAGTGTCCTGTCAGAAAGGACCTTCAGTGCAGCCGGAGGTATTGTCACTGAGAAGACAAGTCGTCTTGGTCAAAAAAGTCTAGATTACCTCACCTTTATTAAGATGAATGAGGGATGGATCCCGAAGGGACTGACAGTGGGCGATTCATTCGACTAAAAAAGGCCTGATGAGATGAGCTGCCTTGGGCTAAAAATGGTCCACACGCTGCTGTATTTTAGCTTTGAAGGCCGGTTAACTTGCGTGACTTATCCGCCAGCAACTAGGGTTCAAGCCATAATGTTTTAGGGCACTTTCTGCCTGGGAAACAAACATCAATTTTTCTGGCCGCTGCTACAGCAGCGGCTGCAACAATACCTAATTTTTCAGGCATGTGTACATGCCTAATTTTTCGGCCCTCTCGTGCTGCACTGTGGCTTCAAAAACCAAACCAAAAAAAAGGCACATAACAGGGATTAAACTGATAGGAATAGTACTACTTAACACACCACTCCTATCTGGTGGCATATTAGATTGCACGTGCAGTGCCCCAAATTTGAAGTAGGAGGACCGACCAAGCATCTTTTTCCATCTCCCGGTTCCTAAAATCGATGCCATATACACGTCCCCTGATAGGGCGCCAGCTCGTTATTCTCTTGGGCGCCAGCTCGTTATTCTCTTTTTCACTTCACTAGGGACACTTTACTGCACTATGGGCACTTAGACCCACTCTTTGTCTTGCACAGTGTTTAGATTGAGCTTTAGCTTAGAACACCCTTGATGGTGTTTAAGGAGATTAGGGCTAGTTTAGAGGATTCTTCTTAGACCTCTCTGAGTCTTTATAGCCCTTCTACCTATCCAGCATTTCTGGAAACTAGCTAAGAGAAAGGATGGCTGTGTGTCTGTGATACATTATACTTTATATCACCTTATTGACACTTTTTATGACAGCATCACTCCGGTCTCCATACTCTCTGCCTATACCCATCTATTTAGAGGGAATTTCCTTGCCCCTAGCAATATTATATAATAGCTAATATTATTACCATTATTACACAATTAGCCACTATAGGGGAATGAGTATAGTATCCCTTTGTTATTTATAAATGATACAATAAAGACTTTTGTCCATTACTCAATTTACTTTAACAAAGGGTACTAACCACGGTATTAGGAAGCATTTCTCTGCTTTACCTTTCTCCCTCTATTATACACCTATGCTCACTAGGATTTGTAGGTATCACTTTATTATAGTTGTCTAACCTTTTCCTATGCCAGTTTTAGATCTCCTTCTTGGGAGATTTTTTCTTTTTTCAGTTTATAAGCATACCTGGGTACAAGCCCTCGGTGGGGCTGGCACCACCACCTGACCACATTTCCTCATTTCTTCCACTCATACCGCTTTTTCCATCTTTGAAGGGGTTTGGCGAAACAAGGAAATAGTCCTCTACTCGTAACAGGGATTAAACTGATAAGAATAGTACTACTTAACACACCTTATAATAACGCAGAGAGAGGCAACGCAGAGAGAGGAGGAGTCTGAAGAAGAGGAGTCAGAGGAGGAAGGTGGCTTTGAGGAGGTGAAAGACCAAACACAGCAGGCGTCCCAGGGGGCTTGTTGTCACCTTTCGGGGACCCTTGGTGTTGTACGTGGTTGGGTGGAGGAAGAGACCTTCAATGACATCAGTGAGGACAAGGAACGGGACATGGCTAGCTTGGTATCCAACCTTGTGCAAATGGGGAGTTAGCGGTTGTGCAAGTGGACTGTTTGCGGTTGTTTGCGGTGCGTTAAACGGGGAGTTTGGTCTGTCACTGTGAAGCGGGCATAACCCTTACAATACCTGATCGATACAACATCATACAGTAGGTCCCCCCCCCTCATTATTTTTATGGCCCCCACCCAACGGTCACGGGTGGGGGCGGGAGGACAGTAGGTCCCCCCATTGTGATTTATGGCCCCCACCCACCGCGCAGGGGTGGGGGCCAGGGGGGGGGACAGTAGGTCCCCCCCCCCTTATCCTTATTTACTGAATGTTCCCCTGTATAACAATGTTTGGCATTTAGTGAATAACCCCTATTCTGCTCTGTGTCAGTGTGTATCAGGGTCTCTGAGGACAGGTGTCAATCCATATCTGCCAAGTGACCCTATGTAGGAGGAACAGTCCCTATTCTGCTCTGTGTCAGTGTGTGTCAGGGTCCCTGAGGACAGGTGTCAATCCATATCTGCCAAGTGACCCTATGTAGGGGGAACAGTCCCTATTCTGCTCTGTGTCAGTGTGTATCAGGGTCTCTGAGGACAGGTGTCAATCCATATGTCAAGGTGTCAATATGTCATATGTCAGGTGTCAATCCATATCCATTGTGATTTAGGAATGTTAGGTGATTTATGCCCTTTATGGATTAAAACCAGACTCTGCATCAACTGTGTAATTTGCCATGGGAGTTTTGCCATGGATCCCCCTCCGGCATGCCACAGTCCAGGTGTTAGTCCCCTTGAAACAACTTTTCCATTACTATTGTGGCCAGAAAGAGTCCTTGTGGGTTTTAAAATTCGCTTGCCCATTGAAGTCTATGGCGGTTCGCCCGGTTCGCGAACATTTGCGAAAGTTCGCGTTCGCCGTTCGCGAACCGAAAATTTTATGTTAGCGACATTACTATTCCTTGATATGTGTGCTGTGAAGACGAATGTGATGCTTGCTTTAACATACTCGGACAGAAGATCTTTTTTTAGGGGTGACACAGTTTTCCTTATTCACGGTTTCCTTAAAAGTGGTTGTTTTTCTATTTATCAGCTTTTGAATCCTGTCTATCGAAGGTTCCCAACACTGATGGGATTTAATTTCTTTTATCCCTTATACTAGTTAGCCAGTAATGCACCTACATGGACTCTGATAGTTCTTTCACCAGGCAGGTATGCTTTTAGGTGAAATTAATTGTCTCATGTAATGGAAAATGCTAATTGCATTGATAAATATTTTACAGATAAGCTACATGTTACCAGCAATATTGGCTACCAACCCAATTGTGTGTGTATATATGCACATATGGATTTTTCATTAATAATTTCAATTTTATTTATTTATTTTTATACATTTGGTTGGACTAGTACATTTTTCCTGCTTACTAATCCTAATGGGAAAATATTAATTAGTATTATTTATATAGGGCCAATATATTGCACAGCACTTTACAATTGGAGAAAGTGGTGTCAGGAAGGACATGCTCAAATGAGCTTACAATCTATGTTATAATAATTATTTAAGAACAAATGTATTGTAACTTATCTACTAAACTGTAACTTTAGATTTTTTTTTCCTGTAATTGTAACTTTGGCCTCCGTTTTGGAATGCAGTTACCAACTCCAACCCCTGAGCTTATTCACCACGTCTTGGTGTCTATGCTAGCTTGTTGCTTAGACTGAATTTAGACTTTAATTTGGGGTAACATGAGAGTGATAGACAGCACAGTGATCAAATCTGCCAGGAGAAGTATGTGGAATATAATGGCTAGCTAATGTTTAGCTTAACCCCAGGGTAGCCTTAGGGGGTATAATAAAATGGATCCACATTTTGCATGTGTGAATTACTCTTCTGAATCTCCAAGTACAATAAAAGAATGAGAGACATTGGTAGTAAAATGAAAAATGACCTGGTTTTATGGATGCAGGCTTTTGAAAATCTAAAATATTTTGACAATACAAGAAGCAATAATATGACAGATGGATGGTTAGATAGATAAAAACAACTGATAGAAAAATAAATTGAAGAATAAATAGATAATGGCAGACTTTATAGATAAATAAGTAATGCCATAAATAGACAAAGAGACGATGGGGCAGAAATGTGTAGAGAGATAAGGGCAAATAAAACGATGCATAGACAGACAGGTAGGTGGATAATCGCTAGACAGCAGAATTCATACATTAATAGCATTAATAGGTAGACATTACCAGTTGTTATAATAATAATAATAATAATAATAATCATAATGTCATTGCCAATAGAGCTATAGGGGAATCGAGATCATATGGCTGGCTGAGCATTGTGAGAATTGAAGTCTATGACTGCATATTGCCTTCACCCTACTGGCTGGCCATACCATACACAGGGTGGACCTGTTGTTCTACCAGCTAGAGCCATGCCAGCCTGTTACATCTTATATAGAAGTCCAGACCTGTTATCAAGGTATGCAGCTTCAGCGATGCAACTAGGTGACCGTGCTGTGAGTGGTGGTCCAGGAGCCTCCTGTGGGCCTGGGTTGCCCATCAGTGCTCTCAGCAGCAGCACCTACAGAGAGAGGGGGTAGGGGAGGATGCAGGATGCATGGAGTACATACCTTCCTGGTGCCCCCCCAGCTGTGGGGCTTCTGAAAGCTCGGAGCTTGGCACATCCTGCTGCTGTCTTCCCTCTTCAGTGCCAATAATGTCATCATCTCCCTCCCCGCTGCTTTCCTCCTCTGCAGCGGGGAGCTCAGGCTGCACACAGGGCATGCACTCCAAACACTCAGCATCCATAGCCAGATCCCTGAGAACAGGGTGGGAATCAGGCAACCAGCAAGGATCAGACACAGACCATGCTCTAACTCCCCTCTTATGCTCTGTGGTAGGAGGCTGGCCCCTGTGTGCTGGAAGGGGCTGGGTACTCTGGAAGGCTGATGCAGGAGAGATTCCAGATGGATCTACATCTACAGAGGGCTGCAGGCTACCTCCTAAAAGATGATTTAAGAGGGAATGGGTTGTGGAAGGAGGGGGTGTAATTATACAAGGAGGAGTAGAGAAACGCACACCGACTGGGGTAACAAGAGATGTACACTTACTGGCTTGTTTTCTATTAAACGTCATTTGTTATTTGCTGTATCACCATCACAGATTGCCTGTGGTGAACAATCTATTCATAGAATGCACAAATATTGTGACATTCCAAGTTAAGATAAGCTAGAGCTGGTGAGGGCGATCAAGCTCATCAGATCCCATTGTCCGCCTACTCTTGCTTGGGTTGCATGTCGTGTTTTGTTTGCACTTAGCTTAGACCTGTTGACTTTAAATCAATTTTATTGCATCCTCATGCCCTATGAGGCAACATTTATGTGTTATCTGAGAAATGTAATGCAGATCACAAGCAGAAGAAAGTATTTACTATAAAGATTCATTATTATTAGTATTATTATTATTATTAATATTGGCATTAACTTAGCGCCAACAAATTCTGCAGAGATTTACAATATTATAAAGGGGGGGGGGGGGGGGGGGAGATTTAACAGTAAATGAGACAAGTACAAAATGTTACAGGAACAATAGGTGAATGAAAACCTTGCTCAAACCAGCTTAACCTGGAGACATGTGAGGTGTGTGCCCAGCTTTAACACTGTATTTCTAGGCGAAATTGTGTAATACTATATTCCATTATTGTGTTTTCCTATTTATGTTTTCATTTTAAAGGAACACTATAGTCACCTAAATTACTTTAGCTAAATAAAGCAGTTTAGTGTGTAGATCATTCCCTTGCAATTTCACTGCTCAATTCAGTGTCATTTAGGAGTTAACCCCTTCAGGACGGAGTCAATAGTGCACGTTCTGATCAAAACAAAACGTAAACAAAAACTGGTATTTGCGCTATATGTCTGTTCACCCGTAGTTCCCCTCTTTCAAATTATATGCACCCACACTTATTATATATCATTTTGTTCAGGAGAAACAGGGCTTTAATCTATCATTAACTATTCATATATGGAACATAATTTATTATGAATAAAATTAAAAAAAATGTGAGAAATAAGATTTTTTTTTAAATGTGCATTTCCGTCTGACATTTTAACTGTGAATGTCATAACACTGTTAGGTTTTACTGCAAAAAAAAGCACATATTTGTAATCAGCGATGTCTCACGAGTACAACAGTACCCCCTATTAACAGGTTTTATGTTGTTTTGGAAAGTTACAGGGTCAAATATAGAACGATCCATTTTCAAATTGAAATTTGCCAGATTGGTAATGTTACATTTGAGACGGTGTTGTAGCCCAGGAATGAGCATTACCCCCATAATGGCATAGCATTTGAAAAAGTAGACAAGCCACGGTATTGAAAGTGGGGTATGTTTAGTCTTTTTTAGTAGCCACTTAGTCACAAACACTGGCCAAAGTTAGCGTTCATATTTGTTTTTGTGTGAAAAAAGCAAAAAACAAATATTTGGCCAGTGTTTGTGACTAAGTGGCTACTAAGAAAGACTGGACATACCCCACTTGCAATACCTCGGGTTGTCTACTTTTGCAAATGGTATGCCATCATGGGGGTAATTCTCATTCCTGGGCTACCATACGCTCTCAAAGGCAACATAACCAATCTGGCAAATTTCAATGTGAAAAAAATGAAATGCAAGCCTTATATGTGACTCTCTAACTTTCCAAAACACCATAAAACCTGTACATGGGCGGTACTGTTATTCTCGGGAGACTTCACTAAACACAAATATTAGTGTTTTAAAACAGTAAAACATATTACAACAATAATATAGACCATAAAAGTGCCGTTCGCTTGTAAAAAATGCGAAAAACTTCACTTTTACTTAAAATATCATCGTTGTAATACAATTTACCAGTTTGAAACACTAATATTTGAGTTCAGCAAAGTCTCCCGAGTAAAACAGTACTAAATTCTCTGCACTTTCTCCCTGTGTTGGCAGGCATGTCAATCAAATTTTAAATAATCAAATCACATAATTACGTTAAAAGATTATTTAAATATACACGTAGAATTTTAATATATATGCATTTATAGGTATTTAAATTCTACGTGTATACTAATGTAATCTTTTATGTAATTATATGTATTTATCTATATATATATATATATATATATATATACATATATATATATATATATATATTTGCGGTTATTTGTATTTTATATATATATAGATATATATAGAATGTCATTCTAAGTGTATTTTGTTACCGATATATATATATTAATAACAAAATACAGTTAGAATGAAATTACATATGCATATATAATTTATATTACATTTTGTTTCAATATTTTATTTATTTATTTTATTTATTATTTTAATTATACGTATTTATATATAATATATATATGTACATCTATTATATATATAATATATATACATATTATATATATGTAACGTCATTCTAAGTGTATTTTAATATTAATATATGTACTTATATTAATATTAAAATACACTTTGTATGACATTACATATATATAATATGTATATATATATATAATATATATACATATTATATATATATAAAAATATATTGAATTTATTTTATAACATGTTTATTTTATTTTTTTTACACCTCCTACCAGCAGGGGGACTGTCTGACATTTCAAACAGTCCCCCTGCTGGCAGATCCATAGCCAGCTATAGGGGGCCATGTGATCGCTCTTTGAGAGCGATCACATGGCCCCCGGGGGCCTCATTTGCCGGAAGGGGTCTGCCTGGGCTCTCAGGCAGGCCCCCAGAAGAGGATCGCGGCGGAGGTAAGTACACCTCTCTTCTTGGGGGCTTAAGCCGTTACGGCGTACCATGCCGTCGCAACGGCTTTAAAGCCCATTTAATGCGTGACGGCATGGTACGTTGTAACGGCGTTAAGGGGTTAAATCACTTTGTTTGTTTATGCAGCCCTAGCCACACCTCCCCTGGCTATGATTGACAGAGCCTGCATGAAAAAAAAACTGGTTTCACTTTCAAACAGATGTAATTTACCTTAAATAATTGTATCTCAATCTCTAAATTGAACTTTAATCACATACAGGAGGCTCTTGCAGGGTCTAGCAAGCCATTAACATAGCAGGGGATAAGAAAATCTTAATTAAACAGAATTTGCAATAAAGAAAGCCTAAATAGTGCTCTCTTTACAGGAAGTGTTTATGGAAGGCTGTGCAAGTCACATGCAGGGAGGTGTGACTAGGGTTCATAAACAAAGTGATTTAACTCCTAAATGGCAGAGGATTGAGCAGTGAGGCTGCAGGGGCATATTCTATACACCAAAACTGCTTCATTAAGCTAAAGTTGTTCAGGTGACTATAGTGTCCCTTTAAGAATTACCTTGAATTGGAACACATACTTCATTCATTGTTGATGGTTCAGTAGACAAGACTAGCTGATTATTTAATTCAATAGGCAGGTTTGTGCTGCTTCCCAATTCCTTGATTAATCCACCCATCTTTATCTTTGTCAAAATAAGAATAAATAAAAAAAAAAACAAGAATCCACAATTAATAATAATAATAATAATAATAATAAATACAATTTTAATATTTCCACAGTTTGTGCTATTTATTCTCCATGGTATATGCATCATACAAATTCTAGGGAAAATCTTTTATTTTCTTACTTTTTTCTCTGCTACTGTAACCAAGCTGTTCACTATACTCGCCTTACTCGTTGCTCACATATAATATTTATTGGTCCTGCTCACATAATCTGTATGATCTTTATATTAAGAATCAGATAATTAATTGCACACTGATATTTGCCTTTTCTTCCTAGACCTTTTAGATATTCCTCTTATTGACTGTCAAGAACTTGTCATCAGCATAGCCCGGGATATAGATTTTAATTTATTTTTTTTTCAAACATGCCTATGGTAATTTTATTTATGTATTTAAATTAAAAAAAAAAAATTGAATGGGCAAACCAGCCTGACATCAAATACACCAGGCTATTGAAGCACTCTCTGCATGGTCCTAGTATGAGAATGTCTAAATATGTGCTCATTGTGTGGTGCCTCCGGACAATTACTGGTGTCCCCAGATGAGGGACAACAGGGAACTAAATTGGGATGGTGGGACTACCATTTGCTATCATCAGGTATAGCATGATGGTGCTGAACGCTGACAGAGAAGCATTAGATTCAATGCTCCTCTGTGAGAAGCATCTGATTGGTGTAGTACAGTGTTACCATTAATTCTCCATAGGTCTCCAGTGCTTCTCTGTCAAGGGTGACAAGGCTTCAACAGGTGACAGAAACTAGCAAATTCAAAGCTCACTAAACATAATTTTCTAGGAAGATTGTTCATCAGGGGAAAATTGTTCTGTTGTGTTTTTGTCTTTACTACAAAGTATAATATGCTAATCTTCTTGTACTTTCTAGACCTATCCTAAGCCATAACTTTAATTTTAATATTATGAGTAATTACTAAGTGTTCTGGAGATATTAATAAACCATTTCACCTTAATGCATTAAATTCCTATTCATGTAGTTATTCACTCCCCTCTGCGGGCAGTAACTGCTCTAAACGACTCTAAACCCCCAAAATACACCCCTACAGCTTGCAGCTTGCCTACTTTACATTTAAATGATTCTATGATAACTCCGGGGCAGCAAAGAGAAATGTACTTTTCAATTTGAAACACAATACATTATTTTTGATCCATTTCTTACAAGTTCTGAAGTTGGCCATGTTCATAGTAAATTGAGCTAAATCTCCGATTATAATTTTTCCTTTGAGCACTCCATGTGTGCTTTTAGTTTTTCAGACATGTTACTCCTTATTATACCCCTGTTGGTGACTTTTAATTGTATTAGCATCTATGCCTGAGGAACTAATTGTACATTTCTTTAGTTAGAGTATTGTCCATATCCTAGTTATCATTTATTGACCTTCTTCTTAAATTGAACACCCATTCAGACTGCATCGTATACCTCATCTGTTCAACTTACAGTTCTTAGACTGTCTTCAAATCATCCTCTGTGAACACATTTTTATTTACCAGACACTTACTTATAACACAGTGTCGCCATAGTGTTAATCACTTTGCTGTTCCATAGGAATGTCTATAATTCTCCTATGCAATCACCTGGGATCACTAGATATAAACAACACATTCACAATACTTATCTCTTCCAATTTTGTCTCTTCCAAGTATACAAAGATATACTTGAAATTTTCCTTCCATACCAGCACCAATTTTAACAACCAGTATATCAAGTTCTTACAAAACTATCCATCTCACTTATAATAGTGTTGTATGTATCTACTAGAATTTATGTTTTCTCTTTTCAAATAAACAATGGGAAAGATTTATTGTCGACACTTTTCTGTCTTTTTTTCAGGAAATTTCGGGCATAATTTACTCAATCGGTTGGACGTTACTTATGTTGCGTCATAATTGTAATTTTTTTTTAGTAAGCATCATTTTTTATTCAACAAAACTGTGTATTTATCAATATTTCCACCACTTTCTCTGACGGAAAAGTGGCAGAATTTTCCGCCACTATAAATGGGTTGGTCTACTGAAATGGAAATTGCTGAAAACTTTGGTGGAATTTACTATGAGGAAAATCTCACTTTTAGATCACTTCACTTAAATAATGGATTTTAACCTCCACGTTTCAGAACATTTTGATTACTATACCCCCATACTCTTTCATTACTTTCCTTCACAGATTGCATACTGTATATATCATGGAGACCCTGTGTTTTTCTTTCTATACCCAACCTAATGTATCTAGTTTTTAGAAATATAAATACATCATATACACATATCTCTCTCTTTGCATGCTGTATATTTCAGAAGCTATATGTTTTTGCACATTGACCGCTTGCTGTTCATAAGAAATGGACCATATATAGGTGGTCTTGTTCCAAAAGTGAGCTCATTTGGGTTGTATAGAGCAGGGCATTAAGGTGGTAAAGAACAGCCCTATTAATGAGTCGTGGCGAACCCATGGGTGCCAGAACTCTGGTTATATTAAAAACCTCCAGGACAATTCTTGTGTAAAAGTGGTGCGATTATGAAGTCATTAAGAGCGAATCTCTCTGTGCTAAAAAAATAATGTACAGGCATAAGTTAATGTGTTAAAATATTAAAACATCCTTCTCATTTCACACTGAGAATAAAGAAAGTATGAAAATGTAAGATGTAGAATGAAACGTGGTCTGAGAGAGGCAAATGCAAAAATGGCTGGTGTTAAATCTTTATCCCATGACACAATCTAGTTTTATTTACCCGTAATCCTTGCAGCTACACTTACATAGAGTATATATTCTAAAGATATTTTAGAGATCCCCAAATACGTAAAAGTTGCAAACATACTGTACAAAGTGTTTTTAAATGCAGCATGCACAGTTCCGAATAAACTAAAGAAAGAGCCTTATGCCAACAAAAGACCATATTGCTTTTTTGAAGAACATGCAGTTTTTTTGCACTATTGGCAAGGACATACACCATTGTATATCTATTTCTGTGATCTTTCACTTGAAACGTTGCTAACTATACAAATAATAATAATAGCTATCATAATTTAATGTCTACATATCTGGGTGGAGCTAACATACGAGATGTCCCATCTGGATATAGGAAACATACCCAATGTTAACACATTGTGCATTTAAGGCAGGTATTTTATCTGCTTTATTTTGTTTTTGTATACCTATATATATTTACTTGTATAAACTGATCAGCCACAACATTGAAACCACTGACAGGTCAAGTGAAAAACATTGATTATATCATTACAATGTCACCTGTCATTCGTTGGGATATATTAGGCAGCAAGTGAACAGTCAGTTCTTCAATTTCAATTTGTTACAGAAAAAATGGGAAAGTGGAAAGATCTGCTTGCCTTTGACAAGGGCCAAATTGTGATGGCTAGATGACTAGGTTAAAAAACTAATGGAAAGGTGTAATTTAAGACAAGCAATCAAATGGGCTGCAACATATAACTACAAGTGACCTGATTAGAGTGTATGCTCAAAATATGAAAAAATATATGTGCGCTCCTAAAAAATAAAATAAAAATGACACTTATAGTACAAACGTATATTTAATAAGTAAAAAAACTATTTGATCAAGAAATTTTAAAAAACATATGAAAACATGACAAAATGGATCTGTTGCTAAAAGGTAAATAGCCAATAAAAAAATCAAAACTAGGTTAGCCATCACTATTTGGCCCTCTCCAAAATGGCAAATCTTGTGGCGTGTTCCCAGTATGCAGTGGTTAGTACCTACTAAATGTGGTGCAAGGAAGGACAACCGGTGAAATGGCATCAGGATCATGAGTTCCCAAGGTTCATTGATGCATGTAGGGAGCAAAGGCTAGCCTGTCTGGTCTTAATACACAGATTTCTGAACATTTTAATACTGGCCAGGGCCGGCCTTAGGGGTGTGCGAGCTGTGCGGCCGCACAGGGCGCCATGGGGGCAGGGGGCGCTATGTGGCCGACACAGCTCACACATGGCCGTCCGGGATTATAAAATAAAAAAATATATATTGTGGCGGGGCGGAGCTTCCCGTGTGGCAGAAGCGGCGCTAAACTAATGGGGGCGGAGTTAAAAGTGCCGGATAACTGCTGCAGAGTCCCTGCTTCCCCAACAACCAGTCTCCAGGAGCTGCACTGCCTCCACTCCTCCATAATGAACAGAGGTAACTATGTGTGATTGTCTGTCTGTGTGTGTGCGCGCGTGACTGCCTGTGTGTGTGTCTGTGTTTATGACTGTCTGCCTGTTTGTGTGTGTGACTGCCTGTGTGTGTGTGTGTGCGCGCGTGTGTGACTGCCTGTGTGTGCGCATGACTGTCTACCTGTGTGTGTGCGTGTGTGTGACTGTCTGCATGTGTGTGTGTGTGTGTGTGTGTGTGTGACTGTATGCCTGTGTGTGTGTGGCTGTCTGTGTGTTTGACTGTCTGCCTGTGTGTGTGTGTGGCTGTGTGTATGACTATCTGCCTGTGTGTGTGTGTGACTTTCTGCCTGTGTGTGTCTATGTGACTGCCTTTTTGTGTGCCTGTCAGTGTATGACTGCCTGTGTGTGGCTGTCTGCCTGTGTGTGACTGTCTGCATGTAAGTGTGTGTGTGTAAGACTATTTGTGGCTGTTTGTATGTTACTGTCTGTACGTGTGTGTGTGTGTGTGTGTGTGTGTGAGAAAAAAACACTTTAGACACAACAGGGTAATCTCTAAATCCTGGACTGCGTTGGGAAGCCCTGCTATAGACAATATTCTGCAGGGAAACCTTAGTTCCTGGCATTCATGTTACTTTGACACATAACACCTGTTACAGACTACAAACAAGCCTTCATTGCAATGGTGCTCCCTGATAGCAGTGGCCTCTTTCAGCAGGTAAATGCATCCTGTCACAGTACAAAAAATGTTCAAGAATGGTTTAAGGAAAATGACAAGTGTTGCCTTGGCCTCCAAATTCCCCACATCTCATTCCGAATGAGCATCTGTGGGATGTACTGGAACAACAAACACGATCCATGGATGGAGGATTGCAACTTGCAGGATTTAAAGGATCTGCTACTAATATCTTGGTGCCAGATACCACAGGACACATTCAGAGGTGTTGTGGAGTCCATATCTTGGTGGATCAGAGCTGTTTTGGCAGCACAAGGGGTACTATTACAGGTGGTTTAATATTCTGACAGATCATTGAAAGTATTGCAACACTATTAATGAGATTATAAACTAGCAGAATATTCCTTAAATTTGACACTATTTTACTGATTTTCATTTGTTGCCTTTTAAAAAACATCCAGTGGCTGTTTAATAACAATTTCAAAGGTTGCTTTATAGTTAACATGATACGCACCTGAAATAAGGGCTCATTACTGACTTACTGCAGATTGCATATGACATAGTTCTATTTGTAGAGACATTACAGAAACCAAATGTCACAATAACTCAACTTCAACTAAACATTTTGCACCCTTGCCAAAGAAAACTGCTATCATAAAACAGAGGTGAAGTTAAAACTGTCATCTGTCATTACTAAATGGATAGCATTTGTTTTGTCTTTCATTTGGGAAATACATCAAGAGTGCTTGAACTATAAATATAAAAGTGACAACGAATACAACCAGCAATCCATTGATGCCTTGTGTCACCTTAAAAATATTTTGTGGCAATCAAATGATTAAAGGATCACTATAGTGTCAGGAAAACAAACTTGTTTTCCTGGCACTATATAATCCCTAGGCCCCCCACTCTCAGGGCCCCCCTCCCGCTGGGCTAAAGGGGTTAAAACCCCTTCAGCCACTTAACTTTATCCAGCGCCGGGCTCCCTCGGTTAGATTTGTGTGTTAATTAAAAACGCCCATGGTTCTGTGCGTTCAACGCGATTTTTGCATTAAGCATCGGGGAAGCGCCTCTAGCGGCTGTCAGGGAGACAGCGACTAGAGGCTGGATTAACCCTGCAATGTAAACATAGCAGTTTCTCTGAAACTGATATGTTTACATCTGAAGGGTTAAAAGCTGGGGTCCTGGAACACAGACCACTTCATTGAGCTGAAGTGGTCTGGGTGACTATAGTGGTCCTTTAAGAAAGTTGCGTTGTGCTTGTTTTAAGACTGATTAGCAGTATGTAGGCGCTTACCCCTTTGTTCATAATGACGATGAAAACGTTAATCCAGTGGTGTTTCCACTACAGACCTCGGATTGAAGAGTTATTTTTCCAGAATGCGCACTTGGGGACGAGTTATCCAGGGATACCACAGATGTGGGGTTATCTCTGCTTTTCATGTTTGTGAGGTTTTTAATGTGTTTGGGTGATAATTGCATTAGCACTGATGGTCCTAGGAGTTAATTAAATTAAGGCAGTTGTGTGTGTGTGTTTTGCGATTCTCTACCAGACACAGAGGTGCCCGGGCGGGCTTACCTATGTTTTTGTTGGAGACCCCATGCTGGGGGTCTGTGTGCATAAGCCTGTGTTTTGTTCAATAAAGTTTTCAGTATTGTCATCTTTCATCAAGTCTTGGCTGATGTTTGGGTGACGGTTATAATCTCTCCAACTACTTTGCCGGATCAGGGAGAGATTCTTAGCAGAGGTACTAAACCTGAGTAGCAGAGCTCCGCTACACTTGTTTTGTTTTAGATATAGTATATTGGGAGGCCATAGCATGTACTTGACTTTGTCCTGGGTTCATGTGTGTAGTAGGCTGTGTGACGTTTTATCATACTGAAAACATGGAACATTGTGAGGGAACAGTATATTGACTTGTGTATAATTAGCCTCAAGTTTGAAGCAAGTAGGCATCGTGACAGAAAGGCATAGTATAAAATGTAACAGTGAGGACATGCAGAGTAACTGAAAATTAACATGTTACAAACAAACGAACGAACATATGCGATGTTCGGTCCGCCCCCTGTTCATCATCATTGAGTAAACTTTAACCCTGTAACTCACAGTCAGCAGACACATTCCAGCCAATCAGCAGCAGACCCTCCCTCCCAGACCCTTCCACCTCCTAGACAGCATACAATTTAGATTAATTCTAAAGCTGCATTCATTTTTTTTTTTTGTGTTTATTATACATTATCCTCCATAGCCAGTAACCTGTGTTTATTATACATTATCCCCCCATAGCCAGTAACCTGTGTTTATTATACATTATCCTCCCCATATCCAGCAACCTGTGTTTATTATACATTATCCTCCATAGCCAGTAACCTGTGTTTATTATACATTATCCTCCCCATAGCCAAGTAACCTGTGTTTATTATACATTATCCTCCATAGCCAGTAACCTGTGTTTATTATACATTATCCCCCCATAGCCAGTAACCTTTGTTTATTATACATTATCCTCCCCATATCCAGCAACCTGTGTTTATTATACATTATCCTCCCCATATCCAGCAACCTGTGTTTATTATACATTATCCTCCCCATAGCCAGTAACCTGTGTTTATTATACATTATCCCCCATAGCCAGTAACCTGTGTTTATTATACATTATCCTCCCATAGCCAGTAACCTGTGTTTATTATACATTATCCTCCCATCGTCAGTAACCTGTGTTTATTATACATTATCCTTCATAGCCAGTAACCTGTGTTTATTATACATTATCCTCCATAGCCAGTAACCTGTGTTTATTATACATTATCCCCCATAGCCAGTAACCTGTGTTTATTATACATTATCCTCCCATAGCCAGTAACCTGTGTTTATTATACATTATCCCCCCACAACCAGTAACCTGTGTTTATTATACATTATCCCCCCATAGCCAGTAACCTGTGTTTATTGTACATTATCCTCCCCATAGCCAGTAACCTGTGTTTATTATACATTATCTCCCCATAGCCAGTAGCCTGTGTTTATTATACATTATCCTCCCATAGCCAGTAACCTGTGTTTATTATACATTATCCCTCCATAGCCAGTAACCTGTGTTTATTATACATTATCCCCCCATAGCCAGTAACCTGTGTTTATTATACATTACCCCCCATAGCCAGTAACCTGTGTTTATTATACATTAACCCTCCATAGCCAGTAACCTGTGTTTATTATACATTATCCTCCCCATATCCAGCAACCTGTGTTTATTATACATTATCCTCCCCATATCCAGCAACCTGTGTTTATTATACATTATCCTCCCCATAGCCAGTAACCTGTGTTTATTATACATTATCCCCCATAGCCAGTAACCCGTGTTTATTATACATTATCCTCCCATAGCCAGTAACCTGTGTTTATTATACAATATCCTCCCATCGTCAGTAACCTGTGTTTATTATACATTATCCCTCCCATAGCCAGTAACCTGTGTTTATTATACATTATCCCCCCCATAGCCAGTAACCTGTGTTTATTATACATTATCCTCCCATAGCCAGTAACCTGTGTTTATTATACATTATCCTCCCCATATCCAGCAACCTGTGTTTATTATACATTATCCTCCCCATATCCAGCAACCTGTGTTTATTATACATTATCCTCCCCATAGCCAGTAACCTGTGTTTATTATACATTATCCCCCATAGCCAGTAACCCGTGTTTATTATACATTATCCTCCCATAGCCAGTAACCTGTGTTTATTATACAATATCCTCCCATCGTCAGTAACCTGTGTTTATTATACATTATCCTTCATAGCCAGTAACCTGTGTTTATTATACATTATCCCCCATAGCCAGTAACCTGTGTTTATTATACATTATCCTCCCATAGCCAGTAACCTGTGTTTATTATACATTATCCCCCCACAACCAGTAACCTGTGTTTATTATACATTATCCCCCCACAACCAGTGACCTGTGTTTATTATACATTATCCCCCCATAGCCAGTAACCTGTGTTTATTGTACATTATCCTCCCCATAGCCAGTAACCTGTGTTTATTATACATTATCTCCCCATAGCCAGTAGCCTGTGTTTATTATACATTATCCTCCCATAGCCAGTAACCTGTGTTTATTATACATTATCCCTCCATAGCCAGTAACCTGTGTTTATTATACATTATCCCCCCATAGCCAGTAACCTGTGTTTATTATACATTACCCCCCATAGCCAGTAACCTGTGTTTATTATACATTATCCCTCCATAGCCAGTAACCTGTGTTTATTATACATTATCCCCCCATAGCCAGTAACCTGTGTTTATTATACATTGTCCCTCCCATAGCCAGTAACCTGTGTTTATTATACATTATCCTCCCATAACCAGTAACCTGTGCTTATTATACATTATCCCCCCATAGCCAGTAACCTGTGTTTATTATACATTATCCTGCAAAGAGGGTGAAAATGTATTAAAGAAAATCACACTTATTGCATCAAATTTACAAAGCCAAACTTTTAAAAGCTTTCCTCATTTCTTTCTCAGGATGAGGAATATATCGGTTGTAGACTGAGGATTTCCATCTGCCCAATCTTTTAATAATATGCACTGGAGTGTCAGTTTTGAAGGAGACCGAAGCTGCCCCTATTCTAAATGAAAGACCCGAGACATGGATACAACCCAATCTTAGGAGTAGTGTTCTGATGTAGAAGATGACTTTAGCCGTAGTCAGAGGGATTCAGTGAGAGTAGTGGTGAAATGTGTGTGGCATGACTGAGTGTTGGTAAGTAAAAGTCAAGTATTTTAACTGGGCACTAGTTCTAGGTGGGATAAAGTGGTATAGCGGATGCATAAGTAGTTTGGTTCGTTTTAGAGGTTTGTAGAGAAAGTATATAGTGATCATGATTTTTAGCGATATCCAATATTTTTAAGGTGGTCCCAGTGCCACCACTCATATCTGGTGTCACAATAGCTTGCATTTAAAAAAATTAAAACTTTTTTGACTGTAATATAATAGCAGTCAGTTTCCTTCACACGTGTGCGTTTCAGGGTCACACCAGTGCAACTCATATCTGGTGTAACAGTAGTGTACATTTAAAAAAAATACAGGGGGCTTGTTGTCACCTTTCGGGGACCCTTGGTGTTGTACGTGGCTGGGTGGAGGAAGAGACCTTCAATGACATCAGTGAGGACAAGGAACGGGACATGGCTAGCTTGGTATCCAACCTTGTGCAAATGGGGAGTTTGCGGTTGTGCAAATGGACTGTTTGCGGTTGTTTGCGGTGCGTTAAACGGGGAGTTTGGTCTGTCACTGTGAAGCGGGCGTAGCCCTTACACTACCTGATCGATACAACATCATACCTGATGTTTTAAAGCACATTATTCCAAACAATTTAGGAATGTTAGGTGATTTATGCCCTTTATGGATTTAAACCAGACTCTGCATCAACTATGTCATTTTCCCCTCCGGCATGCCACAGTCCAGGTGTTAGTCCCCTTGAAACAACTTTTCCATCACTATTGTAGCCAGAAAGAGGTTTTAAAATTCGCCTGCCTATTGAAGTCTATGGCGGTTCGCCGGGTTCGCCCGTTCGCGAACATTTGCGGAAGTTCGCGTTCGCTGTTTGCGAACGGAAAATTTTATGTTCGCGACATCACTACCCATAACATTTTAAACACTGAGAGGCAACAGACACTGCCTCAGAGAGACTCTTTAACACAGTGGTTAACAAACCAGTCCTCATGGCCCACCAACAGTCCAGGATTTATGTATTTCCCTGTTTTATTCCAATGGAGATACTAACAAAACCTGGACTGTTGGTGGGTCTTTAACATATACTGCATGGCACTCAGTAGAAAGTGCTGCGTCCCCTGGAACTGATCATGGTGCTGATGACTGAGTACCCCCTAATGATTTCACACTGGACATCCCTGACTGGCGGACTCATCTCCCTATAACTCTTATGCAGCTATTCTTGTGGGATGATCTCTTTGGGGAGGTTGTCACCCAGACAATCCTTTAACCCCTTAAGGACACAACTTCAGAAATAAAAGGGAATCATGACAGAATATGTCTGTCATGTGTCCTTAAGAGGCTAAGAAGAGCAGTATCTGGAACAAAACCAAAAATCTCATCACCAAAAAGGGGGGCTGGTACCACACCAATAATGTTTATTACCACTACACTTGGTACAAACTAGCAAAAAAAAAAAACCCACGCTATCTAAATTCAAAGTTTGAAAAAACCCTGAAATGACTGTGTCATGAATTTGTATCCACATACACCTGGTAAAGATATACACGGAGGTATTGCTGTACTTAGACAACATAGCTGAGCAAAATATATAGTGTTATAATGCTGTAGTACACACAAGGAGTGTAAACTATACAGTAAAATCTCAGTATATGTCATAAAGGCAGAAAAAAATGCTTATTACCACTACACAGTACAAACTAGCAACAACAACAAAAATGCTAGGTTTTAAATATGCCTTTTGAAATATCCATAGTTTTTTCTATAAGAAATGGTAGGTGCATGTGGTGTAGTTTGAATTAGCATCCTGCTAAAATGGTCCATGTTCCATTTTGACAATCTCGTTTTAATTGAAGATTTTAGTACAGTGGTTACAGGTAATAAAGTGAAAATAAACGATTTGCAGTAGGTTAACAGAAATGTATACAAAATCAGGATAGTACTCTGGCCCAATGGTGGCCAGTTGAAGAGTCGGTAAAGAGCACAGTGCACAAAAGCAGTAGAGACGTAATTTCAATCATTCCAAATCATACAGTGCTTGAATGGGTTTCGCTAATGAACCTGAGCCTGCTTAAGCTTGCTTTATGGATTGGACAAGAGAATGCTACTGGTAGCTGGAAAGGTTAGTATTTTTGATGCGCCTTACATGCCACGCATAATGAGGTTGTGTGTAGGTGTACATTGCGATTTTCTGTATTTAAGTTCCATCTATGCTGCATCAGTTTGTTTGTACTCTGACTCTAGGTTTATACTTTTTGTAATTTATATGCGGGGCGAGAGGGTTAGGTCGCCACGGGGTTACCGGTGAGAAGGTCAGATATGCTTGGCCAGGGTTTGGCCATGGACGTTCGAGAGCCCTGTGTAGTACCTGTCTGTCTTTGTCTGACTCTGCGTTTGTCTATCTGGGAGGGTGAGGGAGATGGGGGTTATAGGTATGTCATCAGCAACCACGTGAGAGAGAGAGGAAGGAGGAGGTAGGAGAGAGAGAGGGGAGGAGAGAGAGAGGGGGGAAAGGGACAAGAAAAAAAACCCTACTCCTATCCCTAACCCTACCATAACCCCAATCCTAACCCTAACCCTACTCCTAACCCTAATTGTAACCCTAACCCTACTCCTAACCCTACTTGTAACCCTAACCCAACCCTAACCCTACTCCTAACCCAACCCTAACCCTACTCCTAACCCTACCCTAACCCAACTCCTAACCCTACTAACCCTAATCCTACTCCTAACCTTAACCTAAGCCTAACCTTACTCCTAACCTAACCCTAACCATACTCTGAACCCTACTCTTAACCCTAACCCAACCCTAACCCTACTGCTAATACAACCCTAACCCTACTCTTAACCCAACCCTAATGCTACTCCTAACACTAACCCTACTCCTAACCAAACGCTAACTATAACCCTAACCCTTTCTCTACTCCTAACCCTACTCCTAACCCTAAACTTACTCCTAATCCTAACCCAACACTAACCCTACTCCTAACCCATTCCTAACCATACCCTAACCCTACTCCTAACCCTAACCCTACTCCTAACCCATTCCTAACCATACCCTAACCCTACTCCTAACCCTAACCCTACTCCTAACCCATTCCTGACCATACCCTAACCCTACTCCTAACCCAACCCTAACCCCACTCCTAACCCACTCGTAATCCTACCCTAACCCTACCCTAACCCTACTCTTAACCCAGCCCTAACCATAATCCTAACCCTACTCCTAACCCAGCCCTAACCCTAACCTTACTCCTAATCCTAGCCCAATGCTAACCCTTATCCTAACCTAACACTAACCCTAACACTACTGCTAACCCTAACCGTCACCCTACCCTAACCCTACTCTTAACCCTAACCCAATCCTAACCCAACACTAACCCTAACTCTACTCCTAACCTTAACCCTACTCCTAACCCATCCCTAACCCTACCCTAACCATACTCCTATCCCTACCCTAACCCTACTCCTATCCCTAACCCTAACCCTACTCCTAACCAGTGGTGTATCCTGGTTTTGTGCTGCCCTAGGCAACCCACCCAGCCTCCCTACCTTTGGGAATGCGGGGGGGGTTCTCCCTTTCCCCAGGGTCCAGTGGAGCTGCTGGGCAGGTGGGCGGCGCTGGCGAGGGAGCACTGATTAGTGAGCTCTCTGCTCAGCTCCATCGCGCGCTGCAGAGTGATGCCGGGAGCCGGAATATGACAACAGGGGAAAGTGCTCCCTCGCCAGCGCCGCCCGCCCAGCAGCCCGGCTGACCGGATTTTTAGTTAGCCGCCAGGCTAACAAGACATTTGCAGTGGGCATTTGGGGTCGGCTTTCTTGCCGCCCCCTGGAAAATGGCGCCCAAGGCAAATGCCTTGTTTGCCTTGCGGCTAATACGTCCCTGCTCCTAACCCTACTCCTAACCCTAACCCTACTATTAACTCAACCATAACCCAACCCTACTCCTAACCCTAACCCCACTCCTAATCCTAACCCTACTCCTAACCAAACCCCACTCTTAACCCTTCTCCTAACCCTAACCCGAAGTGCCGAACCGAAGTCCCGAATTTCGGAAGTGCCGACCAAAACCGAATTGCCAAATTGCCGAATTTGGGAATACCGAACCAAAACAAATTTTTTGCCCATGCACATCCCTAATGGCAATGCCATCCTTTCATTTGAAAAACTGAAACTCAAGTATGGACTAATGAATGACTGAATCTGAATGTATGTTGTCAGTAGATTTACATCGGCAGACATTTTGTGTTAGGATAGAAATTAAAAGTGTATACTGCCAGTCACTCTCAGAACAGAGGTGACTCCATTTTGTATTACAATGCTAAGACAGACAGAAGATTTCTCTCTGTAACTCAATTAATTCAAGTCTGAGCTAAGGAATGCACTTAAGTAAACAAGACAAGTGATAAGGCATGATGTCTAACAGTCAAAAGGGGGATGGAATACTACAAACAACCCAGAGACAAATGTTAATTATATATACATATACACACTATCCACTTATAATTTACTATTATTATATTAATCATATCTAATTAGTATCAAGTTAATAATATAGACTATTCATGGATAAATATCAAGGAAGAAATATCATATTATTTACTAATGTTAGTGGAGTATAAATCATCTTAAACAGTTTCACACAAGAAAACCAGACACCAATGACCGATAACACTAAGTAATTAATTTTACTTTCTAAAAAAAAAAACGTAAGGAAAGGGTGAAATTAAGTTAGGGGGTGTCAATACTAAAATTAGGATTGAAATTGCAGACACTCTGTCTGGCATAAGAGTGAACCAAAGCTTTGAAGTGACCTGTCCTGCGATTGATAGCAGACATAAAAGAAAATGATGTAAAAAGCATCACCAATTACAGTTAACCCATTATGCAAAAAGGCAAATGGACCCCCCTGACAAGAAATTTTTGGTGATGTAATTGCCACCTACTGACTAAAAACTAGATGATAGTCTGTAGGGAAGACACACCTACAGTTCCCTATTTGTCCTATTAATTAGTGACGTGCAGAAAGTTTTTCCCTTTAAAAAGTAAGGACAAAGGGAAGAGAGGGAGATTCAAGCTCTTTGGGAAATTAGGCTCTTTGAAATATTCAAACTCTCTTTGAAACATATTCTGACTTGGACTGTACTCCAGAAACTCTCAACTCTCTCTTGGACACATTTAATTCTTACTATCACCTTTCCCAATTAACACAACTCCAGAGCTGAGAACTTTTATCTATCTCCATACAATCCTCATCATACTTGCATTCAAAATTCCTGGGACATATCTACACATCTGAGAGAAAATCTACAACCTCACTGGTAATTATGCTGGTTTTATTTAATTAAATAAAATTAATTACTTTTTACTAATAGCAGGAATATATATCTGGATACATCTTGGTCAGATTTCAATTATTAGAAATCATAATTAGCTGAGGAATATATGGTTATAAAAATTCCATTCCTGCAGGATAACGATATATTAACAGTAAATTTACCATAATGTTAGCATGCCAAAATTTTATCCAGAAATATTGACTTGTTCTGATATAAGATAGTGAATTTTATTTAGGAAAGTTAAAAGTCTGCAAACGTAAAATCTGGTAGAATTATTCTTATTTGATGGTCCTAGGAATGGTCAAATGATCTGGTATGAACATTACTTTAATTGTAAAATTGCAATATAATAGGATATCTTGTCTATGAGGATTGTAGCCAGCAGTGGAAGAGTTAATTAGTGTGATTAACTGTCAGCCCAAGGTTTTTTGTTTTTTTTGCTTTTCGCTGCACTGTTGTATTTTGTGAAGCTCTGTCTTCTGTGTGAAGTTGGTTTCTAAACAGTGTCCTATCATAAATCTTGTTAAATTGTTGACAACTGGTCGCTTTTAGCTGTCTGTATCTTGTTGTGATACTATTGCCATATTGTAAAATTATGTTATACTAATTATTCACTGATTGTCATGCATGTTACATATTATTATTACTTTTATTATTATTGTCACAATAAATTGTATTTTTATAATTAAATTGTGATTGCTGTGTGAAGTAAAAACCCTCTAGTGAAACTTTCTCTAGGATTTAAGTGAATTAAAAATTGTGATTAATTCTCAGCTTAATGCATTATTCGGGGAAACAGTGCCAAGATATACATTTTTTATATAATAAAAATTATTGAATCAATTTTAATACTTTTTATGAAAATATTATTTTTAATATTTATCACCCCATAAATATCCTCACAATGTTGATTATTGAAAAAATAAAAGAAGTATTTAACATATCAGACACTGACAAAAACTATAAGTCATTAGAGATATCAGCACTGGAATTTTTTTTTTTTTATTTGACTCAAACAGGGTACAATATCTATGTGTTACTCGCTTTACAAAGCAAAACCTAAAGTTAAACTGAAACATATAGTGTCATGGGAGATGGAGTTAGTAACACAGTATGAGTTTGAAGAATGGTTCAGTTTCTTTAAAGCTCTAAAAGGAATTTCTTTCTGTACTGACCATTTCGAAAATCATTACAAAAGTTTATATTGATGGTATCTGGCTCTGTCTAGACGGCATAATATGAACAATATGTATTCTGACCGGTATTGGAGGGATTGTGGGGGTATGAAAAATATGGCTCATATGGTGGTATTGTCCCAAAATAACTAGATACTGGAAAATGATTCACGACTTGATTGTTAGAGTAGTTCGGTCTATTAGTAAATTAACCTCAGAACTTGTATTTTTCAAAAAATCCATCAATAGAACAGATAAAATAATAATAGGCCACATCCTGATTGCTGCCACCTCATGCTTACCACGGTATTGGAATCCAAAAATGTACCATCACTTAAAGAAGTTTTTAATTTAATCTTGGATAATAAAGCACACGAACTGTCATATAGGAAAAAGATGCACACATTTACAAAACTAAATTGTGATTGGGATAAATGGGAAGAAGAAATTAAAAAAGTATATGGTTTATAAAAAGTAATTCATTGTTCAACGTTAAACTTTATTATTGTACAATCATTGTTTATATACATTTTGTTTGCTACTGATATGGATGGATACCTTTTCACTCTTCCAAGTTCCCCTTACCCTCCCTACCCCGAATAAAATGTCTGTCTGTTCATTGAAACATTTATAAAACTTTAATAAAAATTATTTGAAAAGAAGTCAGCATAAACGTAACGATCGGCTTATACAGAGTGCAGCCTGTATATGTCTAATTACCTGCTGATACAGAGAACAAGCTGAACATATATATCTCACTGCTTAAACAGAGAGCAGTTTGTTCATATTCAACTACCGTCTTATACAGAGAACAATCTGTTTATATTTATATAACTTTTAAAACAGAGAGCAGTCTGCAAATATCCAACCACCTGCTTATACAGAGCAATTTGCATATATTTACCTATTGGTTCTATTTGTCCAGTTGCTCATATAGAGAGCAGCTGGCATATATCCAACTACCTCTATAATTAGAAAGCAACATACATATATCCAAGTATCTGCATATACATAGAGCTCCATAGATTTAAGCTATCTCCTTATACAGAGAGCAGCCTGTAAATATCCAACTACCAGCATACAATGAGCTGCCTCCATATATCCAACTATAAGTTTATACTGAGAGCAATCTATATATATCCAACTATCTACCGATACCGAGAGCTGCAGAAAAGGAAGAGAAAAAGAGAAAAGAAAAATTCTCTTTACAATTTTCCTCTACTAAAAAGAAAGTACATGAATTCTCTGAAAAAATCTACTCTTCTAGAACAAAAGGAGAACCTTCCAAAAGATAAATAAAAACTTAGATATATTAAGCTAAGTAATTAACTTAGCGAATAAGTTAAGACAAACATAAAATATATTATTATAACCACTAATAATCACAAATAATTTAGCAAATCAACTTAACTCCTTAAATAAACAAGAGCAAGTATCCTTATACTAAAAGACGAAAAAAAAAATATGGCCCCAAAGAAGGATAAAGATAAAAACTCCACCACGACTACTACAAGTGAGCAAATTAACACCTTTTACTCTCCAAAATCAACAATTCCAGAACCTAAGAGAAGATCCCAAATCAGCGAGCCTACAACCTTTCAAATGGAAATAGACCAACATACTTCCAGTACGACAGAAGAAGACCTCTCACTTAAGGAATCAGCTTTACCCCAACAAAATATCTCAGAACTTTTGTTTGAATCCAACATGCAAGACTTAAAGAAAGAAGTTTCGGGGGCGGGGCCGAACCGCCAAGCTGGATGGTCGCAAGACAGACCAGCTCCTGCAAAAAGCCTAACAATTAAGCCATACAAACATGATTTTGTACCTTCGGACGGCCGCTGCCCCACTATCCCGCCAAGTGGCGTCTCTAGGATTCATTTTTAGGGGGGGGCACATGGTGGGCCAGGGACAAAAGTAGGGGGGCACATTTAACCTCGCCCTCGCCGCAGTTTGACCCCGCCCCTGCCGCATGTTAAGCCCCGCCCCCGACACAATGTTTTTTTTTTTTTTTTTTTAATAATCCCTGGTGGAGGATTCATTATTTTCCACCAGGGATTATTAAAAAAACAAACATTTCCCTTGATACAGTGCCATTGTTGCCAACATTTGAGAAATTGGGACATTCAGCGCTCCCTGTACAGTGCTGCTCTCTGTATAATACATGGCTGTGTGTATAATATCCTGGGACAGTCAGTGCTCCCTGTATAGTGTTGCTCTCTGTATAATACATGGCTGTGTGTATAATATCCTGGGACAGTCAGTGCTCCCTGTATAGTGCTGCTCTCTGTAAATACAGATCTGTTTGTGTATAATATCCCAAGACAGAGAGCAGCACTATACAGGGAACACTGATTGTCCCAGGATATTATACAGACACAGACCTGTATTATACAGAGAACAGCACTATAGTATTATACAGATAGCTGAGCATATACCCCATGTCCCAATCTCTAGACTACAAGTACCTGTCAACAGCAGCTCCCAGATGCATGTAACAGGGCTAAAGTGTGCGGCAGCTCACACAGATGATTCAGCGGTAACGCGCAAACGCTGGCAAAGCCAAACTGGAAAGCAGCCCTGGAAAAAAAATGTATGCCATTCCTACAGGTATATATATAGTACAGTGAGCACACAAGCTCACTGATGTGCACAAATAGGCTCACTGACAGATAAAAAACTCTCTGACTCGCACACAGGCTTACTACAGACAAACTCACTTGTATAAACACAAGGCTCACTACAAAGAAGTTCAGGGACACACACATGTTCAATAAATAGAAGCTCACTGACACACACAAGCAGTACCATCTTAACAGTGTTAAGGGCCCCCGGGCAAAGCAGCGCACTGGGGCTCTTCCTACACAACAACTCACAGGAATAAAATTTTTAATTATTGATAGACTGCTGAGTACATACACACAGTACACAAATACGAACACCGAGAAACTTCTGAATACACACACACAGACGTTGCTGAATGCACACAGACGTTGCTGAATGCACACAGGCTGATTTTTACACTTACACACAGACTGCTGAATCCAACACACACACAGCTGAGTCCATGCACACACACACACACACACACAGACATACAGACTGCTGAGTCCATACACACACAGACTGCTGAGTCCATATACACACAGACTGCTGAGTCCATACACACACACACACACAGAGTGCTGAGTCCATACACACACAGACTGCTGAGTCCATATACACACACACACACACACACACACACAGAGTGCTGAGTCCATACACACACAGACTGCTGAGTCCTAGATACAGACACACACAGACTGCCGAGTCCATACACACACACACACACACACACAGACTGCTGAGTCCATACACACATACAGATTGCTGAGTCCATACACACACACTGCTGAGTCCATACACACACACAGATACACAGACTGCTAAGTCCATACACACACATACACAGACTGCTGAGTCCATACACACACACAGACTGCTGAGTCCACACACACACACACACACAGACAGACTGCTGAGGTCATACACACACATAGACTGCTGAGTCCACACACACACACACACACACACACACACAGACTGCTGAGTCCACCCCCCCCACACACACACACAGACTGCTGAGGTCATACACACACACACACACACACACAGACTGCTGAGGTCACACACACACATAGACTGCTGAGTCCATACACACACACAAACACACACACACAAACACACAGACTGCTGAGTCCATACACACACACACACACACAAACACACAGACTGCTGAGTCTATACACACACACACACACACAAACACACAGACTGCTGAGTCCATACACCCACACACACACACACACACACACACACAAACACACAGACTGCTGAGTCCACACACAGTCCATACACACACACAGACTGCTGAGTCCATACACACACAGACTGCCGAGTCCATACACACACACAGTGGGCTGAGTCCATACACACACAGACTGCTGAGTCCATATATACACACACACACACACAAACACAGACTGCTGAGTCCATACACACACACACACACACACACAGACTGCTGAGTCCATACACACACACACACACAGACTGCTGAGTCCATACACACACACACACACACACAGACTGCTGAGTCCATACACACACACACACAGAGACTGCTGAGTCCATACACACACACAGACTGCTGAGCAGGGCTGCCATCAGAAATTTTAGGACCCCTGACACAGCTCAAGATCTGGGCCTCCAGGGCCAGCCCCGAGCTGCCCACAAGGATGAAGGGTGTGTGTGTGTATAGTGGATGTAGAATGTGTGTCATGGATGCAGTGTGTATAGTGGATGTAGAATGTGTGTAGTGGATGCGGTATGTGTGTCATGGATGCAGTGTGTATAGTGGATGCAGATTGTACGTTTTGTGTAATGTATGTAATGTTTGTATGCATGCATTAGATGCAGAGTGTGTGTGTAGTGAATGTAGGTGTGTATAGTGAATGCAGAGTGTGTGTTTTTGTAGTGGATGTAGTGTGCATAGTAAATGTAATGTGTATAGAGCATGTAGTGTGTTTGTAGTGAATGTAGTGTGTGTGTGTGTGGTGCAAAGTGTGTTTAGTGAATGTAGTGTGTGTGTGTGCGTAGTGCAGACTGTGTTTAGTAAATGTAGTGTGTAGTGAGTGCAACGTGTGTATAGTGAATGTAGTGTGTGTGTGTAGTGCAAAGTGTGTTTAGTGAATGTAGTGTGTGTGTAGTGCAGAGTGTGTTTAGTGAATGTAGTGTTTGTAGTGAGTGCAGAGAGTGTATAGTGAATGTAGTGTGAGTATGTGTAGTGTAGAGTGTGTTTAGTGAATGTAGTGTGTGTGTTTGTGTATGTATAGTGCAAAGTGTGTATAGTGAATGTAGTGTGTGTGTGTGTAGAGCAAAGTGTGTTTAGTGAATGTAGTGTGTGTGTAGTGCAGAGTGTGTTTAGTGAATGTAGTGTTGTGCAGTGAGTGCAGAGTGTGTTTAGTGAATGTAGTGTGAGTATGTGTAGTGCAGAGTGCGTTTAGTGAATGTAGTGTGTGTGTGTGTAGTGCAGAGTGTGTGTGTGTAGTGCAGAGTGTGTTTAGTGAATGTAGTGTGTGTGTGTAGTGCAGAGTGTGTTTAGTGAATGTAGTGTGTGTGTAGGGCAGAGTGTGTTTAGTGAATGTAGTGTGTGTGTGTGTAGTGCAGAGTGTGTTTAGGGCAGAGTGTGTTTAGTGAATGTAGTGTGTGTGTAGTGCAGAGTGTGTTTAGTGAATGTAGTGTGTGTGTAGTGCAGAGTGTGTTTAGTGAATGTAGTGTGTGTGTGTAGTGCAGAGTGTGTTTAGTGAATGTAGTGTGTGTGAGGCTGAGGGTGGTGGGGAGGGTGGTGGGGCTGAGGGTATTGGGGAGGGTGGGCAGGCTGAGGGTGGTGGGGTGCTGAGGCTGAGGGTGGTGTGGGGTGCTGAGGCTGAGGGTGGTGGGGAGGGTGGTAGGGCTGAGGGTATTGGGAAGGGTGGGGAGGCTGAGGTTATTGGGGAGGGTGGGGAGGCTGAGGATGGTGGGGGTGCTGAGGCTGAGGGTGGTGGGAGGGTGGTGGGGCTGAGGGTATTGGGGAGGGTGGGGAGGCTGAGGGTGGTGGGGGGTGCTGAGGCTGAGGGTGGTGGGGAGGGTGGTGGGGCTGAGGGTACTGGGGGGAGTGGGGAGGCTGAGGTTATTGGGGAGGGTGGGGAGGCTGAGGTTATTGGGGAGGGTGGGGAGGCTGAGGGTGGTGGGGCTGAGGGTATTGGGGAGGGTGGGGAGGCTGAGGTTATTGGGGGGGGGGTGCTGAGGCTGAGGGTTGTGTGGGGTGCTGAGGCTGAGGGTGGTGTGGGGTGCTGAGGCTGAGGGTGGTGGGGAGGGTGGTGGGGCTGAGGGTATTGGGGAGGGTGGGGAGGCTGAGGTTATTGGGGAGGGTGGGGAGGCTGAGGGTGGTGGGGAGGGTGGTGGGGCTGAGGGAATTGGGGAGGGTGGGGAGGCTGAGGGTGGTGGGGGGTGCTGAGGGTGGTGGGGAGGGTGGTGGGGCTGAGGGTATTGGGGAGGGTGGGGAGGCTGAGGTTATTGGGGAGGGTGGGGAGGCTGAGGTTATTGGGGAGGGTGGGGAGGCTGAGGGTGGGGGGTGCTGAGGCTGAGGGTGGTGGGGAGGGTGGTGGGGCTGAGGGTATTGGGGAGGGTGGGGAGGCTGAGGGTGGTGGGGGGAGCTGAGGCTGAGGGTGGTGGGGAGGGTGGTGGGGCTGAGGGTATTGGGGAGGGTGGGGAGGCTGAGGTTATTGGGGAGGGTGGGGAGGCTGAGGTTATTGGGGAGGGTGGGGAGGCTGAGGGTGGGGGGTGCTGAGGCTGAGGGTGGGGGGTGCTGAGGCTGAGGGTGGTGGGGAGGGTGGTGGGGATGAGGGTATTGGGGAGGGTGGGGAGGCTGAGGGTGGGGGGTGCTGAGGCTGAGGGTGGGGGGTGCTGAGGCTGAGGGTGGTGGGGAGGGTGGTGGGGCTGAGGGTATTGGGGGGGGGTGCTGAGGCTGAGGGTGGTGTGGGGTGCTGAGGCTGAGGGTGGTGTGGGGTGCTGAGGCTGAGGGTGGTGTGGGGTGCTGAGGCTGAGGGTGGTGGGGAGGGTGGTTGGGCTGAGGGTATTGGGGAGGGTGGGGAGGCTGAGGGTGGTGGGGAGGGTGGTGGGGCTGAGGGTATTGGGGAGGGTGGGGAGGCTGAGGGTGGTGGGGGGTGCTGAGGCTGAGGGTGGTGGGGAGGGTGGTGAGGCTGAGGGTGGTGGGGAGGGTGTTGGGGCTGAGGGTATTGGGGAGGGTGGGGAGGCTGAGGTTATTGGGGAGGGTGGGGAGGCTGAGGTTATTGGGGAGGGTGGGGAGGCTGAGGGTGGGGGGTGCTGAGGGTGAGGGTGGTGGGGAGGGTGGTGGGGCTGAGGGTATTGGGGAGGGTGGGGAGGCTGAGGTTATTGGGGGGGTGCTGAGGCTGAGGGTGGTGTGGGGTGCTGAGGCTGAGGGTGGTGTGGGGTGCTGAGGCTGAGGGTGGTGTGGGGTGCTGAGGCTTAGGGTGGTGGGGAGGGTGGTGGGGCTGAGGGTATTGGGGAGGGTGGGGAGGCTGAGGTTATTGGGGAGGGTGGGGAGGCTGAGGGTGGTGGGGCTGAGGGTATTGGGGAGGGTGGGGAGGCTGAGGGTGGTGGGGGGTGCTGAGGCTGAGGGTGGTGGGGAGGGTGGTGGGGCTGAGGGTATTGGGGAGGGTGGGGAGGCTGAGGTTATTGGGGAGGGTGGGGAGGCTGAGGTTATTGGGGAGGGTGGGGAGGCTGAGGGTGGGGGGTGCTGATGCTGAGGGTGGTGGGGAGGGTGGTGGGGCTGAGGGTATTGGGGAGGGTGGGGAGGCTGAGGTTATTGGGGGGTGCTGAGGCTGAGGGTGGTGTGGGGTGCTGAGGCTGAGGGTGGTGTGGGGTGCTGAGGCTGAGGGTGGTGGGGAGGGTGGTGGGGCTGAGGGTATTGGGGAGGGTGGGGAGGCTGAGGTTATTGGGGAGGGTGGGGAGGCTGAGGGTGGTGGGGAGGGTGGTGGGGCTGAGGGTGGTGGGGCTGAGGTTATTGGGAGGGTGGTGGGGGTGCTGAGGCTGAGGGTGGTGTGGGGTGCTGAGGCTGAGGGTGGTGTGGGGTGCTGAAGCTGAGGGTGGTGGGGAGGGTGGTGGGGCTGAGGGTATTGGGGAGGGTGGGGAGGCTGAGGTTATTGGGGAGGGTGGGGAGGCTGAGGTTATTGGGGAGGGTGGGGAGGCTGAGGGTGGGGAGGCTGAGGGTGGGGGTGCTGAGGGTGGGGGTGCTGAGGCTGAGGGTGGTGGGGCTGAGGGTATTGGAGAGGGTGGGGAGGCTGAGGTTATTGGGAGGGTGCTGAGGCTGAGGGTGGTGTGGGGTGCTGAGGCTGAGGGTGGTGGGGAGGGTGGTGGGGCTGAGGGTATTGGGGAGGGTGGGGAGGCTGTGGTTATTGGGGAGGCTGGGGAGGCTGAGGGTGGTGGGGAGGGTGGTGGGGCTGAGGGTATTGGGGAGGGTGGGGAGGCTGAGGGTGGTTGGGGGTGCTGAGGCTGAGGGTGGTGGGGAGGGTGGTGGGGCTGAGGGTATTGGGGAGGGTGGGGAGGCTGAGGTTATTGGGGAGGGTGGGGAGGCTGAGGTTATTGGGGAGGGTGGGGAGGCTGAGGGTGGGGGGTGCTGAGGCTGAGGGTGGGGGGTACTGAGGCTGAGGGTGGTGGGGAGGGTGGTGGGGCTGAGGGTATTGGGGAGGGTGGGGAGGCTGAGGTTATTGGGGAGGTGCTGAGGCTGAGGCTGAGGGTGGTGTGGGGTGCTGAGGCTGAGGGTGGTGTGGGGTGCTGAGGCTGAGGGTGGTGGGGCTGAGGGTATTGGGGATGGTGGGGAGGCTGAGGGTGGTGGGGCTGAGGGTATTGGGGAGGGTGGGGAGGCTGAGGTTATTGGGGAGGGTGGGGAGGCTGAGGGTGGTGGGGAGGGTGGTGGGGCTGAGGTTATTGGGGAGGGTGGTGGGGGTGCTGAGGCTGAGGGTGGTGGGGCTGACGTTATTGGGGAGGGTGGTGGGGGTGCTGAGGCTGAGGGTGGTGGGGCTGAGTTTATTGGGGAGGGTGGGGAGGCTGAGGTTATTGGGGAGGGTGGGGAGGCTGAGGGTGGTGTGGGGTGCTGAGGCTGGTGGGGGTGGTGGGGAGGGTGGTGAGGCTGAGGGTGGTGGGGAGGGTGGTAGGGAGGCTGAGTACAGACACACAGACACTCACACTCACTCACTATTAGCCCGCCAGCATTTTTCGTTGATATGCATTTTTATTTCTTCTTAGATAACAAAAAAATTCTGAGACGACATTGGCAGGGCTATTCACTTGTGTGATCTGTCACAAATTGTCATTTGAATGTTAATTTGAACTGTGGGGCACAAGAACTTGAATCGAAAACATCTTTAAGCCAACTATGTTTTCACTAAGCTTAGTGAATAACTAACATTAACAAGTCGGATTAAACGCACTCTGCACTCGAGGTATGATCTGTTTAAATGACCCCACTCGGGCCCTAAATGGTAAAACGTTTCACATGGGCATACGAAAGGTACACATGGCAATTAAAATCAGAAAATATGTAAAACATTTTTAGATATACTGGAAATTAGTACACCAATACGATTAAGCACTGTACTTTCTGCACTTTCAGGATTCATGTTTGCACGTTTTTTTTAAGAATTTGACAGGAATCTATTTTTGAAGTTGTTCCCCTCCTCTTGACATGATCAATGACCTGAGAGTCTCCGTAAGCAGGGTTGACCTGTTAGTCCCGTTTTCCATTCAAGTTATGCATGATGTCCCGGCTAGGTTTCCAGGGACAAATGTTGGAGCCTCGGCGTTGCCCCAATATGGAGGGAGCATGGAGTTTGTTGGAGGCTTCAATGTGAGTAGCGAGTCCGGGGGGAGATTTTCCCCAGGATTCCCTCTGCCTCCTGCATGTTGCGTACGGTATGCCTGGCGTACGCATGGCGACTTCTCGCTTCAGTAGTTAGGACACGCCCCCGTAGCCCGCCAGCTTTTACCATACAAGCTGGTGGAGTCTGAGGCGTTCAAAAAATTTTTAACTATTGGGACACCGCAGTGAAAGGTACCCGGCCGAAATTTCTTTTAAAAAAAGGCAATCCCCAACCTGTACTCGATTGTGCAAAAGGAAGTAATGGCATGTCTGGCACACAGTGTTGGGGCAAGGGTCCATCTGACCACTGATACCTGGTCTGCAAAGCATGGTCAGGGCAGGTATATCACCTACACTGCGCATTGGGTAAACCTGCTACGGCTGCCAAGCATGGAATGCGTGGCTCTGCAGAGGAGTTGGTGACACCGCCACGACTTGCAGGCAGGCCTGCTGCAACCTCCTCTACTCCTCCTACTCCATCCTCTTCCATAACCTCCTCGGCTGAGTCCTCTTCCACTGCTGCGTCTTGCTCCACATCAACGGCACCTCCCCAGGTGCTATTCCACATCCCTATTCTGCTGTGTGTCAGTGTGTATCATGGTCTCTGAGGACAGGTGTGAATCCATATCTGCAAAGTGACCCTATGTAGGGGTAACAGTCTCTATTCTGCTCTGTGTCCGTGTGTATCAGGGGCTTTGAGGACAGGTGTCAATCCATATCTGCCAAGTGACCCTATGTAGGGGGAACAGTCCCTATTCTGCTCTGTGTCAGTGTGTATCATGGTATCTGAGGACGGGGAACAGTCCCTATTCTGCTCTGTGTGAGCTAACTTAGAGCTCTGCTGTTAGTACGCCTGGACGGAAAAATCCCCGTCTAAGGATATAAATGAAGTAGTGGTGGTCCCAATCGTCTCAGGTGGAATATGTAGAGAGACATGAGAATCCAGATAGTGCAATATATTTTGATAAAACAATAGGTGAATAAATTGTTATAAAATCAGTACTCACATTTACCAGAGCAGAACTTGCTCTAGTTTTTGCAGCGTAGGTGGTATAGTCCCCACCAAGGAGCAAGATGATAACCAGGATGGAAAAAATAAAAATTCAAAATGTGTAAAATAAAGAGAAAATTTATTACACAAAAATAGCATAAAATAAATAAATAAAAGTACTATATAAAAAGTCTTTCAGAGTCCACTTAACGTGTTTCGCCTATCAAGGAGGCTTCTTCAGAAGTGTGGCTGTGTCCTGGAAGAGTCCGTTTATATAGGGGATTCCTGGATTTTAATTCCGTCCTGGTGTGTCTTGATTGAAGTTTCCTGCTTCCTGTGACCATTGGTGAACCGCACGCGTCACACTGGAAGTGACGCGGCATGAAAACACCAAGGTTTTCTATGCCTTCCACCAATGGAACGCAAGCGTTACCAAAATAGTAACACTGCGTTCCGGTAGAGTAGGGTGGTGGAATAGCATTGAATGTACATGCATAAATTGAAAAACGAGGTGTATATAATACTGTATAGTAGTAGGAAAATAATTATGTGCTTGGCGCGCCGGAAGTGATGCGACGCCATTGAAGCATATCTAACTATGCGTTCCATCTATGGAACGCAAATAAAATCGCTAAGATAATGCGATTAGTATCTAAACGAAGTACAAAGGAAATTGATAAAAAGCTATGGATTGGCAGTAATGACAATAAAAATTAATATGTAAAAAACACACATGGGTATAAATATATTCAGATAAGAAAACGACCAAAAAGTACAAAGAGGGTGATACAATATTCCAAATAATTAGTATTAAGACGTGTGAATAATAATATATATGGGAAGTAATGGACTATGATCAACTATAAAAAATCTTTGCATATAAAAACCCATGGATAGATAATATGAAGAATACATACATGCATAAAAAAATATATAAACACAGTACCCAGTTCTTGTGAGTGGGGTAGGTAGTATAATCAAAAGATAGGACAAATAGGTATAAATATAATATATGTATAAATATAAAACACACTGTGTCAGTGTGTATCATGGTCTCTGAGGACGGGGAACAGTCTCTATTCTGCTCTGTGTCAGTGTGTTTCAGGGATCCTTAGGATAGGTGTCAATCCATATCTGCCAAGTGACCCTATGTAGGGGGAACAGTCCCTATTCTGCTCTGTGTGAGGAGGAGGAACGGGAAATGAGTAGCTCGGCATCCAACCTTGTGCAAATGGGGTCTTTCATGCTGTTGTGCCTGTTGAGGGACCCTCGTATAAAAAGGCTGAAGGAGAACGACCTGTGCTGGGTGTCCACGCTACTAGACCCCGGTATAAGCAGACAGTGGCGGAAATGTTACAGAATTACAAGTCGGAAAGGATGCAGCATTTGCAAAATAAATTAATAAGTATGCTTTACACAGCGTATAAGAGTGATGTCACAGCAAAACGGGAATCTAACAGGGGAAGAGGTGAAAGTCATCCTCCTCCTCCCACGACCACGCCATATCTGCCAAGTGACCCTATGTAGGGGTAACAGTCTCTATTCTGCTCTGTGTCAGTGTGTATCAGGGGCTTTGAGGACAGGTGTCAATCCATACCTGCCAAGTGTCCCTATGTAGGGGTAACAGTCTCTATTCTGCTCTGTGTCAGTGTGTATCATGGTCTCTGAGGACAGGGAACAGTCTCTATTCTGCTCTGTGTCAGTGTGTATCAGGGGCTTTGAGGACAGGTGTCAATCCATACCTGCCAAGTGACCCTATGTAAGGGGAACAGTCCCTATTCTGCTCTGTGTCAGTGTGTATCAGGGTCTCTGAGGACAGGTGTCAATCCATATGTCAAGGTGTCAATCCATATGTCAGGTGTCAATCCATATCCATTGCGATTTAGGAATGTTAGGTGATTTCTGCCCTTTATGGATTAAAACCAGACTCTGCATCAACTTTGTAATTTTCCATGGGAGTTTTGCCATGGATCCCCCTCCGGCATGCCACAGTCAAGGTGTTAGTCCCCTTGAAACAACTTTTCCATCACTTTTGTGGCCAGAAACAGTCCCTGTGGGTTTTAAAATTCGCCTGCCCATTGAAGTCAATGGCGGTTCGCCCGGTTCGCCGGTTCGCGAACGTTTGCGGAAGTTCCCGTTTGCTGTTCGCGAACCGAAAATTTTGTGTTCGCGACATCACTATAAATTAATATATTGGTGGTATCTTACTCCAACATGTCTTAATGACATTCATGGATAGATGTTGGAGATGCCACCTAGAGTAAGGAACTTTAGCTAACATATGGTGGGAATCCATTGAATTAGCAAATATTACGTGTAAAATTAAAACAATTGTACAAAAAATACTTAATAACAACAAGTTTACCCCACATATGTTTACAGGGAATATAGATTTCACACAATGTTACAAGGCACAAGAATATTTTAGTAACACATATTCTATTTGCAACTAAAATAGTATCAGCACGCAAAGAGAAAACAACAAATTTAAATTGGTCAGAAATAAGAGATCAAATTCCATACCAATATAAAATGGAACAGTTTTTTTCATAAAAAATGATACAGTGGAAAAATATGAAAAATATTGGGAACCTTGGACAAGTTTTCTGTCAACTTAATTTTAACATTTACAACTTCAGACTACGATCTACCTCGAACTTTCAAATATAAATATAAATAACGAATGTCAAATCAATTTTAACTTCCTACTACCCTGGACACTAGAGTATGAATGTGAACTTGATAGGACAATATCTTATATGTCTTATATTATATTGTTAGCAATGAATTTAACACTATTTGTTATGGGATTTACCACCAAACTGTTAAAATTGGAAAAACAAAATTCATTTATACAATTATATAAGAAAAATAAATTTAGTATAACTTGCTTTTTGCACAAATGAAAATGTATAAATAAAAAAAAGACATATATTTACCTAAAATGGCTTCTCTGAACCTTTGGCAGGCACCCCCAGTGAGACCACTCTGACCACGACCCACCCGGCACAACATGTCCACTAAGGCTAAAGGGGATCTAGCGCTATTTCCATCCCGGCCATGTCGAAGTGTTTTCGGCTTGCATCTTAGCCGCGGCTGGTCAAAACTTTCAACAAGTGACTTTTCGGCTACAGGCCTTGCTTCAGAGTGCATTTTCACAGATTTTGTGCATGGGAAGATTGTGTGAGAACACCATATGTGTGGGCATTCTTTATGTTTAAATATGTTTTGGGGGAATATTTGTGCCAGACACCTGTGTGTAGTGGAGATAACTGAATTAAGCGGTGTGTGTTGTAATCCTCTCCCAGACTCAAACACCTCGGTGGGCTGACCTATGCTTTTGCTGGAGACCCAATGTTGAGGGACTGTGTATATAAACCTGTGTGTCACTCAATAAAGTGTTCACTATTTTCACCATTCATCAAGTCTTTCCTGATGTTTGGGTGAGGGCTATAATTCCCTACTACTGCGGGATCGGGGAAAGAGTCTTAGCGGAGGTACTCGGCAGAAGTAACAGAGCTCCGCTACAGTTATCATTTATAAAAAAACACCACTTGATTCAAGTACAAGAAGTATACTTTTAACATTGAGCATCATTTATGTAGCAGGCTGGCTAGTTGTGGTATGGGAGACTTATCAATGCTGACACATAATGTCAACATTTGATTTTAGAAGCTCAATAATATTGTTATAATTCATGAAAACACGACTTGTTTCAAGAACAAGAAGAATACTTTTAACCTTGAGAATCACTTGTGCAGCTGGTTTGCCTTTGGCAGCTATAAGAAACTAAGCAAGCCTGACCCTTGCTAGTTTTGGTATGGGAGACCAAGCAGAATTCACAGGTGTTCATGTCAGAGGATGTGAAAGAGAGGGCTTAGTGATGAGCATAAGAGCAGGGTAACACAGCATTTATGGTAAAGTTAGTGGGGGAGAGGTATGAAGAGGGGATGGGAAACAATTAGTGGAGAAAGAGGGGTTTATAGGGAGAAATGAGCAAAGAAGGGGAGGACCACAGATATAGGAGGTGGGGGAGATACGTGGAGGGGGGAAATGAGTGAGTAGAGGGTGGTAATGAAAAGAATGGGTGGAAAAGGGGTGAGGGAGTGTGGAGAATGAGCGAGAAGGGAGATGGATAAAGAACAGGTGAAAAATGGAGGGAGGGAGAAAAATAGCAGGATATAGAGACAGGTGGAGGATGGGGGGGGCGCAGTACAATGTCACTGGTACCTACTCTGCTCTGAGGTGACTTGACTTCTCCTTGGCAACTATATGAAGCTAAAAAGACCTGTTTCGCTAGCTATGGCATAGAAGACTTGTCAATGCTGACACATAATGTCAACATTATCTTTTAGAAGCTTAAAGGACCACTATAGTGCCAGGAAAACAAACTCGTTTTCCTGGCTCCATAGGGTTTTTGGGTCCCCCCCACCCTCTGGGTCCCCCTCCCGTCGGGCTCTAGTGGGAGGAAGGGGTTAGAGACTTACCTTTCTCCAGCGCCGGGCTCCCTCGGTGCTGGGGACTCTCCTCCTTCTGATATCACCGGCTGAATGCGCATGCGCGGCAAGAGCCGCGCGCGCAGTCAGTCCATAGGAAAGCATTCTCATTGCTTTCCTATGGACGCAAGTGTCTTCTCACTGTGAAAATCACAGTGAGAAGCACGGAAGCGCCTCCAGCGGCATGGGCGTAGGAACCGGGGGGGATGGGGGGGACGCATCCCCCCCAGCAAATCATGCGGGGGGGACAGGTAATGGGGAAATCCCCCCCAGCTCCGCCGGCCCCCCTTTTGCTGCAGCCGCCCGAGCGCTCTGCAGAGAGCCTCAGGCGGCTGCAGCTCTGCCCGGGCTGGTGCGTCCATGAGGGCGCACCGCCCGGGCGCAGCCAGAGGAGAGGGGCTGACAGGAGGGAAGCGCTCAGCGCTCCCTCCTGTCACTCCCTCAATGTAGCGTGGCCGAGCCCTGTATAGTCCGCCGGTACAGGGAGCATCTGTCTCCTGTACCCGGCCGGACTAAAAGGAAGTGAACACTGAGTGTGCACTTCCTGTTAGTCCGCCGGATACAGGAAACAAAAGCTCCCTGTACCCGCGGACAGTACAGAGCTCGGCCACGCTACAACACAGGTAGGGGAGGGGGGAAGAAAGAAACAGGGAGGGAGGGAGGGGGTGGGGGGGAGAAAGAAAGAGGGAGGGGGGGGAGAAAGAAACAGGGAGGAAGGGGGTCAGAAAGAAACAGGGGGGGGTGATAAAGAAACAGGGAGGGAGGGGGGATAAAGAAACAGGGAGGGAGGGGGTATAAAGAAACAGGGAGGGAGGGGGGATAAAGAAACAGGGAGGGAGGGGGGATAAAGAAACAGGGAGGGAGGGGGTATAAAGAAACAGGGAGGGAGGGGGAGGGGATAAAGAAACAGGGAGGGAGGGGGAGGGGATTAAGAAACAGGGAGGGAGGGGGGATAAAGAAACAGGGAGGGAGGGGGATAAAGAAACAGGGAGGGGGGTAAAGAAACAGGGAGGGAGGGGGGATAAAGAAACAGGGAGGGGGGATAAAGAAACAGGGAGGGAGGGGGGATAAAGAAACAGGGAGGGGGGTAAAGAAACAGGGAGGGAGGGGGGATAAAGAAACAGGGAGGGGGGATAAAGAAACCGGGAGGGAGGGGGGATAAAGAAACAGGGATGGAGTGGGGTATAAAGAAACAGGGAGGGAGGGGAGGGGATAAAGAAACAGGGAGGGAGGGGGAGGGGATAAAGAAACAGGGAGGGAGGGGGAGGGGATAAAGAAACAGGGAGGGAGGGGGGATAAAGAAACAGGGAGGGGGGGATAAAGAAACAGGGAGGGGGGGATAAAGAAACAGGGAGGGGGATAAAGAAACAGGGAGGGGGGATAAAGAAACAGGGAGGGGGTAAAGAAACAGGGAGGGAGGGGGGATAAAGAAACAGGGAGGGGGGATAAAGAAACGGGGAGGGAGGGGGGGATAAAGAAACAGGGAGGGAGGGGGGATAAATAAACAGGGAGGGGGATGGGATAAAGAAACAGGGAGGGAGGGGGGATAAAGAAACAGGGAGGGAGGGGGGATAAAGAAACGGGGAGGGAGGGGGATAAAGAAACGGGGAGGGGGGATAAAGAAACAGGGAGGGAGGGGGGGATAAAGAAACAGGGAGGGGGGAAGAAACAGGGAGGGGAGGGAGAAAGAAACAGGGAGGGAGGGTGGAAAGAAACAGGGAGGGAGGGGGGAAAGAAACAGGGAGGGAGGGGGAAAGAAACAGGGAGGGGGGGAGGGGGGGAAAGAGTGACAAGGGAGGGGGAGAGTGAGTGACAAGGGAGGGAGGGGGAGAAAGAGAGTGACGAGGGAGAGAGATTGACATCCATCACACACACACACACACAATCATGCCACCCTCACACACACAGAAACACACAATTCATCCTTACACACACTCAATGCACCCTGTGCACACACACACAATCATGCACCCCGTGCACACACACACAATCACACAATCATGCAATCCTTACACACACAGAAACACACAATGCCTTCCTTACACACACTCAATGCACCCCGTACACACACTCAATGCACCCCTTACAGACGCACACACTGCATCCCGTACATACACAGAATCACATCTTGCAGCCCTTACACATACAAACACAGATTCACACAATGCATTCCTTACACACATATCAGGACATCCCCTACACACTCCACCCCCTGTGAACAAACTCATTGGTGGAACGTGAAGGTGGACCCTGGGACCCAGACCTTGAGCTGTGTAAAGGGCCCCCAAAAAATGGAGCTGCTTCCCGTTCTCACAGAACATTGATTTTTGGGACCACAGTTACAAACAGCCTCCAGAGAGCCTGTTCTACACCAGACCAGTGGAGCCAGACTGCAGCTAGAGCCCATCATCATCCTCATCTGGTTGTAAGTAGGCAATCTAGCATATTATTCGTGGCACTAATCTCTAATTTACCTCACATTAAAGAAACACTATAGTCCCCAGAAGCACTGCAGCTTAATGTAGTGGTTCTGGTGTCTATAGCCTGTCCCTGCAGGCCTTTTAATGTAAACACGGCGGCACTCCAGCACTGGCGTTAGTTAACATGGCAGAAAAATAATTGGAAAGGGTTAGGGGGGCTACTAATAAGGATAGGGGGAGAGGGGTAGGTAGAAAAATAATTGGAAGGATTTAGGGGGGCTACTAATATGGATGGGAGGAGGGGGGAGGTAGAAAAATTATTGGAAGGGGTTAGGGGAGTACTAATATGAATGGAAGAGGTAGGGTGGGTTCTAATATGCATGGAAGGGGTAAGGGGGTACTAATATGCATGGAAGTGGTTAGGGGGTACTAATATGCATGGAAGGGGTAGGGGGTTAATATGCGCGGAAGGGGTAGGTGGGGTTCTTTTGTGCATGGAAGGGGTAGGGGTGGTTCTAATATTCATGGGAAGGGTAGGGGTGGTTCTAATCAGGAGGATCCCAGCGCTGTATCCAGGTAAGTAAAACCCCTTCCTTGTAGTGACCCTTTAATGTTATTATTTAATCATTTATATAGCGACTGCAAATTCCGTAGCGCTGTACAATGGGATAAACAACTCCTAGTTTACGGAATAAGAATATACCCGGCGAGTAAAAATGCTATCCCCCCAGATTTTTTTGGGTTCCTACGCCCATGTCCAGCGGCTGTCAATGAGACAACCACTAGAGGCTGAATTAACCCATATGTAAACATAGCAGTTTTTCTGAAACTGCTATGTTTACAGCTGCAGGGTTAACCCTAGATGATCCTGGCACCCAGACCACTTCATTGAGCTGAAGTGGTCTGGATGCCTATAGTGGTCCTTTAATGATATTGTTATAGTTTATGAAAACTATGCCCCCTTCAGGCCTACCTTGCATGGCCGGGGCACTGTTCAGACTTTATACAAAAACAAATATATATTCACATACAGTATATTCATATACAATATTAGGTGCTCTGTTCACAGCCACAGAGAAAGCAGATAGAAATTGACATGAACAAAAAATATGGCAAATAGTATGAAACACAGGAGACACTCCGAGGCTCTGGATGGTGAATTTATTAGAGGGTAAGTCTCCACACAAAAATGTGCAATGCAACGTTTCGGCTCTATGGAGCCTTAATCATGCATCATTATCAGCATGATTAAGGCTCCATAGAGTTAAAACATTGCATTGCACCTTTTTGTGAGGAGACTTACCCTCTAAAAGAAATTCACCATCCAAAGCCTTGGAGTGTCGCCTGTGTTTTATACCATTTGCCAGATTCGAGCAGATTGCGGTGTCTGTCGTCTTCACAGAGCACATCCTAGGTGGATGGTCGGATTACATTGCGGAACCTGAGTGTGGGATGTGTTGTTTCTTAGGAACGTAAAATATGTCTATTCACTAAATATAACCGTTTTTCTATTTGTTTGGGCCTTTCTTTAGCATGCCTTTTTTTATATTATTAAGATAGTATGATGCTCAGAAATCAGATATAGATATTCCCAATACCCATTATTATCTACTGACCATCATAAGAAAAATTATATACATTATTTACTCTTAAACAAGGACTGAATATAATAAAACAGTAAGTAGCAAACAAAAAATAAATGTCCTCAGCACTCAGCAATCAAAGTGATAGCTGAATAAAACACCTACATTTATTGCTGAGTACTGAGCACATTTATTTTTTATTTGCTTATTATCAACAGAGACCTCACCTTGTAGCTCTTGCACCAAATTTGCTCTGGAGTGCCTACCACACACTAATTACTTTATAATACAACACTGTGACATTTCACATGACCTGTTACTCCTTATCTAAATAAACATCAAAGGTATCCCCATAGAGGGGAGGGGGGATGACGTAGGACGTGGGACGGCGCACGGAGGCACGCCGCGTCTCGCGGGTTTTTTTCCTTGGCCGGAAGATGGGAGACACTGAGCAGAGCGGGGCGTTGTGAGGGAAGACGCCTGATTTGCTTTCCGCTGCGGTTGGCGGTACTGGGCGATGCGGTGTTGCTGAGCGGTTGCTGAGCGGTCGAGAGAGAAGACAGGTCCCAAACGCTTATTTTTCTAAGTGGAAAACTAATTCCGTCCGCCCAGTGACTGCTGGAAAAGAGTGATGGGAGTGATGGGAGTGACCCCCCAGGACACTTAAACGGAGAAGTGGATAAGTATACCGGCTGGTTTGCTATATATATATGCTACATGTATGCTATATCCACGTATTAGCTAACAGAGCTTATATATCACCCAGTCACTCAGTCACTAAGTGTACATTAAGGTCCATATTCAGGTTTTATACCCTACTACGTATTACTATTTACTATTATTGCACTACTATCGCAGTAATTGATATCCTTATCTTCCTTTAATCATTTACTAAGAACTATTAAGATTTAAAGGAAACCTTACTGAGAAAAAAATATAGGAACATAAAACAAAAAAAAAAAAAAATATAAAAAAAAAATATATATAAAAAAAAAAAAAAACCAGAGAAAGAAATAGAACGCTAATAGAAAGAGAAAGTGAAAGAGAAGGGAAAGAGAGGAGGAGTAAATGGCCTCAAAAAAGAACTCAGAAGGTAAACAGAATTTAAAAAGAACTGCTAAAAAACAAGAACCAGCTATAGAAAGGAGGACTTCAGGTTTTTTCTCTCCCCAATTAAACAAGGGGAGTAGTACTAAATCTATACAAGAAGAATCAATACCTATATTGGACCCCAAAGAGACTGAGATAGACAAAACTTTGTCAGATAGCTCATGGGAAGAAAATGTATCTATCACTGCCGGTTATCTATCCAAATGCCTGGAGATCCAATTTGAGAAAATAAAAGAAGAAATAAACCTGCAGTCTAGAGAAATAAAAAATGAGATTCTAAATATAGGAAGAAGAGTGGTATTGTTAGAAGAGAAGACGGACCAAATAAATATACAACAAAAAAACAATACGGATAATATAAATAAATTGGATGAAACTCTAGAGACCCTGAAAAAGAAGATTACGGATTTAGAAGATAGATCTAGAAGACAAAACCTCCGAATTAGGAGGATCCCGGAGACTGTTGTAAATGCAAATCTAGAAGACTATTGTGTAGAGTTTTTTTTGTTTCTGGGGGTTAATTCAGATAACGGTACAAGCGGCATTGAAAGATGCCATAGAATTTATAAACCTGGTAACGTACCAGAACAAGCCCCGAGAGACACAATTATTTGCCTACAATCATTCCGTTTCAAGACGCAAATTATGAAGGCAATGACAACAAAAGACCTGAAGGGGTCAATCTTCCATCAAATTAAGATTTTTCAAGATCTCTCATACCAGACCAGACTTCAAAGGAAATTTTTTACCAATCAGACAGAGGTCCTTAGAAAAAATGCAATTAAATATGCCTGGGGATTTCCGACACGCATAAACCTAACACATAATAACCAAAGACTGACCTTTGATAAACCGCAGAAATTAGAACAATGGCTACTAGAAGGGAATTTAAAATAAGTCATTGCACAAGATATTTTTTTTTTTTTTTTTTTTCTCGCACATATATAACACAACATAAAACAAATAAATTAGGATTAAAGCTACACTAGAGGCCATAGAAATGTAAAGAGTGGTCCCACACTATTAAGCTAAATCTCTCCTGAAAACTAAGAAAAATGGGGGAAAGAAGTGATAAAGGGAAGAAAAGAGAAGGGAAAGGAGGGAGAAAAAAGGGGGAGAAAAAAAAAGGGGAAAAAACTAAAATAGATAAAAGAACAGGAGTGTTTATACTAACCACAATAATAATAAGTAAATACACGATATATTAGAGGTAATTTGATAGAAAGATTATGACACAAAATAAAGGTAATACCTTGGACTTAAAGGTATATTAAAATATAAAATACACTAAATACACTAAAAACAATTTTTTGGGTTTAATTAAAAGGCTATTTAGATCAAATAAAGGGAGAAAGAAAGAAAAAAAAAAAAAAAAAGAAACTAATGAAATGGGAATAAATATCAGAAGTAACTTTATAGAAATATTTTGATATAAAATAAATGCAAATAAATGTAATATTTGAGAAACAAAGATATATTAAAATTTTAAACTTACACTAAAATTTAACGAAAGAGCTATTTTGGCAAAACAAGAAACAAAAAAATAAGAAAAAAAAAAGTATGAAATGGGAATAATAATTATTTTTTTTTTTTTTCCCTTCTGGTATTATTTTTATCCACTACACCCGTCCGGCCAAGGAGAAACTCTAGCTCGCAGATCTCAACACTTTTTCTTTTCTGCGAGCATAGAGTATGGGGACATTTTCGACGTCACTGATTAGAGAGTCGGTGTCGTTTTTGGATTGTTGTTTTCTCTCCCTGTGTTTGTGGCAGGGCTTCCCCCCGAAGGCTATGGGCGGCCTAGGTAGGGAGGAACACAAGGGAGGGAATAGATACATAGTTTTTTGCCTAGTAAAAGGCAGACATTGTACGTTTTATGTTGTGTTTTATATGTTTGTTAGTACAGATGGTGAACTTACCAGTCCTCGAAGGAAAAGAAATAGGATACATAAAATAAAATGAGGCTAGCGACGATTAATGCACAGGGGATAAACTCACAATTTAAAAGATATACAATCCTTGAGTTTCTCAAAAAAGAACAAATCCAGATCGCAGCCCTACAGGAAACCCACTGGAGAACGCAAGATAAAAACAATCTTAAATCTAAATTTTTTCCTACTATAATTAGTGCCTCTATGAGTCAAAAAAAGAAAAGAGGAGTAGCCTTCTTATTTTCTAGGAATATATCATTAAAAATTATATACCAAGAAATTGATTTGGAAGGCAGGTACATTATATTAGTAGCAGAAATTAATAATCAAAAATATACGTTAGTGAACATATACGCACCAAATCAATCACAAATTGCATTTATTAAAAAAGTGCTTAATAAAACTGAACGCGTGAAAATGGGCCGAGTTATGGTTATGGGAGATTTTAACTGCGTACCCGATATTGAGTTAGACCGAAGTTCTAAAACAAAAACCAGTAACTATGGAAACTTGAAGATGACTGCTAAAAAATTTTCAGAATTAATCAAACAAGCCCAACTTTTAGATTATTGGAGGATATTTCATACGAAGGAAAAGGATTTTTCCTGTTTCTCAAAAGCTTTCTGCTCATATTCTAGAATTGATCTCTTTTTGGGGGACAGAAACTTAGCGAGCCAAATTAAAAAGGTTTTTATAATAGCCACTACATGGTCAGATCATAATCCGGTCATCCTAGATATAAAAGAACAACATCAAAGAACAAGAGCTGACTGGAAAATGAAAGACTGGTTACTTAAAAATGAAGACAATCTTAAACAAATCAAAGATACAACAGATTATTTTTTCAAAGAAAACAGAAACAAAGATGTCTCTCCAGCAATGACTTGGTGTGCTTATAAATCAGTAATAAGGGGCCTTTTTATAAGCTTAGCAGCAAAAGAGAATAAATTAAATAAAAAAAAGGCAAATTTAGCTGAATTGTACATAAAACTAGACAATTTACTTGAACAAAATAAAAATAAACCATCTCGGAGTATTACTAATGAAATTATAGACACTGAAAAATTAATTAATGAACACCTTATGACAAAGGCTAATAATGCGTTGCATTACTTAAAACAGAAATGGTACTACACCGGAAATAGAGCAGAAAAACTAATGACGAACAGAATAAAAAAAGAAAAATCGAAAAGAATCATCACCAAAATTATTGATAATGGAGAGACTATCTTGAGACCTGAAAAAATAGCAGAAGCCTTCAAAAATTACTATCAAGATCTATACAATATTAAAGATCCTACCGAAACGGTGAATATTAGTGCATTTCTCGAGAACATAAAGAGCCCAAAAATTTCACAAATACAACTGCAGGAGCTTAATAAAACTTTTCAAGAAGAAGAACTGATTTTCTGTATCAACAAATTAAAAAAGAATAAATCCTCTGGTCCAGATGGATTTGATAACCTTTTTTACAAATTGTTAGGAAATAATATTAAAACGGACCTAATTGAAGTTTTCAATTCCTTTGTTACACCTAATAGCATACCGGCAGAACTGTTACAAGCAAATATAGTGCCTATCCTTAAACAAGAAAAGGATGCAGAGAAGATAAATAACTATCGTCCAATCTCATTGTTGAATACCGACATTAAAATATACTCTGCTATGATAGCAGAACGTTTAAAAAAAATTATATCAGAAATAATAAACAGAGACCAAGTCGGGTTTGTCCCGGAGAGGTCTTCAACCCATAACATCAGAAGATTGATTGATATATTGGATTCCGCTTGGACCACTGGAACTCCCATGTTGACCCTGTCCTTAGATGCTGAGAAAGCATTCGACAGGGTCAACTGGGAGTTCATGAGACAAACACTACAGCAATTTGGATTGGAGGGAAGACTTCTTGAGAACATTTTTGCCCTATACACTGGCCCAACAGCAAGAATAAAGGGGAATGGATTTAGCTCAGAGTGGTTCCCATTATCTAATGGAACACGACAGGGGTGTCCGCTATCCCCCTTACTCTATATAATCTCATTAGAACCTTTGGCATCTGCCATTAGACAAGAAGAAATCATCTCGGGTTTTGACCATAAGAAAGAAAACATAAAAATAAACCTTTACGCAGATGATGTGATCATAACTTTAGAAAATCCGTTACAATCAATAACACAGCTCATGACAACTATAGAAAAGTTTTCACAGGTTTCTGGCTACAGATTAAATACAGACAAATCAACTATTTTGGCGAGTAATGTAAATATGGAAGAAAAAAAAGAGATAAAAAAGAGGTTTGACTTTACTTGGATCGAAAAATCATTTAATTATTTGGGAATTAACATCTGTACAGATCCAAGCAAAATTGTTGAGATTAATTTCCTCCCATTACTTCTAAAAATGAACAAGCTATTAAAAGATTGGAGAAATCTGGAATTCTCCTGGTGGGGCCGTATAAATATAGTTAAATCCTATGTTCTACCAAAGTGGTTATACCTATTCAGAATGCTTCCTTTGAAGGTACCCGACAGCTGGCTATCACTTATTCAACAATCCTTCTCTAAATTTATATGGCAATCAAAGAAACCTAGGCTGGCAAGAAAATTCTTGGCGATTAAACAAGCAAATGGAGGAGTAGGACTTGCGCTGATACAACAATACTATCAAGCGAGTACTCTCTCTCATTGCATTATTTCACAACATACAGAGTCTAAACATGAGAGATGGTATGCAATAGAAAAAAAAAATGTCATATAATAAAGATCTGTCTACCCTTTTTTGGTTGACGCATAAAAAGAAAGATAACTGCCAACCATGTTCTGAAAGTATAGTGTTACAAAATATTGGAGAAGCATGGAACAAAATAAGAAAAAATATGGGTCTTAACAATCGTATTATTAACACTTTACCAATTCTAATTTTGGAAAACAATATAGAAGATCTAAATTTAAAAAATTGGGCCAAAACAGGTATTCAAAGTATAGAAGACCTAATGATTGGATCAAATCTTAAATCATTTGAACAATTAAGTACAGAATTCGCTCTTCCAGAAAAAGAAAAATATAACTTCATAAGGATTAACAGTTACTTAAGCAAAGTACTAGATAAAGAACATTCAGAAGTTAAATGTAAGTTATGTCATCTGCTGAAAGCGAATGACACGAAAAATCTATTAAAAAGTGTAATTCGATACTAAGACTCGAGGAAGAAGATCTTATTTTTCCGGCCATTGAGAAATGGGAGAAAGATTTGAAAATAAAGAAAAAATTGGAAAAAAGCGACTGGAAAAAAGCTTGGGTGTCTGTGGTTAAACATATTAAATGCTTAAATTTAGTTGAGTTACATTTTAAGATTATAAATAGACTGTACCTGGTCCCAAGTCGCATGAATAAAATGGATCATAACATATCAGCTATTTGCTGGCGGTGTGATAGTGCGACGGGAGACATGTTACATATCTGGTGGAGCTGTCCCTTGATAATAGAATTTTGGAAAATGTTTATAGGCAAAATCCAAGAAATAATCGATACTAAAATACCCTTGTCTCCAGAATTATTTATACTACACTTAAATCTTAGCCAATATAATATGGATTTTCAATATTTTCTTACTCATGCGCTAATAGCGGCAAAGATCTCTATAGCTAGAAGATGGAGAACTAATAGTATACCAAATTGGGAAACTATAAAAAATCAGTTAATCTTTCAGCTAAAAATGGAAAGCGGCTTAAATATAAATCTAAAAAAAAAAAAAAAGATGGATATAGATATATGGCTAAATAAGCTGTGCGCATTCTAATTTGATAAAGAAAATAGGAGAAAAAGAAAAGGGAAGGGAAAAAGGGGGAAAAAAATGAAAAGAAAGGAAAAAGAAAAGAAAAGAAAATAAGAATAAATGTTAAGATAATCAGCTAGTTACTCTAATTATTACTATGGGAACATTACTGAGGACCTTTGTCACCATCTATATGTTTGTATTGTATTGTCTTTATGTTTTTTGTTTTTGATAATGTGAAATATTAATGATGACTTAGTACCATAGTCCGAACTATATGAACGGCAGCAGAAAATCATCGGCAGGTACTGTCTGAAAGAAAAAAAAAAAAGAAAAAAAAAAAAAAGGTATCCCCATAAGTAATTGGAGTTGCAACTAGTACACATTATACTTTTATAACCTATTTTATCATAACTGACGTAATTTAATTCAGAATCCCAAGTATTATTGTCATAAGCCAAACAGCAAAAAATATGTTGGGTCCTTTTCCACAGTCAGGAACAGAATGTAAATTCTACACTAGAACATCTAGTGAACAGACAAAAGTCACTCATTACCATCTTTAATAATACTGTATTAAAATGTCACTTAGGAGCATTCAATACATCCTCAAATAAATAGAAATGGAAATTGAGAAAGTTCATAGTAAACATATCTAGTTTCAATTAGTCTTCAGGGATTAGCAGAGCAATTACAGCCTAAATACCAACACATTAGCATTTGGCTAGGTCAGGGATAGGCAACCTTCGGCTCTGCAGATGTTTTGGACTACACCTCCCATGATGCTTTGCCAGCATTATGTGTGTAAGAGCATTATGGGGGATGTAGTCCACAACATCTGGAGAGCCGAAGGTTGCCTATCCCTGGGCTAGGTGATAACTAATAACCAGAACATATTTCCTGCCAATAACATTGGCGTTTAAATAGTGAGCAAACTATTTTAGAGCAAAGTGATACAAGCACAGGGTATATGAATCTTTGAATTCTTGCAAATTTTTTTGAACATCAATTAGCATAAAAGACTAGCAAAAGCAGTGTAATTTGTATATGGATATTTGAATTATGGAATTCAAATGATAAGCTGGTTCTGTATCTCATAAGGACAAGTGTTTAGAATTGTATACAAAAGTCTCTCCTAATGTATTTTTCAGCAGTGTTGACGACTTCAAAAACCTTTATCCAACTTCTGATAGTTATACAGCATTGGTAAGGCATACTTTTTCAACACTGTCCAGAAATGTATGCGGTACATCAGACATTTAGACAATTTCAAACCGTGTATGTCAAGAATGATTGAAATGCAATGGTTGGTTAGAGCCCCACTTAGAGTATCTGTGAGTTCTTTTTTTTGCAAGTTCAGCTTAGCGTATACTCATTCAGTGCCCTGGCCAATAAATTGAGCATCATTTATATGAGTAATAACATCCTGACCCAGGACATATAATCCCCATAATGAGCTTTTTGGATGCAGAGGAGTAGCCTGCATTTGTTCTTTATTTATTTCTCTTTATATAATTTATATATGTATTATTTATATAATCTATTATATATATAAATATATTTTTTTTAAATGATATATGTATAATTGTAAATATTATTTACATAATCTATTATATATCTATTAGTAATATATTACTTATATGTCATATATATATATATATATACGGTATCTTTATTTGGAGTATGTGATTGGATGGATAAATGTAACTTGGTGGGTAGTTGAATGGTAAGTGGTGCAGGGCTGGAAGATAGTGTGTGTAGGCTGCCTGTGGTGCTGTATGTGTGGGGAGGCTGTTTTTGGTGTTGTATATTTGTTGGGACACTGCTTGTACATTTGCATGGTGGGGTTGGCGACTTCTGGTGTTGCATGTGTGTGGGAGACGCTGGGGAATGCTGCTCATGGGGTTGTGTGTGGGGGGATTAGCTTCTTGTAGGGTCGCGCATGTATTTAGGGGGATAGGGTCTGCACTGTGAGTGTCTAGGGGCACAGAGAGTGTGTGTTGATGGATTAGTAGGGACTGTTGTGTGTGGAGGAATAGGACCTCTTCTATAGGAATAGAACCTCTTCTATACATTAGGAGGGGGAGGTTTAAAAATATATTAAACTCCAAACTGGGGGAAAACGCGGACTCTGATGGCCCGCCCCTTAAGGATTATAAGCAATTTGTGCCTACCCTTTATCCAAAATTTGTAGCAGCTTTCAATTCCGTTGCAAATCTGCTACCCATAAAAGCTCAGGCTGCAAATATTATTTTCTTAGTATAGGAGGGCAAGGATGTTAAGCAGTGTGCGCGCTATCGTCCATTTCTTTGCTATATTGTGATCACAGGCTGTTTGCAAAGGTTCTGGCAACTAGATTTGGACTACTCCTATATCAGCTGGTCTTCTCAGACCAGGTGGGGTTCATCCCACACAGAAAAACAAGGGCAATACCATCAGAACCCTGCCACTAATCCACCAGACAAAGCACTCCGCCTGGGGCAACATATGCTACAAAGGATACATTCCCTATACCTCAAGTCCCATGGTTTGTAGAAATGTTAATAAAATAATAAATCTTTATTAGAAAAATGTTAAAAACATCAATAAACTATAACCCAAATAAGTGCAAAAAAAGTGCTACACACATAGGGTCTAAATCTAGAATGAGGTCTGTTTTCTGTGTAAATCTCAAGTATAGTAAATACTTGGGACAGATGGACCATGTATCTGCCTGGGAGCATAAATAATGGCATAAAGGGAATCAAAGTCAAAGGTACTTGTTTAGGAAATAGACCTGCATATATTATAATTGTAAAGGAAATATATATTTATATATAAATCGAGCAAAGTCTCCTCTTTGTGGTCTAGGACTGGAAGCAATCACATGCTACCCAAATTTAAAGTAAGGCAAAAAATGGTGTAAATTGCCTTACTATTTAAGATTGCTCTATAAGTGACTGTCAATGGGGTAAATAGAAATATAATTATCTTAAGTAAATAGCTAAAAAAAAAAAAAAACACTGTAAGTCTAAGCTACCAGGTATCTCCACTTATACTGAGTAGTAATCATCAGTTCCGTTATATAGATAAAGAGGAAAGTAGAAAAGTAACTCTCTACCCCCCTAGATAAATAACAGTATCCGAGTGCTAAATACGTAGAGATAAAGATACTTAGTTGCAGAGAGAAAAACGAAACAGTCACTAATCGCTGTTGAGATTGATTCCAAGCGAAATACAAAAAAGAGGGATGTCTCCTGCCTAATTCTAATCAGTATAGTACCCAGGCAAAACGGTCCCTAAATCTCGTGCTAACTAATAGTCATCTCCGAGAAATTGTATCACAAGACTTGTAGTAGTTCATTCGTAAGACTAAAGGACTAAAGGAGTAGTTCATTCGTAAAATATATAACTGTTATAATAACAGTGATATATTTTACGAATGAACTACTCCTTTAGCCATATACTGATGCTATGTCAGCATGTCCCATATTGCTCCTTCGGTCTCTAACTAAAGCCAAATCAGTATATGTTCTAATAACAGTGATATTTTACGAATGAACTACTCCTTTAGCCATATACTGCTTTGGCTTTAGTTAGAGACCAAAGGAGCAATATGGGACATGCTGACATAGCGATCCCATTCTCTGGCACCTTATGAAACTATACACGTTTCTCCCGACCGGTTATTTTCTTCTATCGAGTAATGTTTGGCACCTCCCCTTTTGTGACGTGGCGGTATACGATTGGCCGCATGACGTGTTGTGATGGGCGGGCCGTTACCCTTTAAAAGTCACGCCGGGCTCGGAGTAAGTTCACTGCTCTTGATAAAGGCGCCACATAGCACCGAAACGCGTCAAGTAAGACGCTAGGCTTAGGCTTTTTTAAACCACTATGGGTCTTTCTTTTATGGGAGTCTTGTGATACAATTTCTCGGAGATGACTATTAGTTAGCACGAGATTTAGGGACCGTTTTGCCTGGGTACTATACTGATTAGAATTAGGCAGGAGACATCCCTCTTTTTTGCATTTCACTTGGAATTAGTGATGTCGCGAACATAAAGTTTTCCATTCGCGAACACAAACTTCAGCAAATGTTTGCGAACGGGCGAACCCGGCGAACCGCCATAGACTTCAATAGGCAGACGAATTTTAAAACCCACAGGGACTCTTTCTGGTCACAATAGTGATGGAAAAGTTGTTTCAAGGGGACTAACACCTGGACTGTGGCATGCCAGAGGGGGATCCATGGCAAAATTCCCATGGAAAATTACATAGTTGATGTAGAGTCTGGTTTTAATCCATAAAGGGCATAAATCACCTAACATTCCTAAATTGTTTGGAATAACGTGCTTTAAAACATCAGGTATGATGTTGTATCGATCAGGTAGTGTAAGGGTTACGCCCGCTTCACAGCGACAGACCAAACTCCCCGTTTAACAACCGCAAACAGGGCCGGCGCGTCCATAAGGCGGCACAGGCGGCCGCCTTGGGCACACCGGCTCTGGGGGCGCAAAATTCCAGTGACTGGCAGGAGGGAAGTGCTCCCTCCTGCCAGGTCACCTCCTGGATCCCCGGCGCGGCGTCCGGCTGAACTGGATTGCGAGGGAGCTCTGATCTCTGTGATCTGCTCCCTCGCGCGTCTTTTGCTGATACCGCGGGAGCCGGAATATGACATCATATTCCGGCTCCCGCGGCATCAGAAAACAGCCTGCGAGGGAGCAGATCAGAGAGATCAGAGCTCCCTCGCAATCCAGTTCAGCTGGACGCCTCCCAGCAGCCCCACTGGACCACCAATGAGAGACCCACGCCAGCTCTCCAGGTAGGGAGGCTGGGTGGGAATTTTAAATTAAATTTACATTATTTATTAGGGTGCGTGCGTCTGTGAGGGAGGGTGCATGCGTCTGTGAGGGTGCGCGCGTCTGTGAGGGTGCGCGCGTCTGTGAGGGTGCGCGTGTCTGTGAGGGTGCGCGCCTCTGTGAGGGTGCGCGCCTTTGTGAGGGTGCGTGCGCGCGTCTGTGAGGGTGCGTGCGCGCGTCTGTGAGGGTGCGCGCGCGCGTCTGTGAGGGTGCGCGCGCGCGTCTGTGAGGGTGTGCGCGCGCGTCTGTGAGGCTGCGCGCGCGTCTGTGAGGGTGCGCGCGTCTGTGAGGGTGCGTGCGCGCGTCTGTGAGTGTGTGTGCGCGCGTCTGTGAGTGTGTGTGTGCGCGCGTCTGTGAGTGTGTGTGTGTGCGCATCTGTGAGTGTGCGCGTCTGTGAGTGTGCGCGTCTGTGAGTGTGCGTGTCTGTGAGTTTGTGTGTGCGTCTGTGAGTTTGTGTGTGCGTCTGTGTGTGTGTGAGTTTGTGTGTGTCTGTGTGCATGTGAGTGTGTGTGTGTTTGTCAATGAGTCTGTCAGTATTTGTGTGTCTGTCAGTGTGCGTGTGAGTGTCTGTCAATGAATGAGTGTGTCAGATAAGTGAGTCTGGCTGTCAGATACGTCTGTGTTTGTGATTGAGTGTGTGTGACTGTCAGTGTTTATACACCCCTGACTGTAGCGTGGCCAAGCGGAGTGGTACAGGAACTTCTGTTTCCTGTTCCTGGCAGGACTGACAGGAAAAGCTCACTGTACCGGGATTCGCTCCGCTCAGCCACGCTACAAGAAAGGTAGGAGGCACACCCGGAATGGGAGGGGACCACTATCGGGGTGGGTGGCGCACCAAGGGACAGGGAGAGGAGGGGAGAGATACCCTGAGGCACAGGAAAAGGAGGGAGGGGGAGAGGAACACTAAGCGACAGGGAACAGAGGGGGGAGGGGAGAGGAACACTAAGGGACAGGGAAAGGAGGAGAGAGGGGATAGGAACAGTAAGGGTCAGAGAAGGGAGGGGACCATTAAGGGACGGGGAGAGGGGCTGGATGTGAAAAACACACAGCGGGGCTTGAGAAGGAAAGAGACACACACACAAAGGAGCTGGGAAGAGTAAAAGACACAAAGGGGCTGGGAGAAAAGGAGTCACACATAGGGTCTGGGAGGAGTAAGACACAAAATGTGAGAGGATGTAAGAGTCATACAAAGAGGAGATATAGGAGACACAGATATTTAAAGACGGGATAAGAAACACAAAAGGGAGGTTAAGAGGCACACAGGTGAAGATGTTTTTTTGGGGGGGGCGGAAAAATGCATCTTCACCTATGTACCCAAAATTCTTTGCACCGGCCCTGACCGCAAACAGTCCATTTGCACAAGGTTGGATACCAAGCTAGCCATGTCCCGTTCCTTGTCCTCACTGATGTCAATGAAGGTTTCTTCCTCCACCCAGCCACGTACAACACCAGGGGTCACCGAAAGGTGACAACAAGCCCCCTGTATTTTTTTTTTTAATGTACACTACTGTTACACCAGATATGAGTTGCACTGGTGTGACACTGTGCCCTGGCAGGCCCTGAAACGCACACGCGCGAAGGAAACTGACTGTTGTTATTTTACAGTCAAATTTCTAGTTTTTTTTAAATGTACCCTACTGTTACACCAGATATGAGTTGCACTGGTGTGACACTGTGCCCTGACAGGCCCTGAAACGCACACGTGTGAAGGAAACTGACTGCTATTATATTACAGTCAAAAAAAGTTTTGTTTTTTTTTAAATGCAAGCTATTGTGACACCAGATATGGGTGGTGGCACTGGGCAAGTGGGCACAGTATACGCTGTGAGCCTGACACACACGCTGGCAGGCAGGGAACTGCAATTAGATTACAGAGGGAAAAAAAAAAGCAGACTGATGTTCTAGCCCTAAAAAGGGCTTTTTGGGGTGCTGTCCTTACAGCAGAGATCAGATGAGTCCTTCAGGACTGTAGTGGACACTGAATACACTAGCCTAGCTATCGATTTCCCTATTAAATCAGCAGCAGCTACACTGTCCCTCCTCTCACTAAGAATGCAGCTTTCGGGGGGCGGGGCCTAGCTGTCATGGAGGAAAGACGCACTTCATGTGAGCTCCCTCAATATCTCACTTTAAGCAGCTATCAACAAGCTAATTTCACCCCAGAAGGGGATGACCCAGCAATGTTGCTCCTACCTGACCGACCCGACATGCTTAATAGTGGTCAGGTAGATGGTAATCAGTCACACAGACAAACAAGACAGGAAAAAGTTAAAGATAAATTCAGAGTCAAGAACAAAGCCATGGTCAATACCAAAATAAGCAAAATAGATCAAGGAACGCACTAAAGGGTACTGACACAGAAACCACGATAGGACAAAGTGGATAGGGCTAGGGAAGTTTAAATATCCTTTAACATTTGATTGACCCACGTCATGCCTATTCCCCCAAAACGTTTGTGTGTGGGGGTGCTGGAATGACGTGGGCCAAGGGGAGCCTGAATCAACTTTTGGCTCCCACTGCGCCTTTAAGAGCGAGCTTGTGACTCGAGTCATGCTCCTAGTGCCAGGCGGGCCACGTGAACGATCACTGCGGTCAGTGCACGCGGCTAAGTCAGAAGAGGAGATCAAGCCGCATGCAGCTCGTGTGGAGTCAGGAGTGATCCAGCCACGCGCGGCTCAAGCTTAGGAGCCAGGCCGGTCCCAGGATAAGGTAAATACAGCCAAAACCACTTATCCCAATCACACACCTTTCCTAACGTCCTATCCCATTAAAAGCATATTACCGCGTATTTAATAAAACAGATAGACCCCCTACTTCATCCAGGTTACCGATCGATGGTTCGATATTCTGAACCCTCTCTGATTTACTGTATACGACTATTCGATATTCCCACAAATTTTATATAGCATTTTATGTTTGTTTGAGACCACCTTAAAAATATTGGATATCGCTAAAAATCATGATCACTATATACTTTCTCTACAAACCTCTAAAATGAACCAAACTACTCATCCATCCGCTATACCACTTTATCCCACCTAGAACTAGTGCCCAGTTAAAATACTTGACTCTTTACTTACCCGCACTCAGTCATGCCTAAGATTGGGTTGTATCCATGTCTCGGGTCTTTCATTTAGAAAAGGGGCAGCTTCGGTCTCCTTCAACACTGACACTCCAGTGCATATTATTAAAAGATTGGGCAGATGGAAATCCTCAGTCTACAACCGATATATTCCTCATGCCGAGAAAGAAATGATGAAAGCTTTTTAAAGTTTGGCTTTGTAAATTTAATGCAATAAGTGTGTTTTTCTTTAATACCTTTTCACCCTCTTTGCATGAACCCGATTTACATATATTACTAATATGTTTCTGAACATATATATTATATTATTCACTCACTCAGTCACTCTCTGGGCCGGCCTAAGACATCATGCTGCCTAGGTCCAAAGGATAAATGACTCTGGGGGATAATTTATAATAAACACAGGTTACTGGCTATGGGGGAGGGGGGGATAATGTATAATAAACACAGGTTACTGGCTATGGCAGGGATAATGTATAATAAACACAGGTTACTGGCTATGGGGAGGATAATGTATAATAAACACAGGTTACTGGTTGTGGGGGGATAATGTATAATAAGCACAGGTTACTGGTTGTGGGGGGATAATGTATAATAAGCACAGGTTACTGGCTATGGGGGGATAATGTATAATAAACACAGGTTACTGGTTGTGGGGGGATAATGTATAATAAGCACAGGTTACTGGCTATGGGGGGATAATGTATAATAAACACAGGTTACTGGCTATGGGGAGGATAATGTATAATAAACACAGGTTACTGGCTATGGCAGGGATAATGTATAATAAACACAGGTTACTGGCTATGGGGAGGATAATGTATAATAAACACAGGTTACTGGTTGTGGGGGGATAATGTATAATAAGCACAGGTTACTGGCTATGGGGGGATAATGTATAATAAACACAGGTTACTAGCTATGGAGGGATAATGTATAATAAACACAGGTTACTGGCTATGGGGGGATAATGTATAATAAACACAGGTTACTGGCTATGGGGGATAATGTATAATAAACACAGGTTACTGGCTATGGGGGATAATGTCTAATAAACACAGGTTACTGGCTATGGAGGATAATGTATAATAAACACAAACACAAAAAAAAATAAAAAAATGAATGCAGCTTCAGAATTAATCTAAATTGTATGCTGTCTAGGAGGTGGGAGGGTCTGGGAGGGAGGGTCTGCTGCTGATTGGCTGGAATGTGTCTGCTGACTGTGAGGTACAGGGTCAAAGTTTACTCAATGATGACGAATACGGGGCGGACCGAACATCGCATATGTTCGTCATCCGTGGCGAACGCGAACAAGCTATGTTTGCCAGGAACTATTTGCCAGCGAACCGTTCGGGACATCACTACTTGGAATCAATCTCAGTGATTAGTGACTGTTTCGTTTTTTCTCTCTGCAACTAAGTATCTTTATCTCTACTTATTTGGCACTCGGATACTGTTATTTATCTAGGGGGGTAGAGAGTTACTTTTCTACTTTCCTCTTTATCTATATACCGGAACTGCTGATTACTACTCAGTATGTGGAGATACCTGGTAGCTTGGACTTAGTGTTTTTTTTTTTTTATCTATTTACTTAAGATAATTATATTTCTTATATTTCTATTTACCCCATTGACAGTCACTTATATATCAATCTTAACTAGAAAAGCTACAATTTCTGGGGAAATTGTGTGAAGTGTTCTTGCCTCCACCAGTAGTCTACAACTGGAGTGGGCGGAGTAACTGTTATTATTTATTTATATAGCACATTTAATTGCAACGTTGTTGCCCAAAGTGCTTCACAGTTACATTAAAACATACAGTTATAAAAACATTAGCAGGTGCAAAAGGCCCTGTCTATGACATCACTTGCTGCTGTAGCCTGGCACAGGTCAGAGTATTTTGGCGGTTGCCATCTTCAAACGGTCGTATTTTAAAAACTATACATCCTACAGCGAAGAGCTTTATATTGTGAGAATCACAAGACACAGACCTACATTTTGATGCATTTGATGCATGTCTCTGAAGTATTACAAATGAAGGCACAGTCGCAGTTTAGAAATTGCCCTTCAAGTTTGAGCTGGCTTGAGTGAAGTTTCAATGAATGTCAATGGAAGGCATGAGTTGCAAACAAATTGTCATATTGTGAAAACTATCAGGACTATGGCTTAGCCGTGGACATTTCTAGTGGCAGCAGGGCTAGCTGAACGTTTTGATATAAGATTTGTATAGGTGGGCTTGAAAATGAGGGAGTGGTGGCAGTTTAGAAATCATGTCCTGATTTTTCAGCTTTTGCCAGCTCCCACTCTAGCTTTGCCATTCATTCCTATGGGACAAATTTCGCCACAAGAATGACGATATTCCGAGAACCATTCGGCGAAACGTTCCACAAAGTAATAGCACACCAATCGGGAACAATCCGCACGTTTCGGTATATTACTGTCTATGTAGTGTAAAACCTGTGGGAGAAGTTAGGGTGGTAAATTTGGCTATAATAATATATATGTGAGATAACAGTAAGTGGTCTTGATATGCAAGAACACTTAAATAGTAAGGCAATTTACACAATTTTTTGCCTTACTTTAAATTTGGGTAGCATGTGATTGCTTCCAGTCCTAGACCACAAAGAGGAGACTTTGCTCGATTTATATATAAATATATATTTCCTTTACAATTATAATATATGCAGGTCTATTTCCTAAACAAGTAGCTTTGACTTTGATTCCCTTTATGCCATTATTTATGCTCCCAGGCAGATACATGGTCCATCTGTCCCAAGTATTTACTATACTTGAGATTTACACAGAAAACAGACCTCATTCTAGATTTAGACCCTATGTGTGTAGCACTTCTTTTGCACTTATTTGGGTTATAGTTTATTGATGTTTTTAACATTTTTCTAATAAAGATTTATTATTTTATTAACATTTCTACAAACCATGGGACTTGAGTTATTTATCCCTATGTATGGGCGCACCCTCTGTTAGGGTTTGTTGGAAGCTGGACTCTTGCTCTCCCTTCCAAGAATCCTAACATTTGGGATTTTTTTCTCTATTGTTTATCGCTCTGGGTTTAACACCCATATTTGTCACTCATCTAGTCCTCCTTTTGACTTCAGGGTCAGTTTCTACTCTGTAGTCATTTCTCTTATATTTACATTCCCTATACTCCTACCCTACCGCACATGCAAATATCAATGGGGCATGTACAAAGTCATTTCTTATCCAGAATGGTACCAGACAGGGGTGCCAATTATTGCTGCGGCTCTTCATCCTTTCCCTTGAACCATTCCTACAGGTGAGAAAATCTGGATAGAAAGAGAGTAAAGATGGGGTAGACCATAATGAAGTGGTGGCATATGCTGATGATCTGCTTTTCTTGGTATTGAGCCCTGAGGTTTCCCTCCCTAACATAATGTCTGAATTCTACACTTAGAATGACGTTACATATATATAAGATATATATATATATATATATATATATATATATGTATAATTACAGTAGTAAAATAATAAAATATTTTTTTTTAAATTTAAATAAATTCTATATACATATGTAATCTCATTCTAACTGTATTTTATTATTAATACATATATATTGGTAACAAAATACACTTAGAATGAAATTCTTTATATAATATACAAATAACTGCAAATATTTATATATAGATAAATATATATGTTTACATAAATAACTACATAAGTATACATGTAGAATGTAAATATATATATGCATACATATAAAAATTCTACGTGTATGCTTAAGTAATATTTTAACATAATTATGTGATTTAATTAATTAAAATTTGATTGACGTGCCTGACAACCCAGGCAGCAAGTGCAGAGAATTAAATTCGCACACGCTATATTTAACCCTGTAACTTTCCAAGACACCATAAAACCTGTACATGGGGGGTACTGTTTTACTCGGGAGACTTCGCTGAACACAAATATTAGTGTTTCAAAATGATAAATTGTATTACAACGATGATATATTTAGTAAAAGTGACGTTTTTTGCATTTTCGACACATGAACGGCAGTTTTACTGATGATATTATTGTTGTAATATGTTTTACTGCTTTGAAACACTTATGTTTGTGTTCAGTGAAGTCTCCCAAGTATAACAGTACCCCCTATGTACAGGTTTTATGGTGTTTTGAAAAGTTAGAGAGTCACATATAAGGCTTGCATTTCATTTTTTTCACATTGAAATTTGCCAGATTGGTTACATTGCATTTGAGACCGTATGGTAGCCCAGGAATGAGAATTACCCCCATGATGGCATACCATTTGAAAAAGTAGACAACCCAAGGTATTGCAAATGGGGTATGTCCAGTCATTTTTAGTAGCCACTTAGTCACAAACACTGGCCAAATATTAGTTTTTTTGCTTTTTTCACACAAAAACAAATATGAACCCTAATTTTGGCCAGTGTTTGTGACTAAGTGGCTACTATAAAAGAAAAATGGAATGTGCTATATTTGATCCTTTAACTTCCCAAAACACCATAAAAACTGTTAATGGGGGTACTGTTGTACTCATGAGACTTTGCTGAATCCAAATATGTGTTTTTTTTGCAGTTAAAGCTAACGGTATTATGACATTTACAGCTAAAATGTCTACAATTGTTTTAAAAAAATCTTAATTTCTCACAGTTTTTTAAATTTTATTCATAATAAATTATATTTCAAATATGAATAGTTCATGAGAAATATAAGCCCAGTTTCTCCTGAACAAAATGATATATAATAAGTGTGGGTGCACTTAATATGAAAGAGGTGAATTACGGTTGAACAGACATATAGCGCAAATACCAGTTTTTGTTTATATTTTGTTTTGATCAGAACGTGTACTATTGACTCCGTCCTGAAGGGGTTAAACTAAATTAGGGCAGTGTTAATCAGATGGCTTCCATTTTGGTATCCCTATAGCAAACAGCTGAAAGATCAAAATTTTAAAAAGGGCTTTTCTCACAGACTGCCCAGCAGTAGTCAACTCCATCCGGATCTGGGACAGCAGCGCTCAGGAATATGAACTGTCAGTACCTCTAACCTCGATGACACCTCAATTATGCAATAGAGCTTTTCTACCAGGGATGAGGGCAAGAGACTTTAGAGGGCTAGAATATACAGGTATACAGAGGATATACCAATTATACGACAACGACTCCATAACCTCAAAACTAGGTCGACTCTAACTAATTCAGACTATTTCCGATACTTACAAGCCAATTACATTTTAAGAAAGCATGTGACACTGAATTGTATCATAAGGGCCTTATCACCACGCTCTATTCACACCTATGCTCTACCACGACAGATTGGGGCAGACTACACTATACAGACCAATGGGAGGCAGAATTGGGGAAGGTGCTTGAGGGATTTGACTGGCAGGACATCTGGGAAGCAAATGGTAAAACCTCAACATGTGTGACTATGCAAGAGCAGGCATACAAAACGATGTACAGATGTTACACCACCTCTGTTAAGCTGTATCACATGAGAAAAGTCCCTACAGATCAATGTTGGAGGCTATGTGGGTCACAAGCAGGGCTCGAGTCCTGCAGGAGCGTGTGGGAACTGCGTTCCCGCACTCTTTTTACAGCGGAAACGCCGTTCCCGTTGCTCCTGCAGGAGCCCCCGTGATCCCCCTGTTATGGGGTCCAGTGGGGCTAAAGGACGGTGGGTGGCTGTGGTGCCTGATACACGCGGTGAGGGAGCTGCTGGTCTGTCTCCTCTGCTCCCTCGCGCGCTGTCTATGCTCCCGGCATTAATAGACAGCCCGCGAGGGAGCAGAGGAGACAGACCAGCAACTCCCTCGCCGCGTGTATCAGGCACCACAGCCGCCCGCTGGGCTTTAGTCCCACTGGACCCCAGGGACAAGTCCACGCCAGCTCTACAGGTAGGGAGGCTGGGTGGACATTTGTTAAGCATTTTGTAAAAATGTATGTTTGTGAGTGTGAGTCTGGGAGTGTATGTGTGTGTGCGCGTGTCTGGGAGTGTTTGTGTGTGTGTCTGGGAGTGTGAGTTTATGTGTGTGTGTCTGTTAGTGTGTTTGTCTGTGAGTGTGTGTGTCTGGAAGTGTGTGTATGTGTCTTTGTCTGTGAGTGTATTTATCTTTGTCTGTGAGTGTGTGTCTGGGAGTGTGTGTGTGTGTCTGGGTGTGTGTGTGTGTGTCTGAGTGTGAGCTTATGTTTGTCTGGCTGTTAGTGTGTTTGTCTGTGAGTGTGTGTCTGGAAGTGTGTGTGTGTTTGTCTGTGAGTGTCTGGAAGTGTGAGTGTGTGTCTGTATGTGTCTTTGTCTGTGAGTGTATGTAGCTTTCTCTGGGAGTGTGTGTGTCTGAGTGTGAGCTTATGTGTGTCTGGCTGTTAGTGTGTTTGTCTGTGAGTGTGTGTCTGGAAGTGTGTGTGTGTGTGTTTGTCTGTGAGTGTCTGGAAGTGTGTGTGTGTCTGTGAGTGTGTGTATGTGTCTTTGTCTGTGAGTGTATGTATCTTTGTCTGTGAGTGTTTGTTTTTCTGTGAGTGAGTGAGTGAGTGAGTGTGTGTCTGTGAGTGTGTGTGTGTGTATTTGTGTGTGAGCCTGTCAGAGTGTGTGCGCGCCTGTCAGAGTGTGTGCGCATGAATGTCATCAGTATGTGTGTGCGTGCGTCTATGCATACAAGTGTATCTTGGGGGGGGGTGGAGATATCGGGTGAGTTCCCACACTTTTCCCCCCAGGACTTGACCCCTGGTCACAAGGCACATACGAACACATGTGGTGGGAGTGCCCACAGATAAAAACACTATGGGGAGGGTGGGGGAATTAGCTGCAGATATCTTTCATAAACCAGTCACCCTAGATTCCTGGGTCTACCTGTTTACTCCATTCGATCACTCTAGCGGCCCATAGAGCCTCAGCGCAGACATGGTTGCACCCAGAAGTTCCACCCTTAGATTTAGTAGTGACAAAACTTAAGGACAATTATCTGATGGAGAACCTCACAGCCCAGGTCAGAGGGACTTTGAAAGCCTTTACGAAGGTGTGGGAACCATGGGAGGCATACACTAATGGCTCTTAGGGAGAGGTACCCAAGGGGGCTAAAGGATGTGGGAACCAACCATGGAAATGAACAAACATGGGCTGTCCCCGTCCTGTCGTTCCAAGCAGACACCTTCTCTTTCTTCTCTCTTTTTTTCTGTCTCATCTTTTTCTTCTCTTTCTCTCGAACCCACTGGTTGGACTACTGAATGGGAGACTTCCCTCAGTGGGTGACTACTCCCCTGGGAGGCGGGAGGCAGAAGCATGTTCCAGCCTTCTTGTAAATCGATGGCGAATGGTGAGATGAGAGGTGGACACCTGTTTTTTTACGTGAGTGTCTGACTAAAGTGTAGGTAACACAGTCTACATTATCAATTAATCTGGTACTATGCACTTGGGTCACTATCATCATGTTGTGGCTTGAAATGCAACCCAGGGTACTTTGTCTATACTGTTTGTCTCTGTATGAAAAACTTTTAAATAAAGAATAAAAAAAAAATGTGGGAAAGTTGTGTAGTGGCTTACTATTCTATGTCAAACCCCTAGAAATGTGTACATGTTTTGATCTTTGATATACATGTTTGAAAACAAAATTGTAATATTTAAATTACTGGATTTCAGCTGAATTAAAGTTGTTCTTTGTCAAAAATTTAAATTTTCACATGAAATTTGGTTAATCCGAATTGATATTTTTAGAATTTTAGACGAAACGAAAAAGAAAATGTTTGGCCCCCGTGCACAACTATTATTTAATGTGTCTGTTGTATGTAGAAATTGGTATAATGTGTATTTCATGCATGTACAAATACCTGTGAGTAATCTGTGACGAACTGAACCTTGTCACTGGTTCTTGGAGGAGCCTGGTTGCCAGCCTCCTGCCCTGTGACTATGGCCCCTGGAATAAACCATGGTTAAAGACACTGTCTGTGCCTTTTGGACTTGTATGGTAACACTTCGAACTCCCAAAGCGGTTTGAAGCATTCGGACATGCGGCGGTGGCCATCTTAAGCCGCGAGCACAATGAGCGGTGTTTGGTCATCAAAAGTATGGAACTCAAATCGGACACTTGACGGCGCAAACACCGCTAAAACACATACCTTCCACCGATGTTTGGCTATTCGAACAGGAGTCGAACGGCATTCGGCGGGAATAAGCTCCCGAACCAGAAACATAGACTAAGTGCCATACAAACTCTCATGTTTGTTATTTGAACTGTTTTATGTATTCTCGAAATAGACCGACCGCACAGCCTGATTCTCTGGAACATTCTCTGGAACATTTGTGGGGATATTATGTGTTTTGGGGGTACAGGAGAACAGGAAGTGTACCTGCATATAGTTACATTACATAGTTAGATAGCTGAAAAGAGACTTGCGTCCATCAAGTTCAGCCTTCCTCACACCTGTTTTTTGCTGTTGATCCAAAAGAGAAAAAAAAAAAAAAAAAAACCCCAGTTTGAAGCACAATTTTGCAACAAGCTAGGACAAAAAATTCCTTATTGACCCCAGAATGGCAGTCAGATTTATCCTTGAATCAAGCAGTTATTACCCTACATTGAAAGATTATATTCTTGAATATTCTGTCTTTGCAAGTATGCATCTAGTAGCTGTTTGAACATCTGTATGGACTCTGATAAAACCACTTCTTCAGGCAGAGAATTCCACATCCTGATTGTTCTTACAGTAAAAAAACCTTTCCTTTGCCTTAGACAAAATCTTCTTTCTTCCAGTCTAAACGCATGGCCTCGTGTCCTATGTAAAGTCCGGTTTGTGAATAGATTTCCACACAATGGTTTGTATTGGCCCCGAATATATTTGTATAATGTTATCATATCCCCTCTCAGGCGACGTTTTTCTAAACTAAATAGGTTTAAATTTGTTAACCTTTCTTCATAGCTGATATGTTCCATTCCTTTTATTAATTTTGTAGCCCGCCTCTGCACTTTTTCTAGTGCCATGATATCCTTCTTTAGAACAGGTGCCCAAAATTGCACAGCATATTCAATATGTGGTCTTACCAGTGATTTATAGAGAGGCAAAATGATATTCTCGTCCCGAGAATGAATGCCCTTTTTCATGCATGACAATACCTTACTGGCCTTGGCCACTGCTGATTGACATTGCACATTGTTGCATAGTTTGTTGTCTATAACCATTCCCAAGTCCTTTTCGTGTGTTGTTATCCCTAATTCGCTTCCATTAAGGGTATACCTTGCTTGTGTATTCTTTACGCCGAAGTGCATAACTTTGCATTTTTCAACATTAAATTTCATCTGCCATTTGAGTGCCCAGTCCTCCAGTCTATCTAAATCCTTCTGCAGCAAAGTAATATCTTGCTCACATTGTATTATTTTACAAAGTTTTGTGTCATCTGCAAACACTGAAACATGACTTTCAATGCTGTCTTCAAGATCATTTATAAAAATGTTAAATAGAAGGGGTCCCAGAACAGACCCCTGAGGGACACCACTTGCCACCTCTGTCCAGCTTGAAAATTTACCATTAACGACAACTCTTTGTATTCTGTTTTTAAGCCAATGTTCTACCCAAGAACAAGCATTTTCATCGAGACCGATTTCCTTGAGTTTGAACACTAATCTTTTGTGTGGAACTGTATCAAATGCGTAATTACTCAAAACAATATTGGCTCAGAGAAAAGTATTGGAATATATACAGAATGTTGCTGTAAGACAAAGCACTATACTGATAGCTAATGAAAGGAAAAATAAATACATTTTATTTTACCTAAATAGTACTAAAAAAAACAAACATGCTAGTGTACAAAATGAAAACCTAAAGTAGGTGCTACAACTAAAACTCAAAATCAGTGTGCATATACAAAATACGAAAAGAAAAAAGTATCAGCCAGTATATATATATATAGGGTATCCTAGCAGTATTTAGAAGGAATCACCAGAATAATAACGAGACTGACAATCAATCCCCAGGCGACTTGGTAGGTATGAGATAGATCTGAGAAACTGAATGTCGGCTAATATATACAATAGCATCGAGCGCTGGGGGTTTGAAACCAGTACTATAAGATATATCAAAGTACTATATAGTCTAGAGAATAAATAAACCGAGATTTATATACCGTATAATATACAGGGACAGGAAAGCACAGCTCCCAGTAGAAAGAGGGATAGTAACAGTCAAATATTAGCAACAGTGTAGCCGGAGCATACGAAAGGTCTAATGCTCACAATAAGTATGCAAAAGATGTATCAAAAATATGGCAATTGTTCACTGAAATAAACTCACAAGCGGAGCTAATACTCGAACTGCACTGCCCCTGTGCCTTCGAGGGCACATATCTCTCGTTCCACTCTATGCTTGATACAGGTATGCAAAGATAGACCATGAAAGAAAAGGTCTATCACTAGGTATAGAACTGCACTGTGCTCGGACGCTAAGCTGATGCTAGAGCTAAGCTGCCCCTGTGCCTTCAAGGGCACCTATCTATCGTCCCGCTCAAAACTGGAAGTAAATGTGCAGAAATGAACCATTCGTGTGACGGTGAGACTCTAAAAAGGGCTATAAATGCTTTACGTAACTGAAACTCGAGCTATGCTGAGCAGTACTAACACGTAACTGAAACTAAAGCTATGCTGTAACTGTGCCTTCGAGGGCACCTATTGCTAGTCCTGCTGGCAGTAGATACAGAATGGTACAAAGAAAAAAGAAAAAAATCAATAAAAATAAAAAATATATATATAAATAAATCTGTAGCTTACTCGCAAATAAGTGTGCTTAACTTCGGATTAGCACACAAGATCTCTAATGTCTAAAGTAGATTAGATATTAGTAAAGATTAATAGCATGGTCGCAGATAAATGTACTTCACTCTAAATCATAGGAGAAGTACACTTTGACACCCTGACGCACGCGTTTCGCCCGACCTGGCTCTTCAGAGGGGAACCGGTCGGTACACTGCGTCTGGTTTAAATCTAAGAGAAAGTATTCCTATTGGCTGAAAGAAGGCAATTCCTAATTGGTGAGTGCCCGTTACGTATATCATGACGAGATCAAAGTTCTTCAAGGAGAGGGAATTCTTCATACTTATTAGGCAAAATTACAATATGAAGGAGAAGAGAGATATTATTGAAAGATTAATTTTGTCTGCAGAGTAAGATCGCTCTGCACAATGTATAGTTGCAATATTTATGATCAAAATAAGTATAATAGAGGGAGAAAAAAAAAGGACTAATAAAATGGGATAAAAGATACCCAAATTTAATGATAGGGACAGACCTCCCACAAGGATATAGAGTACTTGATCACTTTGCAGTATATGTATATATAGAATGAGGGCGGCCAGGTGAAAAGACATTTGGTTTATACGTATGCAGCTACTAACTAGAATCTAAATGCCATTGTAATTAATCCATAAAGTACTGACCTATAGAAAGGTGTGGTGGTAAATTAAATATACAAAAGAGTGTTAAGTCCCAAGGCTGAATTGTTATGAATGAGTGTATAGTGAAGCTTTTCACATAATGTAGCAAAATATTATGTCCGGAAGAATAGTTAATATATAACACATCCTCTCCTTTATATGATCACATAATAAGAATGTTAGCTTCATTACATGGCAAGTTATAAAAAAGGTGAGCTGAATTTTAGAATTTTAGAATTTTAGAATTTTAGAATGTCAGAGTTATTTCTTGGTGTATGAAGGGGGTGAAATTGAACTCTTCATTTAAACCATCTGGTGCCAATGTTTTTAAAAAAAAATAGATCCATCTATTCCCTTTTCTTGTGTTTGGAGTTAGTTTCTCCAATGCCTGAAATATTAGATGTGTTGGATCAGCCTGATGGTAGTTACGAACATGGTTTGATACTGGTGTAGATATGTTTAAATTAGTGATAGAGCAAGTATGTTGTAGTATCCTGCGTTTAAGTTGCTGGTAAGTTTTACCTACATATTGGATGCCACAACTACATGTGATTAAATAAATCACCCTGGTCGAACTGCAATTGATAAACTCCTTTAGATTTTATATTCTTTTTTAGTTATGGAGCTTGTCACCGTTTTCATGGGTTTAATAAATTGATATGCCTTGCAATATCAACAACTGTAAATTCCAGTTGTCTGAGTTAACCAGGTGGATTGTGATGGTTTAATGGGTTCAGTATGGCTGTGAACCAAAATGTCTCTCCGATTTTTTGCCCTGCGTGCAGTAATTTGAGGAAAATTGCCAATACTGTCACCGAGGTCTGTATCATGTTGGAGTAATGGCCAATTGTGTACCATTATCTTTGTACTTCCAATTGGAAGGTTGTTTCAGTGGAACAATTGCGCTTTGCGCGCAGATACTGGCCAAAAGGTATACCTGACTTCAGCTTCACAGGATGGTAACTTGTCCAATTAAGCAGGCTATTGGTTGCTGTGTCTTTTCTGAAGAGTTCAGTTTCCACCTTCCCATCCTCCAAAATTTTAATGTTAAGGTCTGAATCTATAATGTGTGTAAGTTGAAGGCCGATACTGTTAATGTTTAAATCCCTTACCAGAGCCTGAATTTTTTTTAACAGATCCTAACCAAAAGACTAGTATGTCATCAATGTATCTATGCCAGCTATAGATACATGTGTCATACTGGTCCTTGGTGACAGCTGGCAATATAGTCTCTTCCCACCAGAGACTATATTGCCAGCTGTCACCAAGGACCAGTATGACACATGTAGCTTAGGGCGCACGCCGTACCCATGGTTGTCCCCTTAAGCTGCAGATAGTATTGTCCATCAAAAACAAAGAAATTATGAGTCAGTACATATTTCAGTAATTTGATAATAACATCACTTTGTGCTGCTGTGAAATCTAATGTTTTGTTTAGGAAGTAGGACGTAGCTTGTAGGCCTATATTGTGTGGGATATTATTGTAGAGAGCTACAACATCCAAACTGCCCAATAGGCAGTATGGGGGGGACTTCTAAATCTTCAAGTAGTATCAATGTTTGTTTGGTGTCTTGGAGGTAAGATTTTAATTTAGTGACCAAAGGATATTTTTTTATTTTATTATTATTTTTTTTAATATGTGTTTTTCTGCCTGGAGATAATTGAGTCAATACAGTATCTAACTCAATTATCTCTCAGGCAGAGGGGAGGGATTTTATGTTTGTATATGGGAGTGTCGTGCATTTAAACTATATTGTCATTAGTCTGTGACTTTGTATTGTAGTTCCCCACAAGGTCTATGTGGGAGTGCCCCTTGCATGGGGACATGCATAAAAGGCCAGTTGTGGCTACCATTAAACTTAAAATTTGTTTTACCCCTTCATGAAGTCTTGGCTCATGTTTGGGGGATTGGAGAACTATATTAACTCTGGGGATTGCTATATCACAATACTCCCCTGGGTATAATCACTAGCTCTTATAAGAGCGGTTCTTGTTATACTCTTGAGTGAGAGAGGTTCACCCACTGGAAACTGGATCCTGGTCTTGAGTCTTGGTTGGGTGGAGGACAGGGAGATCCCTAACCAAGTTGCGGTGGTTTGTGGGGGTTTATGGTGGTTATGGTGCTCAAGTGCAGTGCTTATGGTACTTGCAAGTACTAGGAAGCAGCGATTGACGGAGATACTATATGTATGCATTGTCTTTCCACAAGTTTCTCGTATATTTTCTTTTACACTACCCAATATACACTGCATATTAGGGTTGCTGATTTGGGATCGATAGGTCTGTGAGGAGCCATCTGGCTGGATGGAATTGGTGTAACTGGGGGATCAAAGGACTGTGACTGGGTGTCATGGTTTCACTCTATGGGCATGGGCAATGTAATTGTGGGCTTTGGGCAAAGTATAGGTCTGTGGTGATGTGATTGGTGGGACTGGGATGATGGCAAATATGATTGGAGCAGAGTTAATGAAGGTATTATGGGGTATTATTATGCTGGGAGTAATGATGAAATTGTGTGATTGGGTTGAGGGGAATATGGTGCCTATCAAGCACCAAAATAATTTTGGCTTAATGAAGTAGCTTTGGTGTGTAGGTAATGCCCCTGCCATCTCACTGCTCAATTCTCTGCAGTTTAGGAGATAAATCATAATCAAAATGATAATAAAAACTGTGGTCATATAACGTGGTGATTATGTTCTATCTAGTCTATAACTTTTTAGATGTTAAACAGTTAGTATAGCTACAATATAACTGCAAAATGCTACATACTGTACCAATGCTACTTCGGAGATGAGTGTATGATCAAGGAATTAGGCATGCTTCTCCCATAAAAGCACATTTAGAAGTTGGCAACAAGATCACTGGAATCTTGTTTCTATTCTATGGATCACTTACCATACATTATCCATAGGATAATCATAGGGTTATATGAAACAGCGCTATAAACAATGGCTTGTCTGAGCCTTGACATTTTAGCTTTGTGCATAACTCTATTATGATACTGAATGGTATGAGAAACTTGCAATCACAAAGCTTCTTGTATCGGAGGCAGCTGCTGGCATACTTCATACTCAGACACCTCACAGACATTTATTTTCACGTAAGAACATATTGTTGGCTTGAAAAGGTCACATCAGTTTAACCTGATTAAAAAGTGCTTCAGGTGATGGAGCTGTAAATAGCATTGTATACACTTTGCAACTTGGTGTGATCAGTTCAATAAAATAAATGCTGGAAATATGCAAGTAGTAAATTAATATTAATAAAATGTAGTGGTTTAAAATGGATTAGTAGCTGTCAACCTGTTAATGTAATTGTAGATTATGCTAGCTTTAGTGTACCTATAATCTTAATTTTATTAATGACAGGAGGCGAGTATTTGCTTAAGTCTCTCTTTACTAGAACTCCACAGCAGCACAGAAAAAACAACCAATCAGAAAAAAGTTAGGTACTATAAAACTCCTCTCCCCATGCTTCATTTCCTCTTTCAAGCTGCGACAAAACAGAATAAAAGGCAGAGAACATCATGGGGAAGAAACGAAGTCCTAGATACGATGAAATAACGACGTCCACCATCCGAGAGTAACCGTCAAACTAGATAGTGTTGAGGGACTGTAAACTGAAACGAGAGAAAAAACAGAATCGAACAGGTTGATTATCCAATGAAATGTACTCTAAATAAACATGCAGGTACCCAATGTAGCAACCAAATTAACCTTAATATGTAGATATCCCAACCTACTTATGAAAAAACAGACATAAGAAACAAGTGAGAGGTAGCAGAGACAACAAACAGAGTTGCATACGTACCTGATAATCCAAACTATAACATAAAACAAGGGAGGGGCAAGAATGGGTGGGAAATATTCGCCTCCTGTCATTAATAAAATTAAGATTATAGGTACACTAAAGCTAGCATAATCTACAATTTTATAACATGACAGGAGGCTTCGTATTTGCTGTTTCAAAGCTCAGTTCACCAATCCAACGCTGTTTGTGTCGCTGGTATCAATTCCAGGAAATATCAGAGTAATCCTAATTGGATATTCCGAGTACGATAAACGACAGCAGACGGATCAAAGAAGATGCCAGCCGACGAAGCATCTCAAATACGGAAAAAAAGTACCATCCGCTGGTAAATCCATTGTACGTGGTGTTGCGACCCGTTTCCTAGCGGTCGGTTGATGAGCCGGCCAGCTGACCTATTAGTCATATTCCCGTAGAGATGTCATATCAAAGGTCAATCTCGGACTTAGGGTCGCGAGAAGAAACAGCCACCATGTCTTAACTCATGATCCGTAAGGCGACTTCTCCGATCGTGCCAGGGTCATTCGGTGATGCGGCCTTGCAGGTAGATCTCCAATCTCAAGGAATGCGCCTAAGTCCACCACCAAAATCGCAACAGAAAACCGAGGAGGATCTTCCATTCCTTCCTGTCTTACCCGGTGAGATGTCTCATCCGAGAATAAATTCATAATGCAGGCAAGAGTGTGGCCAAACCAGCCGTATTCTAAGTGATCCCAATATTCCAAATGGACTGTGCAATCCTCGGACACAGCAGAGAAAAGACTCCAAAGAACGTCCATTCAAGGTTCCGAACTGAACTTGTGTGGAGGAAACGGTGGTCGACTACTCTGGGAATAGTGATATGGGAAAAGCAAACCGGAACGCAGATTTCCCTCCAGAAAATGCCCTCGTCCAAGAGTGAAAGATGTCTGTGTAGGAGTCGGGGCACATCAGGCACCTCCCTAAAGTCTCGTATGTCTCCTCGACAGTAGGTGAAAAGTAGGTTAGCGCGAATCCAACCAAACGGCTCCCGTTAGGGATAAATAGAGCAGAGACGGAGGGTCCTCCATCTCCGAACCATGTCCACCAGGTACGCGCTCCGAGGAGACAGGGCAGTCCTGCCATCTTAACCCAAGGTCTCACCATGTTGTCAATATGTACAGTTTTACCTTCAGATCAGGTAACAGTCCTCCTTAATCTTGTCACCCGAGCAAGGCAGTGCCCCTTTGCTCCATGAAGGCCTCCGTATCTCCTGACATGGGAGAACTGTCTTTGCAGTTTGTTCGTAATGGACTGGATATCCAAAACAGAAAGAAATTCTCTGTATTATATCGTGCAGAATATACCAAAAAAACTGCACACTCGTAATACCGGAGGACCATCCTTTAGCCGCACCATCTCCAGGAGCGTGCGTAAATAAGTGGGAGTCTCCCCCCCGTTATACCTCTGTGAGTATTTCTCGCGTGTTACAGTGGTCAGGATCCAATAGGTCCATTACCGGAGATAGAATAGAGGGATCCCGTCTAAAAATGTATATATTGCATGACCAGGCAGTCCTCTAGAACGAAGTCCGTAGCATGGATGTTAGCTCTAATTGAATGCAGGAGGGACGCCCGTCTATGCAGTCCTCAAAGACTTGCACAGGTACAAGCCTGTGTGATGAACAAATGGGGCGTCGAGTGTATGAGAGAGCCGCACTCTCTACTAATGAGATCGCATACCGCAACACGACCGGGTGCTAGCCCGAGTGGGCCGCACCCTAATAACCAACAGCAGAGTCTACCTCTGTGACCGGTTCTCTCTATGAGAATGTGTCCTCCCACCTGTCCTCTGTATCCAGTCCAGTATCTGGTTGAGGTCGAGGGAGGGGTTGCGCCCTCTAAAACAAATCAGTATCTGGTTCTGTATATGAGAGGGATACGTCCTCTGTTCCTGAAAATAAATATACTCGGATCGAGGTGATGGAGGGCCGCACCCTCCTGTGATGCAAACTAGAGTCCCTAGAGACTCAAGGTGACTAAACTGCAGGGCACACCTCTTATAAATGTCAGCATAAGGCTGAGGGCAATCTTCGGAAACAACGATGGAAAACTATCAACCGACTATCCGGATCCCGTGCGCGCGCGCGGGGTCCAGGTAGACCATTGGTAGTCTGAGGAAAGCTGGAGACGTTCTCCGCAATCCACGAGTGCCCGGGAGGTCGGAGGAGGTCAAATCAGGCCTCGCGACGACCCGAGCAAAAAGGAAAAGGAAGTCATGAAAAAACAAAGGCAACAATTAACGAAGATAAGAGAAAGAAACACCAATTCTATCTCAGATAGAAGGCAAATAGCAGGCCGGAAGGTGACAAAAGTAAATCCCACTGGACAGGGCCAGGAGCGAAACCAACGTGGGAAAAAAACTACCGACACCTATAAGGATTCCGGGAGGCAGATACGGAGTAGCTGGCAAAGACAAGGAAAAACACGCTATCTCCTGAAGGGTCTGGGTATCGGTCCTTGGAGACGTGCCGTCGCCGGTTTGGAGTAAACCGTGGGTGTGTCCGGGGTCTTATAAGAAACTTGCCCTACAGGCATGAGGTTTAGGGCCTTCACCCTTCCCACCATATTCAGATGGCGGTAAACTGGTGTCCACTTGAACATTATGGCAATGGTGTTGGTCTGGACACCTGCCTATCTCCATGTCACTGTCGGCCACTGGGGTTTCCTCAGTGATATTCCCCCAGGCCTGCGGCCAAAAGGGGGTTCGGTACCAATAGTGCAGGCCCGTGAGTAGGCCAAAGGAACGGACACAGAATGGCTAGCCAAACAAATAGGCACGGACATAGCAGGGCATTCAAGTAGGTACCGACCTAGCAGGCCATTCAATGGGGCACAGACATAGCAGGCCGTTTAAATGGGCACGGACCGAGCAGGCCGTTTAAATGGGCACAGACCTAGCAGGCCGTCTTAATGGGCACAGACCTAGCAGGCCGTTTTAATGGGCACAGGCATGGCAAGCCGTTTAATGGGCACAGACATAGCAGGCCTTTTTAATGGGCACAGACATGGTAGGCCTTTCTTATGGGCACAGACATAGCAGGCCGTTCTTATGGGCACAGACATAGCAGGCCGTTCTTATGGGCACAGACATAGCAGGCCGTTCTTATGGGCACAGACATAGCAGACCGTTCTTATGGGCACAGACATAGCAGGCCGTTCTTATGGGCACAGACATAGCAGGCCGTTCTTATGGGCACAGACATAGCAGGCCAATCTTATGGGCACAGACATAGCAGGCCAATCTTATGGGCACAGACATAGCAGGCCAATCTTATGGGCACAGAAATAGCAGGCCAATCTTATGGGCACAGACATAGCAGGCCAATCAATGGGTGGTGTATTACCAGTATATTATTATTATCATGTATTTATATAGCGCCTTCCAATTCCGTAGCGCTTTACAAAGTGTATTGAACGAGTAACGGGGGCCTCTGAGTTCGGGTAGAGGTCCCTAAAAATAGTACATCCTCATTGCATCCTGTGACATAGGACCCTTATACACCAACCCTTAGACATCGTGGTGCCGTGTGAGTAACCCGAACCGGGACTGGCAGCCCCTAAATGCCCAGCAGGCAAACAGTGGAATGCCAGCTGTAGTGGGTTTAAGCGGAAGTTGTCCCAGTGACCCTCATGTCAATGAATGTAAGATACGCTGAGCGATACTCTCCTTAAACTGGGAATCGGTATGCACATGCCCACACAGGTCCGTTTGACATTTCTTAGCATCATCATAGGTTACCATCATATCACCTTTGTAACCATGTATAGTAACAGCGTAGACCGGTCTCCCATACCAGGTAGTCAGAGCCCGGTCCAGGCATGCTTATATGTGCCGTGGACAGGGAATCCATACCAGAGTAGACTCATCTGATTCCTCATAACTGGGCCAGAAAAATATATACTGAGAAGCACACGAATCCTAGAATAGCTGGCGCCGTGTACGCCATGTACAGAGACCTGAACTGAGTTTCCAATAAACCTGTAAGTCGCAGTAATCGTATATATCCTGATAGCAGAACTCGCAGTAATCTGTGATATACCCTGTCAGCCAGACACACAGCAAATTGAGCGACTCAATAGGTCCTGGTCCACCATGCGATAATGGGCCAGGCGTCGGCCCTGACACAGTAGCTATGGTGCATGTAGGGTACAGGCTCCCATAGGAAGTAAGCGTATGGAGTACGCCCACAGCGACAAAAAACAGAAAAAGCCTGTGCCACAGACAGAGCAGTACATGGATACTGCCTATAGGCATGTACTCCAACCCAGTAAAATAAATCTAAATCTATACATCTATACACACATGCACACACACAAATCTACATATATACAAAAACATACACCCACATATACATACATCAACCTGGACATAAAATCTCATGGGAAAACTGTCACTACATTGTCCCTTAAACAGAAGGTGCAAACACAAGCTGTATGCAGTCACCTAATGAAAAAAACAAACTGACATGCAGCATGGTAACTGAAACGGGTGGAGGCAGACCTCCAACGTGCCAAGTAATGAAGTGTACCGACGGGGGAGGGGCCGAGAGCAGGTGCACTCTCTCCCGGTCGGACTCTCCCCCGCCCGGTCGGACACACGAGGTCCGCGGGCGGAGGCGGCCGCGGAGAGCGGCCACGAGGGAAAGAAGATCCGGCCGCTGGGTACTTCGGGAAGCGCACACGAGTACCCCCGCGGCCGGCAAAGTACATGGGACCGCCGGAGATGAAATCCGCGGTCCCGGAGCTCGGGGGTCGAAGGAGGCAGATGAAGTAAGCCTCCTGAAGCCCCCGAGCGGCACACACACCGCCAGGAAAAGGCGGAAGCACATAGCATTAAAAATGAGGATACATTATCCAAGGGAAAACGGACAGGGGGGGGGGGGGGGGGGGGCACAAGTCCAAGAAAAGAACAGTAAGGACCCCAAAGACCCCCCACAAATATATAGGGAACTACAGCGAAGTTGCAGGGACAAAGAAAACACATAAGATATAAAACAGCATGATTGGAACAAATCCAGCAAGGGCAGAAAATGTAAATACCTAAGAATAAAATCTCACATGAAAATAAATAAATAAACGGATTACTGAAGAGAAATATATCTATGACAAAATACCAGCAACCTACAAAATAGAATCTAAAATACTGAATATAAGCAATAAAATCCCAAAGCCACCCACTATAAGCAGGAGGCAGTGGTACTCTGACCTGTACTGTCTGCAGAGCAGCAAAGAAAGAGAAAATGAAGCATGGGGAGAGGAGTTTTATAGTACCTAACTTTTTTCTGATTGGTTGTTTTTTCTGTGCTGCTGTGGAGTTCTAGTAAAGAGAGACTTAAGCAAATACGAAGCCTCCTGTCATGTTATAAAATTAGTAGCTGTTTCTCCCAATCCTATTTCCATCTACATCCCCAAATGGTATGTTTTCTTGCTTTTATTATATACCCAAGCCAAAAGTGTGTACAATAAAAATTTTTTTATTGATTTAAAAAAATTTGTATATTATATTATCAAAGATATTTGTGCAACAAAATTTAAAAGTTTGGCAAATATCTTTCCCCCCCAAAACACATCTATACTAAAAAAAACAAAAAAAACAACCTATCTATATCTATTAATATGACAACATAATTGAGCAATAACATGATTATTTAGAATACCCTAACACCATTTACGAATTAAGGCTCCTTTACAAGCTATATTTAGTTGCTTAAAAGATTTTATACTATTTTTATACTGTTTACTATTCCTATTGGGAAAATATGGCTAATGATACTGACCGAGGCTGAGCTACAACTCCAACACCAAACTCCTATATATCTGTGCGAACAACACTAAAAATTGAAAAGCTGCACTCAGACTCCAGACTCCCAGCATCATGACCACTGCAAATCACTGAAGTTGTTATGGTGCAAACACAACAGAAAGATGGTGGATTGGCGCTTAAAACCAAGGAATAAGCAACTTTCAACTTTCTTTCACTTGAAGTTGTTATGGTGCATGAAGTAATCCTTTAAACTATATAGTGTATCAAGTAGTTGCATTAAAACAATTGAGAATATTTTGTGTGAAAGTAACAATTGCTCCTTCCCACACCTAAATAAATGCCTTTGAATCGTTTGCTGCAATGATGAGCACAACTCCCTGGCTGTTAGAGTAAAACATACGTACCCTACAGTACTCGTGCTGGCATCGTCCCATGAGCCCAGACACACTTATGAGTGCTTGAGAACCTCCTTACATGGTGTCAAACAGCTGCAAACATTACTTCCATAGTGCTGCATACATTCACTTAGACTTGACTATGCTCCCACACATAGAAACGGCCCATCTAGCCTGCCTAATTTTCTAAATACTTTAATTAGTCCCTGGCCTTATCTTATAGTTGGGATTAAACTCCTTTACTGTTTTAACCTCTACCACTTCAGCTGGAAGGCTATTTCATGCATCCACTACCCTCTCAGTAAAGTAATACTTCCTGATATTATTTTTAAACCTTTGCCCCTCTAATTTAAGACTATGTCCTCTTGTTGTGGTAGTTTTTCTTATTTTAAATACAGTCTCCTCCTTTACTCTGTTGATTCCCTTTATGTATTTAAATGTTTCTATCATATCCCCCCTGTCTCGTCTTTCCTCCCAGCTAAACATGTTAAGTTCCTTTAACCTTTCCTTGTAAGTTTTATCCTGCAATCCAGGAACCAGTTTAGTAGCCCTTCTCTGAACTCTCTCTAAAATATCAATATCCTTCTGGAGATACGGTCTCCAGTACTGCGTGCAATACTCCAAGTGAGATCTCACCAGTGTTCTGTACAATGGCATGAGCACTTCCCTCTTTCTACTGCTAATACCTCTCCCTATACAACCAAGCATTCTGCTAGCATTTCCTGCTGCTCTATTACATTGTCTGCCTACCTTTAAGTCATCAGAAATAATTACCCCTAAATGTATTTTCTCAGATGTTGAGGTTAGGACTCTATCAAATATTCTGTGCTCTGCCCTTGGGTTTTTACATCCGAGATCTTGCACTTATCCAGTACAGATCCCCGAGGTACCCTACTGGTGACAAGCCCATGCTTCGAATATACTCCACTGACTACAAACCTTTGTTGTCTGTCATTCAGCCACTGCCTTACCCATTCAACAATATTGGAATCCAAACTTAAAGATTGCAGTTTATTGATAAGCCTTCTATGTGCAACAGTGTCAAAAGTCCTACAGAAATCTAGGTAAGCAATGTCTACTTCACCACCCTGATCTATTATTTAGTTACCCAATCAAAAAAATCAATAAGATCAGTTTGGCATGATCTCCCTGAAGTAAACCCATGTTGTCTCGGATCTTGAAATCCATATAATTTTAGGTGTTCAACAATCCTATCCTTTAACATGGTTTCCATTACTTTCCCCACTACTGAAGTAAGGCTTACTGGCCTATAGTTGCTCGACGCCTCCCTACTACCTTTCTTGTGAATGGGCACAACATTTGCTAACTTCCAGTCTTCTGGGACTACTCCTGTTAACAATGACTGGTTAAATAAATCTGTTAATGGTTTTGCTAGTAAACCACTAAGCTATTTTAATAAACTTGGGTGTATTCCATGAGGTCCCATTGACTTATTTGTCTTTACTTTTGACAGTTGAAATAGAACCTCTTCCTCTGTAAACTCACATGTAATAAATGACTAATTTGTCCTTTTTCCTAACTCAGGCCCCTTTCCTTCATTTGCATCTGTAAATACAGAGCAAAAATATTCATTGAGGCAATCAGCTAGACCTTTATCCTCTTCTACATACCTTCATTCTTTTGGTTTTAATCAAACTAATCCTTGCTTTACTTTCCTTTTCTCATTTATGTATCTAAAAAATGTTTTATCCTCCTTTTTTTACTGACTGTGCTATTTTCTCTTCTTTGTGTGCTTTGCAGGCTCTTATAACTTGCTTAGCCTCTTTCTGCCTAATCTTATAGATCTGTCTATCTTCCTCACTCTGTTTTTTTATAATTACTAAATGCTAACTTTTTGTTTTTTACTATTTTGGCTACATCTGTGGAGTACCACATAGGTTTCTTAAATTTTTTGCTATTACTGACAAGCCTAGTGCAATTTTCTGTTGCCTTCAGTAGTGCAACCTTTAAATAATTCAATTTCTCTTGGACTCCATTTAAATTGCTCTAGTCTGATAATGACTCCTTTACACATATTCTAATTTTAGAGAAGTATTTTTTTCTAAAGTCTAAAACTTTTGTTTTTGTGTGGTGTGACTCAATCACTGTTCTTATATTAAACCACACTGACTGATGATCACTGGATCCTAAACTTTCACCTATAATACCTGATACCAAATCTCTATTTATTAACACTAAATCTAGTATGGCCTCTTTACGAGTTGGCTCCTCAACAACTTGTTTTAGAGACAATCCCAGTAGGGAGTTTAGAATATGTGTGCTCTTGGCACAAGCAGCTATTTTGGTTTTTCAGTTCACATCAGGAAGATTAAAGTTACCCGTGATGATAACTTCCCCCTTCATTGTCATTTTAGCTATTTCCTCAACTAGTAGATTATCTAACTCTTCTATTTGTCCTGGGGGCATATAAATCACACCTACATGAGTTAATGTGTGATTACCAAATTTGAACGTAACCCAAACAGACTCTATGTTCGCCTCACTAACTTTTATTAGGCTACATTTTATGCTATCCTTCACATACAGGGCCACCCCTTCCCCTTTCTTGTCTTCCCTGTCTTTTCTATTTAAAGAGAACCCTAGTATTGCTATGTCCCAGTCATTTTTCTCATTATACCATGTCTCAGTAATAGCGACTAAATCTACACTATCAGTTGCCATTATTATTGCCACAAGTTCATGGATCTTATTCCCTAAACTGCAAGCATTTGTAGACATGACTCCAAGCTTATCATTTTTAACACACTTGCTAAAGGCACATTCTGTCATTGTTTTGGGGGGCAATTGGATTGATGTTTTATCACCCTTTTGCCCCCCCTTCCTAGTTTAAATACATCCTAGCAAAACCTCTGAACTGCTCATTGAAAATATTTGTTTTCTTTTAAGAAAGATGCAAACCACCTTTTTTGTACAGCTTATTTCCATTCCAAACAGAGCTACCATGAGAAATGAAGCCAAACCCTTGCTCCCGACACCATTCACCAAGCCACACCAAGCCTAATATGCATCCGATTGTCGTTCTGAGTGTTATGCACAGGCAAAACTTCAGAGAATGACCGTGTGGAAGCAACCTGCCGTATATCATTGGCAAAAACACTAAAAACTTCCTTTACGTCTGAAACCTCATTGCAAGCCATTTGTCCCTAGATGGACAAGTACATCTAATTCCCCTTCCTGCTTTGCTCACTTAACAATATTACAAATACATCTCCTGTCTCTGTGAGCATTAGCGCCAGGAAGACATCTCACAAGGCCACTATTGTCCAGCTCCACACCTCTTATGATAGAATCCCCCAACAATAACTGCTTTCTACTAGGCCTCACCATTGTCTCCAAGCCTGTCTCCATTGCACTACACTCGGTGCCTGAGAATGTCTCCACAACACCACTACCCTCAGTGCCTGAGCCTGTTTCCACAACACAACTACACTCAGTGTCTGAACCTGTCTCAACGACATCATTTCACTTAGTGCCTGAGCCTGTCTCCATAACACCATTACACTCTGAAAGTGCTGAAAATGAATTATGTAGAGCAACAGACTGTGCAGTATGCCTTTTATCCACAACTCTAAGTCTACCAGATCCTAAAGTAATCCATCTTCCATGCCGTCTCTGCGGCAGTGGCTTTGCACCAGTTCCAGCCTGAGTTTGTTTACCAGATAATTTACAAATCTCAGACTTCAAAAATACACTCTCCTGCAGCAATATAGATCTACATGACACCATGAGGGTCAAAATATTTCCACTGTGTGCCAAAACACTGTCTTGTTACCTTTATTATGTTTGTGCAAACATGTGACAGGTGTCCCTTTCATTGTAGGCAACTCTCCCCCAATTTAGGTACTCAATTATAAACAATAATGCATCATTACAGTTTAAGACTCCATGGAGCAATGAGTAAAATCCAAACCTTTTGAAGGGCGCTGCTGACGTGGGCGCGCGGGCCGAGGGGTCAAAGGCCGGACACCCCCACCCCCCTGTTCCCCCTGTCTAACCATCCTGATCCCAGGAACCCCCCCCTCCCAAAGTAAACTACTTGGACTGATGAACCGTAGAGACATCCCTACTTACCCTGACCCGCTCCCCATCCTAAGACTATACCCGATAGCACCAAGGACTGATGGGACTATGACCCACCCACTGTAAGCCATGACAAACGGACCTCCCCTACTAAGCACCTCAGCTCCACGAACACGGAAGGGGACAGGTTACGCAAACCCCAGACCTTGATATCCTTCTTTTACAACACCCAAAGTTTTAATCTACCCTGTTGGATTAATCCACAAAGTTATATAGTTATATAAAAACTCAATAGAATGGTAACACGACCTGTGCCTGGAACTAGACATTGTTAAAACTCAGCTATTGTGTATACTCTACTGTTATAACACTTTAGACACGGCTCTTGCATGAGCCTGCAAAATGTCTATATTACAAACTCTTGTATTCATTGACTGTACCATTCGAAAAAATAAAGAATTACAAAAAAAAAAAAAAATCCAAACCTTTACGATGCATGTATTCCTGCTGGGTTTAGGACACAACATGAATTGCAAGAGTTGTCAAATTATTGAATAAAATAACATTTTAATATGGAATCAATGTAATACAATCTCACTCACAACAAGGGTCTCCTCGTAAGTAAGGGTAATGATAGGAATGAGAGCATTCTGTCTTACAGTTTTAAATCCCTCTTATTTACTTTTGGTGTTGAGAAGTCCATGTTCTTCTGGTTTATATATTTTAGGTTTTACTGTAAGTTAAAAAATAATATGGACATTCATTGATCATATTATTTTACAACATGTGATGCGAAATAATAGTGATTTTATATATACTTAGATAAGAAAATAACCCTTCAATGAGGCAAATAACTCAAATGAGAGCTGGTCAGTGTGGATAATGCCAGTTCTACCCTGGGCTTGTACCCTAATAATGATATATAAACAAAATATTACATGAGATCCCTAAAGAGGGGGATCTAAAATCCTGGTATTTAGATAGTGAACTACTTGGATTAGTAGCGGAACCACCGCGGTCACAGGGGTCGCAGCTGCGACTAGGCCCGTCACTCCAGGGGGCCCGGCCACCCTGTGCCCGCGGTGCCCGCCGGCTAAGTAACACTGCCCCGGCCCGAGCGGTAGAACTGCTGGGGCCACTTTGAAGGGGCCCATCGGATGGACCATGCTGTTAGCGCCACCCGATGGCAAAGAATTTCCAGGAGGCCCGGTCAGCACTGTGGTGCTTTAACCCCTTAAGTCCGGAGGGCGTACTATTACGTCCTTTTAAAAGCGGCTCTAAACGCCGCCGGACGTAATAGTACGCCCTCCGGTTTTTAGTAACTTACCCGGTCCCCGGCGGTCCCACGCCGGCGATCGCGGTTGGGGGGACTCCCAGGGAGCCCCCCCGCGGCACATCTTCCTCCTCCGGTGCCTCCCGGTCATGTGAGAGTGAGGTCCTTGCGAGGACCTCACAATCACATGGCCGGGATAGCTGGCTCAGGCATTGCCAGCAGGGGGACCAACTGTAATGACAGTTGGTCCCCCTGCTGGCTGAAAATAAAATAAAAATAATGTTAAAAGTGTAAAAAAAAAAATTTATACTTAGATCATATATATATATATTATATATATATGATCTAAGTATATATATACACATATACATACACACACATACACCGTCTAGGTGTATTTTAATATTAATATATATATAATTATATATATATATTAATATCAAATTACACGTAGACTGATACTGATTAAATATATATATAATTATTGTTATATATATATTTATAAATAATATAAAAAAATAAATATGTAAATACGTAAAAAAATAAAATAAAATAAATAATTAAAAATAAAATATTAAAAAATATATAGATGTGTTTTATTTCGTTCTAACTGTATTGTGATATTAATATATATATATTTATATCAAAATACACGTAGAACAAAATAATATATATATCTATATACATAAATATATACGTATATATCACTATATATATACCTATATATAAATAAAAATATTAAAAAAAATATATATATATATATACGTATATATATACATATATTAATTCTACACATATATTTATGTAATAATTTTACATAATTAGGTATCCTAATTAATTACAATTAGCGGGACCTGCCTGACCACCCATGCCGAAAGTATAGGGAATTTAATTTGCTAGCACTATATTTAACCCTATAACTTTCCAAGACACCATAAAACCTGTACATGGGGGGTACTGTTTTACTCGGGAGACTTCGCTGAACACAAATATTAGTGTTTCAAAACAGTAAAATGTATTACAACCATGATATCGCCAGTAAAAGTGAAGTTTTTTGCATTTTTCACGCACAAACAGCACTTACAGGGACGATATTATTGCTGCAATACTGTTTACTGTTTTGAAACACAGATATTTGTGTTCAGCGAAGTCTCCTGAGTGCAACAGTACCCCTCATGTACAGGTTTTATGGTGTTTTCAAAAATTACAGCGTCAAATATAAGGCTTGTGTTTAATTTTTTTCACATTAAAATTCGCCAGATTGCTTACGTTGCCTTTATGACCCTATGGTAGCCCAAGAATAAAAATTACCCCTATGATGGCATACCATTTGCAATAGTAGACAACCAAAGGTATTGCAAATGGGGTATGTCCAGTCTTTTTTAGTAGTCACTTAGTCACAAACACTGGCCAAAATTGGCGTTTTTTGCATTTTTCACACACAAACAAATACGAACGCTAACTTTGGCCAGTGTTTGTGACCAAATGGCTACTAAAAAAGACTGGACATCGCTTATTTGCAATACCTTGGGTCGTCTACTATTGCAAATGGTATGCCATTATGGGTGTAAATTTATTTCCTGGGCTACTATACAGTCTCAAAGGCAACGTAACCAATCTGGCGAATTTCAATTTCAAATGTAACACGCTATATTTGACCCTGTAACTTCCCAAAACACCATAAAACCTGTACATAGGGGGTACTGTTTTACACGTGATACTTTGCTGAATACAAATATGTGTATTTTATTGCAGTAAAAGCAAACAGTATTATAACATTGACAGTTAAAATGTCATGTAGAACGAAAAAAATAAAAAAAAATCTTATTTTGTCCCATTTTTTTCATATTAAATTATGTTTCATAGCTAAATATTTGATATTAAATGAAAGCCCTGTTTCCCCTGAATAAAATGATATATAATAAGGGGGGTGCATTTAATATGAAAGAGGTGAATTACGGTTGGACAGACATATAGCGCAAATGCCAGGTTTTGTTTACGTTTTGTTTCGTTCACAACTTGTACATTTGGCTGCGGTGTTAAGGGGTTAACAGCGTGACCGGGCCCCCTGTGATGACATTATAGCTGGGAGGAAGTGACTACCCTGGTCACATCTCCCAGCTTACACTAGGAGCCGCGCGGGAGGAAGGAGTCAGAGTGGAAACTCTGACTCCCATCAGCCTGAGCCACCACTGGACTCCAGGGAAGTCACCCTCCTACATCTAACAGGAGGGTGACTAAAACATTGTGTTTATGTGTGTGTTTGTATGTATGTGTTTTTGTATGTGTGTATGTCTGTCTGTGTTTGTATATATGTGTCTGTGTGTGTGTGTGTTTGTATGTATGTATGTGTGTGTGTTTGTATGTGTGTGTCTGCATGTGTATCTATTTGTCTGCATGTGTGGGGGGGGAACGTATGGGAGGGGGAGGATAAACATATGGGGGGAGGGTGGGGGTAGACGTATGGGAGGGCCCCAGGGCAATTTTGACACCGGGCCCCCGTGGTTTCTAGTTACACCTCTGACTTGGATGGAATGTATACATTAAGTCCAGTAGGGAAAGGCAGTTACAGATTAGCAGTGTAAAGTAACCATTATTAGAGACTCATCCAGGCTTTATTGTACATTGCCTAAGAGAACACCCATAAGGTTACACATTCACTAACTGCTAATTAAATTGAGGGTTAAAGTTTAGGTCAAAAAGTTACCATTGTCCATGTCCATGATTGTAACCAAAAAACAAAACAGACACCTACCAATTAGAAATTCGATTCTAAGAAGAGCATAGTTTTAACTATATATTGGGTGTGCCTTAAATGGTATCGACACTCATGGACAGAGAATGTTGTCATTGCAATCTGTTCATTAATAATGGAAATTTATTTTCAAAATGGAAGCTTCATTCTTTTGATGCAAAACACTTACTGCTGCCATTTCAATGTAAGCTGCAACGACCTTTCTGTGGCGATAACTGATGAAGCGGGTGTACCTGAACAAGCGGCGTTGACTTGAACTGCTCAAGGATGATATCCATGAAGAAATTTATAACCTAAATTAAAGGGAAACACTATAGGCACCCATACCACTTCAGCACATTGAAGTGTTCTGGGTGCAATGTTCCATATACCTTAACCCTACAGTGGTAATTATTGCAGTTTCAGCCACCTTTGGTCTGTTATCTAATGCTAGATGTCCTCACGCTCGGTATGAGGACCTCCGGTGTCAGATTTTTCCCCATAGGAAAGCATTAAATAATGCTTTCCAATGGGGAAATCCTAATACAAGTGTTGTTATTCCTGCGCATGCGCACTGGGTCTGCCCTGCTGGCTGATGTTGGCGGGGGAGGAGCATGGGTGGAGCCTGACCAAGCAATCAAAAGAGCCTGACTTTGCGAGAGGGCAAATGGAGCTCATATAAAAGATGTCATCTTCCGTACCCAGTCAAACAAATCTTCATACATTAAGCATTCATTGTATGTAATATCTTGATATTGACTAATTGGCTAAAAAAAGTTTGGATAGACCATGCTCCTTTAATGTCTGTAACTAGAGTGTATGAACCTCTTTTTATGCTTAAGCTTGTTATTTTGAGCCCAAGGTGCTCCATATTTGTTATGTGTATATAGTTAATTGAACCATCTAGGCCAATTTCCATTTTAGTGTTATGTACTTGAAACCTAGAAGTGTGTTCCGCTCACATAATTCCCTGACGTTCTATTTACATGTACAAAAAACAGCAGAGAGAGATGAAATATCAAAAAATAAAAATGAATAACCGTATACAATGAGGTAATGCAAATTGTATCCCATGATCTTACAATCTGAATCCTTGCATGCTGATTTCAAGGACAGCAGTGAAACTAAGCTCTCTTTCAGAAAGCTGATGCCCAATATCATGTGAAGAACAGCATAAAATAGAAATATCAGCCAATTTATTTGAAGTTACTACAGAGGTTCTTTCAAGCCTGGCACACAACCGATAGACTGGAATAACAAAATGCCTTCACTTCACTCCTGTTAAGCTTCCTTCTTAGATACTGACCTCTCTGGAGTACGACTTCAGAAAGGGTATGATTCCTCTCATGTGTGAGTATAAATCTCATCTTACTGTCATCCTCTGAGAATGCTGATAAATTACAAATGTCTTACCTGAGGTGCCAGACAGCCATCTGATCTAGAAAGCATTCCTTTCACTGTCCATAAACACTGATTAATCACAACCATCTGACATAAAGTGACACAAGACCATCTGGTCCAAAATCATTCAATGTCTCTAAACCCAACTTATACTTTACATTTTTGTTTTTCATCTTGAATTTCTATCTCATGGTATACTCTTCCTTTTTCTAAAACATATTCTGTATGTTCCTAGCTCTCCATCACTTTCACCTGCAATTGTATCTGTTTGTTTGTTTTGCATAATGTTTGCATATATTAAAAGAGTATATCATTGGTTTATTTTCTGGATTTTACTACAATCTTTTAGTTGCACATGGTGGATCTGTGAATTATGGTATTAAGTAACATCACTAGATGTGGCTTTTGCAAGGACCCATAAGATCGGCAATGCAATCCACGATGGGACCTACAAAATACTGCATTAAGTTCTACAACATTCAAATTGCATCAAGATAGCATTGTGATACTTCCTCCATGGTCCAACTTCACATTGGGGTACTGTTGTGAAAACCACAGTAGGATGGAGAAAGGCAAACTAGAAATTTCCATCATTATCTTAATGATTATTCTGCTTTATAAAGCCTATCGTTTCAAAAAAGAGTATCAATCAGGGCCGTCTTTAATGTGGGGCAAATGGGGCAGCTGCCCTGGGCCCAGTTAGTCCTGGAAGGCCCAAGGCAGCTGCCCCGTGGGGCCCCTGCCCGCAACCATTGCCGAAATACCGAGATATTTCCCAGTGGACTGTGACATGTTGAGAAATCAGTAGCACGCTGCCTTTTAATCTTCCTTTAATCTTGCTGCAGACCGGGCCCCTGTCATTCTGTTTGTTCTCCCCATGGCCTGCTGGGAGGAAGTCATGTCAGATCACTTCCTCCCAAGTAACAGGGTGCCACTGGGGAGGAAGAGGAGGAGGGAGAAGGAGAGGGACTGAGGAATCCTGGTTCCTCAGACTAAAATCAGTCTTGGCCATCCTGCTCCCACTGGACCCCAGGGAAGCCACCCTTTTGTACCCAAAAGGTAAGGAGACAGGAGGGTGGCTAAAATATGTACAGTAAATTGATACTTGTATACTATTATTACTATTTTATTATTATTTTATTATTTATATAATGCCAGCAAATTCCGTAGCGCTGTACATTGGAATATATATGTGTAAGTAAATCTGAGTCTGTGTGTGTCAGTGTGTGTATCTAGCTGTGTGTGTGTGTGTTTGTGTGTCAGTGTGTGTATCTGACTGTGTGCGTGTGTATCTGACGTGTGTTAGTGTGAGTATCTGGCTGTGTGTGTGTATCTGGCTGGATGTGTGTGTGTGTCCCTGTTTGTCCGTGTTGATGTGTCTGTGTATGTGTATCTGTGTTTGTGTGTATGTGAATCTGTGTATCAGTGTTTACGTGTATCTGTGTGAATGTATAGTTGTGTCTATTGATGTGTACTTGTGTGTCAGTGTGTATGTGTACCTGTGTGTGTGTTTCTGAGTATGTGTATATATGTGTCAGTGTGTATCTGTGCATGTGGCATTGCATACATCCCAGCATTCCAATGCCAACACTGCACACAAATACACTACTTCATTCCAACAACACTACTTCACACAAATACACCACTGCATGTGTACATGTGTGTCTGTTTTCCTGTGTGTATCTCAGTGTTTGTGTAAGTGTGCATCTGTGTGTATGTGACAAATCATACATCACAGCATTCCAACGCCAATACTGCACACAAATACACCCTTGCATCTGTACCGGTGTGTATCTGAGTGTATGTACAGATTACTTTGAATAGAGTTCAGAGAAGGGCTACTAAACTGGTTCCAGGATTACAGGATAAAACTTACCAGGAAAGGATAAAGAAACTTAACATGTGTAGCTTGGAGGAAAGACGAGACAGGGGGGATATGATAGAAACATTTAAATAATAAAGGGAATCAAGATAGTAAAGGAGGAGACTCTATTTTAAAGAAAAAAAACTACTACAACAAGAGGAAATAGTCTTGAATTAGAGGGACAATGGTTTAAAAATAATATCAGAAAGTATTACTTTACTGAGAGGGTAGTGGATGCATGAATAGCCTTCCAGCTGAAGTGGTAGATGTTAGCACAGTAAAGGAGTTTAAGCATGCGTGGGATAGGCATAAGGCTGTCCGAACTATTAGATAAGGCCAGGGACTAATGAAAGTATTTAGAAAATTGGGCAGACTAGATGGGCCGAATGGTTCTTATCTGCCGTCACATTCTATGTTTCTATTTCTAATAAAAGAATCATGGAATGTAAAAATATACACTCTGTTAAATTCCTGGGTCACCCCATCTCACTATATTCTAGTTCTGTTCACCACATACAGTAGCTACTTTCATGATAAAAACATGCAACTTCTAAAAACCTGATGAGTAGTGTTATGCATTTTCAAGAAGAGCACTATTTTGAACTACATGTACTGTTACTATTCCTTCATTGTCCTATTAATATTAATTTGCTTTAAAGTGATTTGCTTTATAATGGTATCTATTAAAGCCTTGTGGATCAAATTCATTGAATTGAGCCTGTATTTTCTCCAGACCCCTGTTTATTTACAATTTTATGACGATATTTAACCAGGACATGAAAACGAGAGAAATCTCAATGTATCCATCCTGGTAAAATATTTTATAAATAAATAAATAAGCACCGACCACTGTGTGATTAGAATGCCTGATTTGAAGCTTTATAGGGATTTCCATGTAATGCTGAAAACAGACAGTAGATGGTGTTAATATACCACTCTCTACTGTTTTAACTAGAAAAAACAATCTACTGATATTAGCAGAGAACTTGCCTTGAGGGTTTTCTTTTGGATGTGGTCATGGTGGTATAGGAGCCTGGATGTGCAGTGTTTCAGCTTGAACACTACATCCAGTGCTATTGGCAATTGCGCTGGGGGCAAGATGGAACTCTGTTCCGGGCTGCCTAATGTCAATTCTGTGCATATTTTATATCTGTCCTTAGCACGTGCTGCCGACAGACGTAACTGCTTCTCAACTATTGTCTCCCTTACCTCCCTTACATACTGAATGTAGCCCTCCATTCCTCCCTATTCCATTCAGTAATACCCCCTCTTTCTCCCACTCACCCTCCTTTCTGTATGAGAAGCCTTTAATTGGACATCTGCGCAGCTCCCATGATTTCAAACGGGGGCGTGATGAGCAGCGCTGGGAGCTTTGTAAAACTTCCCTTTTAAAATGCTTATTGAGCCTTTCTTTGGGGTGACTTAAAGAAAACTGACAATAGGGCATTATTTTATTCAAAACAAAAAAGGGTTGGAGAAATCTTACGGTTAGGGTTAGAGGTAGGGGGTAGGGTTATGATTCTATTATATGGTTATGGTTAGTGTTAGAGTAGAGTTAGGGTAAATTGTAGGATTACGGTTTGTGCAGGGTTAATGTTAGGGTAAACTAAGGTAAGGGTTAATACTGGGTTTAAGTTAATGCTGTTTTAGGGTTATAGATAGTGTAGGGTTAAGGTTAGGATAGGTTAGGATAGGATAAGGTTAGGATAGGTATATGGTGAGAGTTAGTATAAGCATAGGATCAGGGATAGAGTTGCTAAATCCCTGATCTTATGCGTATACTAAAGGTAATGTATTCACCTTTTCCAGCACAGTGTGGGGCTCCTCGCATCTGGCCCTGCTCCTGATACACCTCCTTGGCTGACATCATCAGAATTGATTATCTCAGCCAATGACAATGCTTTCCCATAAGAGATGGGTTGGGCGATAGGTTGGGGCGGAGACAAACGCTGCCCTGGTCAATCACCATCTCCTCATTGAATCATGCAGAGCGTGGAGATGCTGAAAGTCAGTGCTGCACATTGTGCAGCACTAACCCAGGAAGCACCTTTAGTGGCCGTCTGAGTGACTGCCACTGTAGGTCACCCTAGGCTGTAATGTAAACACTGCCTTTTCTCGAAAAGGCATTTACATTAAAAAAAAAGACACAGGGACATACCATACTCACCAGAACAATTACATCAAGCTGTAGCTTTTCTGGTGACAATAGTGTCCCTTTAATATAGAGTTAGGTTTACCTACCAAAAATAACTTGGAGACATATGAGGCACTTAACAACCAGAACTGATAAGTTAATTTATTTTGAGCTCTTTTTATTCAGTTTCACTGGATATGTAAAAATTATTATTTGCGAAATTGTGAAAAAAAATGCATTGGTTACCACTTTTAACATGTTATTTATGCTTAAAGGACCACTCTAGGCACCCAGACCACTTCAGCTTAATGAAGTGGTATGGGTGCCAGGTCCAGCTAGGGTTAACTAATTTTTTTATAAACATAGCAGTTTCAGAGAAACTGCTATGTTTATCAATTAGTTAAGCCTTCCCCTATTTCCTCTAGTGGCTGTCTCACTGACAGCCGCTAGAGGCGCTTGCGTGATTCTCACTGTGAAAATCACAGTGAGAGCACGCAAGCGTCCATAGGAAAGCATTATGAATGCTTTCCTATGTGACCGGCTGAATGCGCGCGCAGCTCTTGCCGCGCGTGCGCATTCAGCCGACGGGGAGGAACGGAGGCGGAGAGGAGGAGGAGAGCTCCCCGCCCAGCGCTGGAAAAAGGTAAGTTTTAACCCTTTTCCCCTTTCGAGAGCCGGGCGGGAGGGGGTCCCTGAGGGTGGGGGCACCCTCAGGGCACTCTAGTGCCAGGAAAACGAGTATGCTTTCCTGGCACTAGAGTGGTCCTTTAATGTTGTGTTAGGTATTTAGGATATGGGATATCAAAGAAAGATATAGGATATTAAAAGAAAGTTCTCTCAGTCCTTATATATTATAGAATGATTGTATAATGATATATTATACAATATATAACATGTACAGGGGGACCTCAAAAACATTTAAATTAAAATGGAAGAAAACACACAGCACAAATTCTAGGTTTTGTCTTGGCTCAGAACACAAGGGGTTAACATTAACCCCCTGTGGACCAATTATGTAACATTAACCCCCTGTGGACCAATTATGTAACATTAACCCCCTGTGGACCAATTATGTAACATTAACCCCTTGTGGACCAATTATGTAACTGCCGGAGCTCAAATACTCGACAAGAGGATCTCTGCTAGAACCGTTCTCATAATCCTGAAAAGTAATTTGCGAATTACTTTTATACACAGACCTCCAGTCAGGGCCGGCCTTAGGCAATTAGGCGCCCTGTGCGAAAAGTCTTCATGGCGCCCCACCCCCCACACCCCACCAAGTTGCCTGAATATAGTAATGCACACAGGCACCTGGGACGTGTGTATCGCGAGGCAAACAAGGCATCTGCCTTGGGCGGCACTTTGCAGGGGGCGACAAAAAAAGCCTCCCCCAAATGACCAGGCAGATCCCTTGCTTGACTCGCGTCCTGGAGGGTTCAAGAGCTGGCCGGCTGGCCACTTTTGAGCCCCCCTGAGGCTGGCAGTGGGCAGCAAAGGAGCATTCTCACCTGAGCTCTTCCTGCTCAGCTCCCTCCTGCGCCGCTTAATAAGGCCGGGAGCCGGAATATGACGTCAGTCCGGCTCCCGGCATCACTAAGCGCCGCCTACTCAGCCTGTGCGCCCCCTGCCTGTCCGCCCAGCAGCCACACTGGACTGCAGGTAAGAAATCCACTCCAGCTCTCCCAGGGAGGCTGGGTGGATTTAAAATAAAATTAAAAAAAATATTAGTTTGTGAGTGTTAGTGGAAATGTCTGTGAGTGTGTATGTCTAAGTGAATGTGTGTGTGTGTGTCTGTGAGTGAATGTGTGTGTGTTTCTGTATGTCTGTAAGTGTGTAAATGTGTGTGTCTGTAAGTGTTTATGTGTGTGTGTGTGTCTGTGAGTGAATGTGTGTGTCGGTCAGTGAGTGTGTATGTGTTGGTCAGTGGGGGCGTGCATCTTTAAGTGAGTGCGTGCGTCTGTCAGTGAGAGTGTGCATCTGTCAGTGTGTGTCCAAGTAATGGTGTGTGTGTGTGTATGTCATTGTTTGTCAGTGTATATGAGAGTGTGTGTCTGTCAGTGAGTGTGTGTCTGTCAGTGAGTGTGCGTCTGTCAGTGAGTGAGCGTCTGTCAGTCAAAGTGCGGGCTTGACAATAAGGGCTGGGGGAAATGTAAACTCTGTTACAGGCATGTACACACACACACACACACTCTGTTAAAGGCAGTCACACATACAGGAACAGGTACACACAATGGCACAGCTACAGTGACACACACAATTAGTCACACACAGACAGACAGTCACACACACACACACAGACAAACAGTTATACACACACACAGGCAGTCACACACACAGACAGACAGTTACACACAGACAGACACACACGGGTAGGCAGACAGTCACACACACACAGTCACACACACACACAGGCAGTCACACACACAAGCAGGCAGTCACACAGACAGACAGTCACAAACAGGCAAAGAGTCACACACACACAGGCAAACAGTCACACACACAGACAGTCACACAAACAGGCAAACAGGCACACACACACTTACCTCTTTCCAGTGGATGCAGTTGGCTGTTGAGGAAGAAGAGCCTCCTTCCCTCTTCTTGTGCAGCAGGGGCTTCGGGAGGTATTAGCCCCGCCTCCGCCTCGCGATAAGCCCCGCCCCCGCCGCTCGGTAAGCCCCGCCCCCTCTGACGCAATTTTTTTTTTTTTATAGTCCCGGGTGGAGAATAATTAATCCTCCAGCCGGGTACCTGTTTTAGCTCCGCTGCACTGTCGGCCACAGGGCGCCCCCTGCTCCATGGCGCCCTGTGCGGCCGCACAGCTCGCACACCCCTAAGGCCGGCCCTGCCTCCAGTAGAGGGTCGTTAACTCACACAATAGAGATCACACCATAGCTTGGTAACTAAGAGTTCTATTAGGCTTATTTCATCCTGACTCGTAATAGTAATAGAATGCTGTAACAAAATAATGTTTATCATAAATGCTAAAAACCAGCAAGCAGGGATAGAGCTGTTAGAAATTAAGGTTCTAAGCCAACTTCCTTTCATATCATAACCGTGCAGGTATTATAGCAATTTAGAATTCAATACGAATGTGTGGGGTCAACGACCTTTAAGGTCGGTAAATAAACCCGTCTAATTTACATGCCAAGCAAGACTTTGCTGATGTGATGTAAATGAAGCTGGCAAGCATAAACTGTAAAAACTGCTTTCTTATGGAACACAACTGCAAACTAAGTATGGGAAGGTATGTCCAACTGGTATTTACACTGCATTACAGCATGAGTGATTTATAAACAGTTTTTCTTGTGTGTAGTTTACAGACATACTTCTCTGTGTGTAAAATAAGAGTTATGTTTCAAAGCTGCACCACAGCTTCCTAAACATAACTTCTTATTTTACACACATGGGTTAGATAGTAATTTTAGTTAAGAGTGAGGCAGGATTCACAGAGAGTACGCGTTTGCATGCATTCTAAATTTAACTCAATTCGTTTTGGTCTTCTGTTTCCACATTGTAGATCTCAGAAGAATAATGTGAAGCTCCAAATATTACAATATTCCATTCCATTGTATAATTATGTGTGTAATGGTAATTGCATAAGCAATATTACGCGTAGCATTTTTCTGCAGGACTCCCTAATAATTGCCTCAAAACATGAAGTTCAATAAAGAAGGTTATATAAATTTAATATTGAGGGGAAGTCTGTTTTCTGGTTTGTAGAGCTGAGTTGTACAGGAGAAGATAATTTATTAGAGAAAACATATGAACGTGTAATATTATTCTTTGGTAAGAATCTGTTCTGTTACTGCCCCCCTTCTGTACAGCTCCCATGACGGATCAAAACTGAAAACATGATACTAAGAAGTCATTTGGTGATGCAACTGTCGATGGTCAGTCCAAGAACACTTGGGAAAATAGTTCACGGGCCTTCAGGAGTCTTGGGTTACATACTCTGTCTTATTCACTAAACACTGAATTAATGAAAAGATTTTTCAGATTTGGCTGCTTTGTCCTAAATATATTAATTCATTGATAAATTTCCTGACCATTTCTGGTTTGGTGAATAAATATGTTACTTGTAAATACAAGAAGTGAAATTGAGATAAAATAGTGTAGTTATTCCATACAGTGGAAACACATGAAAAGTCATCAGCCATGCGGTATCTACTAGAACTGGGTCATCTAATGAGATGGAATACATTGTAAAACACATAGCACACTGGTATCTGAATTTAAGATGTTTAGTTAAGATGCAAAAACATTGGAGTACACAATCTTGATTCTCTTTGAAAATACTGACTTTCAAATGTAATAAAAGCATTTGTCATCAGAGCACTTTAAAAGGAACCTTCAGCACCATAACAACTTAATCTGAATGAAGTTGAGCTACTGATTAGCTTAGAGTGTCAGCTGATGCTCTCAGCCAATCAGACGTGCCTCTGCCAACAGCATTCCGAGGCTTTCTGTTTGAAGAATCTCGATTTAGCAGGACAGGGGCAGGGCAAATGTGCAATGGAGAGAAGACTTGTAGTTAAACCATTCATGAACAGTTTAACCATTAAAGGTAAGCCACCACCAGGGCTTCCTGGCACCATAACAACTTTATCCCAATGGTGTTGTTAGTGAAGGCCATAGTGTTTCTTTAATACCATTTATAATAACATTAAATTGATTATAAAAAAAAAACCAACCATTTTATAATGTGTATACCGTAGACTTCAAGTGTGCTACTCCTTTGTGAAAGTAGACAGGGTATCTCATATGGTGCATATTATGCCTTATTGTGCTAACATTTTTTTCATCAAGGTATGCCAAAGATTGTGGCTAAAATATTTGACTGTTCAGATTACCCCATACCATTTGCTAAAGTAGACACTAGGGGGTATTTCATATGATATATTCTTATATCAATTCTTATTTTACCAGTACATACTTCACTATTGGAGCCTTCTTTAATGTTTTTTATACTATTGCGCATCACATTGAAATTGGAATATTGGAGACACTCGCTTCCATATATATCCTTAGACGGGGATTGTCCCGTCCATGCGAACTACGGTAGAGCTCCTAGTCAGCTCTATCAAATGTGAGTGCACATTGTCTTAACCATTTTAATATCTCACCTATTTATCATATCATATCGCACTATTGTATTCCCTCTTTGTTTTTATCTCTGTGAACAATGTAAAAAGTGTTTGTGTACGTATACAATTTTTCAATTTTTACTTGGGGCACGGTTTCCTTCTCTTTTTTTCTTTGACACTCTCTTTCCACAGGGCTAGGAATCCTTGTATTAGTTACCGCTGCCTACAAACATCTTGTATTTAATATTGTAGTGAGCACCTATTACATGTTTTCTATATTTCAAAAAAATGTTTTTACCAGTTGCTTTCAAGGTTTATGGGTTGGTTTATGATTGGTTACGTTGCCTTTGAGACCGTATAGGAGCCCAGGAATAAAAATTACCCCCATGATGGCTTACCATTTACAATAGTAGACAACCCACGGTATTGTGAGTGGGGTATTATTATTATTATTATTATTATGGGTATGTCCAGTCTTTTTTTTTGAAAAAAAAAAGACTGGACATACCCCATTTGCAATAACATGGGTTGTCTACTATTGCAAATGGTTTGCCATCATAGCGGTAATTCTCATTCCTGGGCTACCATACGTTCTCAAAGGCAACGTAACTAATCTGGTGAATTTCAATGTGAAAAAACTGAAAGATGTAACATGCTATATTTGACCCTGTAACTTCCTAAAACACCATAAAACCTGTACATAGGGGGTACTGTTTTACATCGCTGAATACAATATGTGTATTTTATTGCAGTAAAAGCAAACAGTATTATGACATTCACAGTTAAAATGTCATGCAGAACCAAAAGAATTACCTTTCTTATTTTCTCCCATTTTTTTTTAATATTTTATTCATATTAAAATATGTTTCATTGCTAAATATTTGATACAAAATGAAAGCCCTGTTTCCCCTGAATAAAATTATATATTATAAGTGTGGGTACACTTAATATGAAAGAGGTGAATTACGGTTGAACAGACATATTGTCAAATTTTTCTCTCTCTTGTATAGATATATAGTCAAATTCCAGGTTTTGTTTACGTTTTGTTTTGATCACAACCTTTTGGCTCAGTCCTTAAGGGGTTAATTTCCACTTGTCTCTGTATGTTGACAGCCAGTGTTGATTTTTCACTCCTCACAAATACATATTTGTTAAGGGGACACTATTGACACCTGACCAAGTCATATCAATAAAGTGGTCAGGATGCCATTTCCCATGTCTGGGTGCTATATTAACGGCAATGTTTACAATGGAGGCTTTACATGCACTTAAGAAAATAGATTTATACAAGTGTAGTGAAAAATATATACATTTTCTAGGTGGCATGACAAAGAACCCAACATATTTTCAAAATGAACAGACTAATGCCTTTGGTCCAAGCAGGACACCTGTTTTATGCTACATGAAAAGACAGCACCAGGTCATTCCAGACACTATAACTACTTGAATGAGATGAAGAAGTTACAGTGCCTACCATGTCCCTTTAATGACAAGACAATGATGTAAAGCAATGCAGAACTATTTTGCTCCCTAATGTATGGGACGAACAAGGAAGGAAATTAACCAAAAACACATAATTAATCATCAGACTTATATCTACATATATATATATATATATATAGAGAGAGAGAGTCATATTTATTAGAGTCATAGCATTACAGAGGTAACTCCTTGACATATTACTAAAATTGAACAGCTTTATAGTGACTAATCCCATCCTCCAGTTGTGTTTTAAACATACCTTTCATAAACGATTTACTCTTTTTGATTGAATCCATTTGAATGGTATGATCCAAAGTTAGCTGTTCAATCCTTATAAAATCAGAACAGGTAAACAGGTATGCCTGACAGCAAACTTAACTAATGAATGGAAGTGTTATATTTTGGTTCACAAGGTGCTAATGATGGAATTTCTTTAAGGATGGTCCACAGCTATAAGACCCTCCAGCAAAAGGTTGAAAACAACTCATTGATGGCAGAGACTAAACTGAAACAGACAGGCTACAGTTAACCAGCTGACTACCCTGATGATTAGCATCGTGCACAAAGATTCCTAAAAAAAATACTGTTATGTCTATGCGCAGTGACACACATAGGACCTTGGAGAAAATATATACATTTCCATTCCTTTCAGAAAAATGCAAAAGAAAACCAAGAAAACATGGTCATAACTACAGTACTTATGGAATCCTCCCTGGTACAGTGACATGCCTTTCAGGAAAAAAGCACCATAGAACATGCTAGTATGTTGCATTCCTTAGCAATCTACGACCAGAGTTCTACATATTTCAGAAAAAAAACCAATAAGAAACTGTTGCAATGGTTAGCAAATGGATAGGCTGGACACTGAAAGATGGTAGAAATATTGCCTGCTGTTTTTATGCTTTCAAGAGAAGACCACAAGAGTATCACCATAATACTACATGCCAATATTTCATGGTGTTGGTTGGGGATACTAGGCTCTTGATAAAACTGGAACATCTTAAAGACCCAGTATCTTTACATCACTTGTTTATCCCTTAAAGGCTGCGGTAGATCCATCTGTTCACAGATGTTTTAGAAGTTAATTAACACAAAAAAGGTGCCACCAGCAGTGGACTGCCCAGTAGCCAGATGTCAGTCAACTTCAAAATACGTGGGATGACTATGACCTAGCTATGCAAAATATTTAACCAATCGCATCCAGCTGCCTCTAACTTGTTCTAACAGGAAAAAGTGCGCGCCATTCAACATAGGGAAGGTACTTGTAATATCGTGTGCACTCTATATGCCCTCTTAAAGATAATAGCCATCTCATTCTGTAAAATAACCATTGATTTTACATCTTCTTATTGCTTTGTATAGTTTAATATTTAGAGTAGGCAAATCATAAACAACCTCCATGTCAAACAATTTCTGGAATTTGGCAAAAAAAATATTCTCTATATTTGTATTTTCTTTTCTAAATTTCATTGCCCAGAAGATAGTGGTATGATTCTGGCATAAGTGATCAAATGTTGCTAACAGCTCCTCCAGATAGGGGTGATTATAAACCACATCGGCTGCAAGGATGTAATCAAAACATAATGAGGATTTTGGAAATTTCTCCTCCAGCTCAGATCCCCAGTTTAGGACATTCACTTGAGGAACATGTTTGCATTTCAGTTTGGTGTTTCGATACACATTATATTGTAGGTTTCCAAGGAGTTCCATCAGATCCGTTGCTGTAACTTTTGCTCCTATAAAAGTGCATATAGAAAAATAGCCCATTAAATTAAATATGTAGGGTTCTACAAATCAGTGTCACAATCACACATTGATATAGCATAATCCCCATTTCTCAGAAAAGGCAATGTTTACTCTGCTGAGGCTGCATATACGGTTTCTTTACACTTTAGAACCACTACATTAAGCTGTAGTGGTTCTACTGCTTAGAGTGTCCCTATAATGCATGCAAAATGGCAATATGTGTGTGTATATTATGCTTGGATGCTTTTTTGCATAAACAGCTATCAGAGAGCCACGCGGGAGGAAGGAGAGGAGGGAGTCAGAGTGGGAACATCAGCTTTTCCTGCAAAAGGTAGGAAACAGGAGAGTGACTTAAACATTTTGTGTATGTGTGTGTCTCTTTGTGTGTATGTGTATGTGTGTATGTCTGTCGGGGGTGTGTATGTCTGTCTGTGTGTATGTGTCTCTGTATGTGTCTTTATGTATGTATGTGTGTCTGTATGTATGTGTCTAGGGGGGACAACGGATCGGGGAGGGGGGGGGGGGCACGGATTGGGGAGGGGGGGGGCATGGATCAGTTTCGCACCGGGGCCCAATGGATTGTGTGTACGCCACTGAGTAAGTATTTTGGTCCTGTTTCCAGATGGTTCTGGCTATTTTGTGGCAATGATTCTTGCATCAAAATAGACATATGAGGTGCAGGGGCTTGGAGTGGAATACTTAAAGTCCCTGCCACTCCAATTTCCCCTGTGGCATTTTGAAATGGGCCAGTGTATATAACATAATATTGTGTATATATATTACACTGGTAGGTGTATTTTCTCACCATTTGAATCACAGATTAATTGAAAAAAACAAGAGAGGAAAGAAAAGAGAAGGAGCAGTAAAAAAAAAAAAAAAAAAATATATATATATATATATATATATATATACAGTTGCAAGAAAAAGTATGTGAACCCTTTGGAATGATATGGATTTCTGCACAAATTGGTCATAAAATGTAATCTGATCATCATCTAAGTCACAACAATAGACAATCACAGTCTGCTTAAACCAATAACACACAAAGAATGAAATGTTGCATTGTTTTTATTCAACACACCATGTAAACATTCACAGGTGGAAAAAGTATGTGAACCCTTGGATTTAATAACTGGTTGAACCTCCTTTGGCAGCAATAACTTCAACCAAATGTTTCCTGTAGTTGCAGATCAGACGTGCACAACGGTCAGGAGTAATTCTTGACCATTCCTCTTTACAGAACTGTTTCAGTTCAGCAATATTCTTGGGATGTCTGGTGTGAATCGCTTTCTTGAGGTCATGCCACAGCATCTCAATCGCGTTGAGGTCAGGACTTCAGAAGGTGTATTTTCTTCTGTTTAAGCCATTCTGTTGTTGATTTACTTCTATGCTTTGGGTCATTGTCCTGTTGCAACACCCATCTTCTGTTGAGCTTCAGCTGGTAGACAGATGGCCTTAAGTTCTCCTGCAAAATGTCTTGATAAAATTGGGAATTCATTTTTCCTTCGATGATAGCAATCCGTCCAGGCCCTGACGCAGCAAAGCAGCCCCAAACCATGATGCCCCCACCACCATACTTCACAGTTGGGATGAGGTTTTGAAGTTGGTGTGCTGTGCCTCTTTTTCGCCACACATAGTGTTGTGTGTTTCTTCCAAACAACTCAACTTTGGTTTCATCTGTCCACAGAATATTTTGCCAATACTGCTGTGGAACATCCAGGTGCTCTTGTGCAAACTGTAAACGTGCAGCAATGTTTTGTTTGGACAGCAGTAGCTTCCTCTGTGGTATCCTCCCATGAAATCCATTCTTGTTTAGTGTTTTACGTATTGTAGATTCGCTAACAGGGATGTTAGCATTTGCCAGTGACTTTTGTAAGTCTTTAGCTGACACTCTAGGATTCTTCTTCACCTCACTGAGCAGTCTGTGCTCTTGCAGTCATCTTTACAGGACGGCCACTCCTAGGGAGAGTAGCAGCAGTGCTGAACTTTCTCCATTTATAGACAATTTGTCTTACCGTAGACTGATGAACAGCAAGGCTTTTGGAGATACTTTTATAACCCTTTCCAGCTTTATGCAAGTCAACAATTCTTAATCGTAGGTCTTCTGAGAGCTCTTTTGTGCGAGGCATCATTCACATCAGGCAATGCTTCTTGTGAAAAGCAAACCCAGAACTGGTGTGTGTTTTTTATAGGACAGGGCAGCTGTAACCAACACCTCCAATCTCATCTCATTGATTGGACTCCAGTTGGCTGACATCTCACTCCAATTAGCTCTTGGAGATGTCATTAGTCTAGGGGTTTACATACTTTTTCCAACTGTGAATGTTTACATGGTGTGTTCAATAAAAACAATGCAACATTTCATTCTTTGTGTGTTATTAGTTTAAGCAGACTGTGATTGTCTATTGTTGTGACTTAGATGGTGATCAGATCACATTTTATAACCAATTTATGCAGAAATCCATATCATTCCAAAGGGTTCACATACTTTTTTTGCAACTGTATATATATATAAAATATATAGAGATTATTTGGTACTATTACTCCTTTTTTCCCCTCTGTTGGCCAATTCTCACTCAATCTGTGAATAAAATCAACATTTAGTGTCTGTACCCTAACCATCAATCATCTGTTTTTCAGCACATGAGTGAAACTCCAAATCCCAAAGCAAACGTATATGCTTGTACATTGTGCTAGTCATTTTCCTGTTTATATGTGCATATGGCTCCTTGGAGATATGGAATTCGGATTAACTGCAATTTGTCCGAAACCGAATGCACAAGTTTTTATAGAAAGAAGTAAATTTAAAAGTGTTAACCAATAGCCACTTACCCATTAGACTAGCTACTATTGAAGCAAGTCCAGTTCCAGCTCCTATTTCAATAACATGCTTGTCTTCTATAGAAATCTGTTCTCCATATTTTTCTAAGAAATAACACAATACAAGGGCCTGTAAAATTAGAGCAAAATTTCAATGATTAAGTATGCTAAATAGATCCAGAAAATACATGAGCAACAGGGCCATAGCTAGAGAAGTTTAAATGTCATGTATGTTCTGTTTTTACATAACTTTAAGATAAAGCTTTAACATGCGAGAGTTATTAGTATACAGGTAATAATTTTTATAAGATAGATTGTATTTTCATAATTCCACAGAAATATATGAAATCAAGCAACAAAAAATCTTAGATAGGACAACTGGTGATGGCATGGTGAAACCACAAGGCAACATCGAGGAAGCTAGCTAAAAGATTGACTGTAATACATGATTTGAGAAATTCATTTATATATTAATCATTAAGGATTCACCAATGGCTTTCCTAATGGTCTTCTTCAATTGAACCCTTTTCCCCTTGGATAATATAGTACAGCTTCCAATTGGTGACAGATTTAAGGGGAGTGTTAAAGAAAGATTTCAGATCTGTTTTAGGCAAAAAATTGTAATATCAGTTTTGAGTCAAATGTTGGCCTCTATGTAGAAGTATACTGCCAATCAAGAGTTGTCTCACAGATCAGCCACTGGATGGATTTCTGGATATGACAGCAAGACTATCCCAGGGTATTTTGATAAAGAAGAACTACTAGAGGAAAGGGGTAGAAAGTAAAATTAAGATCTAGTATGCTGTAGGTGAGAGGGTGCAGGCTTGTAACAATGAGCTTTACCTACAGATTTTACACCTACAAAATCAACTGGACAGAACGATCATGAGACATGCTGCCATTTAACGTAAAAGATCCAAAACATGGCCTGTTTTCTGGGTCAAGAACCATGAATATGCATTAGAATCTTGAACCAGTGTATGAGATATTTATAAACCGGAAACAACCAGAGAATGAGCAACACAAAGGAATACATAGTTTTAGCTATTATTTCAGCTATTGTTATTTGAGATAACACACTTTCTATATTTATTTTACTGTGTAGTAAATGTGCCTACCATGGGATATACTTAACACATTTAAGCATTTTTAAAGATAAAATACAAGGACCTTTCTGGTGATCTTGTAAAATACATCAATACATTTTATTTTTTCGTTTAAGAAGCACTCCAAGCACCGTACCCACAACCACAAACTATTTTCAAAAGGTTTAACTTCTTAACAAGGGTTCTCCGCACACTTTTCCTCACCTCCACTACCTTCGCCGGAGAACGAAAATGTTCCTAAATGTTACCATTCCTGGGCTAAGGGCCTGGCTCAGGAGACCTAACTTAGGTTTATACTTATTAACTTCTGGCTCACAGCAATGGTAGTGGAAACAGGGAGCGTCACTAGGTGTACCCCAGGTTAGTAGTCCAACTGTTCTACTCCTTAGAATAAGGAGGCACTAGGGTACTCCTGGCACTAAAATCACTACAGGGAACTGTAGAGGTTATGGTACTTGGTGTGTTCCTTCAATGCAACACTGAGTATATGGACATATTTGAAAACAAGAGAAATGTCAATGTATCCTTCCTGGTAAAATATTTGATAAATAAATAAATGTTCGCACATCAGAGCATGCAAATACATCATGCAATAGAGTCCAGTGGAGATTCTCATTGTAATATGTTAATATTCTCATTTCCTGTTTATTAAATTACTTGGTGAAATTATATATAAACAGCAATCAGGACAGAGTTCTAAAGCAGAGCAATAAGCAGAAACTGTCCATTGAATTCTATCGAGAATTTTCTGCTTTGCCCAAGAATCACTTTTCTTATATAACTCTAAATCTCAATATAAAGTAAAGATCCAAACATACTGAGGGCCAAACTGTAGCTCCATACATATCTGTCGCTTCCACAATTTTTATCTCATGACCAGCAAAGGTGAAGCCTTCCCAAGCCACGTTTGTTAGATAAGGAGGTATATATTGCCTTTCCAGGATGGCTGGTACCATAAAGTCATCATTGGTAGGTTTCTCTGTGAACATAATGGGGATAACAATCAAGCAAACGTGTATGATGGAATCATAAAGTAACTTCAATTGTTAAAATTGTGACAATTTTCTACTAAAATTTATTATTTTAAAATTTACCTTGTTTATCTTCCATGTTATATATTCTTGAGCAGATATTTAATCATTACATTTGATTCATTTAGAATGATTAATTCCTGTAAGAAAAATAAAAAAATGAAAATCAATCAGTTTAGTAAATACACAATATTCTAAAAATATATAGATAATTGACGTTGTGATCCACCTTTTATACAGTTATTTCAACTACAGAATTTCCAAATTATTTATTTAGTTTAAAGGAACACTATATCATAAGGAATACAAACCTGTTTTCCTAACACTATAGTGTTCCCCTACCTATGTAGGTGTCTACCTCCGCCTTGCTGGAGTTCAAAAGATAAGGTTTACTTACCTTACATCCCATGGCATGCAGGTCTCCATGTGACCGTTCCATCTTCCTGTCTTATATTATAAAGACTGATGATCTCAGTCAATCCAATTATTTCCCATAAGGAAGATTTGGGAGGCTAGTGTGTATGTGCGGCAACACAATGAGATGTGCCAATCATATGCTCTCAATGAGAGTCTTTTCAGCTATAAGACAGTTTTAATTGCATTATAGAACCTCTTGTGACTGTCTTTCTGACAGCTTTGAGGGTTAACATGACTGGCACATGGAATATTTTGTCCCTTTAATATCACGCATAGCAGCCTATAAGGAATTGCCCTCTGCATGCATACACATTTTACATGTGTCTGGGTACTTTTGTAGCTAAGTAATGAAAGACAACTGAAAGTTTAAAAAAGAATTGAGAGTATAAAACTATGGTTATTGTTAGAGGCATTATGCTGTATTATAACACATATAATAAACAGTTAATCTTGGCTGGCATTACTATAAGGCAGGATAGGGAACCCCAGCAGGAGTTTGTGAATAGGGTTTCTTTACAATCCTATTGCTGTGTTTTAATGCCAGTCGCTACTTTTAGTGAGTAGTGTGTGTTTGCTAACTGCCAAATTTCACAAGTATCAACAGAGATATACCTGCTGCCAATTCTGAAAACCAGTCACTAAGCAGTTTCAACAGATACCTTTATTCTCTATGGGAGACTGCCACTAGCCCTCAAAACTTGTCATCAGCCTCTTACTTAGTGCAAGTTTTCTCAATATACTTCTCTAGGAAAAAACACATGCAAAGGGAATAACTCAAGGAAGGTATAGAGTATGAGGAGTGTAAAGAGTGGCGTTAGGGCAGCAAACTGCATCACATCGTTAGTCAAATTATGCAAAGATCCCAGACTGTGAACACAGCTGCTTTAAGTCTTGCACTTGTGGCCCAAGACTGAAATAGACACTCCAAGCACAAGGGCAACCTGCATGCATATTAAGACTTTAGATAAGATAACTTACCTTGCTTCAGTTTTCTCCAATTACGGTAAATCATTTCTGAAGGTAAAACCTACTCATTTTAATTTATTTTTTATTTATTTTTAAATTATTAATTATTTTTAATTATTTTTTCTTGCATAATTCGAATGCATTATAAAAAAAGAAAATAGCCATGTCTGGAATGTCATCACTGATATGTCAAATGCTGTGAATAACTTCATTTTGCCTTATTACAGTAAATGATGTAAAAAAAAAAATGGAAATACAAAACATTGAGGAAAATCCTTTTGGAACAGCTGAGCAGAAACCAGAAACAAGTAACTAGTGTCTTGAGCTTAGAATAATCCAGTGACTCGCTTTTATATCAGAGGAGGCTAAGAACCTGGAGTAAGTATTTAAACCATAGATGCTCTATTGTGTCTCATCAACTTTAGAAGCAGAACACACATCCTTGGCAGAAGATTTCTATATGTTGTGGTACGATGATGCACTGAAACAGCAGGTTTCCCTTATATACTGAGTACATCTGCTCATTTTAACATATCACTAGTCCCCTTGGACTATTTATGATGACATATTTGTAAAACCACTGGTCTTTAAGGAGTCTTAGTGAAACCAAGATCCAACAGACTGATTTGTATTACAGTTATTGACATTTCCTCACCTTATAGTAACCGTACATACTTCACTGATTAAATTTCAATATGAATGAGCCCTTGAAGCATATGGAACACAATCTGCTGTCATCCGTCTGTATCTGTACAATGTCAATGCATGATCATTTAGCTATTCTGAGTGCAATATTAAAATGTTCACAGTGATCTAACCGAACAATGATTTGATCTGTTCAATTCACTCCTTAATGTACCCAAATAAAACACGTCCATATGACTAGGAGTTGTCACTAGCAAAATATAGACACAGTTGAAGACAATGACATTACCTTGAGCCCTCAGAAGAACATCAGCCTGTTGAAAGAATAATCCAACATTCCACACAGAGATCACAATTCTCAAAAACAAATGGATGTTCTCTCCAGAGACCGACTGGACGTATATGTTACACAGTGGGTAATGTCACATAGTAATGGATTCCCTACAAGGGAAAGGCTTAATGAATCCTGACAGCTGCAGCTCTGGGCACAAACTGAAACATCTCATCTCTTGTCAGGTCACAGCATTCTTGAGAGAAGCCAAGTGAAGGCTTCAGTTGACTTGCTTCTCGTGTTGTAACTAAAGAATACGTGTTTTAATGCATACATATAATTACGCATTTATAAACTTTTTATTCAACAACAGTATATTGAAAACATATGTAGATTATTATATATAATCAATATAATATATATGTATAATTAAATTTTATATAAAATTCTAACAAGCACTATAAAACCATATACTTTACTTCCAACTATTAACAGTAATGACATTTTAATCTAAAAATCTATAAAAAATAAAATAAAAAAAACATTAGAAAAGAGATTATGGACAGAAATGCCCAAGCCCATTCTGTCTAATTTATTTAAAAATTAAAAAAGTAAGTACTACCTATATAACTCTTCAATATCTTAAAAATCCTTATAGACAGAATTTTAGACTTAAGTCCATTGATTTTAACTTTTAACCCCTTAAGGACACATGACGTGTGTGACACGTCATGATTCCCTTTTATTCCAGAAGTTTGGTCCTTAAGGGGTTAAAACACAACTCTTTATGCTGTTGATCTATGTAATATCCAATTATGCCACAACAAAAGGGGAAAAATATCAAAATTAAGAAAAATACCAACGATCTACATTTCTTCCTTTGATTATCTTCAAATTGTTAACTTTACTCAGTTAGTGATAGCTCACCTCATTACTGCGACTAAGCAAACTTAATAAATTACCTGTGGAGACACATAGATCATGTTCACATTCAATAATTCTTTTGTGTTCTTCTGTACATAACTCTCTACATTATAACAGCTTAATATTGGGACTGACCAAGCTGGCAGTGCATTTCCTGGATCTGGACCTGTCAAATATTTTAGCTGCTCCCTTAAAACTATATAAATTACTACTGCCCCACATGTAGCAGGCCATGTATGTGAAAATACAGGTATATTACTTTTGAAAAATACATTTTGTTGGTGATACATTTTTATCAGTTTTCTATTATATTTTTATTGGGGTTTTTTTTTATATCAATAAAGTACTTTTTATCTTGGACCTTATTACCTGCTGCTTGCTTCCTGGCCTTCATATCCTTGGTGGGGATAGATACTACCTTTCAGTGACGTACACACAACCCATGGGGCCCCGGTGCAAAAACACTAACACACACACACACTAACACACACACTCACGTTTAAAAAAAAAAAAATGTAATCCCCCCAGCCTTCTTACCTGTGGGAGAGCTGAGGGGTTTCCCTGGGGTCCAGTGGTGTCACCCGGTGGGCAGGAAGGCTGGCGGGCGCGCGAGGGAGCACTCTCCCCTGTGTGCTTCCTCTTCAGCTCCCTTGTGCGCCGCGTACTGATGCCAGAGCCGGAAGATGACATCATCTTCCGGTTCCGGTATCAGTGCGGTGCGCGAGGGAGCTGAAGAGGAAGCAAACAGGGGAGAGTACTCCCTCACGCGCCCACCAGCCTGCCTGCCCACCAGGTGATACCAGGGCCAGCCTCGGGGGGCCCTGAGGTGGCCGGCTCCTGGGCCCCCCAGGAGAAGAGGCTGGCCACAGTGGCATACATACCGGGTTGCAGGGCAGCCGGGCCCCCTGGTGGGCCGGGCCCCGGTCGCAGCCGCGACCCCTGGGACCCCGGTATGTACGCCACTGCTACCTTTAGTTTGTCTTTTACACTCCCTATTGTATCTTGTGCACTATTTTGTTTTATTCTCCTTTTTATTTACATGGAGAGGATCTGCACCACATACATTTCCCAGAGTGTGGATCATACCACTCCACGCTATACCATAGGATCCACTATCAAGGCTCCTGAATATGTAAGTGTATATCTATATACCTACTTAACCTTGGAATTTTAAGCTCAAAATGCTGCACTATATTATTTTATTCTATTCTCCTTTTCATATAACTATGAGACTATTTACCTCAACAAGTACAATCCGCAGAACAAGTGCCACATCCCTTAGGTAGGGATTATTGCCCCTGGATGCTCAGATTGGAACTGGATGTGAACTCATAAAAGGTACAAATGCACATTTTACAACTTATATTCCTCACCAGTACGTCTAGACTATTAGTTCCTGTAACTTCTCTTCTTGTCATTATATATATATATATATATATATGACTTTTTGGAGAACATTAAACGTTTAAACTCAATAGAAGAAGGATATATACTGGTCACACTGGATGTCAAGAACCTCTACACCATTATTCCGCATATGGATGGTATACAAGCAGTACGACAGATTCTAAGCAGCTCTTCAAAATACTGCGGACCACCAATTGAATTCCTTATGGAGCTGTTACACATAGCTTTGACATGCAACTACTTCAAGTTTGAAGAGTACTTCTATTTACAACGGACGGGCACTTCAATGGGGGCGGCCATGGCACCCTCATATGCCAATGCCTATATGTCCATCTTTGAAAATCAATACATCTTGGATAAACACCGGGAATATATACTCACATACCACCGCTTTGTGGATGATATTTTTTTAATTTGGACTGGCACCAACAGCCAGTTGGAACAAATGGTCTATGACCTGAATGCAGCTGAAAATCCAGTTAAATTAACACTGGTGTCTAATACCCAAGAAATACAGTTCTTGGATGTGTCCATCTTCAAAGACAACGGTGGATTGGGGTATACTCTATATCGGAAAGATACGGCTAGGAATACGCTACTTCAGTTCAACAGCTACCATCCACAGAAACTCAAGGAATCTCTCCCTGTATCTCAGTATATGCAGGTACTGAGATACAATAGTGATCCAGAAAAACGTGAACAGCAATTACAAGAGATGACCGAAAGATTTTTACACAGAGGATACAACCCTGAAGTATTACAGAAGGCGAAGGATAAAGCCATGAGACACTTGATAGGTGACCCTACTAAAATCACTGAGAAGACTCCACAAGCAACTAAGATGTACTTACCCCTAACCTTCCATACAGGTACCTCACAAATTCAAAAAACTTTGAACAAGTACTGGGGCATCTTACGCTCAGATAAAAACTTACCTACTGTTTTTCAACAACAACCAACCATCAGTCTGAAAAGAAGCAGGAACCTTAGGGACCTTTTAGTTAAAAGTGATCCCACGTCATGTTATCAAAAAAGTACAGGACCTACGAAGAAAGGTTGCTATAGATGCAGTGGCTGTGTGACGTGCAGTCACATGAACACCAGCACCTCATTTGCCCATCCACACAGTGGCATCCGGATCCCTATTACACAATACATCACGTGCACCACTGATCACGTGATATATCGGATCACCTGTCCTTGCGGTCTTTCATACGTGGGGAAAACGGATCGAACCCTGCGGGATCGAATAAGAGGCCATAGATCCACCATCAACACAGCCTTCAGAGACTTAAAATCGGATAAACCGGTTGCAAAACACTTTCTCCAAGCCAATCATCAACTTCCCACTCTACGTTTCATAGCTATAGATCATGTCCCTCGAAGTCCCAGAGGAGGGGACAGATCTAAAGCATTACTCCAACGGGAAACATACTGGATACACCGCCTTGATACGGTTACCCCAAAAGGACTGAATGAATACATCACATTCTCCATGTTCTCTTAACTTTTTATCTTATAGACATCCCAAGATTAGCTTAACAACAGGCTCTTGATCCCCAGATTATGTATTTGATACATAGTAACTTTAAATAATGTAAAATAGCTACTCAAATTATTATATTTTTTTGTTATGCATGTATACTACGTCCATGGATACAAGTACATTCATTTATGCCCTCAAATATAATATCTTTCGTTTTCGTTTGTTTTTAATGTAACTGATAAGACCTATGGCATTTTAGTTTTATATCACTTTTTGTTGCACTGGATTTATGCACTATTGAGCACTTTTAGTACACAACACTGTCACTTCTGGCTCACAGGTTTTATTCATAGACACTTGCATTAACCTGAGGTCTCCTTACTCTATGCTTATTTATTCAGCGAGATCTCTCTAAAAAAGTAGCACTAACTTTGAAATCACTATGCGATACGATATTCTTTCAGGCTGGTTGCGAGCTACATTGTTTCTGGGTATCACCTAGCAACCACGCCGTACGCACTGACGCACGTTAGGGAAACCACGAGATTGGTGAGCTTATTTCTTTCACTTATATATAAACTGTATATTTCTTACGTGTAAATTGTTCTTGAAAAAGACCCTGAGGGGTCGAAACGTCGAAATAGAGGATTTACACTCCGATGTAACTTTTTTGTACTATTAAATTTATTTTGGAAAAGCCCTTTCGAGTGCTCCGATCTATCTCTGGTATATATATATATATATATATATATATCTCTCCTAAGGGCAACCTAGGCGCTACATCAACCCTCCTGTATTTACTTGACTTTTATCCTACCGGACAAGAGAGACACCAGATTTGGGTGTTAAGCTGTCACATTATTATAAAAGCGCTGAATTTCACTCATTTTCTACAGGTGTATAACTATCCAAAAAAATATTAGCTGAAACAGAGAGATTCACCAAGGTATCCAAAATGCAATAAGGATTAGTAGAATCTACGTTTGTTGCTTCTGATTCCAGTAATTCTGGAAGAGCAGCACTGATTATATTTAAAACCCTCTAGCATCATTGTCATTCCAAAAGCTGCATTATTTCATTTATTTGGTATTTTGTCCACCTCAATTAGACAACACAAAAACTATGTCCAAATTATTCTGGATTCCGTCAGGAAATGCATATTACATAAAATATGTTGTAAATTAAGGGACGGAGGGAGAAAACACCTATTTATGTCTTATCTCGCTTGCCTGAATTAAATATTTAAAACTAAATAGTTTGAAAAACATATTTTGTGTTTCATGATATGTGCTATTGTATTTAGGTAGCAGTCTGACTGTTTTCTTGCTTGTTTTTAGCTGAAAAAAACCTGGAAATAGTCACTACTCACATTAGAGAACTCCGAAACTATTGTAAGGATTGTAACCCACAGTGACAGATTTACATAGTAAATTGGGAGTTATGAATGAAACACTGAAATGCTTGTTTTTCTCCCTACAGCTAACATGCTTAAAACTCTTACAAATATATCAAGTGTAGAAAAGGATTAGGAGGGATGTGGAGAATGTCCATGTTCAGCTGTATTTTAATTTAGCTATCGGGGAGGCATGAGTTTACCAAGCAGTCTATATTTAGATAGGATTACAAAGCATTGCTGAAAGAGGCTCTGGATGGGATGATCAGAAGCCATTGAAGTTATTTGCTGCTGCCGCTGCTGCTGTTCGATAAAATCTGTCACAAATATCTAAATGTGATAAATGGTCTGGCAATGCGGTGTTTACCACTGATGTACCACTGATGTATGCAGTAGGAAATAGTTATCTTTGGACAGATCCCAGTCATGGAAAACAAACAGAGATTAAGTGGCATTGACTTTCCTGAATACTGGTTTCTGCTATGGGTTTGTAAATAATATGTTATTAAATCTTGATAAACCCATATACCCCCAACGGCTTTATAAAACCTATATTGCAAACTATTGTGCAGCCCACCTCCCCTCAACTGCTCATCAATTAAATTTTTCACCCTCCCTTTTTTTTCTCTCTCAACACTCCCCCTTTACATTTTATGAATACTTTCCACTGCTCTCAATTCATCAAACAACCTCCTTTAATTCTTAACCTAATACACTACCCTTCTGTGCGACGCTGCTAACCTTTTAGAGGTGCCTTGAAGTAGATTTGGTGGCAAATATTTACCAACCACCTAATCTCTGATTTAAGATTCCCTTGTGTTGACACAGAATAAACGTCTCATATTACTTATTAAATGTTTATTGACATTATTTCTTTCTATAAAATGGTATTGGCTTAAAAAATGGTGTGACTTTGCCTTCTAAAATGATAACATCTGAGTTACCCCAGTTGCCTAAATACGTAACTTATCTTCCCATAATGGGGGGTCTTATCACAGCCTGGTTACACATGCCACTAAGAAATCTCCAGAAACTATACATTTTCTGGTCGATCCTTTGCCTTCAATAGCACACTATAATATAAAGTCTGACATTTTTAGCTTCTGAAACAAACCTTCAGAACATTATCTGTACCTTATATTTCTGGATGGGAATTACCGGTAATGGCACACTGATGAAACAGGAGACATATTTCCATGTCAAAATATCCCAGGTCAAAGCAGACATCCAACACTTGGGTTCCTGCGTGAAAAGATCTTGAGGTTGACAGATAGTGTATTTATTTTCATCATAGATGCCATGAGCACTCAGCTCACTAACCAAGCACAACAGACACAACTTTACTATTAGCTCCCAATTAGCTCATTAAAATTGATCAAGTTCAGAGAATTCTATCAAAATGAATCAAGCTCCGAAGATCCCCTTAACTACCAAGCAACAACATAAGTATAGTTGCGAGATATAGAGGTATTAGAAGTGAGATGTTGGACGATTCTATATTACGGAAGATTTTGAAATATTGAAATTGTGTTAGGGAGAAAATGTCATTGAAAATGTCAAATTTAGAAACAATGTATCTCCTTATTTCAAATTTTAAAAGCATAATCTAATTTTGCTATTCCCATATTTCTCCTACGCCCACATCAAAATGTTTTATGTAATAATGGAAAAGAGATTTGGGAGTTCAATATGAACTGGAGGATTAGAAAAGTTTTATTCTCGCTTTATTACGCAGAGTGCTAGTTATTTTAAAATTCACTATTGTTGGTACATGGTTCTGTCACGCCTTCACAATGTGATTCCTAAAGTCCCAAATAACTAACGAGTCGTGGGTTTTGGAGCCGTGGGTCCCAGATCTTTTTTTTTTAAATTTTTTATTTTTGCAGTGCATATTAGGATAACATACAGGCATGTGGTACCCCAAAGGCATTCCACTTGCGTAGGTCAGAACATAGGCAACAATGGGGTATGTAGGAACAGTGCACAATTTTATATTTTTAAGTACAAGAGGATCACGCTAGGTAGGTATGTATATAAGTCTCGAGTTTGCATACAGTGAACAGGCTAGTCAGATTAGTCAAACCAAAAACAACTGGCTATGCTGTAAAGCGTTATGAAACATTGTGTAAGCAACGTCAGCACCGCTTGAGCTGTAAAGTATATGGATGATGGTCGCACATTACAGGCTGAGTCTTAGATTGCATTATGCGATGTACAGGCTTTAGGTGTTGTGGGTACCAGTTTCCCTGTAATGTGAGATATCCGCATAAAACATAGGCTTATGCTTAACGCCAAAATATTTATCAATTATTACGGGCCTCTAGGTGTCGTAGAGCATGTTGGCCGTGTATGTCAATTGGGGAATATAAAAATTACTAAGTAGGTTTGTCTCAATTTACAAGCACATTACATTTCCAAGCAAAGTATAAATTGCAAGACAACTGCATTGGTATATCATGTGTGAAGTAGAGGCTTATTGCTTAAAATTAGGAGCGCGTTAAGCAACACGGAAAACAATTATAATATTCAAACATCCAGCTATGCATATTGATGTAAAAGTATTGAGAAAAGTAGATAGAGCAAGAAGAGAAAAAGAAAGAGGAAAAAAAAAACAAAAAAAAAAAACCACACAGAGAACGTGAGGTATCAAGCATTACTGGTTCAGTCCACTCTGCTCAGCCGATGCCGGCTCTGGAAGCTTGACCGGTGGGCCAGGGATAGTTGCCGACCTTAGTGTGTACCGGAGTTGCCGCTACCCTGCCATGGACATGGTGGCCGCCAGGCTTGGGTCGTATGCCGGAATCCCAACCCAGCTGTGGGGGTGCGTGGCGTCTAGGTGTCGGGTCTCCTCTCTTGCCCCGGATCTTTATGGGAGCTGGTGCCCTCCTGCCACGAGCCTGGGATCCGTTCTGGTCCAGGGTCGTCCCTTTCGGGATGGTGCGGTGAGTCTTGGTCGTCCAGCTGGGTCGTCGTTTTGCCGCTCTCCGCCTGTGTGGCCGGCACCTTTGGGTATTGTGCCCAGTTGCTCTTGACCCGGGAAGGCGTATATTGTGGGATTCATTAGCGTGGAGCTTAGTAGTGCCCTGAAGAGGAGGGGGGTCTTGCTGGTGTGGGGATTTGGGTGTTTGGCGCTGCTTGCGGTGAGGAATCTTCTGCTTTTGCGGTCTATGTGGCGGGTGAGTTCCCTGCCTGGGGGTACGGTGGGTGGCATATTGTGTCGTCTGGGTGAGTGTCCCACCCGTGGGAAGTTTTCCCGCCAACCCCAGTGGGCCTCTCTTCATACCTCCTATGTGGTGGGTGCTTGTGGTACTTGCCTGCAGCTTGTCCCAGAAGGCTTGAAAGATTGCCTCCAGCCTGGAGTCAAAGTAGTTGAGGTTTGTCTCATGCGTTTGGCTGGGGTTTTGAGATGTCTGTATAGGGACCTCCGCCATCTTATGTGGTCTGGGCTCCGCCACGTGTCCGCTGTGCATGGTATGCGGTGGCTGTCGGGTGGGAGCTGGGCTTCCAGGGCAGACCGGGATAACCCCCACCGGTCCAAAGGGGGGGGGGGACAGGAGACCCTCAGCGTCGATTGTTGGGTCTGGCCCTGGGGAAAGCGGCCGCCTCCCCCCAGCTCCATCGCCATTAGGCCGCACGCGGCATGCCGGCTACCCGGTTCCGACGGGCATCTGTGAGGCATCATTTTGTTCAGCGGTGTTCCCTCCGTGTGGGTAGAGCACCCTGGTTGTGCTGTGGGTTCCGTAGCCGTTGATTTCGCCTCGAATTCCGCCCGCTCGGCAGGAGCTCGCGGCATGCACGTCTGTGCAGTTACGAGGTCAGGCTCCGCCCCCGGGTCCCAGATCTTATAGAAGTGTTTGGACCTTTCGTGAATTTTGGCTGTCAGCCTGTCCATTTCTAAGGCTTCTTTTGTTTTACATATGACTGTGCTGGGTGTTGGTATGTCGGTAGCTCCCCAGTTTTCAGCTATGGATCGTCTAATCGCTGGTGCAATTCTATTGGTCATTTTGTTTTGGGCTCTGGAGATGGGTTCCCAGGGCTTGGACAGCAGCCCGATCCACGGGTCTAGGGAGACCTTGACTTGGAGGAGACCAGAGGTCAGCTCTGTTACCTCCCTCCATAGTAGCTGTACCTCTGTGCATTGTCACCAATGGTGTATATACGTTCCTGTCTGGCCGCACCCCTTCCAACACAGGTCGAGTCCACTTAAACCATGTGAAAAAGTCGGACAGGTGTTAAGTACCAACGGAGCAGAGTTTTATAGGCCTGCTCCTTGTGGTTGACGCATATGGAGATGGAGGCGGTGGCTTCCCATATCTCCTGCCAGTCAAAGGGTTCGTCTGGGGGTCTCAGGTCCCTCGCCCAAGCCGACACATATGCAAAGTTTCCTTGGGGTAGGTTTGTAGCTAGGTGGTTGTAGATAGCCAAGATTTGGCCCTTGTGTGCTGGTGCTTCAATCAGGGCCGGCTCTTCCTATAAGGCGAACTAGGCAGCCGCCTATGGCGCCATATAAGAGGGGGCGTCCTGCACCCCAATCACCGGCCCTTTAAATGCTGCAGCCGCCAGAGCGCTCTATAGAGAGCCTCAGGCGGCTGCAGCACTGCCTCTCTCCTCACCTCCCCTTCCCTTTGTAGCGTGGCCGAGCTCCTCTCCGGTCCACGGTAAAGGAACAGGGAGAGGGGAGAAGAAGAGGAGAACTCGGGGGTAGAAGAAGAGGAGAACACAGGGAGAGGGGAGAAGAAGAGGAGAACACAGGGAGGGGGGAGAAGAAGAGTAGAACACAGGGAGGGGGAAGAAGAAGAGGAGAACACGGGGGGTTGAGGAGAATTTGGGGGAGGGAGAGACCACTAAAGGAGGGAGGGGGTGGTGGAGAGACCACTATGGGAGTGGGGTGAGGAGAGACCACTAAGGGAGGGTGGGGGTGGAGGATAGACCACTAGGGGAAGGTGGGGGGAGAGGAGAGACCACTAATGGAAAGGGGGGGGTGAGAAGGGACCACTAAGGGTGGGGGGGAGAGACCACTAAAAGAAAGGGGGGAGAGGAGAGACCACTAATGGAAAGGGGGGCAGAGGAGGGCAGAGACCACTAAGGGGGAGACGAGAGATCACTAATGGAAAGTCAGGCAGATAAGGAGACCACTAAGGGACAGGGGAGGAGAGGAGAGACCACTAAGGGGCAGGGGAGATCTCTAAGGGGGGAAGGGAGAGCTCTATAGGACAGGGGGCGGGACAGGGAGCTCTTTCACACTACACACACACAATGCATCCCTATACATACTCAGAAACACACAATGCTTCACTTACACACAGAGAAACACACAATACATCCATTACACACACACAATACAACCCTTACACATAAAGACAATGCATCCTTTGCACACATAAACAGAAACACACAATGCATCCCTTATACACACATGCAAACACACACTGCTTCTCTTACACACACACAGAAACACAATGCATCTCTGACACACACACTGCATCCCTTACATACACAGAAACACACCTTGCATCCCTTGTGCATACAAACACAGATTCACACAATGCATCCCTTACACACAACCAGAAACGCACAATACATCCTTTATATACAAACACACACTGCTTCCTATCCCTTACACAAAAACACACTGCTTCCACTACACACAAACACACTGCATCACCTACACACACTGGTATCCCTATACACAACATTCCGTAAGCACACACATTAGATCCTCTACAATAACACATCCCCTACACACTCCACTCTCTGTGAGCAAACTCATGGGTGGAACATGTAGGTGGACTTATGGGTGGGCCTTATGGGCATACTCACTGTCAGGCCCTGGGGCCCAGACCTTGAGCTTTGTAAGGGACCCCAAAAAAGCTGCTTCCCGTTCTCCCAGAACATTGAATTTTGTGACCACAGTTACAAACTACCTCCAGAGATCCTGTTCTACACCAGACCAGTGGAGCCAAACTGCAGCCAGAGCCCATCACCATCCTCATCTGGTTGTAAGTAGGCAATCTAGTATATTATTAGTGACACAAATCTCTAATTTACCTCACATTAAAGGGACACTATAGTCCCCAGAACCACTGCAGCTTAATGAAGTGGTTCTGGTGACTATAGCCTGCAGGCTTTTTAATGTAAACACACACTATGTGCAGCACTGGCGTTCATTCATATGGCAGATCATATGGGTGGAGCATTGTGATGTCACTGGGGGGGGCAGCAAATCTTTATTTTGCCTAGGGCGGCAAAAATCCGTGCACCGGCCCTGGCTTCAATACATGTTCTTTCAAAGGTCTTTCGTCTAGTGGTTGCAGTTGCCGTTTTTTCGTGGATTGTTAGTAAGCTTTTGATCAGTATATATCGGAAGAAGTCATGAGTGTTGTAAGGGGTAAGGGGTGTTCTAAGGGGTGGTGTGCTGTGGCAGGTTTTAAAAAGGGTTAGACATGTGCAATTCGTTTCGGTCCGAATATGAATTCGGCCGAATTCCAGACAATTCGGACATTCGGGTACTTCCGAATGTCTGAATTGCCGAGGACCCTAAGTTCCGAAATTACTGAATTTCTGAAGTGTCGAAGTGCCGAAGTTCCGAAGTTGCTAAAGTGTCAAAGTTCCGAAGCACAGTATTGCCTAAGTACTAATATACTTACCCAGTGAAAGAAGAAGAATGTTGTATTGTATACAATTTTAAATAAAAAGTATACAAACATAGCCAGGATTCAGCTGTAAGCATTTGCAACACTTACAACAATCCAGTAACATACATTCATATAAAATGTAAGTTACTTGGCCATGTAATGACTGGAATGAATAAGTAGATAACTCCCTAATTCCCACTGTATTATGGAGCTATCTACTAAAAGGCTGAAAGACCTGAATTGGTCTTTCAGCCAAATTTACTAATACTAAGTAAAGATTACTTAGTATTAGTAAATTATGCCCCTACTCGCTATACCGCGAGTAGGGGCATGTCTATTAAACAGTGAGTAGCCTGTGGCTGCTCACTGTAAAAAAATAAAATAAAAAAATAAGGTCCCCCCGCCTAAACGGCCGGTGGGGGCCCTAATGTAAAATAATGGGGGGGGGGACCTATTGTCCTCCCCCGGGCCCCCACCCCTAAGCGGCGGGTGGGGGCTCTAAATCAGAATAAGGGGGGGGACCTAATGTCCTCCCCCTGGCCTCCACCCCTGAGCGGTGGGTGGGGGCCCTAATGTAAAATAATGGGGGGGACCAATTGTCCTCCCCCCTGGGCCCCCACCCCTGAGCGGTGGGTGGGGGCCCTAAATCAGAATAAGGGGGGGACCTAATGTCCTCCTCCCTGGCCCCCACCCCTGAGCGGTGGGTGGGGGCCCTACAGTAAAATAAGGGGGGAGACCTAATGTCCTGCCCCCTGGCCCCCACCCCTGAGCGGTGGATGGGGGCCTTAAATACTAATAAGGGGGGGACCTAATGTCCTCCCCCCTGGCCCCCACCCCTGAGCAGCGGGTGGGGGCCCTAAATTGGAATAAGGGGGGACCTAATGTCCTCCCCCTTGGCCCCCACCCCTGAGCGGCGGGTGGGGGCGCTAAATTGGAATAAGGGGGGGACGTAGTGTCCTCCCCCCTGGCCCCCAACCCTGAGTGGCGGGTAGGGGCCCTAAAAACAATGTCGTCGTCCCCCAGGTGACTAGGGGTCCCCAAACCCCTAGTCACCTTCCCCCCCCCCAATAAAAAATTATCCCCCTACCTACCCTAAAAATAATGAGGGGGGGACCTTTAACTAAGTACATGTAAAAAAAACAAAAAAAAAAACGTACCATTCAATGTTTTCTTTCTTCTAAAATCTTATTTTTAAACGAGCGCAAAAAAAAATAATCCTTCTTCACGCATGGAGGGCTTTGCGCAGACTGAGCTCTGCAGGGCAGGGGAAGGCTTATAAAGCCTTGCCCCGCCCTGCAATTAGGCTCAGAGCACTCTGATTGGTGGGTTTAAGCCATCCAATCAGAGTGCTCTGACAGGTAAATGAAGAGACTGACAGGTAAGTCTCTACATTTACCTGTCACAGCACTCTGATTGGTTGGTTTGAAATCCACCAATCAGAGTGCTATGTGTCATTTTACACAGCGTGGGAAAGTTCTTTGGAATTTTCCCACGCCGTGTAATTTGAGTCATAACTCTCTAATTGGTTACTTAATCCAATAATCAGAGAGTTATGAGTCAAATTACACAGCATGGGAAAATTCCAAAGAACTTTCCCACCCTGTGTAAAATGACACAGAGCACTCTGATTGGTGGATTTCAAACCAACCAATCAGAGTGCTAGGACAGGTAAATGTAAATGTTTCTCAATAGTGGGGTTAAAGGAGACGGGTTGGATGCAAATTTGTATTTGTGTGCCGTGGCATCCCAGATTCTGAGGGAGTTTAGTATCGTTGGGCAGTTTGTGCGTAGGATCGGTCTCTTCCCTTTTGGCACCCACATGTGGTATTGGGGTAAGTCTGCTCCCGTTAATAGAGATTCAAGGTCTACACACCTCCTTACCTCTAGTGGGGCGTGCCACATTGCCACTTGCGCAAGTTGGGCTGCTAAGTAATAAAAATAAAGATGTGGTAGCCCCAGACCCCTGAGATTGTAAGTTTTTAAAGTCCAATAAAAGGATATGGATTGGTAAGGTTTGGTATAGGCATAAGAATTATGGGAGCAGGTTCATTTTAACTGATGCTAGTCTGCCCAGCCAGGATAGTGAGAGGCCCTGCCAGTGTTTTAGGTCCTATATGGCTTTTTGGAGTAAGGGGGTGTAATTGAGGGTATATGTGTGTGGAAGGTCTGCTGGGAGTAGTATCCCTAGATAGGGGATGGACCTAGGAGTTGTAGTGTTGCTATGTCTTGTTCTGTAAGGTTCAGGGAGGGGGCTTCTGATTTTGCAAGATTTAGTTTAAATCCTGAGACCCGTGAGTAGCTTCCAGTAGTGGGATTAAGGCCACGAGGGGGTCGTGATCGTGAGGAATAAGTCGTCCACGTGAGCTGCTACCTTGTAGTTCTGCGTATTATTATTCCAGTTACTGTTAGCAGGTTGGCGATGAGATGGAATAAGAGTCCAAGGGTTAAGGCAAATAGTAAGGGGGGTAGGGGACATCCCTGTCTTGTGCCGTTGTGTATTGAGAATGTCGGGGGGTTGTGTTGGGGATCAGGAGGTTAGCTGTCGGGTGCAAGTATATTGCTTTTATTGCGTCTAAGAATGGTGTGGGCACTCTAAATTTTTCTAGGGTTGTGAAGAAAAAGGGCCATAACACTGTCAAATGCCTTTTCGGTATCAAGGGATAGAAGTAGCATCGGGATGGTTTGGTGTTTGGCTACCTAGATTAAGTCTAGGGTCCATCTGTTGTTGTTGCTCACCTGTCTTGTAGGTATGAAGCCTACTTGGTCGAGATGGATTAGTTTAAGGAGGTATGGTTGAAGTCTGTTCATCATGAGTTTTGTGATGATTTTGATGTCCACGTTTAGGAGGGAAAAAGGTCTGTAGTGTCCTGGTTCTGTGTGGGGTTTGTCTGGTTTTGGTAAGAGACAAATGTTGGCCTGTAGCATGTCTTTTGGGAGTGGCTCACCTTGTAAGATGGATGTGTAAAGGTGGCACATGTGGGGAATAACCATGCCTTCGAATGTGTTATAGTAGATTCCTGTGACTCCGTCTGGTCCAGGGCTCTTGTTTTGTTTCATGGATCCTATTGTTCCGGCTAGCTCCTCCTCAGAGACGATCTTGAAGAGTGTGGCTCTGGCCTCTTCTGTATGGGCAGGGAGCTGTAGTTTATCTAGGAATGTGTGTATGCGGTCCTGTAGTGAGTCCGTGTTTAGTCTGTGGTGGGGAAAGTGGTCATAAAGGTCTGAGAAGTACTGATTACATTTTTTGGCTATTTTGGTTGGTATGTCTGTTATGTTGGTATGGCCGTCCCGAGTGCGTATTCTGTTGATGTGTTTCGCTTTAGTGTGTTTTCCTAACCTGCGTGCTTACATTGTATCCACTTTATTGGATTTGTTTGTAGAATTTTTGTTTGTCCATTGAAGGGTCTTGGTTGCGTCTATGGCCATGAAGGGCTTAAGTGTTAGTCTGCGTGCCTGTAAATGGGTGGTGAGGTCAGGGGTGTGGGCTTTTTTGTGTTTTGCTTCTAGGGTTCAGATGGAGAGAGTAGAGACAGTATTTTATTTTTTGGCGCCAAGCCAATGCTTATCAGTGACCCTCTGAGCACTGCCTTCTGGGCCATCAATACCGTGGTTTGGGAGCTTACTGAGTGTTGGTTTGTAATAAAGGTTTTTTTAATCTCTGTTTTAATGTTTGCGACTATTTGTGGGTCATGGAGGGCGGTTGGATTTAGGCACCAGGTCCAGGGCCTCGATATTTGAGGTAGTGTGATTGTCATAGCTATTTCGGCATGGACAGACCAGGACATGTTACCGATGCCTGATTTTGTTGTGAGAGGCAGGAGAGACAGGGGTTATCAGAAAGAAGTGTCTGCGGGAGTAGGTCTTGTGGGGGTGCGAATAAAATGTGTAGTCTAGTTCTGTTGGGTGTAGTCTCCAGATGTCCAGTAAATTGTGTTGAGTAGTGAAATCAGATAGTAGTTTGTCTGTGGGGGGGGGAAGGTAGTGTTATGTCTGCACCTGTCCACTGAGTGTTATATTGTTGCGTTGATGTCACCTCCTATGATTTTGTGGTGGGTTGGAAAGAGGCTTAGATGTGCCCCGAGATTTTCCCAGAAGGCTCTGGGGTGTTGGATGCATATACGGCTGCATATGGGTGCATATGAGGCTGATGGCGTATTTTGTCGATCCTATGGTGCCCGCAATTGTTAGGAATCATCCCTGAGGGTCTAGAAGCGTGGTGAATATTTGTAGAGGGCAGAATATTCTTATGATGGCCAGTCCGTTTTCCCCCTAAGTTGTATTGGCAAGATGGCATCCCTGATAGTGTCAGCTCAGGAGAGGGATCGGGTGGCTCTGGGCGTAATGGGTTTCCTGGAGGAAGATCAAGTCTGCGTTTGAGCAGTTAGCCCAGCACATAAGTTAGTGTAAGGGGTAAGACCCTTGCAGTTGAGGGAGATACAAGTTAAAGTTGGTGGCATGTTATGGGTGTTTGAGTTTTCTATCGAGTCTGCTATCGAGTCGGAGAGACGGAGAGTTAACCAAACTAATAAAATATACAAGTAAAAATTGGTCCTGCTGATCTTGCCAATGTGGTGATCGAGGGGTACAAGAGTTGGTGGTCTCCCTTGACAGTGTCACATAGGGAATTGTCCCGGTCTTAGGGTGTTTGCCGGGCAGTGGGGGGTGGGTGACGTCTCACCTCACTTTGTTGTGTGCTGCCTTTCTGGTTCTATTTGGTTTGTGGTCTCCCATCTCTAAAAGTAGTCCCGCTTCCCTCCCTGAGTGCCCTCTGGTGGTAAGGTGGTGGTCGCACATTCGCCACCACCACCACCTTACTGAAGTATCACTTGTACCTTCTCTAGTCTGAGCTTGCTTGACCATGGCAACTTTAAGAAGCTAAACACATCCAGAGATATTTTAACTTGTGTGGTGAGGGATAGTTAAAATTTACATCTGTTGTCAGATGGCAACAGATGTGGACAGATTCTGCTCAGCCCGCCCAGCCTTCCTTCCCTCGTTTTAAAGATATTGAAACATTGTTTTAAAAAAAAATATCTGTGCAGCCCTCTGTGTCCACTTTCCTCACAGGCTTCTAACAGGTGCATGTGCTCTGAGCTGGTGAGAATGTACAATAAATACTTCTCTTTGACCTTTGGACTGCGCAAGGAAGCCTGTGATATTCGAATGTGGCATTGAGAGGAGCACTAGAAGCTTTGCCCGTTGCTAGATTTCAGGTTTAATCCAACATTTTAGATCTCTGTATAAAAAAAATGGGGGGATATCCTTAGGAGCATGGCTCAATAGTGTATTCTACCTTGAATTAAAAAAAGTTATTTAAAAAGGGTTTGGAGTAACACTTAAGAAATAAAGAGCTAATTTTAAACCTTGTAACTAACAGTAACTACCAGCCAGCCTGTAGTTACTATTAGCAAGCAGAGGCCATTTCCCAACTGTTGAACTTCCCTATTTGAAACAGGGGAATTACCTTCTGAACCTACTGGATCTTAGAGTAAAAGGGGAGCCGTTAACTGCAACTACCAGACTGGTTTCCAAACATGTCTTTACTGACTATTAGCTGCTGCTAATACTCAAAACCATGCTCATGCCTGTTACACCGATACATGTAATAAAGAATAACCAGCGTAGAGACACATTGCTATACCATCTCTGTATGTTAACATTATTAAAGGGAAACTATAGTACCAGAAAAACAAAGTTGTTTTCCTGGCACTATAGTTCCCTATACAGCCCCTCTGCCTCTTAGCTCCCCCATGGTGCAGAAGGGGGAAGCCGGGAGGCAAAGGGGCTATATCACCGATTCCAGCACTCGCATTAGGACTTCCCCATAGGAAAGCATTGTATATATTTTTTCCTATGGGGTTTTAGGTGATGCTGGATGTCCTCATGCATAGCGTGATAACCACAGTTAAACTGTGCAGCAACAACTCATAGTGTGAGGACATCCAGCGTCAATTAGGTGACCAGAAGTCGCCTAATGACTCGGAAATCCTTCTAGTGGCTGTCTGGTAGATGCTAGAGTGCTGGAGTTAACCCTGACAGATAATTATTGCAGTTCATTAAAAACTGCAATAATTACCACTGCAGGGTTAAGGAGCCTGGGACACTGCACAAAGATCACATCTATGAGCTGAAGTGGCCTGGGTGCCTATAGTGTCCCTTTAAGAATATAAACTTTTTTTTTGGGGTGTCTTGGACCTCCATAATACTAGAGAGCAGCCTGACAAGTTGCCTCCTACTCCATTGGTTACAGGGTGAAAGATTATTAAACAGGGTACACGAGATGTTTTCTGGTGCATGTAAATTCAAGGCCCCCAAAGACTCATGGGATGCCCAGTCACTTGGCCTATTTATAATTATAAGTCTTTAGAAGACGAAAAAAGGAACGCAAAGCAGAATCACAATGAACAGAAGGCTTTCCCTGTGCATTTATAGGACTAGGACATCTTATAAATACACATTTATAAAATGTCCTATAACAAATAGTAAAAAATATACATTAATTGCTAATTTATGTTTTTATTTTATTTATTTTTTTATCTACTTGAATGCATTTCCCCTAACACAAATCACAAATATATACAGGGGTTTGTACAAAACTGTATAAATTTATTAAACAACTTGTACACATTTGTATTTAGCGCTGTATTTAATTAAAGATTATAGCAGTACAATCAGAAATAGCAGTACAATTCTGGTTAAAAAAACAAAAACTAAATAACTTAGTCAAGTAATGGTGGTATTCTTTTACATGAATTGAAATCATTTCTTTCTTTTTTTCACGGTTTTAGATTTTTTAGGGTTACCCTGAAACACTGGCCTGGCAGTTACCATCACAGTATTCTCTTCATCATCACTTGAGCTGCTGCTTCTAACTTTTATGGCTAGTCTTGGACTGAGGACATGTACACCTCCAGTTGAATCTTTATCCATTTCTTCACAGGTACTTGTGCAATCTGCATCACTGTCCAATTTCTCAACAGAAAACTTGTTAGGGGACAAAGCTTTCATTCCACTGTCAATAAATCCCCCTTCTACACCACTTGTATGTTCAATTTTTTCTTTTGCCAGTTTTCTTTTCCCTAGGTTGGATTTTGCATTCTCTTTCTGTGTTTTTTTACCATGTGTTTTTTCTTGTGTTGCAAATTCTTTCTCCATCATTTCAGTAGCTTCCTCAACTTCCCCTGCTTCACCTTCTTTTTCCTTTCTTTTCAAGCATGTTACAGCTCTGCGTAACCTCTGACTTTTTATAGCCTGTGCCTCATGTTGTTCCACTCGAAAAAAAGAGTCTATACGAAGTTGGGTCTACAAATAAAAACATTGTAAAACGCAAAAAAATGTAAAGTGTTTATGCAGAAAGACAAAGACATGTGCAGGCACAGACAACAAACAAACAAGAATATACAGGTAGTAGGTTACCAAAATATTAAAGGAAGACATGGGCCCATGGTCATAAATGAAGAAGGAAAAAAACAACAAAATACACTTTAAAGAGTAGAAAACATTTTTAATTACCATTCTCTCTTTTTTATGGCTTATGTAATAATTTTCAGTAAAAGTTCATTCAGAACGTATTTGTAATTAATCTCGTTATAAATATAATAGCTTTAGCATAGGAGAGCGAAAATGTTTAAATCATTTGCATTCTTTTTTGTGACAATGCTTTGGAAATTTTGGTAAAAATGTCCATAACATTAGTAAGAGTTAATACTCTGTAAACTGGTAGGTATCAAAGCTGGATTTTCTTTGGCTCATAGTCTAACTCCTAATCAAAAAAAAAAAAAAAAAAAAAAAATCTTATTTCCATTAGGAACAACAATAGTATAATACCAATACAACAAGAAAAAAAAATTACCTTTTGGGAATTTAATTGCTTCAATACTGGCAGAAGAACTTCATCAGTCTTTGATCGGTACCAGCCAAAGCGACTCTCACAGAATGTGATATTTATTAAGAAAAACAATTTATGCTTATAATCATATGTAAATTAACAAATTACTTGTTGAATATTGGTCTATAGTCAGCTGGATACAGCACTTAAAAGTGTCTAAAAATATTGTTAAAAAAAAAAAGTTTCTGTCTATAACGGTTTTAAATGGACCTATAAAACAGTTGGGAGACTTCCAGATCAGCCATTTATCCACCCAGCATTTAAACCACTGCACCGCAAATAACCCTACTCGGGAGCCTTTACATTGTACTCCACATCCAAACCTCGTTGGAGGGGATTCAAAGTCACCAATATTGGATAATGGTGGTGTAAACTACAATTGTTTGTAAATTGATGACCCCCCCCCATTGAGTTCCTAATTAGCAGGGGGGAAAAATCTCTGCAATTTGGATACTACTGGATGACTCGCAATACACCCACACTTACAGACCCTATTGGCATAGAGCACTCAACCAGCATACGCTTATTCTGGACTCCCTATGATCTATCAAGATCACGATCACAAGATCAAGGTCAAGATCACACCTACCTACGTTGCCTCATTGAATGTACATTTCTTAAGCGAGGAATATATATCGCTGCATGCTGTTGGTCTTGAACTAGTTGGTAGCTCTTTACTTCTCAGTGCATTTCCATTTCTCTTTAAATTTATACAGTAATTTTGAAACTACTACACTAGCAGAGGGCTATTCTGCGTGTATTTTTGTTCCATATACTTATCAATTGAGGATAACGGACTGCTACCGAATTTGCCAATTTTATAAGGTGCCCCTCCATAAGAACCTACTCTGGACTATTATTAATAAGGTAAAATGTATATGTCTGGATTTTTCATTTTTTGTGTTGTTACATATTGTCTAATTTGTACACCTTTAATTATTAGTAGGCAGAACCTGTTTTTGGTCACTTGTGTTTTGGTATTTCTTTTGTTGGGTTCTTAAAGAGTATCTCAGCCATCAGTGTTTGCTGCACTATAGTTACCACTGTATCTATTCTCCTTATCAGAGAGGTATAGCCAAAAAAGCTGCAACTTCCCCACATAAGAGAGGAATTCTGTCATACCACTCCTGAACTTATTAGACTTGCAAATTGGCTGCATTTACCATGGATTTTTAATCTGTTACTTTGGATACAACTTTGTTGCATTCATTTAAAAAAAAAAAAAAAAAAAAAAAAATCTACACAATAGGTCCCAAACTTGTGTAACATCAGACAACCTAAACTCACATAGAAAAGAGGATTGAGGCAGGGCTGCCCATTGTCCCCTCTCCTATTTAATATCGCACTGGAAAACCTAAAACAAACACGTACGACCATTCATATGGAAAAAACACCCAACTAGAATCAGCTTACCCAAATCATACCAAATTACTCAGGAGGTTTGAACTTACCCAATGCACACAAATCCAGTCTAGCCTTCCAAACAGAACACGCCCTGGACTGGATAGGAAACCACTCACGATTCACCACAACCTAGAGGCAGCACTGGCACATCCCATAGAATTATCAAACCCACAAACCAATACCTCTCTACATATTGCAAAATATGCTTCTAGCGACAACAATAAAAGCATGGAAGTAGGCGAGGCTGTAGTTAGGAGCTCACCCAACAAAATCCATGCATCCTCACCTACTTAAAAACCCAATGTTTTCACAATGGGCAACAAATGGATATAATACATTATACCATTTTATTAACAAGGTCAACACACTTCTTTTTAGAGAGGCGAGATCGCCTGGAAGCACACTCATTTTTAATCAAACTGTGGCAAATGTCTTCCTATCACAAAATTAGGTTTAAAATGCTCCACCATGTATACTACACTCCTGTTAGACTATGGGCAACAAACATAAAATCCGACAAAATGTTTCAAATGTCCAGCGGAATACATAAACATGTACCATTGTTTTTGGGACGGTCCGGTGATTCAGAGATTTGTGGAATAAATTCTACACCCCATCTGCCAAACCTCCCCCTTTGGTCTGAATTCCTACTGCAAGATCCTGTTCCTAACCACCACAACCCCAGTAGAAAATGTATTACAATAATGGCAGCAGTGGCCCTCAAGAACATAATAAAAGGTCTTAAGCCTACCTGACCCCCCTTCCTCTTTCACACTTCTTGACAATACTACAGTATTTGTTCAGAATGGATTGGCTAAACACCATAATTAATAAAGAGCCTAGTGCAAAACATTTTCTCAAAATTTGGAAAAGATAAATATTAACTCTAGATCGCCAATTCCAAAAAACAGTATGCTACACACTGGAATACACGGCCCGCACACCTTTACCAATTTCAACATAAATGATTGTTGTCCCACTCCCGATCTTGCTTATAAGAAAACTACACTTCCGGAATTTCTAGAGTTGAGATACATGTAGCAGATATAATATTAAAAGATTTATATTTTGTTCCGGTGTGACAAAATATCTTTCTCCTCTAGTAGTGGAGGAAGATCTCCTGTCTAAACTATAGCCACAAAATGATCTCACCATCCCACCTTTTGCCTTAACCAGTTAGGTTCCAGTTGGTTGCAAACTTAAAATGAGAATGTTGTTAAACTTAAATACTTACCATTACTACTGTAAAGATGTAATGTGATCGTGATGTACAACTTTCACGCACTTCATTGTCACTACAATAAAAAAATGTTATAAAAAAACAAAAAACCTGCTGTGACAAATTTAAAATAAAGGAACATGTTATTTTCTTTTCTTATGCAAGTCATAACATAGCAAGTTTGTACAAATCCAAAAAAACTAAACTTTGGAATATGTTATGAACCTTAAGAACCCACTGAAATCTAATGAAATATAGTAAATCTTTATTTTTTTTTTCTACAAATGTACTACTTACTTCCTGCAACATATGGCATCATACAAGCCAGCATAATTACATTTTTATTTTTAAAGAAAAAAAGTTAAAAAAAAAAAAAAAAGTAAAAAAAATTAATGCAATAAAGTTTATTATCTTAACAGGAATTAAAGAAAATGCTAATTTGAGTTTAAAATAGCCAAACTGGAAAAATAAACAAGCGTTTCCAGTCCTCCTATCATGGCCTACAATTTGTATTTCCCTTGTTAATTATCTCTAATTATCCTTCTGGTTAATAAACCTTAAGAATAGCTTCAGTGTATTCTGTACCTTACAAGTTCAAACAGTGTTCTCCTCTTTGACAGACTAATCAAACCTAAGCTTTCTAGTTTAATTGTTGTGTGTGTGTGTGTGTGTGTACTGCTCTCCACAGTCATTAGTCCTCAAATTACGCACCTAGTCTAATACCACCATTTTCTCTACAAGTCTTAAAACATTTTCTTCAGCCCTCTAGCCCCTCTCCCCAATACCCCAACAAGTCTCACCCTGGCGCAACATAAAAGGATATTCTCTGATTAGTTCTAGGTCTGGGTTTCCCCAAATAAAAGCTCCTTTGGAATCATCAACAACAGGTTTAAGATATGAATCAGCAACAGCTCTGTTTGGGAAACTAGGATGCAGCTCCAGATCCCGCAGTTTCTTTTTCACTTTTGTATCATGTGGGTTTGATCGAATTTTCTTATTTTTCTGGGCTTCTGTCCACCATTCTCTGAAACAATGCATGAAATACACTTAAAAGCCACCATTAAAAAGTCTATTACATTCTTGAGAACAAAATCTGTCTACTTCTGTCTAACTGTGTTGTGATATACTGTTTAACTTAATGTCTCTAACACCATGAATATTTCTTTATTTTAAGCTGTGAAATAAATAAGAACGACAAAGCATTACAGTGCAAGTAAATAAATCTATGTGTCTATCAAGGAAAGTGGAGAATTAAAAAAAAAAAAAAATTACCAGGAAAATATAACTGAAAAACATATCAACTTCAAGCACAAACGATTAAATACTAGTATAAAATAATTTCTGCTACATTCCAACACAAGAAATTGAGGTTTAGTATTCTAGTGCCTAAATTTAGTTGCTCTACAAAATACTTTCTTTCAGAGAACAAACCGCATAAACTAACCAGATACAGATACTTTAATATGACCATTATTTTTTTGGTATGGTTCTTTTACGAAAACCTTGTTATAATTTGTTTTGACCAATTTTGATGTTAAAGGAACAACTTAAATATTTAGTACACAGGTAGCAGTTTATGAATATTTTTTTTTTTTTTAAACTGCTAACTTGGGTCCTTACTCTTTTACTGTAAAAGCCCCCACCTATTTCAGCCATCTACCTAATTGCTAGTGCCTTCACTGGCTCCAAATGACCACCTACTTACAAGCCCAATAAATAAAATTCACAAGCACATTCCTTTCTCATTTTATGATATGATATCAGTGAATCCTTCAACCCAATGTATTTTTATGGATGATTTTTGTGACTGAATTCAGTTAATGACTGAACTGGTGGTGATGGGTTTACAGATTGATCAGAAGTGGACAGATGTCAAACAGAATGTTGCTTAATTTACAAGTAGACGCCATAGCTTTAGAACTGAGCTGCCATCTAGATTAGATATCCAATCTGATTAGTGCGTGTTTTGAAAGGAAACAGAGAAAACAGAAAGAAAGAAAGTACCGTATATACTCGAGTATAAGCCGAGTTTTTCAGCACATTTTTTGTGCTGAAAAACCCCAACTCGGCTTATACTCGAGTCACTGTCTGTATTATGGCAACTTACATTGCCATAATACAGACTGGGGGCTGTGGGGGCTGCAGAGCTCTTACTTACCTCTCCTGCAGCTCCTGTCAGCTCCCTCCTCCTCCGCAGCGGTCCGTTCAGCACCTCTGTCAGCTCCCAGTGTAAGTCTCGTGAGAGCCGCGGGGTCATAGTGCGCGGCTCTCGCGAGACTTACAGTGTAAGCTGACAGGGGAGCTGCCCGGACCGGCGCGGGGGAGAAGGGAGCTGACAGGAGCTGCAAGAGAGGTAAGTAACAGCTCTGCCAGTCCCCCTCCACTGAACTGCCAATGCCACTGGACCAGCAGGGAGTGAGTCCCCCTCCCTGCCATGTGTCAAGCAGGGAGGGGGGACGACGAAAAAAAACCAATAATAAGAAAATATTAAAAATAATAATAAAGTAATAATATAAAAAAAAACAATAATAATAATAATAATAAAAACAAAATTAATATAACAAAAAAAATATTACAATTATAATAATAATAAAAATGCCCACCCCCCACCAAGGCTCTGCATCACACTGCACTCATACACACACATTGCATTCATTATATACACACTGTAAATAAATATTCAATTAACATAATTTTTTTAGGATCTAATTTTATTTAGAAATTTACCAGTAGCTGCTGCATTTCCCACCCTAGTCTTATACTCGAGTCAATAAGTTTTCCCAGTTTTTGGGGGTAAAATTAGGGGCCTCGGCTTATATTCGGGTCGGCTTATACTCGAGTATATACGGTAGCTGCATTTAATTTGTAAAAAAAAAATTAAAATAAATCATTAAACACTTACTTGAATTTTATGAGAGACTCCAAGCCTTGCCCAGGGAATTCATTGAGTATCTCCATGGCAGAAACATAACCAACTGATGGAATTCCTTCAGTGTAATCACTTCCCATCAAGTATGCTAAATTTATGAGCCTTGAGCGTTCTAATCCTAAGTATAGGAAGCTGGGAGTTAATATTTACTAGGAACATAAGCACAATGGAGATCTTTGAATCAGAATTATATATATGAATGTAATAAAACAAAGGTGCACTTTTGAGCAAAAAAAATCTCACAGTATACACACAAACACACACACAAGCACATAAACGCACACATATAGATATAATCTATTTATATATGCATGTACACATTATACTTGTTGAATCATTTAACCTATTGTGTGTTTTGTTGGGCTTGAAACTTACCCAGCTGATTATGAATATCTGAAAACTGGTAATACTCCACATATTTATTTTGTGTGAAGAAATTCTTATACACATGTCGTGCACCAAAGAGCCATATATCACTGTCATCTGTGATGGTTCCCGATGTCTGGTCAGTAAGGTCCAAGATAGCACACTGAGCTTCTGCCTCCATAGGGGCTACAATGAAAGGAATGCCAAAGAGACGTAGCAACTCCTAGTGCAAGATACAAAGTATTTTTTGTTTAGCCAATTATTTCTCTCTCTACTTGCAAGCTAGCTTTTAAAGTAAGCAGAACTTGAACTGGAAGAACATCAGGAAGGCAAAAAAGACAGAAAAGTATAATCAGCCCTTTGGATAAATGATTGTACGAGATTAGGAAGCAAAGCAAAAATCAATAGTAATGACACTGGAGGACAACAAGGTCACCAATATAGTCAAGTGTAGGACTGGGAAGTGGACCTATTGAAAAAACGTATGTAGCTTATCTAATAAGTGTTCTATCAGCATCTATCCACTCTAAGAGACAAAGTTTAGGTAAGGGTAAACCAATACCGAAATTCAGGGCGCCACAATCACTTCTGTGATCCAGCTTGTCCCCAAGATACTATTAGGGACAATTATAGCCAGAAGACAATTTCCATATGGCGAAAAAATTTTAAAGAATTTATTGGATAATATAAAACAAGAGTACCATAGATAACAAGTATTGTGCAATTAAAATGTTTACACCCTTTCTTACCTGGCACTTATATATCCTTTCTAGCCACTCTAAGGTGACTGTTTAAACCTGGCCTGCTGTACACATTGATAACACCGTAACTTTACCCTGGTTGTCCATGGCTTGCTAGAACCCACTGCCTTGCAGACATGGACTCAATACACAGAGATTGCCTTGATTTGCAGCCTGCATTTCCTGTGTACTCAATTATCTGCTTAAAGAAACTCTCCAGTGCCAGGAAAACATATCCGTGTTCCTGCAGTGCCCTCCTCCCTCCCACCCTTCATCCCATGTTGCTGAAGGGGTTAAAACCCCTTCAGTGACTTACTTGAATCCAGCGCTGATGTCCCTCGGCACTGGGTCAGGCTCCGCCCACACTCCTCCCCCGCCGTCAGCGGAAACCTAATGCGCATGCGCAGCAATGGCCGCGCGTGCATTAGACCTCCCCATAGGAAAGCATTATTCAATGCTTTCCTATGGGGATTCCGGCGACGCTGGAGGTCCTCATGCATAGCACGAGGATGTCCAGCATTGTTTAAAACACTTTTTGGGTTTTAAGAACATGGAAGTCCCTCTAGTGGCGGTCTGATAGACAGCCACTGGAGGAGGACTTAACTCTGCAAGGTCATTTTTGCAGTTTATGAAAACTGCAATAATTACACTTGCAGGTTTAAGAGAGTGATGGGAGTTGGCACCCAGACCACTCCAATGGGTAGAAGTGGTCTGGGTGCCCGGAGTGTCCCTTCAACTGTTTCTTTATATTTTTCTTACAGTACAGGCCCCTGAGAGGTAATTTTACGAGCTCTATTTAAATATAAAGTTTTTTCCATTTAAGCCTTTTCAAAGGCTCTGTGTATCAAATTGGATCAAATTCACCTGCTCTGTATAACCTTTAACTCACCCTCAGTACATGGAGAGCCAAATTAAGGAATACAGCCATCCACTTGCTAATGAGCAGATTCCACTATCTCTGCAACCAGTCACCACCCTCAGTCCAAGCATAACTCTGTCATACTTTAACAGATGCCTGCATCATTGAATTAATTCTCTCTAAGCTTTACAGCACCGTTGGCACCTCTCCTCTGGATTTCACAAATAATGTGCCAGATCAGAAGCTCTGGTTTTCGGTGCTGCTTCCCATAGTGCAAAACCAGCTGCAGACAGTAACTCTAATGCTGGAGATTCCGGTTTCTCACTCTTCTTCCAACTTCTCTACATACAGAAGTGGTTTTGGATATCATCTTGGTTAATTCACAGTGACTGATCTTCAGCTTATAAAACCCATAAATCTCCACAATTTTTGATTGTTTGTTTTCTTTTATCCTTTGCTAATTTGATGTATGTCCATGTGGAGCAGGATGTGACACTTTCAACACGGTACAATGTTTGTAATTCATATAAAAACAATCATCTTTCTTATGTCTTGTCTGTCAGCATGACCTGCCCTATTTTTTTTTTTCTAATCAAGTAATTTTATGAGCCAAAGATATACACATCACACCCCCAAATATTAAAAGGGTATAGTTTTCACCTTCAATGTAGTGCAGGGAACTGATAAATTCATTATAGGGATACTCGTGAATGCATGCATTAGTTTATTTTTAATTGGCTACTACCTCACGTCTTTATGTGTTATACCACATTATTTAGCATTCTTTTGATCACATTTTTCTACTGCATAAAAACTTTTTTTTTTTTTTTTTTTTAATTCTTTATTTTTGTAGTGCATTGAGTAACAAAGCATGGTTTCATAGACATTTCTCAAATGGCAAAACAACAGTAAGGAGTATCATAAAACGTCAGAGTTGCTGCACTTTTTGTAATTAAGTAGAAATTTTCAGGGTCATAGTTCTATGTGCAGAGTGACAGAAAAAAAAACATGCTTAGGTATAGAACTATAGATAAACTTTAGATTGTTTAGACCACTGGGCCCAAGGACACAACAATAGAACGGACAAGCCGGCACCGCCACAGCAGCTGGTGCAGGCAGATACACTGACATATTTTAACAGTTATATGGCATAGAAATTCAGTGCACATTTTTGTGACAGGTGAAGAGATGAACAAGCTTACATAATTTAACTTACTGCTAGCTTAGTTGTATACTTGCTTGATGACAAGTTAGATTAACCTATACGAGAGTAGTCAGGTATTAAATGGCATATAGGCATACAGTAAACCTTCCACATGAGTAAAAAGCAAACGGTGCTCAGTGGGATATACATTTGTGGTGCAAAGCTTAACATATGTTCTTGTAATGCCCCAATAGCAGTAACAAGATTTGGAAGGTACACATATCAACAGATTCGTGACATATGCGATCGCTGCACTCATTCTGTGGTTAGGTAACAAATTTACAGGCTAGTCAAGCATGTCTGTGTTAGGGAGAAAAAATTTGGTACACAACATGAGCTGGAGATAGCATCGGCAGTATGCTTCTAATTTTGTAATATAGCGATAGTATGAGCTACAAACTGATCAAAGGAGCACCGTACAGGGATTTAGGTAATATTATGCAAACATGTGTGAAACAGTTAAAGAAAATTAGAAACAAGAAGGAAAAAATACTTAAACTGCATGAGCTTTTGAATAGTATTGCGGGTAATTGCGGACAGTTCATGACCCCAGGGTTGACGATGAATCTCCTCGGTGAGCCGCAGGTATGAGCAGGCAAATTCTCGCGGGATCCCAGTGAGTGGATATCGAGGGTGTCGGTTGAAATGTTATTGCGGCTACAGTCCGAGGGTCTGCAGAGTATCAAGGATTTTGTCAGCAGTAGTGATTTACGTCCAGGAATATTGTCCCTAGACCCTGTGGCGTCCACAGGGGGTCCGGTAGGTCAGACAGCCCCTGTGTGACCTCCGCCGTGGAAGGTAAGTCCCCGGTCAGCCAACTCCCGACAGCGGGAAGCGCAGTGACCCTGGAAGGTGGTGATTGACATGTGGGTTTAGTGGCAGGTGCCATTGAGGTTTGTTTCTCCCCCTATGTTGATACATATGAGCTGGCTGTGTATTTCGTGCATGAGTGCAGTGGGTGGACTGGGCCGGCTCGCTGAGTGTGTGATCCGGGAGCCTGCTTCTCCTCGGGGTGCTCGTCATCCGAGACCGAGCGCTGTGCGAGGGCGGTCTCACCCGCACGGACTGGGTTTCAGGCGAGTGAGCTCTGATAGCAGGACGGCTCATATAGGGTCGAGGTGTCCTCCGTGCCTCCCTCCTTCTTTTCCTTATGATCAGCCTCTCGGTGCCACTAAGTGGTACAGGCTGTGATGCTTTTGTTGCCGCTAGCTTTTGTTTCGGGTCTCTGGGTGCAGGTCCTTGTGCCTGTTTAGCGAGTTTCTCCCAGAGTTGCGCCCAAAAGCGATCAAACGCCCTTGTTATGTTGTCCTCGTGAGGAGCCCAGGGATCTGGGTTTTGCGTGGTGGCCATCTTTGCAGCCAGCATGCCAGTTTGCGGTTTCAGTTGCTCGGTGCTTTCAAGCAGTTGCTTGTGTCCTGTTGCTTCGTGGGGACCGGGATAACCCCCGCCGGCCCATAGGGGGGGGGAAGCGTGGCCCAGATCGTCGTTGATTTATAGGCGAGGCAGGAGATCGGCCGCGTCTGCCGCCTCAGTGTAGTTTGTAGGCCGCAAAGCCTGTCAGAGCCCATAAAGCTCTCAGCAGGGTAGCAGAAATTGGTGCCCGGCCTCTCCCGTGTCTTCAGATATTGGGTTCAGCCGGTACTTTAGAGCAGGTTTCAAGTTTAGGGCCAATTTCTTTGTATTTGCCGAGGAGCTCCTTCAGCATGCGACCTGCTTGCTTGGTAGTCAGGCCCCGCCCCCCCGCATAAAAACTTTTGCGTGTGTTTTTCTTTTTCTTCACAAACATCACACAACAAAAACACAACATAACTCCGTGTTTTAATGTTTCTGAATTGTATTATTTGAAATGTTGTATTTTGTGTCACATTTATGACACAAGGCGCTTATTTTCTGTATATACATGAGTTGTGAAATAAAGACAGTTTTTACAAATTGTTACATCTGCCTATTTATATAAGCACATTGTTTGCCAGGCATACCTTACACTAGGCAGTTGAAGAAAAACTCATCCCTGTCTTTTTTATATGACCGTATCCCTCCAGCCATGTGCAATTTTACGGTGTTTCAAAACAGACAGTATCTGTGGTCTCTCGCTTCCCTGCTCAGGAAAGACCATCGAAACTAACTGTCTGTTTCCAAACACGGTCTGACCAAGGGTGCATGGGGCTGAATTATCCTGTCATATACTAAAAGGTAGGGATGTTTTTTTTAAAAAACTCTTTTTAGAACAAGTACTTTATTTAAAAAATCTACATATATTTCCTATGAAAACCTGATGAAAGGATTATTAAACCAAAACTAGATTTTGTCATTCAAAAGCAGAAGGGAGATACAAATTTAATTTAGCATTATAAGTGCGCCATTTCTGCATGTCCTGATGAAGCTGGTGAGGTTAAAAGGCTTTAAGGCAGTATCCATAACTATGTTACAGACTTGCTGTTGCAGCAGGGCAAAAAAAAGTGGATAATGGGATTTTTATTTGTCACACACTTGGTAGTGAAGGAGTAAAGTGTGCCTTGGTACAAAATAAGTTAAAACCACTGCTCTAGATACACAGCGATAATGCAAATGTTTTTGAAAAGGGTAAGTTTTTTTTTTTTTTTTTATTCTTAAAGCGATACTATAGTGGCAGGAATACAAAGCTGTATTCCTGTCACTATCACTCCAGCTGCCTCTCCCCTCCCACTCCCCTAAGGTAAATAAAGGGTTAAAAACCCTTTATTTACTTACCTTATCCCAGCGTCAATGTCTCTCGGTGCTGGGTCAAAGCTCTGCCCCCTCTGACATCTGACATCCTGTAGCTAGCATTAGACCTACTGCTTTCAATGCTTTCCTATGGGAAAAAAATCTTGACGCTGGGTGTCCTCATGCAGAGCATGAGGATGTCCAGCGTCTGATACCAAACCAAATGTTTGTTTCGATTCAGGAAGACTTCTCATGACTGTCTGGAAGACTGCCACTGGATGCAGACTTTGTGCTGCAATGTAAATGTTTAGGTTTTATCTTAATGGGCAATAGGGACACTGTGCCCAGACCACTTCAATTAGCTAAAGTGGGCTGGGTGCCTACAGTGTCCCTTTATAGGGGCACTATAGTGTCAGGAACACAAATGTATTTCTGACACTATACTTCTAAAACCACCCTTACCTCCAGTGAGAAAGGAGAATTTCACTCAGCTTTTTCCAGAGCCGTGTGGGGTGCCTCGCATCTGGCCCCGCCCCACCTCCTTGGCTGACATCAATTGATGATCTCAGCCACTCACAATGCTTTCCCACAGGAGACAGTCAATTCTGGTGATGTCAGCCAAGAAGCCGGTGTGGCGTCCTGGCCAATCAGCATCTCCTCACAGATTTGCATTAAATAAATGCTTCTCTATGAGGAATGTTCAGCGTCTCCATGCAGAGTGTAGAGACGCTGAACGTCAGTCCATGAAGCACCTTTAGTGGCTGTCTGAGGGGTGGCCACTAATGGGGTTCCTAAGCTGTAATGTAAACACTGCCTTTTTTCTGAAACAGGGGTGTTTTCATTAAAAAGTCTGCAGGGACTGAATATACTCACAAGAACAGCTACATTAAGCTGTAGTTGTTCTGGGGACTGACTATAGTGTTCCTTTAACATGTAATGTTATAACTGAAATTAGGCAGGTGTCTGGTTCAGTGAGAGGATTTAGATTTCAATCTGCAATACTTTAAATATAATTAAAATAAAAGCATTGATTTAGATAGTGGAAAAAAAAACCCTCAAAAAAACAAAACAAAACAAAAAGTAGTGTTAAAATACATACAAAACATAGATCTAGTTTATAAAATTAAAAGAAAACACCAACCTGGCTTTCTATGCACATCTGGCCTGTAACAGTTGCAGCTATCCGCTCCTGCTGCTGTCTCTGTGCCTGAAGGGAAGTCTGCTCAACAAATAGATTGTTCTCAAGTGACACAAGCTCTTCCTTTGTGGGAATAAAACAAATAAAATAATTAATTAAACTGCTACTATCCCCCCATTCTTAAGTATTTTTTCACATGTATCTATGTAGCGGATATACTGATATCATATTACTACCAGAGTTGATCAGCTTTCTGGTAAAAGGGAAATGAGATGCACATGAACATAAAAAAAAAACAAAAAAAAAAATTCACAGCCGTGTACAAGTATCATAATTGGAAATACAAAAACATTCACGCATTCCTCTTTATGTAGAGAAGATAAAGATGACATAGTAAAGAAATACAGTAATGTATTTTGTCATGGATACAAGAAAAAGACTCCAGCAAGAATCCTTCATTTTTCCTAAAACACCTTCAAGATTTTCCACCAAAAAAAATGGAAAAGAAAATATAATACACTGTAACTTTGCCACTAGAAATGTGTGCACTCCTTGAATTGTACTAAACTGAAAACGTTAGGCAAAAATTATGGATTTGGAAATATTCATCAACTCCACTATAGTCACAATATGAAAATTTTCCCCCCTAAATTTTGCAATTCATTTTTAATTCATAGAGTTTAGTAAATAAACCGAATTGTATCCAAAGATGGTCACTGCAGTCCAATAAGTGTTCTTTACATATCACACAATTAACGGATGGCAGAGTAAGCATGCTTGAACAATGCGACACATTGAACATGTCAACTCGAACAATGCTACACATCATATTCAGATAATTTTGCACCTGCAGTGAAGCAATTTTATATAATATTTAATAAAAATAATATACTTTTTTTTTTTTTTTTTTTTAAATGTAGGGATTTTAGCAGGTGTGGTATTTAACCCCTTAAGGACCAAATTTCTGGAATAAAAGGGAATCATGACATGTCACACGTCATGTGTCCTTAAGGGGTTAAGCGTCTAAATTGCAGACATATCAGAAGTAAAAAAAAAAAAAATTTTAAAATAAAAAATAAAAAAAAAAGAATCAAGGTTTAACTATAAAAACATGGACATTAAATGAAAAGCACCATAATAGGTATACTGCAATGGAGGTTACGTAAGGTTGCTATAGCAGAGTTAATAATGGTTAATGTTGCTACGGCATGGAATAAATCACAAAACCTTGCACTCAAATCCAACATGCTTAAATAGGCATTTTAACCCCTTAAGGACCAAACTTCTGGAATAAAAGGAAATCATGACATGTCACACATGTCATGTGTACTTAAGGGGTTAAGCACCATAGCCACTATGGCCCAATGTAGTGGTTATGGTGTTATACCCCAGTAAGAATCAAATGGTTTGACACTTATCTAGGTCCCCATGTTGTTCCTCTTCACATATACTACTAAGGTGAAAGTTCCTTCTTCTGCATTAATTATAGAAAATGTCATCCAAATTAGGACACAATTAATATAGCAAATGCATCAAGGGAACCCTGGACACCAGGGTTGACTCAATGTGTCAGGCTCTAGAGGTTATGATGCATAAGACTGTTCCTTTAAAGTTTGTGGACACAGTGGCATGCACACTAATGATAGTTGATACTGGTATTGTTGTGGTCTAACTTGCATCTTTTTCAGCCAGTTCCAAAGAATATAAACAGTTCATCATATCTAGAAGGCATGCAATCCCTAATCATACTCCTAACAAAAATTATAAAGACTACAAATACTTTTCATTCTTTGTTAACATTACAGTATATATGAAACATTAACTTCATATTTTAAATTCATACTTCAAGCGAGAGCTATATGAGGTCAAAGGATGATCGGATTACCAATATTAATTAATTAGTCCTTTTACCATACTAATATCTTGCCACTCGTTCACTGAAGCTTCCACATTTTCTAAGTCCTTTTTCTGTGAAGTGGACTGCTCATCCGTATCTTCAACGGTGAAAGAGTTTTCCACTGAACTGCTGGTACTGAGTATATTACTAGCAGGACTTTCGGAAATTGTTGGTTTGATTTCAGCCGCTTTACTTGTTGCATTAACTTCCAAATGCTGTGAAGCATCACCACTTGCAGTATTCTCTTCTACCTCAATAAAACTTGCTGTTAACAAAGGTTTAAAAACAAATATGAAATTGTCACTTTACATATAAAAACAATGCATACAAAAAAAAAATAATTAAATAGATACACATGCACACATATACATACAGTTTAGCTCAAAAGTTTACATACCTTGGCAGAAATTAAATCAGAATGATAACAGAATTCATTCAAATGACCATGATTTACATATTCTTGATCTTTGATATTGTTGCAGACACACACAGGGTAAAATGGCAATTAAAGATTAATTTTCCACACCTGTGGCTTTTTAAATTGCAATTAGTGTCTGTGTATAAATAGTCAGTGCTTCTTAGCTCTCACATGGACGTACTGAGCTATGGAGAGCAGAAAAGAACGGTCAAAAGACCTGCGTAACAAGGTAATGGAACTTTATAAAGATGGAAAAGGATATAAAAAGATAGCCAAAGTCTTGAAAATGCCAGTCTGTACTGTTCAATCACGTATTAAGCAGTGTCAAGGTCAGGTAGATAAAGAAATATTTCAGCCACAACTGCCAGAAGAATTGTTCGGGATACAAAGAAAATCCCACAGGTAACCTCAGGAGAAATACAGGCTGCTCTGGAAAAAGACTATGTGGTTGTTTCAAGTAGCACAATTCGACGATACTTGAACAAGAATGAGCTGCATGGTCGAGTTGCCAGAAAGAAGCCTTTACTGCATTGATGCCACAAAAATGCTCGGTTACAATATGCCTGACCACACCTTGACACGCCTCATAGCTTATGGCACACTGTAATTTGGAGTGACAAGACCATAACCATAAGTGTTATGTTTGGGGACAAGAAGGCCTATAGTGATAAGAATAACATCCCCACTGTGAAGCATGATGGTGGCTCACTGATGTTTTGAGGGGGATTGAGCTCTAAAGGCACGGTGGATCTTGTGAAATTGATGGCAAGATGAATGCAGCATGTTATCAGAAAATGCAGGCTTTTGAGTCATTTTATTTTTTATGTTTTGTTTTATGATTGTGCCATTCGGTTATAACCTACAGTTGAATATGAATCCCATAAGAAATTAAACAAAATGTGCTTTGCCTGCTCACTCATGTTTTCTTAAAAATGGTTCATATATTACAAATTCTCCAAGAATATGCAAACTTTTGAGCACAACTGTGCTCAAAACACGTATACACACACACACACACACAGATCAATACATGAGTTACAAAACATGCTTTAAAGGCATTTTTGTTCTTTTAAAACGCAACTTTACTATGTTCCTTGTCCAAAATAAAAAATAAATAAAGAACAGTTGGGATGGGAACCTGACATTTTAAGAAAAACAAAAATAAAAAAACCCAAATATTCAAATGCATTTACCGTATATACTCGAGTATAAGCCGACCCGAATATAAGCCAAGGACCCTAATTTTACCCCCAAAAACTGGGAAAACTTATTGACTCGAGTATAAGACTAGGGTGAGAAATGCAGCAGCTACTGGTAAATTTCTAAATAAGATTAGATCCTTAAAAAAATATATTCATTGAATATTTATTTACAGTGTGTGTATAATGAATGCAGTGTGTGTGTATGAGTGCAGTGTGTGTATGAGTGCAGTGTGTGTATGAGTGCAGTGTGTGTATGAGTGCAGTGTGTGTATGAGTGCAGTGTGTGTATTTATTTATTATTGCTATTTATAAAGCGCACACAGATTCCGCAGCGCTGTACAATTAGTTGAGAAACGTACAATATACACATACAAATACAAGGGGTAAGAGAGCCCTGCCCGTAAGCTGATATCTAGCCATTGGAGCTCTTTTATACAAAGTGCTTGGCTAGATGGCCCGTGAGCTTACAATCTAAATATGAGTGCAGTGTGTGTGTATGAGTGCAGTGTGTGTGTATGAGTGCAGTGTGTGTGTGTATGAATGCAGTGTGTGTGTGTGTATGAGTGCAGTGTGTGTGTGTGTATGAGTGCAGTGTGTGTGTGTATGAGTGCAGTGTGTGTGTGTATGAGTGCAGTGTGTGTGTGTGTGTATGAATGCAGTGTGTGTGTATGAATGCAGTGTGAGTGTATGAATGCAGTGTGAGTGTATGAATGCAGTGTGAGTGTATGAATGCAGTGTGAGTGTATGAATGCAGTGTGAGTGTATGAGTGCAGTGTGTGTGTATGAGTGCAGTGTGTGTGTATGAGTGCAGTGTGTGTGTATGAGTGCAGTGTGTGTGTATGAGTGCAGTGTGTGTGTATGAGTGCAGTGTGAGTGTATGAATGCAGTGTGTGTGTATGAATGCAGTGTGAGTGTATGAATGCAGTGTGAGTGTATGAATGCAGTGTGAGTGTATGAATGCAGTGTGTGTGTATGAATGCAGTGTGAGTGTATGAGTGCAGTGTGTGTATGAGTGCAGTGTGTGTATGAGTGCAGTGTGTGTATGAGTGCAGTGTGAGTGTATGAGTGCAGTGTGTGTGTATGAGTGCAGTGTGTGTGTATGAGTGCAGTGTGAGTGTATGAGTGCAGTGTGTGTGTATGTATGAGTGCAGTGTGTGTGTGTATGTATGAGTGCAGTGTGTGTGTATGAGTGCAGTGTGTGTGTATGAGTGCAGTGTGTGTATGAGTGCAGTGTGTGTGTGTATGAGTGCAGTGTGTGTGTGTATGAGTGCAGTGTGTGTGTGTATGAGTGCAGTGTGTGTGTGTATGAGTGCAGTGTGTGTGTGTATGAGTGCAGTGTGTGTGTATGAGTGCAGTGTGTGTGTATGAGTGCAGTGTGTGTGTATGAGTGCAGTGTGTGTGTATGAGTGCAGTGTGTGTGTATGAGTGCAGTGTGTGTGTATGAGTGCAGTGTGTGTGTATGAGTGCAGTGTGTGTGTATGAGTGCAGTGTGTGTGTATGAGTGCAGTGTGTGTGTATGAGTGCAGTGTGTGTGTATGAGTGCAGTGTGAGTGTATGAATGCAGTGTGTGTGTATGAGTGCAGTGTGTGTGTATGAGTGCAGTGTGTGTGTATGAGTGCAATGTGTGTGTATGAGTGCAGTGTGTGTGTATGAGTGCAGTGTGTGTGTATGAGTGCAGTGTGTGTGTATGAGTGCAGTGTGTGTGTATGAGTGCAGTGTGTGTGTATGAATGCAGTGTGAGTGTATGAATGCAGTGTGTGTGTATGAATGCAGTGTGTGTGTATGAATGCAGTGTGTGTATGAGTGCAGTGTGTGTGTATGAGTGCAGTGTGTGTGTATGAGTGCAGTGTGTGTGTATGAGTGCAGTGTGTGTGTATGAGTGCAGTGTGTGTGTATGAATGCAGTGTGTGTGTATGAATTCAGTGTTGTATGAATGCAGTGTGTGTGTATGAATGCAGTGTGAGTGTATGAATGCAGTGTGTGTGTATGAATGCAGTGTGTGTGTATGAATGCAGTGTGAGTGTATGAATGCAGTGTGTGTGTATGAATGCAGTGTGTGTGTATGAGTGCAGTGTGTGTATGAGTGCAGTGTGTGTATGAGTGCAGTGTGTGTATGAGTGCAGTGTGTGTATGAGTGCAGTGTGTGTGTATGAGTGCGTGTGTGTATGAATGCAGTGTGTGTGTGTATGAATTCAGTGTGTGTATGAATGCAGTGTGTGTATGAATGCAGTGTGAGTGTATGAATGCAGTGTGAGTGTATGAATGCAGTGTGAGTGTATGAATGCAGTGTGTGTGTATGAGTGCAGTGTGTGTGTATGAGTGCAGTGTGTGTGTGTATGAGTGGGGTGTGTGTGTGTTGCAGAGCCTTGGTGGGGGGTGGGCAATTTTTTTTTTTTTATTATTTTAATTTTTTATTATTATTATTTAATTTATTTAATTTAATTATTATTATTTTTGTATTATTATTATTTATTATTTAATTATTATTTTTATTATTACTAATTATTTTTTTTTCGTCCCCCTTCCCTGCTTGATACATGGCAGGGAGGGGGGCTCTCCTTTGCTGGTGGTCCAGCATTGGTAGTTCAGTGGGGGGAGAGGGGGGCTGGCAGAGCTGTAACTTACCTGTCCTGCAGCTCCTGTCAGCTCTCTCCTCCTCCGCGCCGTCCTTGCAGCTCCCTCTGTCAGCTCCCAGTGTAAGTCTCGCGAGAGTCGCGGCTCTCGCGAGACTTACACTGGGAGCTGACCGAGGTGCTGAACGGACGGCGCGGAGGTGGAGAGAGCCGACAGGAGCTGCAGGACAGGTAAGTTACAGGTCTGCCAGCCCCCACAGCCCCTGTCTGTATTATGGCAATGCAAATGGCCATAATACAGACTATTGACTCAAGTATAAGCAGAGTTGGGGTTTTTTAGCACAAAAAATGTGCTGAAAAACTCTGCTTATACTCGAGTATATACGGTATTTATTACTAGCATTTATAAAGTGCAACATATTCTGCAAAGCTGTACAATTGGGGAAAAAGACCAATACAAATGGTCCTGATCGTGAGCAGAAATCTAGCCCTGACGATCTTTTATACAGAGTACTTTGCTAGATAGCCTGTGATCTTAGACTCCAAATGGTGTTAATCTTTTAATAATAACACAGCAATATAAAATATAACTAACAAGCCTGTGACTATGTGAAACACCAAGGTAATCACACAAATATCATCTTCAAAATCACTCAATTAGCTGTATGTAATATGGCCACTATGGCTGCGCAGAGGTATTGAGTGACCGTCTATTAACACATACAGCAAATTGAGAGTTTGATAACAGAGTTAGAGTGGCGGCTTTCATCTCAATAAAAGTGTTTAGCCTTTGTGCTATCAGTAACACCAAATTTTGGGATTATTGATTTTATATGTCTTATGCCCTTTCAAGGGGGAAATTATTCTATATCATTTCTTGCTGTGCTCACTTTACAGAATGATTTTTTTTTTGCATTTGTATGGAATGCGCAAGAAAACATATTGCAGGAGAAGCATTAGAATTCCACATGACTGAAGTTTAACACTTCAAATGCAAGCTAGTAGGTAATTATGTGTATACTGCCTATTTAATTAAGTAAATGTAGCATTCTTTAGATTTACCTGTGTGGGGGGAGGGAAGGGGGAAGGGAAGGAGAGCGAGAGAGCGAAAATATATAAATTGTGAGCACAAATAAATAGCATTACTACTTACAAAGCAGGGTCACTAAAGGGTTGACCACTATTTTAACATATAGATAATCCATTGAAATATTATATACATAAATCAATCATTGGAAAAACACAAAAATTACTAAAGTTTTGCTCATAGCAGGATGTGCCGGACTCGCATGGTCCTCCGAGTCTGATAAAGTTCATACTTCTTCATTAGCATACCAACTCAAACCATGTTAAAGTAGTATTCACTGTCACTGCTTGATTGCCAACACATGACACTCTCATACAATGAATATTGTTTAGACCTGGTATGAGTTGGTATAATAATACAGAAGTTTAAACGTCTGCTTTATCAGGCCAACACTGAATAGAAGGGACACAGGAGCACACAACAGATTCAAACTATGTTTAATGGCACAAAGGGATTCCTAGTAACATATACAATACAGTGTGCTGTAATAGTTATGGTGCCAAGAATGCCAGCATGTCCCTTTAAGCATTTGGCAGTAATTACATTCATCACATAAAGTAAAACAAATAAATAGAACTGCTTCCTAAGCACATAAGAACTACACTCTGTTATGTAAATGGTGCTATCAGACATAACTGCATGTCCATGACTCAAACTTCACACACTATGAAGGAACCTTAAAGAAAGTTAGGGATTTGTACGACATGCCTACAATGTACAAATATATTCTTAGAATGCGGTGGAGGCATAACTATTTTTTTTACATCACTAAAGAAGAACAACTTACTATCGGAGTCTGATTCAACGTCATTATTCCTAGCAGAGTGCTCTTCCAATTCTATACTTTCTGGCGTCAGAGGAAGATATGATTCATCAGTTTTGCTACTACTTCTTGGTTCCATTAACCTAGCAGGATTTGCTATATATGGATCAACCACATTTATGGAAACAGGTGAAACCTGTTTTGGAGACAGGTTACTTGCAGGTATTGGATATAAGCTATCTGGCTCCCCAGGAGAAGGCATTTTGGAAGACCCTGGTGTATTGGTCTCAGTTTTCATGGGTGTAACCATTACACTAGCTACATCTGTAGCACTTATTTGTGGTTTATCAGTCTCTAACTCCAGACATTGGTTTCTGGGAAATACATCATTAAGGAGAGGTGAATGACTTCTTGATGTAGATGCATCAGATGTATCTTGTTTAAGAAAGAGAGAACGTTTAACACCTTGTTGGTTTGGATCAAGGTTTATGGGGCCATCAGAGGAGGAGTCACTTTTCTTTGGAGCTGGGATGCCCTTGGGATTTCCAGTTCTTTGCAAGATCAGTGTTGGACTGGGTGAACATTCAATATTTCTTAATAATGTTCTTATTTGTCTATTAGCCAAGTCATCGTCCTCTTCATCAGAACTGCTGCTATTTAGTGGCTTGGCTGCGGAATCTTTAGGCTTCATCTTTTCATCTTCAATTTTCTTTGGAGTGGGTAGATCCTTTAGATACCCAAAACGTTGCAAACATGGTGCTATACTTAATGACGTTGTAGCCAAATTGTCCTGCTCTTCATCCAAAGTGATTCTTATAAGGGGATTTGCAGGTTTTGGTTCTGCTAACCCATATTCACCAATTTTCCCATCACTCTTTTTGCAACTTGTTCCCTGTTCATCTTCATCAAGGGCAAGATGAATAGCATGCAATGTTCTAGGCGAAACACTGCCTTCTCCTATGGTAACAGGCTCAAAGGGGATCTTGTAGTTTTGAATGTCTTCCTTAACCAATTCTTCTTCTGAGGGATTCTCCAGCAATGCTTCTTCTATGGCAAAAAGTGTTCTTGGTGAAGGCGGTGCAGATTTGGTAGAGGTGTCCCTGACTTGCTTTGGCTTATGAGCGGAAGCCAGTTTTAGGTCAAGGTAGGTTTTTGGAGCAATATCTCTATCAGCAGAAGATGATGCCTGAACAGAAGAATCTTCCCTCTTTTCATCAGCCTTTGACTGAACACCTAAGTAAAAATATATATATTTAAAAAAATAAAAAAAACTTTTGTCAACAGCATTATGTGTTTTAGAAGATTAAATGGTTACTCCAATCAAACAATAAACACTGGTTTTGGTTAGAGTAACCTTTGCTGTGCGAAACACTGCACACTTAGATTCCACAAACCAAGACCATTTCACTAAAGTGGTCATGGTGCTTGGAATACCCCTTTAATATAAAATTATAGGAGTAATGGATTTATCAAGGAAACTTGAACGAACACCCAAAATATTATTACAGAAATATCATGTGATTGTTAGACGATACCAAAAACGGATACAGAATCTGAAGAGGAAACAACACGGTTTTATTGTAGGTTTAATTAAGAGCTTTACTTATGTTTTAAAGTACATGCAAGTTAGCTTTAAAATAAAAATAATTTTTATCTATATGTTTTGTCAGCAAATGTAGAAATTTTAATTTATGTTTTAAAGTACGTCAATCAATCTTTGACAGAGACTTCTTTATGCCAACAGCAGAATTGGGGATTGAGTGACAGGGGACAGCAGTAAAACCTCCCTGCAGGATGCTACTTATCAGGAAAGGTTAAAGGATCTTAACATGTATAGCTTGGAGGAAAGACGAGACAGGGGGGATATAATAGAAACATTTAAATACATAAAGGGAATCAACACAGTAAAGGAGGAGACCATATTTAAAAGAAGAAAAACCACCACAACAAGAGGACATAGTCTTAAATTAGAGGGGCAAAGGTTTAACAATAATATCAGGAAGTATTACTTTACTGAGAGGGTAGTGAATGCATGGAATAGCCTTCCAGCTGAAGTGGTAGAGGTTAACACAGTAAAGGAGTTTAAGCATGCGTGGGATAGGCATAAGGCTATCCTAACTATAAGATAAGGCCAGGGACTAATGAAAGTATTTAGAAAACTGGGCAGACTAGATGGGCCGAATGGTTCTTATCTGCTGTCACATTCTATGTTTCTACTCTCCAAGAAAGTGCTTTGGAGAAGTGTAAAGTGAAGTATAAAATGTTATGGCAATGAAACCAGCATGTCAGCATCACTAGGAAGGATTGCCCAGCATGGGGACACTTCTAAATCACATAAGAGAGGGGGCATCAACAAGGAAGGACTAAAAAGACTGGTGTTAAGAAATTGAATTTGATCGATTTATGATTTCTACATGAATAACGTTAGAATACGTTAATGTGTGTATTATATATACAGTCATGGAAAATAAAGTACACTACCCTGTCTCAAAATTAGGTAAATACAACCTCAGGTGAACATAATGACATACAGTCATTGGAAAAATAATGTAGATCCTCTTTGAATTCTATGGTTTTACAGATCAGGACATAATCATCTGCTCCTTACCATGTCATATAGTTAGGTTATTACAACCTCAGCTGAACAAGGGTTGGGTGTGGGGGAGGGGGGTGCCTGAGTTTTGTCCTGCCTAGGGCAGCACAAAACCAGGATACACGACTGCATATATACATAAACATTTATTCTTTCATCTAAATATTATTAGATACATTATAACAGTCTCCAAAATAGTTCTAGATATTCATTTTTTTCTGGTGTGTCTGTCTAGTTATACCTTTAATAAGAATGTAATGAGAAGTGTCCTCTGAGACGAGCCGCCGTGTTTCTATTTCTTTTATAAATCCACCTTCTGTTTCAAACTGAGCCTGAACTTCTCCGCTGTATTGCTGGCTCATCTCTTTCTGAACAGTTTGAATGCACTTGTTCAGATTATTTTTTTTCAGTAGACCTCTTAGTTGGTACTTTGAGAAATCACTGGAGTCCTTCAAGAGAACAGATCCATTTCAGTTAAATGTTCATAATCACACAATAAGTTGCACATTTTGGTTTATTGAAATAGAATTTCTAAAGTGTTAGGAACACAAATCTGTAACATTATAGTGCCCTCTGGTCCGCACCTTCCTCACTTCCCTCCCCGGCACAAAGGATAAAAAAAAAAAAAATTCACTAACAAGCTTCCACTGCCAATGTCTCTGGGTGCTAGGTCAGCGCTCAACCTCCTTTGACACAAGGACCTAATGAGTTTTCACAAACGCTGGATGTCCTCTTGCAAAACGTGAGGACGACCATGCATTTGTAAGGGATCCAGAGTCCCTTAGAGCCACAGAAACGCTTCTCGCCCCCGCCCCCCCAAGAATACGCATAAGAACTCCATTTGCAACGTAATACAGTTGTAGGCCATATTGTGCCAATTGTAACTGTGGGGTCACTGGAATAAATCTCTGGAATATTTGATTGATTAGACGTTATTGGTCTGAGCCGATCACTATGTATGGTGCAGTTTATTTATCAAAGTTTCCCATGTACCAGGAGGATATGGGGTTAACTTGCAGAAGAGGCGAAGGGAATCTTTCCCGAGTCTGTTTGCTCCTCTTTTGAGGTGTCAAGCTTGGCCAGTGAAGGGAGGGGGTATTATTTAACAAAGGACCACAGAAGACATCTGAGCCTAAATGGATCTCCAGCATACATTGGTTTCTGCACTACAAAACTAATTAATGTATTGCTAACAAAAAGCAAACTGCTTTACCATTATGCTGGCTAAAGCGTATCTGCAGGTTAGCCATCAATGTTATAGGAAATCAGCCTTCAAAAAAGCACACTCATATGCATTGTCTTATTTTGCTTTTATATTTTTATTAAGACCGTAAATAAAACCCCACTTTGCATAGATTTTCCTTCCATTGTTTGTATACTGAATAGAAATAATCATCTACCAAAGGGTATAGAAACATTTGACACTTTAAGGGTCTTTCTAATTAAACTTGATTTCCTTTGTGTCTACAATCACATACGGTGTCATATGGAATACAGATGAAGTGAGATTAGTACCACCTAGTGGTTATTAAATATAGCAAAACCATTTCTAACAAAAAAACCAAAAATGGGTCCTTTCATAACAAAATTTATTTTTTCTACATGCTAGGTAATCTTGTGTTACCATGTATTGCTAGCACAAATGTACACTTAATGAAGAGTAGAGCTTTGGATTACTTGGAGACAAACTATAGTGTTAGCATTACAAATCTGTATTCCTAACGCGAACGTGCCTTTGTAATAAAAATATTAATAAAATGTAAATAAATTTAAAAAATAAATAAATTAAGAGAGCTTTTTTACTTACCATTTTCCAGAGCCAATCTATCTCCAGTGACCTCATCAAGATCGAAAAGGTGCTGGGTCCTCCATCACTGGTCCAATCCAATACCGTTCCGCATAGAAGAGCATTGGTGACCTGATGCGCGGCATCCGCACAAACATCCAACGCATCTCATAGGATAACATTGAATCCAATACTGTAACGATACCTTACCTGTTCCACTCGGACCCGCTCGGCACGGCTCCCTCTCCTCGCACTTCCGTGAGGCGGCACAGTCCTTCTGGCGCCGGCCGCTCGGAACAAACCCCTTCTTATGATGCGGCACATGTTCGCTGACGTCGGGTCATATCTGCCGCACAAAGTCTTATGATACCACGCTCCCTGACCTTTTGGGGGCGTGGATTTAAAGTAAAAGACACTACACTATAAAAGGGCGCCTTTTACACTTAGTCAGCACCCTATTGTGGTTCTTGTTGGTTCCCTCTAGTGCTCTTGAGATTTGATATTGTATTTTCTGGTATTTTGACTCTTGGCTATTCCTCCTGACTATTCTGCTCTCTGGTATCCTGATTTCGGCTTGTTTATTCACGTGTGTCTGCCTTCAATACTCCCCTGACTCTCGGCTATTCTTGGACTACTCTTTTTTAAACCCGGCCACTCTAAGGTCCGGTAATACGTCTCTTACTAGATTACACTCTGCGTGTTGGGGTCACTGTTGTGACAAACTTTCCTATGAGCTGCAATGTCATGTGACCGAAATTTACACTGTCAGTGCAGTGCAAGTGTCTCTAGTGGTTATCAGTATGACAGCCACTAGAGTTGTATTTAACCATTCTTTTTTGCAAAAGGTTAAGGAACACTATAGTCACTTAAATTACTTTAGCTAAATAAAGCAGTTTTAGTGTATAGATCATTCCCCTGCAATTTCACTGCTCAATTCACTGTCATTTAGGAGTTAAATCCCTTTGTTTCTGTTTATGCAGCCCTAGCCACACCTCCCCTGGCTATGATTGACAGAGCCTGCATGAAAAAAAACTGGTTTCACTTTCAAACAGATGTAATTTACCTTAAATAATTGTATCTCAATCTCTAAATTGAACTTTAATCACATACAGGAGGCTCTTGCAGGGTCTAGCAAGCTATTAACATAGCCGGGGATAAGAAAATCTTAATTAAACAGAACTTGCAATAAAGAAAGCCTAAATAGGGCTCTCTTTACAGGAAGTGTTTATGGAAGGCTGTGCAAGTCACATACAGGGAGGTGTGACTAGGGTTCATAAACAAAGGGATTTAACTCCTAAATGGCAGAGGATTGAGCAGTGAGGCTGCAGGGGCATGTTCTATACACCAAAGCTGCTTCATTAAGCTAAAGTTGTTCAGGTGACTATAGTGTCCCTTTAAACATACAGGACCACTGCACCTAAACCAGTTCATTGGGATTAAGTGGCCTAGGTTTCTTGGTGGATCTCTAAAGCTTGAAAGTTACAGGTGAAATCTTTTATTTTTAAATAGAAAAGGAAAAATGTTTCTAGATTATTTTCCTTGTTCCACTTCAAGTATCAGATTTGAGTGGACTTGCTGCTTCTAAATCTTTGGCTATATTCGTCACAGCCTCCTTATAGTCAGCATCATTTTTTCATCATTTTCTAAAAGCAACAACTTATTAGTGATGGTCGACTTTCTGCAAGCTACAGGCATGAGGGCTCATCTGACCCCAATACAGCTCTTGCTCCCAGAGAGCTCTAAAGAAATGGTGGGAGCACCGCAGCAAAGCAACAACCAGATGCAGAAAAGGCTCTGGGACTAGGCGACACAATTGGAGCGCCTCAAAAAGAAAACATGGTGGATAACCAGTGGGCAGAGGTTTTGGGCCCGGAAATAGGGGCACAACGGGTCTCTACTAGCTCTTCAATTTCCGTGCCTTTGGTCATGTCCCAAAAGTGAGTCGGATAGAATTAACGGAACGCTTTATTTGCATACATTCAATTTGGCGTTTTTTTCCTTTTCATTTTAATATGGTTTCTCAGCATTATTCCTCTTTCATTCAACGCTCTACAGGGCCTCGTGGAGACTTCTGAGATGATTGATTATTCAGTGTACTATTACTCTATTAGTAACAATACTCTAAATATAAGCATGTCTACCTTGCCTAGTGTTCTTAATAGGCAACTTTTGTTCTACTCTGTTACAGTCTCTTCTCAAACTCTCTGACAAGTTGTTTATTTAGCATGTTTTTATTATATTTTTATTTTCAAACGTGTTTAAAAAAATGGTGCCTTTCATGCACACATGTTTATGCTGCTCACGTCAGTGATTTATGTCCTGCATACTGTATAATGTCGATGCATATTTCATGTATTTTGCTTGCACCATAATAAAGACATTGACAAAAAAAAATTCATAAAAAAAAAATAATATTTGAAAACAAGGATTAACCTTACCAAGTTGCCAACAATCAAAAGATATTGAACGTTTTAAAATAATCTGTAAGGTAAGTTACTAATACATGTTACTTTTGTCTTCCATAATCTATAGCCTCAAATCCACTGAACTTGTATCGAGGTAACTGTTCAGGTAACTATGAAGCCTAATTTGATGTACCTTAGTGCAGAATTCAAAGACATTCAAACAGAAGTTAAAACGGGCATTATCTTACGTTCCAAAAAAAAAAAAAAAATATATTTATTCCTCTGGAGGTAAGCAGTAGCTATGCATCAGTGATGTTAAACTGCCAAGTACAAGGCACGTCCTTCACAACCAAAGTCTACTGTTACTGTATACTTTTGAAGACTACAGTCTTGAAATAATGCCATAACATGAAATGTCCCTGTAGATGAATAAAAGATACCAATAAAATAATGTGAATGACAAGAAAACATTTTTTAATACAGGGATATTATTATACCAACTTCATTTAAAATGTACCTCTGGCATGGTTTCAAATAAAGTTCGCCTCCGTTTTGTGAATTCCTTCATGTCGGTCAGAATTTCATGCTTTACCTCTGGAGGAAGGCACCTAAAATCTTCAGATTCAATGTCCACAGAGTTAGGATTTTCAAAGAATTCTTCCTAAAAAATAAATAAAAAACAAGCAAAACAAAACCAGCTAAACATGATGGACCTGAAATATTTGTTTTACAACCTTTATCACCAATTAAGTATAACTAATAAAAGAACATACAAATGGACGCAGACATATAGAGAGCTATCCTCACATAGAAAACCAAATACAAATTGAAAAAAAAGAAAACAAAAAAAAACCTAAACAATGTCTACCATCACCAATCCACCAGATGAGCCACACAATTGGTTTCACGTTAAATGCCATTTGCAATTAATGTACAAATGTCAGTCTATCAAAGGGCCTTTTGTTGGTATAAATGGGTATGGGTAGAAAAAAGTGTGTAATCTCTACCTTGGCATACCTTTAGTAGGGGAACAGACGGTCTGTGGGTTACCTTTTAGTATTAAACTGCTCAAAAACACAATGTCAGATCAATGTCAGTGGACTCCATAACTAATTCAATGAGATGGAATGTTTAGTCTCTTTAATAGTGTTGATTGTTACATCTTAAAGTTAAAAATAAGAAAATGTAATACCTGCAGAATCTGCTTGTGCTTCATTCGTTCTTCCCATTCACGTTCTTCTTCTTCTTCTGAGCTAGGAAATGAAATGCAAACTGATGAGAAAAAAAAAAATGTTTGGTGCAAAAGAAGAAGTGGTATCCAAGTGCAGACAACTCACAAATCCCGAGGCGGGTTGAGCCTTCCCGATATAGTTCTATACTACAAAGCAACATTCCTTACTGAGGTCTACGAGTGGGTACAACCTGAAAAGCCAAAGATTTTTAGCCCCACTGCACACTATTCCCTGGCACAAAAACATTGTCCACTCCTGAAACCCTCATCTTTCACACCCAGCAATCACGGCCACAATAAGGATATGGCAACAAGTCAGATCACAAGCGAGTATATCCAAGCATCCATCACCCCTATACCCAATAACACCAAACCCTCTATTCCTGCCAGAAATGTCGTCTTCCTCCCCAGACTCCTTCCTTAAAAGGAAAGAGACCTACCTTGCACTCCGTACACTCCTCAACGACAAGTGAATAAAACCTCTTGCATAACTGACATATTCTACCAATCCCTCTTTCCCACAATTATATAGTTATTGCCAATAGCCCACTTTATCTCCACCACACCAACACTACGACAAGGGAACAGGGAACTCTGAGCGTTTGAGACATTCTGCTCCAACCCCACTATGAAATCTAATCAATAATATCTGGAGTTCCTCTTCCCATTGTGTTAAGAATTTTGGTCATTTGGAATCTCAAAGTTGAATGAAAATGATTCAAAAAGGCATATCTCCAAACGACCAAAATTCTTAACACAATGGGCAGAGGAACTCCTGATATCATTCAGCGAATCAGAAGTCAAAAGACTATTCTCCAATATATTCCACACATCTATTAGCAACTCCACTCACGAACATAACTATAAAAGGATCTCCAGATGACACTATACACCTTCACACATCGACAAGCTATTCACCAATTCTCCAAATACTTGATGAAGGTGTGCACAAACTACAGATGCACCAGGCCACATATGATGGTGATGTGGGGTAAACAAAAAATACCGGAAGGAAATATTGGCAATCATACAGTTGATAACAATGATACAACTACCTGTAGATTCCAAGGTCACCTTATTCCTCCTTTATCTATTCTTTCTTCCCAAACTCTCTCTCACGCTTATCAACCACCTCATAATGGTAGCCAATATTCTAATCCCCATTCACTGGAAAAATAGCACCTTCTATAGGAGAGTGGATATAAAAAGTAGATTTCATAAGACTCATGGAAGAAATTCCCCTATCCCTTTCCTCATACCAATGCTGGGCACCTTGGTTACAGTTCCTTAGACAACAAGGAAACCAACTCAATCCCTACTGCCAGCAATTCGGGTACTCGTGTATGCAAAATATCCAACTATAATTCTTCTTCTTTTTTTTTTTTTTGTAAATCTTTCTTTTATTATGGCATATACGTCATGGGGTACATAAGAAAGAGAGGGAGGCATTGTGGGATAACATGAAGTAGTAATATCAAGATGGTGTGCAATGCACCTCAAAGAAAGATTGCCATGGTTTTTTTTTTTTTTGAAACATTCAAGTAAACAGATTGGTACAAGCTTGGGTAAGTAACAAATCAGAGAGAACAAGTAGCCCTGGTGTGCCATACCATCGTCTTCAGGGTAGACTGGTATACGTTTGCATACATTGCCATGTCATTAGCTAGCTATGCACCGTTCATATTGTGAAGGCTGGTAACAAATCAAATTCTCGCTAATATGAGAAGAATAAAGGTCAGAAGGTAGGGGTCAGAGGAGTGACAAAAGGGAGAGCACCTGACATATATCTGATTGCCAGCATTCATTAGGTAATACGTGATAAAGGCATGCAAATGAGTTGTTGCTAAGTAGATTGTTATATACATTATAGTGACACAGCATAGAAATTATCATCGTTAAATCTGTCTCATGAACACATGTAGCATTGCCGAGTGATCTAGCTATGCGGTCTTAGAAAGTTAAACATGTTTAACGGTAACAGTGTCAGTCTAAAGGCGTTATTGCTGCACATTCTGTCACTATAATTCTTCTTTGTTAAACTAAACTACTCATAAAAAGCTAGAAGTCCATCCCTGCAGGCACCAGGGAATTGTTAAGCCCGACTCAGACGCATCTATGCTATGTCTTCCAATACCAAAGTGCTTTATCTGTGACATACAATACAATATATACCACACCTACACTATCTAGTGATGGACTAGAGTCTATTTTTACGATCCGGCTTACAGCAGTGTTAGCCACATAAGGACAGACCAAGTACCTCAGTCAGCTGGTACCCACCAAGATGGTGATACACATTCCAAAACTGTACAACATACTGTAACAACTCTTTATTCAAGCATTTGTTATTGCTACGATTTACCATCAATTGTCATCTCTTCATTTTTGGATATGTAATGTCACACTTGAATTGTACACCTGTCTAACTTTGAAAACCAATAAAATAAATAAATAAAAGAAGTGGTTACTAGGTAGTAGAAATTGAAGAAGAGGGTGGTACAGCTACATTTCTCCACAAGTCACTGATAGTCATGGTTTGGCTATTCTTGATGGGAAACTAACTGTTCGTGTCTCCCCTTCAACACAAATTGATTATCTTTGACATATGTTAAACCAGGATCAATATGCAAGTCTTTAGCACGGTTGCGTAATTTAAACAACACTTTAACCATGAGCGCACTTCCATTTCTCTCCCTCTCCAGATATAAAGAGAGACAGATGTTCGGAAATGTTCAAATAATTATACAAATTCTATGAATAACTGCTATGTTGGGGGCATTTGAGAAGGATCCCTTTTATAAGTTTTCCAAAAAAGAACGCACAGCAAAGTATGCTCTACCTGGCTGCTTCTCAATAAATTAACATGCACAAATTGTTCTCCTTCACGTTCTTTCCAAAATGTGAAGTGTTGTCGTTTAGATCTGCCAACACGATGGCTGGGTTATACATCCTCTGCTGTGCACTACAGATCTACAGGATATAATTGACTCAGCAAAAAATATTGACAGAACAGGATTGGTGGAAAGTACGGTCTACTAATGACTCTGAAAGAGGTCGCTATAGATTCTGCATTAAGCAAGGGATGTACAAAAACGTGAGTTTCTTATTGTATGCATTTCTTTGTGCATTCACAGTTTTAAAAGTAAACAAATGATAAATAATAGCCTGTGACTGAAGAATAAGTCCATACAATAAATATGCAGTGCTCTACTGAAAATACCCACCGGATGCTCACTTAGAGCTAGGTGGGAGGAATCCCTTCATCATACAGAGTAGACCTGTTCTTGAAAAAGGCTTTCCGATAGCCTTGATAACAACACGAACTCCAACACATGCACTGATTTTCACCAAACTCCAAAATGTAGCAAATAAAAATTCAAATGGCAAAATATTGGCCAAAATTACCTGAAGTCACAATTTGGCTCATTTAGCATAACGTTTACCATTTGGACTAGATTTAGATTTACAATTTGATGTTTAGTGAATAACCCTGATATACTCCTGCTAAATGGGGTTAGATGGAAAGATGACAGTGGAGGAACATATTAGATCACTAATGATCTATTGAGAAACACTAAAATCTGATTTCTTTTACTAAAATGCATTTGGAAGAGAATTCTATCTAAAGATAGTTTTCTATTTAAGATGCATTATAGTAGAATGCTTTTCAGCATGAAATAGTGATTAGTTACCTGAGGCTGTATATTTGTGCACAAATTACAGTTTTGTTAAACTGATTCTGTGAATCCAAATGAACTGAAAATGTGTCTACAAATGCCCCCCCCCCCCCCCAGCACCCAAAAAAAAAAATGCACTTTGTCACAGCAAAAATTATATAAGAAAATATTATACAAAAAGAACCTTAACTTTTGTTAAGTTGTTCTCCAAACATGACTGATTAACCTGTTAGTTCATTTTGCAATAATTTCATCTTTACCCATGTATTTCTCATGGTATATAACAAAATGAGTTCTGACATAACTATTTAACTCAACTAAAATAATTCTAATATATAAATCTTCATCTGACTGCAAACATCAACAATGCTAACAACCAGCTAGAATAACTCTTTAGGTTTAAAAATCATGATTTTTAACTGAGTCTTATGGACAAGTGATTTAAATTAAATTTAACCTGGTTCTGGTGTCCAACCCTTCTTGATTATGCTCACTATTATTGTGGTAATTTAAATCTTAAAACAGCCTCCATTTGCCTGTTCATTTTCTTGTTATGAAATGTGGTCAGTGGGTGATATGGGTTTTAGGTAGCTGACTTTAGCCTTAACAGCATAGTGCATATATAGTTACCTATTCCTATCTTTATCTTCGAGTGGTGGTAAAGCATATATGTCCTCTTCCTCTTTCCTCCGAACTTGTGAGAGGTTCGGTAATTCTGCATTACTTTGAGAAAAGAACATTAACACAATTACAAATAAGTATATCTTGAATAAGGCCTTTTATTTCTTAATGTGGACATATCACTTGCTTTGATCTCATTCTGCAAAAATGTACACAACCAACATAAATTGTTAAATCACCAAGGAAACTTTTTTTTTTTTGTTTACACTAACACCATAGTTTGTGCTAGACAGATCACATTCTCACTGCAACATTTAATATAAAACATTTACTAACAACGAGGGTGGCCGTTTTTACCAGTTGATATGATGGTAAAACTTTCAATGCCACGACACAGTTGTACCTAAAATTAAGGATACTATTTTAATAATAAAATTAATTATAATTAACACAACTAATATGCAATGTTAAAGGGACACTATAGTCACCTGAACAACTTTAGCTTACTGAAGCAGTTTTGGTGTATAGAACACGCCCCTGCAGCCTTACTGCTCAATCCTCTGCCATTTAGGAGTTAAATCCCTTTGTTTATGAACCCTAGTCACACCTCCCTGCATGTGACTTGCACAGTCTTCCATAAACACTTCCTGTAAAGAGAGCCCTATTTAGGCTTTCTTTATTGCAAGTTCTGTTTAACTAAGATTTTCTTATCCCCTGCTATGTTAATAGCTTGCTAGACCCTGCAAGAGCCTCCTGTATGTGAGTAAAGTTCAATTTAGAGATTGAGATACAATTATTTAAGGTAAATTACATCTGTTTGAAAGTGAAACCAGTTTTTTTTCATGCAGGCTCTGTCAATCAAAGCCAGGGGAGGTGTGGCTAGGGCTGCATAAACAGAAACAAAGTGATTTAACTCCTAAATGACAGTGAATTGAGCAGTGAAATTGCAGGGGAATGATCTATACACTAAAACTGCTTTATTTAGCTAAATTAATTTAGGTGACTATAGTGTTCCTTTAATACAATTTTTTTTTTTTATTTAATGAAAAATGACTTTGTAATAAGTCTGCGATGAGAAACTATTTGTGCAGTCATATAGCCCTTTATCAAAACAAGGCACATGCAATTCTACCAATTTACGTCTGTCCGACAGATATTATTTACCCTGAAAAATGATTTTAATGCTATGGGTTTCCTGGCACAGAGGATCTCCAGCATTATCAAGTAATTACAAACAACTCAACTAAGCTTAGAAATTACAGATCTGGACTGGCATCTGAAATGAAAAGTTCATTTATTGTTGCTAAAAATTTCAAACTTCCATGATGGCCATCTCAACACTATAAAAATGATCATATCACAGCCCTCCAAAAAACAGACAGTCCTAACTTGTACCACTGTCCCCAGTCCATATTTTCTTCTCAACACCCAATTTTGTGAACACCATAGAAACAAAAAAATAATAATTAAAAAAATAATATGAGTCTGCAAAGACTCAAAGTGCCTCCTGCCTTTTTTGCCATCCTTCTGATCCTATTTTCATATATTCCAGTACTTGGAATGATTAATATCTTCAAATGGTAACTCGTCATATACATTACTGTTTGGATACACAATTTGGGACTGTTTTTCCCTTTAAACGGAGTTACACAATGAAACTTTGCAAAATGAGCCACTTAAAATGTATGTAAGTGAATTAAGTGAACATAATACCTTTCTTTATTTCCTGCCAATGCAGCTTTAATGGCTTGTCTTTTCAAAAAGGTCTTCAATAATTTGTCACTGGTTTTCTTGGCATCATCAGCTGCAGTATCTTTCCTCTGCCTTCTCTTTGCCTGTTGGCACAGGATATTCATTTACTTTATATTGTCCATTTGAAGGCATTTCTCTTAACACAAAAATGGTAGAAGATCAAAGTGCTTAAAAGAATAAGTTTTTATTGTAATAAAACTGGATAAGAATCTGGATATTCTTTTCAAATATTTATTTCACATGTGTTCCATAAGAAAGTTATTGGTTACATAAAAAGGGTATTTTTCCCCCCCTTTTCTTCTACAGGCCTTGAGAGTCTTACTCAAAACATTAATTAGGTTTCAGAGGTCAAACTTGGTGCTTTTTCTCTTAAGTCTCTAATTTTACAGTTTAGTTCACTGGGTACACAGCAGGAGACAGAGATTCAATATCTGATATTAAAAACAGGAAAATATACCCATAAAAAGTTGTGTAAAGATAAGGACTGCTTAATCATACAAATAACTTTAAAATAGGGCACATATTTTGCATGATCCATAGATTATGGGACCAAACATCAGGGTAAAATTTACTCACCAAAGTCTGTCTCTTCAACAGGGGAGCCTCTCCATCAAACACAAATATAGGACGAATTCTAAAAAATAAGAGCTTGCAAAGTCGATGAAACAGGGTCAATAAATGTGCATTTTCAATAGCATTGCCATGGCGATCCCTTGCTCCTTTAACAGCCTGGTTCAGCCAAATACTGATATCTTAAGCAATTGTTAATGGAAAAACAAATATTGACAGGCAGCAAAAAGACAAATAAGTAACATTTTTATAATTGTGCATTAGAATATAGTTCTTTCAAAAAAAAAAAAAAAATTCACAGGAATAATACATTTTAGGCTAAAATAACAAAGTTGGAGATTGTTTCCATTTCAACTAAATTGATCTACAGTTTTCAATTCCCCTCAGATTTAGTGAATGCATTCATTCCAACACCCAATATGCATCTAAAAGGTGAATCATGTAAAAAATAATGGTAACACAACCCATTGTTGAGAAACTGCATTAATTACTATTAAGGATACCAACAGCAAGAATTTTTCCTTCCAGAGTTTCTGGATTGATGGGTCTTCCTGTACATTCTAGAAGTTTCCAAAGTCCTTGAACTCCCATTGCCTTGAATCAGCTGTGTATCAAAGAGTAGTCTAAAAAATACAAATGTATGGACCACATCCTGTTATTGATGATAGCATTAATGCTCCTTTTTACAAATTTGCCCAGTATATAATTTGGAATAAATAGAATATCTTGTTCAAGGGTAGTAGAACATGGTTCTACATACATATATTGTAGAATTTGCTAGAATTACCTTAGGTGGAAAGTCAATTCTATATTTTATGTTACATACATATTCTGCCTTTATCTGATATGTTCAAGTTTGGGTGACAAGTTCCCTTTAATGAATAGTCACATCAAAATTAGGTCACAGTTTGATGTTATGAAACAAATCCATGTGCATATTAACACTTGGGTTGCACAATAAAATTAGTCACAGGCAAAAAAAAATAAAAAAAAAAATTGATTAGAATGCATCAAGTTGACTGAAAGCAAGTGAAAAGGTTAGCATATTAATAATAATTTGGGCAAACATGCAGCTTTTCAACAATTTCACCTGAATGCAATATCAATGATGCACTCTGACCTCTAGTAGACTACTTTTACAGTGATTCTCAGCATGCACTAAGATATACAATGGGAACTGGACCGTCAGCTGTTAAATAAATATCAACCTATCCCCCCCCCCCCCCCCCCCCCCCAAGTAATTCTAGAATAGTCAATACAAAATGACCTAGCACCTCTACGCCCTGAGTGTGCGGTAGTGGATATGCATTGAGTAAACTGTGCTGTTTATTGTCATAAAATGTCACATTCAGGACCACGACCTATGAGTGCAAGCAGCTGTATAATAAGTAACCGGCATCTACTACCACCTACATGCCGCTGCATTTAACAAGCAGCAGTATACCTGCGGACACATACCGGCAGATTCCCATAAAATGCTGCACCTGGGAGCCGGTGTGCCTGTCTGCACTGCACTCACACAGAACGCGCATGGAACTCTATAGACATCTTTTGTTTCTCTCAGCGCTTCCTGCACAGGGCTGAAAGACCATTGGCTGAAGTGATTCACGTGATCAGCGTGACTGCAAAGACTTCTGGAGAACGTAGTCCTGCCTCCTATAGAGTGTGTACAGAGTCGGTCTTGCAGAACTACATCTCCCAGGATACGTTTGTGTTAACGTTCCAGTAACGTTAAGATAGTGGGGCGAAACAAAATAGGAATAAAAGAACCCCCCCCCCCCCCCCGTGTGATAGAGACCATGGCAATATGATGAATGTGTCAGGGCTGCTGTGTTAAATCTGTATACATTGTGTTTTAGGAGTACGGGTAAGAAGGTGTGGGTCTGTCCTTTATCTGCCACCCCTGCCCTTAGAGTGATTATTATCATAGAGAGCTGTCAGGGCAAAGGTGGACAGGAGGAGAGACATGTTTGGTAGAATGTATAGAAGTTTGCGTTGACGTCTGCTACCAACAGGGTTATTATTGACTAAAGTGAAGATAAACTTTATGGTAAAAATAACTAACTAGAAAAGTTCTTTTAATCAGCTATGCTTTCAGTTTGGCTACTCTGGACTTAAATGTAAAGGGATACTGTAATCCTTAAACAACTTTAGCTTAATGAAGCAGTTTTGGTTTATAGATTATGACCCTGCAGTCTCACTACTCAATTATTTGCCCTTTAAAAGTTAAATAACTTTGTTTATGCAGCCCCAGGCACACCTCCCTACATGTGACTTACACAGCCTTTCTTAATACTTCCTGTAAAGAGTAATGTCATGTTTACGCTTCCTTTGTTGCAAAGTCTGTTTAATTTTGAATTTTTTTTATGTCTCATGCTCTGTTAATAACTTGCCAGACCCTGTAGGATCCTCATTTTATGTAATTAAACTTTTACAGAGCATGAGATAGAAAGTTATATCTGATTGAAAATTAAAACTTTTTTTTTTTTTTCAGACTGTGTCAGTCACATCCATGGGAGGTGTGGCTAGGGCTACACAATCAGAAACAAAGGTGATTTAATTCCTAAATGGCAGAGAATTGAGCAGTGAGACAGCAAGCACATGATCTATACACCCAAACTGCTTCATTAAGTTAAAGTTGTTTTGGTGACTATAGTGTCCCTTTGAAATTCACTTTGCATTATCACTTTAGTGAATAACTCTGTCTGTATGGTGACTAATTTAAAGTAATTAAGAAATACAGTTGCTGTGTGTTCTGTTACATATCATGAGTACATGGAAAAGAGACAAAATAAAGGGGCACATATGGTGACATATTGGTGATCTGTAAGCTCCAGTTGCTATCTTGCTAGGTTACAAGTGAACTGGCAGGTTACTGTTTCTGAATATTGTGGTGAATGGTACCCAGAGCAGGTGATACAGAGATAGTCATGATTGCCAGATCCACAGTGTTTTCTTGGACAATCATCACTTCTTAATGCTGATGGGCAGCACAGTAAAAATCACTATCTTGAAGTATGCAGCATTCGTATCCTGCTGGAACAAAATTAAATTACTTTTTGGTCAACAACAGAAAAAGATATGTGAAAAGTTAAACTTGATGGACTTTCTGATTGGAGGTGTTTGACTTTTATTACTATGTAACACAGTGGGTCCTTTAGCATTTTGTATGTTAGTTTATTTCCTTCCTGTAGCATATGGAACGTATATAGTGCAAGATAGATTTCCCCATGTGCTTTTTATCAGCATGTAGAAGTGTAGCGTGTTCAGTAAAAATATGGCATCTCTAGATACAGTGTTCATTAGCTGGAATTCCAACACTTTCAGAGTTATTTACTAAAATGAGAATTGTTGGGAATTTAAAGTGAATTCAAAATGAATAGCATATTTAAAAAAAATTCTGTAGTGCCAGGAAAACAAATCCGTTTCCCTGGCACTATAGGCTCCTTCAGTACCTGCCCCACACAGCTGAAGGGGTTAAAACCAGACCACTTAAATGAGCTGAAGTGGTCTGGGTGTCTACAGTGTCCCTTTAAGGCAAAAATAGCCAAACTGAAAAAGCATTAACTGATTTTTTTCTAATTCTGCTTTAATTAGGCCTAGATTTTGGAATCTACTTTTAATTAGCAGTAATTCTCACTTTAGTAAATGTGTCTTCACGCTCAGGTGTCAGGTTGTAAATACCAAAAGTTATGATTTTTAAGCGTTAACCTCAAACTTGACCGTCTTAACAACATGCTCAATACACAGGAATTGCCTAACAATTTGTTTATGATATATATTTAAATCTAGTTGATCTGCCATTAAGCGCTGTCATGGAGAAACATGTGAATATACTAAGTGGAGGTTTGTCAACTGAACTGGAAGCTGCTGGTTTCATGATACAGGTATGTTTATTGCAAAAAAGATTGACGTGTATGGCATTTTTTCCCAGATCCAGAACCTATTTGCTGTAAATAATTGTTTGTGCAGTGACGGGCACTCATTTCATGTTATTAATAGAAGAAGTCCAGTCTGCATTTCATCTGACAAGAAGTATATAGCTCAGTACAGATATAAGGAAAGCAACTCATTCATTATCTGCTCAATTCACTGTCTGCTTCTGCTGATTAGCTAAGAGCAGATTCTTATGGTTTTATCTGTGGACAGTGTTATTTGAAGATAAAATCAATTCCAATGATTCAGTGGACATCTAAACTTCTAAAGCCTAATAAAGTTCTAATGTCAAAATTGAGAGTTTGTTGGTAATCATGCATTTAACCCCTTAAGGACCAAACTTCTGGAATAAAAGGGAATCATGACATGTCACACATGTCATGTGTCCTTAAGGGGTTAAAGAAATAACAAATGTGAATTTTAAAAAGGAAAATATGTTATCCTTGATCAATTTACTGGAAAATATTTCTGTTTTAGGGTGATCCACTATGGAGTTCTAGACTTCTTAAAACCAACCCACAAGCTATAAAGAATGTACATGCAAGGTAGGTTTATCTGGATTAATAGTAAAATAAAGTTTAAAGGAACACTCCTCTGAGTACTATAACTACTACAGCACTGTAGTGGTTGTGGTGCAAGAAATGCCTTAGCAGTACCGCTAATGGTTTGATTTTATACCTCAGGTCCACTGGATACTGGACTATGCCTCTTATCAACTGATACTAAGAGCTGGAAGTGCCTGATAGGAGTTTCCATTAGCCCCTATAGTGTATGGCCAGCTCATTGGCTGAGAGCATCAGCTGATTGCTCTCAACCAATGAGCTAAGCCCTGTACCTCGCAGACCCCAGTTACTAAGTGAATGCGTTAGCCAACTGGCTACTTATATTTTGGGGTGCCAGGGTACCTGGAAAGAAGCACACCTTTCTCAGGACAGTTGTGTAAATGGGGAGTCACTGATTGGCTGAGAGTGTAAGCTAACTGCTCTCAGCCAATCAGCGGCACGCCACACTTCCTGAATATGATAATTGCTGAAGCCGGAGGCCGCCTTGGGAGGAGTAGACATTGCTGCTGGAGGCAACTTTGAGGTTAAACCGTTCAAGGACGTTTTAACCCCTTGAGGTAAGAGTGCCTCTGGGGGCATTCTGACACCATAACAACTCTTTTTTTTTTTTTTTTTTTTATTAAATTGTTATGCTGCCTGGAGTGTCTCTTTAAGGTTTGGAACTGTATAAAATATCCAGTGTGTCCATATGGACAAATAGGTTATGTTGTCCCATATTTTGTCACATTGCAGTGACATTGCCTATATTTCCCCCAGAGAGCTGGACGCAAATAAATACACCGACATACACACTTTCCCTCTCTCTCACTTCCTATCAGTCTCCTCTCTAAAACACACCCAGCCAACCTCCTACACATCACCCAGATGCATGTAACTCTCTACATCCAGTATTGTCCTAGAAAACCTAGAGATCATGTTGTTTCTGGTGTCATTTAAAAAAAAATATATATTTAAGTGTTTTTTATTCTTGATTATCCTTGAATAAAGGATTGCTTTAAAGCCATGTATCTGGCTAGCCTTGATTGACAAGATTTTAGTAATGTATGTTATTAGTCCAAATAATAATCAGACCTTAAATAGATTTGACTTTATAAACTCATATTTATCCTGTTTGTTTTTACTAAAGTATTTTTTTCTAATTGTTTGTTATCCCAGTTTCCTCAAGAGTGGAGCTGATGTCCTAACTACTGCAACTTACCAAGCAAGTGTTGAAGGTTTTCAAAAGTCTCTTGATCTTAATGTAGATGAAGCAGCAGAACTATTCCATGTCGGTGTTAGACTGGCCAGGGAGGCTGCTGAGGAGTTCAATGCACAATCACCAGGTAAATTGTTAAAGTGATGTCTCATAAATCATTTATGGTATAAATTTCAGTTCTATTTTGATGCAGTGCTATTTTTCTGCAGCTGATTAATCTATATCAGAGTAAGAGTTGGAATAGTGTAACCCTTTAGGTTCTACTTATCAACAGGACATAAATAAGAGCAAAGGAATGCCACACAATGTTACTCCATTGTATAAAGTGTCCTAGATGCAGATTTGTGCTTGTGAAGTAAACAGAGACATTGTTATTCGCTAAGTACCAAATTTGCAAAGATTTGCCATTCGTGAATCATCATTCCGTACCTTAACATCATCTCTTTACACCAGCTTGCTTAATAACGTGCTCTACCCGAGCATTGTTTATTGACACATATATCAAAGGTGCTGTGTATCACTCACCTGTCACTCCAGGATTCCTGCTCTTGTGATAACCATCACAAAGGAAAAGTGCCACTATCACAATTACATGGAAAAAACTAAAATAAGTAGAATAACTCAGATGTCAGCAGTGCATGTTAATTTGTTCCAATTAGGTTTTAAAGCCAGGTAAACATTCAGCTGACATTAAAGGGAGTCTCCAGTGCCAGGAAAACATATCAGTTTTCCTAGCACTGCAGGACCCTGCAGTGCCCCTCTCCCTCCCAGCCCTCATCCCATATTGCTGTAAAGGTTAAAACCCCTTTAGTGACTTACCTGAATCCAGCGCCGATGTCCCTCGGCACTGGGTCAGGCTCCGCTCACGCTCCTCCCCCGCCGACGTGAGCTGGCAGGGGATACCTAATGCGCATGTGCGGCAATGGCCACGCGCGTATTAGACCTCCCAATAGGAAAGCATTATTCAATGCTTTCCTATGGGGATTCCGGCGATGCTAGAGGTCCTCATGCATGGCGCGAGGTAATCCAGCGTCGTTTAAAACACTTTTCGTGTTCTAAGAACACGGAAGTCCCTGTCTGATAGACAGCCACTAGATGAGGACTTAACCTTGCAAGGTAATATCTGCAGTTTATAAAAACTTCAATAATTACACTTGCAGGGTTAAGGGTGGTGGGAGTTGGCACCCAGACCACTCCAATGGGCAGAATTGGCCTGGGTGCCTGGAGTGTCCCTTTAACCAGGCTTCAGGGAAAGGAATTTTTTTTTTTTTTCAGATTTGTCTGCCCCCCTTTCCATCTTTGAGATGGTATGGTAATTATGTTTGTATATTTATTGCCTACAAGAATACATGATTTTTATAAGCTTACCATTTTGGAAGGAGGTAATATCTAGGAGGGCAAGGTAAAACAAAGCAATTTTAAAGATGCTTCTGTCATTACTTTTCCCTCTTGTTTATAGAACTCCAGGAATGTGTGGATAGGCATTTAATTATAATTATAATAACTCATTTTAATTTGGCAGCATCAATATGACTTTTTTATGTTATTAGAGATGTGTATACATTTAGATGATGATTGATTCCCTTACTGTCCAAGGCACATGAAGGGTAATGGCTACCCTGTAGCCTACCAGAATTTTTGTTTCACCCAAAACTATTTTCTAACGTCGTTTCATTCCATTTCCTAAAGGTTTTTCCTACCCTTGGTTACAAGGATAGCTTTGTGACGTCCCACTTGTGTTCTATCTAGTGTTTTTTTTTGTTTTGTTTTTTAAATACCGTAAATATATTGTTTCTTGCAGATCCATGTGTAGGATACCTCTATATCAGTATTTTTCTTTTTCCATACTTTTATTTCTTTTGGCAATCGTCATTGGTCTTTGATCTATGTCTGAATTAGCCAAGCATAACAGAAGACTTGAGAGACAGTACAGGGTTATAAGCTAAGATACAAGAGATAAGTATCCAAAATTCAGCATTGTGTTTGCCTGTCTTAACTGGTGAATTAGGCTATAACATGCATGGCTACTTGAGACTTAGAAAGGATTTTGTGAGTAAACATGTTTTGAACCTTTTGTAGTTACTCTTACTCTTCTTCTTTTTTTTTTTCTTTTTTCTAGTTAAGAAAAACATTATAATAGCTGGATCCATAGGTCCATATGGTGCTTTTCTGCATGATGGTTCAGAATACACTGGCAACTATGTGACGGACATGACTATCGAGGTACAAAACCGCATAATACTATAGCTCCTCCCAATAATGTTATTAATTGTATTAAACTTTACCGGCAATGGCCATGACAACATTTCTCAGAGGTTAGCTCCCATCACTTGTATCAGACATGAACACAATTAATAATTATAAATACCTCCCCTTCAGCTCTAGATCTTCAGTTATTTTTTCCTACCCAAACTCCCCGTAGGACACTAGCCTTTTAAGCTATTATATTCTTCTTTTGTGGCTTATAAGGGATTATTGAGTCCTTGGAACAGATGGTGCTCAGCCTTTCTTCTCTAGAAGCTGCTGTACCAGGCGCCTCACCAAGTGCGATCCCCTTGCGGTCTCCACTTAGCAACCAGGGGCTCTTCTACAGTGGCCCATAGCCTGGGGTAAGTCCTGGAAGGTGCTGATTTTATCAGGAGCACTTCCAAAACTGGGATTAATTTCCTTATGGTGCCTGTGAGATTCAGGCTTTTGAGTTGCTCTGTGCTTTATTGGGTACTGTTTGGGCTTTAATCCCTTGTTGTCATTCTTATTGCAGCTATTTTAGTGTGCCCGGGAGCCAGGGAGAGTATCTGTAGGTCTATTTATGTGTTCGGCTAGTTTGCCATTTGGTGCATGTGCAAATTCAGTTGATTGTTCGGCACATGCCCAAATACGGTTGGTTCGGCACATGCACAAATTCAGAGGTTCTGATTTTGCACATGATTTTTTATGGTTACGGACGTGCCAAACCCGTCCCAGCTTCTATTATTTGCCTCTTAGGGCAGGAGCAGTTCTAGTTCACATCCCCGGAGCCTGGGGTGCCTTTTTTTGTGGTTAAAATCCTGGTTTCCTTCAGTGCAGAAAAGAAAATCCTGTTTGGTGCTGGAGAATCTGTGTGTTTGCAAATCGTTTAGACTAACCTCTAGTGGTCAGAGTATGGAGTAGCTTCATTCTTGCTGGTTTAATTTTCTCTGGTTTCATTACTTAGGTATTTTATTCTGTTGCTACATTAGCGGTACGGGAGTTAGTCTGTATTTTGGCTCAAACTTTTATTACTAAGAATTTATGTGGTGGATTATATTAATTATTAGTATTGGTTTTTAATTTTATTTTTCCTATGATTTTTTTTAACGTTTTTTTTTCTTTATGATGGAATATGGGGACATTCAGTCTTTAATTTTGACTATTGTATTTTTAGCTGTTCATTCCACCCGAATGACTTCTCCAGCTAAATCAAATTATAGGTCACATTCAAGAGGTACAAGGGAAGCCACAGTGGGTTTGTTTTAGGATTCATTCATCTGATTGAGAGTGCTATTGTTCCGGCTTTGTTTTCTCCTGGGTATTGCTGGGATAGAAGAGGTAGTACAGCCAATTGTAATCTTGCAGTGGACATGCTTTAGAGGGCAAGAAAGTATGCCTACAATGTTTGTCTGGAACATCCTCTCAAGATCCTGAGACCTCATGATGAGATGTCATCTCATTTATAAGGCAAGCTGTGTAAAGCCCAATCTCATTAAAGATCCAGACCACCTAGTTGGGAGACATTGAAGGGGTCTGTAAGATCCAACAGAAGAAGTTTGGATGAATGATTCAGATGAATTTTGGAGGGATTCTCCATTTTATGAAACCTTTGTCATCAGCACAAGGTCAGCATCCACCTTTTATGAAAGAAACAGAGGCTTCGATTGAGGCCGTCAGAAAAACTCTTCAAATGAAAGAAAAGACTGAAGTGGAGCCTATAAGCAGTAAGCATTTCACTAGCTTAACCCCTTAAGGACCAAACTTTTGGAATAAAAGGGAATCATGACGTGTCACACACGTCATGTGTCCTTAAGGGGTTAAAGGGACATTCTAGTCAACTTTATCTTAATAAAACAATTTTGGTGTATAGATCATGCCCCATGCAGTCTCATTTCTCAATTCTTTGCCATTTAGGAGTTAGATCAATTTGTTTATGCAGCCCTAGTCACACCTCCTTGCATGTGACTTGCACAGCCTTCCTATAAAGGGAGTTCTAATGTTTAATGTTTAAACTTCCTTCATTGCATATTCTGTTTAATTTAGATTTTCGTATCTCCTGCTCTGTTAATGGCCTTCTAGACCACACAGGAGCCTCCTGTGTGTGATTTGAAGTTCAATTTACAGAGCTGGAGATAACAATCTGATTGAAAATGAAACCATTTTTTTTCCTATGTAGGCTGTGTCAGTCACAAAAAGGGGTGTGTGGCTTGGGCTGCATAAACAGAAACAAAAGTGGTTGCACTCCTAAATGGCAGAAAATTGAGCGGTGAGACTGCAGGGGCATGATCTATTCACCAAAACTGTTTCATTAAGCTAAAGCTGATTTGGTGCCTATAGTGTCCCTTTAAGGAAAAAGGTGCTGTTCAAGAAACTATAAACTATATGAATAAGGAAAAAAATTGAGAAAAGAGTGTCTATACAGGACTTAATATCTAGACATTACACTTTAAAAAGAAAAAATCAGATTTGGAGTTTGCTGTCATTGTAAAGCTAGCTAAAAGAGGAACGCTTTCAGTAGACGACGCAGGGTCACTGAATGAGCCGATGGAGAGGATGATGGATAAGTCTTTCAAAATCATATGTTGCAGCCAATGCGAGCCTCTATCCAGCAGTAGCACTTACAGCAGTTTCTATGGTATTGTTGCAATGAACAAATGAATTACAGGAGGATACTTCAGATGGATTAAGTCAATACCACTATCTTAAGTTCATTGACAGAATTAAGCTGGCATTTGTAGATTTGGTGCGCACAATATCCCAGTCGATGAGCTTAAGTGTGGCAAGCCGGCATGCGCTGTGTTTGAAGGCATGGTGAGCAACACCTCCTAAAAGAACAGCCTGTGTACCTTACCCTTTCAGGGGGATATATCATTTGGTAAATCCAACTAGAAATGCATAAAGAAAGCTGTGTAAGGAAGACAGGCTCTTCTTTCTATAAGAGTAGACAAAGGAACGCTGGCTGGCACAGAAGGTACTGTCATGATTCAAGACCGTAATGTCCAGGGCAGTTTTTTCAGAATCATGCCTGGAAGCCGAATCAGTCAGCACCAAAAGACTACCTCCTTTGCTGCTGGACTGATTTTGCTTCCAGGTGAAGATCAGTTTCTCTAAACAGGGAAAAAGTTGTTCCGTTTCTAGTCCAAGAATATGGTCAAAGATTTTATTCCCATATCTTTCTGACACCAAAGGGAAAGGCAAGTGGAGGCCCATTCTGGACCTACATGTACTCAATATTCTGCCGTCTGTAAAAAACTTCAGGATGGAATCCTTGTCCTCCATAAACAAGTTAGTCTACAAAGGCATCTGTCATATCAATTGATGCATATTTCCATATTCCGATAGCAAAACCACATTAGAAGTACTTCAGGTTTGCATGAGCCACCAACACCTGCAGTTTCACATGTTACCCTTCCTGCTTGAGTGCAGCACCAAGGGTCTTTACGAAGACCTTGATTACCCTCATAGCTGAGATAAGATTGGAAGTGTTAAAGATGTTCCATTACCTGAACGATATTCTGATGTTGACGAAAGATTAACAACTCCTGATAAGTTATCGAGAGAAGGTCATTTCGATCTTAGAAGGTCATTTCGATTAACTGAGAGAAAAGCCAGTTGACCCCTTCTCAGAGTATGTATTACCTGGGAGCCAGGTTCAACACGAGGACAACTACAGTGACTCTGTCAAAAGACAGAGCCTTTTGACTGAAGGAGAAGGTGCAGCAAGTATTGCACTTCAGGAGGATCTCGGCTCATTCATTCATGAGACTTCTGAGATCCCTGTCTTCAACCCTATGATTAACCAGATGGGGTCAAGAGCATCTGAGAATTCCTCATCAGGGTTTCTATTACAATTCAAGCATGGGAACTTATGGCAGAACATAATTATTTCAGTCAAAGTGAAGCAAGCGCTGAGATGGTGGTTAAGGGACACAAACATATTCAGGGGTTTCTCTCTGGGATTTTGGGATGTCTTCTGCAACTTGGCAACTAACAAAAGGTGTTTTCCCATCTGAATTTTCAGCCTCGGAACATTTAAGCTTAATGGGTCACAGGAAGAGGGAAGCAGTATCTATTCCTTCTATTGCCAGATGTATGGTGTTAACTATCTCCAAAGGATATGAATCCAAAGGACTTCCTGCACCAGATGGTTTGAAGGCACATTCCACCAGAGCTCTGGTGGTATCTAGGGCAGTCACTGCATATGTTCCTTCATGCCAGATATGTAAAGCAGCTATGTGGTCCTCTGTTAACACTTTTATCAAGCATTACCATTTGGATATTTGGTCCTCCAAAGACCTACAATAGCCTCTAGACATGTTATGATTGAACTTTTTTTTTCATCAGGATTTCTGTTGTCTGACTTATTCCCTCCCTGATTTTGGTGAGCTTGGGCATAGCCGAGAGTAATGCTGCTATGGCCATTGCTGGGAAATAGGAAAATTAATTCATACTTACCAATATTTTCCTTTCCCAGTGGTGGGCCATGGCAGCATTTTGTTCCCTCTATAATTGTGTGGCTTATTACAAACTGGGCATCTAGAGCTGAACGTGAGTTATTTCTAATTATTGATTTTATTCCTGTCCAATGGCAGTGATGGGAGGAGCTAACCTGAGAGTAGTGATGCCATGGCCCATCACTGGGAAAGATAAATACCATCAGTAAATATGCATACATTTTCCTATACATGCTTTCATTGCGTATTTAATGTGTAGTCACATAATATGTAATTTTTCATCCAAACTTCTTCCCACTCATCTCCTGCTACATCCCTGCCAATACTATGTGCTCTTTCACCTTCACTACCATTATTTCAAAATCCTCGTCGCTCTACTCATTTCCCATATTTCTAAAACAAATTATCTTGTCGTCTCGAAGAGGTCACCTAACTTCCCTAATTCTAATAAACTGATAAAAACCTCACAAATCCTTTCATTGAGCATCATAGTCCAACCAGGTTACCAATATTAATATTAAGTTTGCCTCTAGCTAATTCTATAATTTATTATTATTATTAATAATAATAATAATAATAATTATTATATTAATTCCAGGATAAAAAAAAAAATCTCTTTAACCACTGAGATGACTTTTTAGACTACATAAATGTTTTTATTTGGTGTTGATAGTGGACCTATTGGTGTCTCTTTCCAAAAATGTTCATGTTTTTATACAGGATCTGAAAAACTGGCATCGGCAGCAAATGCGTTGTTTAGCTATGTCAGGGATTGATTTGTTTGCATTCGAGACAATCCCTAGCCAAAAAGAAGCAGAGGCATTAGTTATGCTTTTGAGGGAGTTTCCAAATCTAAAAGCATGGCTGTCTTACTCCTGTAAGGTGAGTGACCCTTTGAAAAAAAACAATTTCACCTCCTTTTTACCTATCTACCTGTCGGTGTCCTGAATGGTTCCTGATACCAGGTGATACTTGATCCTAAGAGGGAGACACTAGCCTCCCTAAACATCAGGTGAGGCACCAATAGAGCGCATATCCTTTCAACATCCTATGAGTGCAATCTATAGCAGGAAATATTACATTTCTAAAACTGTATTATGCTATGTTTTATTTTTTGATTTTAGATTCATCAGCTGAATCCCACACATATTGTATTTCTTGATAATAAAGCTTGTGCCTGCAAAGTTAGCACTGCTGAAATTGCAAATAAACAATGGATGTTAAGTTGAGTTAAGAATTAGCAGATAAAATATTTGACAAGTGAAGCATTGCTTGACCCAGGCTCTGAACTCAAGTAGCTGGCAAGCTTGTAATATGCCTACAATACCCATTGATTTCTCAAATGCATCTGTATTTGGTCAGTTTTCCCTCACAGCTGAAGGCAAAGTTTGATTGCTATTTCCTGTCCTATCGTTCCTGTAAGTTTTCTTGTAATTGTCCTATTTATAGTTAAATCCCCCCTCTCATAATATTGTAAGGCACTATTGAATCTATTGGCGCTATATAAATGGCGATAATAATAAGTGCTCAGTATTTTGACCTATACTCTTTCACTTGCCATTTTGGTTTAAAAAAAATCTACTCAAGATCACTTGACTAATATTTTTTTTTTTAATTGTTTTTTTTTTCGTTTCAAACTGATTGTTCCTTTGACTATGGTCTTTTAATCACATGTGTATTTTCACACTTTTATAGATCATAGATTCTATATCAATCTGTATGGATTTGTGTTAAGGGACAGAGTAAATTTATCCCTTTCTATCATAACATTTCTGGTATTTTGATGGTTATATGTGTAACGCCGTAGTGATAGGTAAACATAGCTCTATCTGCTATTTCTTAGAAGTATTGTCAATGTAAAATTGTGCTGCCAGGTGTATAAATAATTATTGGTTTGATCATTTAATTTTTCATTTATTATTTTCACTGGATTATTAAAATACCCAGGCATACTTAATTCCCTCAATTTAATTAGAAATTCATGTATTATAATATAATATGCATCAATGCCTCTATTATTTACTGAGCAACTGAAATATTTTAGGACATATCTTCAACCAGTTATGGAGACAAATTTAAGGAGGCAGTGAAAATTGGTATGGGATTAGACCAGCTGGTGGCCGTGGGTGTAAATTGCTGCCCTCCAAACTTAGTTAGCCCACTTCTAATGTCTGCCAACCAGAATCAAGACCCGAAAACTGGGTGGATTGTTTATCCCAACACTGGAGAAGAATGGAACCATGAATCTGGGTAAGTACTTGAAAACAAATTATCTGCTACCACCTTCAGTCTTTCAATATGTCATAGCTATGTACTAAAACAATGTGCTAAAAATGACCAAGCATGATAAAACTCTACAGATTTGTGCAAATTCGGAAATTACAGTTGTGCATCTTGCACAAATCTTAAATAGGACCTTGGAAAAACTGTTTCTCAAGGTCCCACTTGATATATGTAGATCATGCACTACATCATTTTTATACAGCTAGTATAAGTAGGCCGAGTTAGCATCATAGATAGCCATAACAGTGTGGTACCTGTGCAAATGTACAGGTTGCTGATAAATTGCAGACAGTAAGTTATAAAGTCACTGCTCAGTGTAACAGCCCAATGTACACTGCGCCTATCAGTCTGTGGCAGCCATCTCTGCTATAGAAAGCTGGGAGACTGATAGAGTAAAGTCTCACATAATTGAATAGGCAGTTGTTCACTTTTCACTACTAGAACACCTCATCACCACAAGGGGAGCCAAGCAAGAGGAGCATTATATATAGTTTATTTTATTTACTGTATGTTTAAATGTATCTGAGAGTTTCTCAGTAAGCGAGTTACATGGTAAGGGTGTCTGTATATGCCCCTGCCTATGACTGTGCCAAAATGTGTTTATAAGAATATTTGTTATAACACCTTCATGTTTGTGTGATCCTTAAGTGTCTCAAAATGTTTTTAGTCTTTTCTATACATAAACCACCCTTCACTACTCTGCACATAAGGAGAGCAAGAAGAGGAAATGTAATTAGTAACCCCCTACTAGGTGAACCCCATCTTTGTAGGATTATTCACACAAGAGTTCAAGGTGACTTCAAAGTGAATTTAAAATTTAAGGTCAAAGTAGCTGAACAGGAGAAAAAAGATTGTCTGCTTTCAGTTTAGCTACTCTGGCCTGAATTTGAAATTCACTTTGAATTCCCAATTTAATAAATAACATTGTTAGTATGTGTTAAGACCTCCAAACGGCTTCTCCTATTCTGAGGATAGAGGTAGAGCAGAAAGCATCTTGGCTTATTTGTGGTTAATGGGCGTCATGAAAACTTTTTTTTTCAGTGCACACTACAGCTTTCTGACACGGTAACGGCGCTAAGAAGGGTGTCTCTGGTTCCTGTGGAATCGAATAATTAAATTTGTATGCAGGCTGGTCTGCGCTCTAGCTAAGAACTGCAATCTGCTGCTCGTACCCATGCTGGACCCAGGGCAGTGGACCACAAAGCATTTCTGCTTGTTGCGTGCCATGTTTTTCACCTAATCACTTTAATGTTCATTAAGATGGCATTTCTGGGAAAATGAATTAGAAGGGAAAACAGTTAATGCAATATTATGTTGTTTGGTATCTAACTTTTTGAATGATTGAATTATTGACTTTATGTATGACTTACAGTTTTATAGCAATGTTTATTTGGAGTGGGGGTGAACATAATAATATCTAAGGAGTGATAACTTTGCATATTATTCTTTAACATATGACAATCCAGAGGGTTATTGCAATGCGATTAACAAGGGAGATATCATTTATTAAGAGTGAATCTTGCAATTGCAAAAACTGGGTTTGGAAATGTCCTATATTGCCTTTTTTTATTAGCCTTGAACTTGGCTTAGCTGCGTTCTAGCATTTATTTTGTTTAATCTTTTCCTTTTTATGCAGCTGGCAAGGCCGCGGTGCAGACAGACATATTCTGGACAATGTTCAAGAGTGGATTAACCTTGGTGCTAAATGGATTGGTGAGTAGGGGTCGGCTGTGATGTTTTTTGAACACCAACAAGGTTGGGGATACAGCTGTAAAAAAAACCTATATATATAATTTAAAATATAATATACACTACAGTAAATATACCACAAAATCAGTGTGGCAATCCTGAAGCAATAGAGAACGTACCTCTGTAATGGGACCATATACATTTTTAATTTTCTTAGGGATGGCATTTCCTTAGGGACAGGGGAGAGGAACACTAAGTGACAGGAGAGGGAGGGGAAAGGAACACTAAGGGACAGAGGAGAGGATCACTAATGGACTGGAAGGGGAGGGGAGGGGAGAGAAACACTAAGGGACATGGAGGGGAGAGGAACACTAAGGGACATGGAGGGGAGAGGAACACAAAGGGAGAGAACCACTAAAGGACATGGAGGGGAGGTGACAGGAACACTTAGGGACATGTTGGGTTAAGTGGCACACAGGGGGGCCTGAGTTGGGAGAAAGACACACAGAGGAACATGAGGGGGAAGAAGGACACACAGATGGGCCTGGGGGTGGAAAGAAGCACATAGGGGCTGGGGATGAAAGAGACACACAGAAGGGCTGGTGAAGAGGAAAGAGAGACACAGAGGTGCTGGGGTGAAAAAGAAACACACCAAGGAGCTGGGAAGAGAGTAAGACACACAAAGGGGGTTGTAAGAGATACACAAGGGAGGTGTAAGACACACAATGGGGAAAAATAGGGCAAGATACACTAAAGGGGGTAAAACATTTTAAAAGAGTGGATAAGACACAAAAGGGGGATTAAGAGGCACAGGTGAAGATGCTTTTTTTTTTGGATGGGGGGGGGGCGGCACCAAAATCATCTTTGCTTGTGAACCCAAAAATCCTTGCACCGACCTGCATATAGCACTTGTTACTTTTTACATTTTCTGAGTGCAAAACTGAAAGCTTGCGTGGCATATTTTAAACTGTATTACAGTATTGCGTATATTGTATTTGTACAGCTGTATCCCTAACTGTTTATGTATATTTGATACATGGAGGGATGAAGTGGGAAGATCTCAGGGGGAAGCTATTTCCAAGTCTCAAGTTCCAGGAATAATTGTCCCAGTTAAGCCAAGCATAATTTTATAGTGGACCATTACTGTTCACTGGTGATGGAAGTGATATTTTTATGCTTATAAGGTTCTGAGGATACCAGTATCTCTAAAACCATTGGTTTCCTCACAACAGAAAGTTATCATAAAGCATTTAGAAAGTAATGGAATGAATGTGTCTGTGATAACTATACTTTTTGCAGTTATTTTCATTCAAGAGTTCATATTGTATATTTGCATTATTAACTTACGTAATGTTGCTGACAGTTGTCTCTGAAAATTGACAGTTCTTTCTAAAAAGAAATATATGCAACTATGACATTTTTTGTGAGTGATTTTGTATTTATTTTTATAACAAAATGAATGGCAAACTAGGAGCTTTGCTTAACTGTAGGTAACATCACATTTATTTAGCAGCACTATAATTAAAGGTTTATTTTATTACCTTTACGTTGAAGAAATTATTTGTAAAACATTTTTTATCTCTTGTAGGAGGCTGCTGCAGGACAACTCCTTCTGACATTGAAAGCTTAAGACAATTTTTGCGCCCAGCAACCTAATCGGCTGCTAATGCATTTCATGCGACCTGTGAAATAATTTATAAATGTGAAGGCCTTAAACCATTGTGTATTCTTTTAATTTGAGGATATACATATAATTGAATTTTCCAGATAAACCATCTGGTTAAAGAGAGCTAGAAAGAGAGACAGCTGTGAATCTATACTCTAAGTAACTCAATTCAATGTAACCAGATGTGCGGTCAAATAAATACTAAGGGCTTTTACAGTAAATGCCTAGCACCTACATTCAAAGCAAAGGTCTATTTTGGAAAAATAAAAAGATCTCTCGTTGCTGGTAATGGCATTTACAGTAAAAAAAAAATAAAACACTGTCAACTTGCATATAGCTAACTTTAAACAAATGTTTCACAATTATGCTCTAAGAAAATTAATAATGAACTAAAAATATTTTAAATTTATTAGGAATTTATGGTAACAAAATCTAGCATTAGCATAAAAAAAAAAAAAAAATCCACATGCCAAGCAAGCAGGACGTGTTTTATTGTCACCTTTAATTTATGTTTGCACTCTTGTGTGAAGATTCAGTAACTGCATTTTGTAGCGGAGAAGCAGTGGAATGCTGTATGCTTATTCTAGAGCGCTGTGTGACCAATTTTGAATGTCATTTTCTGGTGTGTGCTAAATAAATCATTAGAAAATATAATCTCTAGATGAATGCAGAAATATATATATATATTTTTTCTTTTCTTTCCATCTCTGCCATTATGCTTTAAAATTAAAATACAAATCACAACACAGATATAGTGTTTGTGCTTTATCTGTGTAAGTGGTCTGTTTCTTTACATGATGCTTAGTCTTTATATGGTACAGCTCGTGCCGACAGATCTCATCCACTCCTAGTCCCGTTACCTTCGAATTAGAACGTATACACCATACATAACTAATTTTTGTGGAGGCTTAATTATTTAAATAAGAAATGGACCTCATTTTCACTGTGCTTAGAGGGATATCAGCTACACCTTACTGAGCAAAACTTAGTTTAAGACCTGTGTTAGGTTTAACGAACAACAATTTAAAAAAAAAAAAATTTCCTCACGGTTTTCAGATCGTCTGTTTAGCATAACGTTTTTTTAGATGACACTTTCAATTTAAAGTTCTTTCTGCCATAACTCTAATTACCACAAATTTGCTTTATTTATTAATCTCAAAGTCATATAAAACAAACCGTTGCATCAACCGAGCAGTAAAATACTCACACACCTATTCTCATGCTGGAATAAAGCCGATGCATATAAATGTAACATTAAAAATTTTGATTTAGACTTAGACAAACATAGGCAGACTTGCGGATATAATATTTTACAGACTGGTTTAATAACATGGAAGCAGGTACATCAATGAAGATCTATAAAAGTAGAAAATATATTGTACTAGTTAAACAAAACCACCTAAAAGTTTTTAGTTGGGACCAAATATGGAACCAAGAAATGTGTTAACTGCCAAATTTCCAGAATAATTGATACTATCATATTAATTGGCAGACGTCACAGAATGATAAAGATACATCCATTATCTTGGGGAAGTGTGTATAAAAACAACCTCACGACAATCTGAAAAAAAAAGTTATATTTAAGTTTTACTTTTCATGGGATAAATATATGGGTCCTTTTATCTTTCCTGCTGATTTAATCTAGGGCCACATGCAAAATGGATGTCTTCAAAATGTACTTTATAGAATGACATGCTTTCTCAGGATATGACGTTCACATACAGTTATAACCTTTATATATCTCAGCCATTACATTCAATATATGCGTTATTGAAAATGAGTTTATCCTTAATATGTACTTATTTGTGTAAATTAGCTAATCCTACTGAATAGTATTCCCTAATAATGTTTCAGTTCTACTGAAGTTGCAAGTACTGAAATTACCAAAAGAAACTGGCATTTAAAGCCTCTTATACCAAGTGAGATTATGCATGGCTGTGGCAATTACACTTCTGTTTTATCTATATGAATCTATCAAACTTTAGACAGAGATGATAGATGTATGGTCTAGGAATAAGGTTAGCCCTTCCATTGCTGTCCAGCGTTGGTCAGATTTCAAAGGATAACGTGGAAGTGTAATTTCTGTAATATCCATTGCGCTGCAGAGGGGCTAGATTATTGTGGCCAAGGAAAGCCATTTTAAAATAGGTTCACTAAAAACTGGTGGAAGACGCCCATTGATTTGAGGCAATTGTTAACACTACAATGAGATACAATGGCTATGGTGCTTCTTTAAATCTTAAATGCAATGACTTTAGAACCAGATCACACATTTCATATTAATTGTATGCATCTGCAAGTTTAATTCACCATGGCTATTTCTACAATTGGCTAAGACCCACTCCTGAACACAATGAGACTTACTTGGTCTTCACAGTTTACTATCCTAACTGCCCATAACTTGATTTGCTTTCTCGTGTTTAATATTACAAAATGTATTACTTTTTAATTTAAAAAAAAAGTTGTTGTTTTTCCCCAATTATCAAAATGAATGGGAACTGAAACTATCACAAATCATATCACGACTATTCTAACATTTCATAAAAATATATGTCAAATATAAATAATCCAATATATCAACGTCTTATGTCAACAGTGTCTAGAGATGGCCTTGGTCGTGAACTGGAAATGAGTGCCTAGTAAATATTGTCTGTGTTACACAACTTATGAAACCGATAAATTAAATTTCAAACAAAATGCAATACCCTTGAAAACCAAACTATTAACAATAATACTGCTTGAGACCATTTAATCATTCCCTTCTCAATCCGAGTCACTATCTGGTGAACCACTGCTCCCTCTCTCATGAATATGACACATCCTCTTCCATACAAGATCTTGGTGAAAGCCTGTGCTAAATGATCTTCCAATGTGCCCATGCGCTTTCTTGGGTACATTGTCTTCACTTTCAGATTTAGGGATTCTCCTGGAATGCATGGGTGGTGGCTGGGGTTCTGGCCTCAGGTTGCCAAGTTGCAAATTCCATGGCCCAAATCTCTGCCAACTGAGTTTCTGAAATGCCATGAGGCAGTGTAGATTTCCTCCAGTCTGAAAAATTAAAGAGAAATGAAAACAGGAGGTCTACCTTTCATTCGTCCAACAAAAAAAATTGAAGACTGGGGAACAGCTGTTAGTTCTAGAATGAGACAAACAATTAATTGAAGCCCCAAGGGCAAAGAAAGTTAAAAAGATAGAGTTTAAGCACCATAACCACTAAAGTGCACCTGCCGGCTGTTGTAAGTACCGGTAGTCAGACTGTTTTAGAACGTGCGTCACTCCCCTGCCTCCACTATTTAAGACAGAGAGACAAAAGCTCTCTGTCTGAGCTAAAAGCAGTAGTAAGAGGGATCAACTGACACGCCCAGCCCACAGGGCTTAGAACTGGAGAGCTAGTGGAGCCTCCAGCTCTGTCAGAAGTAGTGGAACTGGAGAGCAGATCTAGGCAGACCCCTGGTAAGAAGGTAAACCGTTCCAAACCAATTTGACTACTTACACTGTAAGCAGGAATTCATGGCATGAGAACCATAACCCCTACAGTATGCTTAGATGTTTAAAAACTCCCTTGCTTGTAGATAATGATGTGAAATCCCAAGCTTAGTGAAGAACCATGAGAAAGTATGGTTCTAAGCACAAACAAACAAACACGCCTAACTTGTGAGAGCTACCATATGAATGTATTTCCTAGGTCAGAGGTAGGCCACCTTCGGGCACTCCAGATGTTTTGGACTACATCTCCCATAATGCTCTTACAGCCACAATGCTGTCAAAGCATCACAAGAGATGTAGTCAACAACATCTGGGGTGCCAAAGTTTGCCGATCCCTGTCCTGGGTCTTGTTAAATTGCAATACACATGCAACAGTCATGAGATGCCATGGGCAACATTATGTGGAAATCACAGAATATACCTGAATAGCAAGAACTAAGAATCTTAACATTTTATTTCAGTGCTCACAATGCACGTAAATTCAGGGTCCCACACACTTTTCAATGCTGTACTCTTGGCCATATTTGGTCAGAAGCCCAAAACTGGAGATTAATGAGAGTCTCATATCTTCAACCTTTTACTATCAGTCATTTATACAACTTTAGTAGTTCAGGGATTAACCGCATGTGTAGATCCTTTGCACTTTCCCGTTCATTCCGTTCTCCCTATATGTAAAGTTGTAAAATGATGATTAACCAGGGAAAGTACAGTGTAAAATAACATTTTCCCTTCAGATGCTTATGTGCAGTCAGTCTACTGGCAATCTTGAGACACAAAATTATGTATATATGCTTGGCTGAATAAAGTTAAAGGAACACTATAGTCACCTAAATTACTTTAGCTAAATAAAGCAGTTTTAGTGTATAGATCATTCCCCTGCAATTTAACTGCTCAATTCACTGTCATTTAGGAGTTAAATCACTTTGTTTCGGTTTATGCAGCCCTAGCCACACCTCCCCTGGCTATGATTGACAGAGACTGCATGAAAAAGAAAAAAAAAAAAAACTGGTTTCACTTTCAAACAGATGTAATTTACCTTAAATAATTGTATCTCAATCTCTAAATTTAACTTTAATCACATACAGGAGGCTCTTGCATGGTCTAGCAAGCTATTAACATAGCAGGGGATAAGAAAATCTTAATTAAACAGAACTTGCAATAAAGAAAGCCTAAATAGGGCTCTCTTTACAGGAAGTGTTTATGGAAGGCTGTGCAAGTCACATGCAGGGAGGTGTGACTAGGGTTCATAAACAAAGGGATTTAACTCCTAAATGGCAGAGGATTGAGCAGTGAGGCTGCAGGGGCATGTTCTGTACACCAAAACTGCTTCATTAAGCTAAAGTTGTTCAGGTGACTACAGTGTCCCTTTAATACAAGCTGCACTCATGTCATGTTCCACTTGTGAGAGGCCAGTAAGATATAGGGTTCTATGTAGTGTGACATGTAGAATAGTGAAAACATTTTATAGCTGTGTGTATATGTAGGTTTGAGGATAGGGAAAGAGATCACTCTGTGTACTTTAACTTTTTGGGCTTCAAAGACACAGCAGGTTATGCCCCTTGTAAACTTTAACAGCTTTAACATATGGCAATAAAAACAAAATGAGAACTTGTGAAAGCAAACAAGAACAGGGCGGGTTATGTAGGAATGTAAGATGCAGGGTAATAAGATCTTTACCATCAAGTCATGTATTTTTAATTTTTGCTAAGCTGTAAATTGTAGATTTTGCCATGTTAATATAAGTTATTAGACATTCTGAAGAGCACACCGGAGTATTTTAATATCTGTTCAAATATTGCACCAGATGTAAAATTAGATTGTGTAATATTTATTTAAAGATACATCAAGTTCAATTAGTCAACAAGCCAAGATAATTACGTTTCTAGATAAAAAGATAAATATTGCTGAATTGACCAGGGCCCCTGCATCCCCTTTTGATTTGAGCTGCTGATGCCCAGCATTTAAAACTTCCAGAATATTAAAAGGACAATATAGGCACCCAGACCATTTCAGGTCATTGAAGTGGTCTGGATGTTGTCCCCATGTTCCCCTTACTCCTTTTGAGAAACTGCAATGTTTACATTATAGTATTAAGACAACCTCTTATGGCTATCTACCATACAGCCACTAGAGGTGCTTCCGTGAATTTAATGGACTCAGAGTCCCCTAAATGACTCTAGATGTCCTCAGGCACTGCATTGAGTCAATGCTCTCCTATTAGAAGGGCCTAAATGTACTTGCCGCACATGTGCATTAGGAGCAAAGCACTGACACAGCACTGAGGGATATTGGCGCTGGAATCGAGTGAGTAAATAAGGAAATAAAGGTGGGAATCAGACTAATGTGACTTTTAGTTCACAAAGACAGCCGATCCACCCAAGAAAATAAACATACAGTTCCATGGATTTTAATTCCCACCAAACTGTCAATATTTCTATGATCTTGATTAGGGTTTAAGTTCATGAATGTTCTAGTAGCAGACCGAGACAAAGCTTATGTCCCTAACATATATCACTGGTACATCTGAACTACAGGGTAGGTTTAATAGCATTTAAAATAGGTTGCAGAGCTTTATATCACAGCTGAAAAATTTCTTATCTGAACAAATTATTATTATTACTAGAATTATCATTATTGCAAATAATGTTACTTTTTTCCTGAAACTTTGCTGGCTTCTTTTAAAAGTCAACAAAAGTATCATATATGAATGTTATTCTATTAATATTCTAGAAATTAAGCTGTTTATGGAAACTTTTCAATGTATTTAAATATGTATGTTAGAAGGCTACTTAAAGCATCATGACCACTTGAAGTGATTTAGTATGGTTATGGTGCTTGGAGTTTGTATCTGCAGTGTTTCATTGCAAAATGCTGAACATACAAAGTTCAACCCCCTCTGCTGCCAAAGGTGTAACTCCTCCTGGTGGTTAATTACAGCTCAGTGCATGTTTTTGCAAAGCATGCTAACTTAAAACAGCCAATGGCGACACGGCCCCCACATCCGTGCCGCCCATGTCCTCCCCTCAGCTCGCCCTCCCGGACATTCGTACACCTAAAGCGAGGGAAAGTGACCTCACTGGAGGAGGATCAGGCTAAGAAAGAACTTGGTCTCTGCTCTGGAACAGAAGTAAGTTTTAGGTGGACAGGGGTGAACCAGGTTAGGAAGAGTTACTCTGACCTAAAACAGTGGTTTCTTAAAATTACCTTTTTTTTTTTTTGTTTGAGTAACCCTTTAAATGTGCGGCACAATTACATTACAAATGCAGTGGTTCTGAACTGCCGATGTGGCTTCCCAGCAGTTTCAGTCTGCACATCACATGATCTGCGGAGTTTGGATACTGCAACTGTACTTAAAGAACAGTTGACAGGTCACACACAGTAAGACACACGGGCTATTTATTAAACAAAGGGATTTGTTCGGATAGACAAAATCCAGTGATGATGACTGGATTCCAACTGCAACGGCAATTCTCATATCTACTGAATCAGCTCTGTCTATGACAGTACAGTGCTGATGGCGTCTCCTGGCTTCTGAAGCGCAAAGAGCTGAGAAGGATGCAGCGAATTAAGATTCAGGTTCCTGTCCACCAGACAGGATGTCACCAAAAAGGCTTGGCTAATTTAGCAAAGACCCCAGACGACAGAGCTGCTTAAAGCCAAATATGGTAGAATTCCGCTAGTGAATTTTCAGCAATTGCCCGGATTTATTCGTGTAAGTATTAAAATTGGTGCTTTTGCCAAGCATAGGATTCGGATGGTTAACAAAGCACCGGATTTAATAAAATGGACGTTTAAAAATTATTGATCACTTACCTTCATGCAAGGGAACATACATTTTAAGTTCTATTTGCCCATTGGCAGAGCTAGCTACCATCGTTTAAATCAGTGGTAGTCAACCTTTTTCTTCCTACTGTCCACTAATGCATCTTTCTTGATGGAAAAATTTCCTTACCGCCCACCAGTACGTACATTTATCTTTTTATTTCTACTTAATGCATGTTTATAATGTTTTTAACTTTATAAAGTTTAATGAGAAAACAAAGTAAATTGAAATGACCTTTACTAGTGATTAATGAGATCCTTGAGGTTGATGCTGCGAGACTAAATAGTTGATATCTGGTTCGATTTTCGTAAGGAACAAACGTAGGTCTCCTCTTTCGTTGATATTCAGACGACTTCTCTGTTTGCGCACAATATGATTTCTCATGTGTGCGTCAGCTCCCCTCCTCTCCCTCCTCAATTCCCCTCCCCACCTTTTTTCCCCCTTTTTTCTATTTTTTAACCTTACTTATAGCAATGCCCAGTAGAAAGGCTGAGCTAGGTAGCCCACTTACTATAGCCCACTATAACAGACAGGCACACATACATACAGACACACACACAGACACACACAAGACACATACATATAAACAGACAGGCACACACATACACACACATACAAACATACAGGCACACATACAGACACACATACAGACACACACAAGACACATACATACAAAGACACACACACACTACACATACATAAGACACACACACATACAAAGACACACACACACAAACAAACACACATTATATTTAAGTCACCCTCCTGTTTCCTACCTTAAGGTGCAGGAGGGTCACTTTCCCTGGGGTCCAGTGGTGGCTCAGGTGGTTGGGAGTCAGAGTTCCTACTCTGACTTCCTGGTCTTCCTCTCGCCCGGCTCTCAGTAACAGCTGGGAGGAGTGACGTGCAGTCACTTCCTCCCAGCTCTGTAATGTAATCACAGGGGACCTGGTCGCACTGTTATAGTGCCAAGCGCTGACCGGGCCCCCTCACAGTCCACATCCATCGGGTGGCCCTGACAGCATGGGCCACCCAATAGACCCCTTGGACGGCGGCCCCTTGGACGGCGGCCCCTGTACCCAGTCGCAGGGGCACCGCCGGTTCGCACCCGCCCGTCCACGCACCTAATCTCTCCAAATGAGGAAATCCCTACTGCCCACCTGGAATCCTGAAACGCGGCCCTAATACTCATTTCTTTGTTTTACCTCCACAGTTTGTTTAATTTAGAATTTCTTAGCGCCAGACCTGTAAGTGCCTGCAAAGGCCTCATGGGTATAATTAAAGTTCAATCACACTGACTGAAATTTTTTTTTTCATGGAGGCGGTGTGAGTCTCAGCCAGAGAGGGTGTGGATAAGGTGAAAAACCAGAAATAAAGTGAGTGTACTAGCAAATGGCAGAAAATTTGGCAGTACGTCTTAAAGGGCATGATCTATAAACCGAATCTGCTTCATTAAGCTAAACTTGTTTTGGTGCTTAGACTGTCCCTTTAATCCTATCAGATGACAAAAACCTTTCAAGCATGCAAACCACTTAAAAAAGGGGAAAATTACAAAATTCCATAAATTATGAAACTAAGGAATTCTTACCTTCTTTGTTTTCCTGCACTGTAGACCTCTTTCCGTATGCCGAATATCAAAGAAATCTGGATTCTGAGTGTTCAGGTCAGTCACAATATCTGCCCATCTAAAAGACATGCATGTACATAATATTATATACATAAACAAAAACAAACACTGCGAGAAAACAGTTTTCATTCAAAACAGAAAATATGATCATGCTGGTCTATTGAAAATTTTCAATTACAATGATGACACAGTGATTTTTTTTTGGTACTCTATGATCGGATATACATTTTCGGGTACAATTATAATTAATTTTTTAAAAGTATCTTTCTGGTACCAATAACGTACTTTTTACAGTGAATCGTAGGGTGTTTTCTACTTGGCTCGCCAATTAATATCCAATATTCAACTTCATGCTGGAAAAGCTGACCCCTGTAGTAATAATAAAATATAGAATCCACATAAGATCATTATTTACAATTAAAGGATAATTTAAAAATAACATATGCTGCACATATGGAATCAAAATACCGGTACTTGAAAAAACAAAACAAATTAGTCTAAATATGTTCATGATAATATAACATGTTATGGCTTATCAAACAACACTAGATTAATGAGACTATTCAGATAAAAAAAACCTGCAACTTACTATAAATGTTACATTTAGCCATGCTCCTGTATCATTTACTATATCCTAATCAAATCAGTATAACATACTACTGTCTGCGCTAGACGATCTACTCAAACTCTTGATTCCAGATCAAAAAGAATCTAAGTAAGCCCTAGTTTACTATTAGTTGCCCTTAAGTACATAAACCTCACCTATATGCTTTGCAGGGCTTCACTGGGGTGGCTTCAAATCCAATTGGACAGAAATAGTGGTTTTGACAATGATATATGTAGGCCATAGATTCGTCCTTCAGCCCCTGGGTTAACTTTGACAAAGCTCCAACAGCTGTGAAGCACATTAAATGGAAGGTTCAATGTAATCATAATGGGAGTGTATAGGATGTGCTCATAATTGGATTGGAAGGAGTTATTTTCATGTATGTCATATCAGATTGCAATGGATACATTTGATATATGTCACCTTATATTATTAAAAGACCATGCATCACTTTGAGACAACTATATCATTCAAAAGCAGGTAAATAGGCTTTTTGTCATGTTTACCTGCTTATTCTTTCAACACCCACTCCAGGGAGAACACTGATCTAACCAATCAGTGCCTTGTCCCTAGGAATGCTGGAAAAGAGCATTAGGAATGCCTGATAGATTAACACAAGAATGGGAGACAGATCAGTGTGATCATGCAGAGCAAGCTCCGGTGTCCGCTCTCCTGCTGCTTCGCAATGATGCCTTGTTTCTGTCTTTAGTGGACTAGTTTGAAACGGAGAAGGGTGGGGAGGGAGGGGGGAGTTGTAGAAGGTGGATACTCCATTAGCGGACTAGCGTGTCCAATAACGCATGCTGACCAAGTTTATAGTAAGTTTATTACATACTTTTCAACATTATTATTGCTTTATTTTAGTTTGTATATTTGTTTAAAAGAGTTTGCTTGCTGGTTTAAAATTAATGCTTGTCAAATAATGCATATTCCTTTAATTAAGCCAACACTCCCTGCATAGCTTTTATTTTTACTTATCAGACAGAGTCCATGTATGTATTGGCAATGCACTAAAAGTTATGTCTGGAGTTCCCGGAGGATTAATTCACAAGCCCCTTTGGTTTATCATATTCCTAAATTATCTACCTAGAACTTTTTGGTGATAATCTGAATTCAGAGGTTAAATTCTAAAAATGAGTTGTTCTTCATAAATGTTGGCACAATTATCACAATGCTGTTTAGAACAAAGTTAAACAATCCTTGATTTAAAAACTAAACATGATCTGTCTCTCTCTCTACATACATACATACATACATATTATAAGACATACAAAAAACATCCAATACAGTAACAGTCAAATACCAAGAACATTTTCCACATCAGAGAAAGGCTTCAGGGTCACCCAGTCGGATAGTCAAAAGAGAGAGTGAAGATGCCATAAGACATACATGCGATAGTTCACCTGGTACCAGCAATGATAAAATTATATTTTGACTACTAGCACTTACAAATAACATGGAACGTGGCTAGACCCTGAGCTCTTGTTTGAACTTCATAAAGAATTTTATTAAAACTAACAATTTCTTTGTTCAAAATTCAAATTGCTAACTTGTAGGTTAAGTGACTATTGGAGAAGCTGATAAGATAAGTGAAGGTTTCTATAAATCTAAATAACACGTGCAGCCATTTTTCTACAACCCTTGCACCCTATTTTGACATGCCTGCAATCTCTGATTTACCTCTTGTACCTTAAACCAAACTGAGCCACATCTGTAATCAACTGTCAATGGTTATGTGTTCTGTGTGTGTTAAATATGCGATCTGGTAACTGGATTGTATTGTTTGAAAGTCACGGGACATATATGGAAACAAGGAAAATCTCAACGCATTCTGCATCCATCGCTCCTAGTAACACCATTCTTTAAACAAGCAAACACATTACTTAATTACTCACCAGATTCCCCTGCAGTCTTGTTCTTTCCATGAGGCTTGTATAGCACATATGAACAGCCTTTTACATGGAAATGGTCATTGATTTGTCTGAACCATCTAATAAAAGAAGAAGAATTTAGTCATGGGTTGCAGATTTTGTTTGCTGTTAAATACATAATAATTGCTTCATAGACATTTCTGACTATATAAAAAACTATTCTGAATATATACACCAAGAGGAGCCCAATAGACCTATAAAAACAGCTCCTCTTGTTTTTCCCATAATAATGTAGGAGCCATCACATCACAGCTATGCTGTCACCACCACCACAGACCAGATTCTACTCTACTAATTATAGTTCTTACATACTACATTCAATTTCCCCAAAATGCACATGGCCTTTTATATTTTCATCCTAAAGTTTGCATAATCTGACCCACCCATGTACACAATGCAGCCTAAAAAGTGATCCATAGTTAATAATTTGTGCAAACTTTAACAGATGACTTGAGAGGCATGTTAAATATCTCGGTCCATAGTTGGACAAATCATTATCTAGTGAGATGCCTCATCAGTCTTATCTTATTACACCACAGCTTATCCATAGCCTAAATAAAAGCTACAAAATAACTTCAGAGACTTAAAAGAGAAACATGTAAACAAGGACATAATTATTTCAGGAATCTAGTGATAGAGACGTGATAGATTTGTTAGCTAATGTTTATATGTCCAGAACGTACATTACATACATCACAATATCAAAGCATCTGCAGGAAGCATTGATGGCTAAAGAGAAATAAAGTGGTAGAATAGAGATATAGTTTAACATAAAAAAAGTACGTCTCGCCTTCACCGATGACTGCTCCGATATTTCGGATGATTTTATACCAGGAATAGAGGTGGAACCCCCAACTGCCTCAAAGGACCCTCTCCCGACTCCCCCACAGCCGGACTCACCTCCAGTCACCACGGCGATCATGAAAGAACTGCTGGCTGGGGTTCAGCTCGCTTTACAGAATGACATGGCCCAAATCCCTACAGGGCCTGACAAGCCGCGAGAGCGCTGTGGAGCAAGACTCCAACCAAAACGCAAAGCACACAAAGTACCTGCAGCAAGCAGTACATGAACTGCAGCAACAGAATCTAAAATATGACCAACGATTTGCAGCATTAGAAGATCGGAGGCGAAGCATGAATATTAAAATCAGGGGGGGTCACTGAGGAGATAGTGGAGACTGAAATTTATATATATATATATATATATATATATATATATATATATATTTTTTTTTTATTTTTATTTTTTTTTTTTTAATCCAATAAAATCTAAATGAAAAAAAATAAATAAAAAAAATATATATATTATAAAAAAAAAGAATTATATTAAAAAAAATTCCATTTAGATTTTATTGGATTTTCAAAATTGCAAACAAGTGTGCGCATACAGAAATGCAGTGAAATGAAATACAAAAAGTACCATTAGTCACAATAAAATGTACAACATATAGTCTTCTACTGTGAGGATACAACGTATATTATATATATATATATATATATATATATATATATATATATATATATATATATATATATATAACAAATATTATACCCCATACTAAAGTTGTTGAAAATCTAAATGCAATTACTGCTAGTTTCTCATGTTGGTGTGAATTGCAAACCAGCATGATGCCTGTGCATTGTAAAAATTGAGGAAAGGGGGCACTCGCGGTGCCAGGTTATGGTGCAAATCTTTTCTGTTTTCTAACAAAACAGCAAATTGAACACAAGCCTACAACCTTTACAAATATGTGAGTTTATTTTGTGCCAAAGTGACACTTTAAAGAAATACAAGTATAAATTTTAATGAATTATATTTGCAATAATAATATGGACAGAATGCCAAGAGTCATGAAGAGTATTAGAACAGTGGAAGTGTTACCTCATCAAAGTGGTATTGCCAGTGAAAGGCCCAAATCGTATTTCTTCAAAGGGAGGCTGAAAACCCAAAATATGTAAGGCATCCTCTTGAGTTATTGGTGGGAGGCTGTGGAAAGCAAATCTCATTTACATAAAACAAACAAAAAATGGAACGAGCCTGGTTGGAATTAAGTGTTAAAAAAGTTAGTCTGCTTTGTTCACCACATAGCAACACATTTTAGTCTGCTTTGTTCACCACATAGCAACACATTTTTTTTCTTCAAAGTATTAAAAAAACAAAAACACACACAAAAAAAAAATTACAGAGTAAGGGTTAATTAAATATATTTCTTATGGAGGACTTCACACTATGAGAAGTCTAACAAAGAAACAGTTGTACACACGTACACGTTACAATGAAATCTGTAAAACTGTATTTACTACTATGTTTAAAAAAATAAAAATAAACCATTACAGAGAACTGACAGTTCCTCATTCTCTCACGCTGAGAAATGGTATAAATATGCTAACCGGAGAGATATAGACAGTGGATTTGATCAATGATCAAACATGTTCTACAGCACTGCTGGGTTTACATTACTTTGCAAGGTAAGATCTGGCTGTATCTATACAGACAGACAAACAATCCGTGTAAATTAAATATATAACCTGATGTAAAAAAATAAATGAAATAAACCAATCTAACTTTTAGATGGCTTTAGATTCAGCTTGAGCAGAAACATGACAGTTTGGCTCTAAAGTAGCGGGTACCTTCCTGTTCCCAGGGTGCTGTACAGAAAGTTCCAGCATGATACCAGAGAGGAAATTCCACATGATGTCTTGTACTGGGGACGGCTGATACAATACCTGTAGAAACAAAACAAACAAAAAAAACATAGGAAAACTGAGCTTATTTTCCAGTTAATGTGCAATGTTCTACACATATAATAGCACTAATAAGCAAATAATTAGAGAGGTGGGGTTGACCATGGGAGGATAGTTCTACATGTGGGCTTGCATTGTTAAGGTCATAAAAATGCACGCGGAACTGGGCATGCTTGGCATATTGACTGAGGGATTGGTGTCATTAGTGACTGTATTAGTGACAGTATTCCAACATACACTGATTATACAGAAATAAAACCGCAAACAAATGAATGCACTTCGAGTAGATGTTACAAGTGTCTCGAAAGGTGTGAAGAAGGTATACATAACACAATTGCAAAATCAGTCTCTAAGGAGTTCTGTTAATGAGATCCTTAAATGTATTATAAATACCAAATAGTCAACAGAGAAGGATTCTTTTTTGAGAAAGGCATTTCTACGAAAATGTTTGGGGTTCAACATTGCTGGTTTGTTATACAGTATTGAATTACTGTTTTACAGCGGGAGTATTTAAGCAGAGCCAGTGTCCCTTCATTTGTATCTGTCAGGCATTTAATATTGTGGTGTACTATTAGTTTATTTTATTTAATAAAATTGTTCTTAGCACTACCCTATATTCGGTTTACTTTTGAAGTTGTTAACCACTGCTTTTTGGAGTTAGCAGCTTCTCATAATTTTATCCTATGTTTCATTAAGCTATTTTTGTACCACATTGCTGAACCATGTATTTCCCACTTTAATATAATTTACTAGACTTTACTAAGAATCTGATTAACAGAACCGGACAGAAGACCCACTATTATAGACATTTCTAATAAATACTTTAAAGGGACACTATAGTTACCTGAACAACATCAGCATTATGAAGTAGTTTTGGTGTATAGAACATGCCCCTGCAGCCTCACTGCTCAATCCTCTGCCATTTAGGAGTTAAATCCCTTTGTTTATGAACCCTAGTCACACCTCCCTGCATGTGACTTGCACAGCCTTCCATAAACACTTCCTGTAAAGAGAGCCCTATTTAGGCTTTCTTTATTGCAAGTTCTGTTTAATTAAGATTTTCTTATCCCCGGCTATGTTAATAGCTTGCTAGACCCTGCAAGAGCCTCCTGTATGTGATTAAAGTTCAATTTAGAGATTGAGATACAATTATTTAAGGTCAATTACATCTGTTTGAAAGTGAAACCAGTTTTTTTTTTCATGCAGGCTCTGTCAATCATAGCCAGGGGAGGTGTGGCTATGGCTGCATAAACAGAAACAAAGTGATTTAACTCCTAAGGGACAGTGAATTGAGCCGTGAAATTGCTGGGGAATGATCTATACACTAAAACTGCTTTATTTAGCTAAAGTAATTTAGGTGACTATAGTGTTCCTTTAACTGTATTCATTTGTTTACTCTTTTGTTATACGTAATATAAAGCAGGAGTGTCACTAGAGGGGTCCTGGAGTGGCTCCAGCTCCGAATGTGGAGCTATTTAGCCCAGAATCTTTTTGACACCAAGCAACCCAGAGTCGTGAATCACTAGAGATGCTGTCCCTGTCCAGTCTGCTCTCTGAATCTCACCTATGTCAGTAGTTAAAAAGACACTATAAGCACCCACACCACCACTTCTCAATAAAATGGTCTGGGTGCACTGTCCCGTTAACCCTGCAATCTAAAACATTGCAGTTTTAGAGAAACTGCAATGTTTATATTGCAGCGTTAAGACTGCCTCTAGTGGCTGTATTCTAGACAGTCACTCAATGGGCTTCCTTCATTGACAAAGAGTTTAACTCATAATGATTTCCAATATCTGCTAAACTTAAAAAGCAATATTATGCCATCATAACTCCAACTCTACAAATATGGAGGCTCACAAATGACTCACCTAACATCTCTCCACACCCCTCTCTCTATAGCCACTGACTACAAACCCTTTGTTCCAACCTGGGCTCCACACTCATTCATTTGACTTTATTTAGGCACATCAGAGAACACCTTATCTCTGACTAACTTCAGTATTGGATGGTGTCTCCATCAAATCTCTTCATACCATGACCTGCACAGACCAACCTTCTGCCCTACAGTCCTACCAATTCCTTCAGTTCTCACATTACCTACAAGCTACAGACAGGCTTTTAGCTGGGGGATGGGCATTCACAATGTTTGAAACCTACTGTGAATTTCGTATATTAAAACGTAAACATTATCTTTAATGTATAAACTACTGCATGAGGAACACAAAGTTCCACTACCCCATTTTAAAAATTCCTGGACCGACAAACTAACCATCACACTCACTTCTAAAGAACGGGAGACAATATTCCAAAACATATATACATTAATCAGCAATTCTATACAAGAGAGTAACTATAAGAGTCTTGAGATGGCACTACTCTCCAGCCAAATTACACGGCCTAATACGATAGATATTTGCTGGTGACGCAATCAATCAAGGTGTAGGTCTGCCCACATTTGGTGGCTATGCCCAGAAATTCAAGCTTACTGGAAGCGGGTGGTAACTAGGATCACAGTTGTAACAGGAGTCAGTTTGGCACACAATACAGAAGCCTTGCCGTTTCTACTCCACCCACACTTATTGCCCAAAACTAGCAAGGCATTAATCTCCCACTTATTCTCCTAATCCCAGCCAAGTGGAAGAGTGCAATCCCTCACTCTCGTAGAGAGTGGATTCAGAGGGTAGAATCCATCAGGGTAATGGAGGAGATGACTGCATCGCGAACCAGTACATTTGGGTCCTACTCGTTTACTTGGGACCCATGGGTTAAATTCTTGAGAAACAACTCCACACCTCCATAATATGACTATACTGTGACATTTAATTCTGCTGCCGACAATTTTATTTTATTTGGTTGAGGTTAGTCCATTTGAATTTTCGTTATGGACCACCCTTTCCCTACACCTCTTCAAAAGTATACACATGGCCACTAGGAAATAAAGGCCTTGATTTGTGCTCTCCTGGATATCTAAGGAGAAAGAACAATAAGCTGTAACTTCTCCTCCTCCTCCCCTCACTAAGTACTACTACATGCCCGCCTTCGCGCACGGCACTAGAGAGGCTCAAGCTGAAAACAGAGGGCTGCTTATGATCTCCAGGATCTCAAGGAAAGCATAGCCAGAAACAAGAACATTTTGCACAGCCAGGTATTCTCTATGATCCTGCCATGCTACCTACCTAACACAGGGGTGTGGAGCACCCACTCTGCGTTGGTAGCATTGCAGAGCACTGTACTCATGATCACTCATTTTATATCAGGAGGCTGCTTGGAGTTAAATTAAGAAAATAAATAAACACACGCCAATATCCTAGAGCCCGTCCACTACATGTACAGATCTCCACACCTGGTGTCCTTGCCCAACAATGCCTATGTATTACAGACAATCGGTACGATCACACAAACCCTCTCTATACTGTATTACCTCTCATGGTTTTTGGTTTTGGAGGGTATTCTGTGCCACCTTATCACTGCAGTAGTAATTCTGTGTTATTTCATAAACCTGTTGAGTGCCAGCCATCTGGCAGGTTTTGCTTATTGCTGTAATATCACACAAAAGGAGCTGAGCAGAAATTCCAGAATCTGCTTCTGAATGCCAGATTTGGAGGCGATTTTGTACTAAATATATATCCAAACTCCTATACTTCATATGGTATTCTGATTTTTGGGCTAATTTATGTTTTCTTTAGAAGAATCAAATTGTATTCAGGCTCCAAATTGTATTTATCTTTTTTATTTTCACCACAAATTGCTATTAGTGAAGACCTGAACTGCAATTTTGGGTTAAATTCAGAGATTTGAAAAGAATGTGTAATTTGAAGGCTCATGAGCGCCTCAATGAATATTCCTATGCTTGCTTTGAATTATCGGTGGCACTGCATGTTATTTTTCCCTACTATACACAGTTTGTGCTAGTATTCTAAGAGTGGTTTACCATCTTCGGAGGTCTAGGACTTTTCGCTGTTTGATGTCATCCAGGACGAAGTGCTGTGGACATTCTCTCAAAGGTTTCACCTTGCGCTCCGTTTTCTTCTTTGGAGTTGGTTTATTAACTACTCCTGTAATAAGATATTGCAAGCAGATTAAATTAAACGAGATACTGAGCTTATTCATTTAACTGATGTATTGAAAATCACAGGACACGTGATTTCACAGGGTGCATGATAAAGTAAAATGTCCCACTGTACACTTCAGCAAATCACAGAAAGTCACAACAAAACTTGAAATCAGTATCTATGTCATGCAATTATTATTTTTTTTTAATGCAGTCTACATGTCTGAAAATGTACCTAAATAATTTTATATATGGAAAATCAGATTACAGAGGTGTTTTAGCTGATGAACTTTCACAAATGTAAAACTAAAATGGCTAAAATAGAAAAGGTCACTTGTGTTGTTTTAGTTCAGCTATTTCGGCCATACATTTTTAATTCAAGATTTAGTAAATATAATAATAATAATCAAAGAAAACTGACTATTTTTATTCAAGGTACACATTTTCATTGACAAGCACAGTAGATCACATTGATATGTATGATTTAGCTAACAAGTGGAATAGCTAAAACCACCGTTTAACTTTGCAGTAACCGCTTAGTTAACTAACAAATTATGGTGCTTTTTCTGGGCTTTCAGGAGGCATTCGCATTAGGTCTCCCCCATTGGCTGACATTCGCAGAGGAGGAGGAGCGGGACCCAGCGCCAAGGGACAGCGACACTTGAATCAGGTAAATTACTTAAAAGGATTTTTAACCCTTCCATGGACAGGAGAGGTCAGGGGGAAACATTACTGTTAGCAATACATCTTTGTATTCCTAACACTAAAGGTGTTCCTTTAATGTTATGTTACCTTTCACATCAAAAGATTGGATAATTTTGGCCATTCAAGGGACTGGCATGTTACAAAAACAGTTCATACCCACCGTGCTTTCTTAAAAGACTATATTAAATTGGGTAATAGTAACAACGGGCTAAGGTAACATCCCCAGGACATAGTTGAAAACCAGAGTTATTTGAATGTACCTTTCCTGGTTAAAATACTTTGTTATTATTATTATTTAAATTATTCTATATCATAATTCATTATATTTTATATATGGTTTTCCGGTGCAAAATAATTTAACTGGAGTTGTTGACATCATTATATTTTAAAATGCATTATATTCTGACAAAGTAATTTTCCACTGGCTTGGTAAACCAACTCTTTTGGTGAAAGAGAGGAAGTGTTATTAACATAATACCTTGCTATTGAAATCCTGTCAGAAACTACAATAGTGTCTGTGAACTGGGCCGAATTCATGCCAATTATTTTGCCACACTATTGTAATCTAGGTCTGAGATCACTTTTCACTGCTTTTGTCCGACCGACCCAATACATACACAAGTTTAAGCAAGTATGATATAAGAAGAAAAAAAAAAAAAGTCTTCACCTGGTCTGCTTTTTAACTTTGAAGTCATTGTGTTGAAGTCTGATGTATCTATTTCCCAGGCAAGTGGAATTGTCCCAATCTCACTAGATAAGGAGTCCAAGCTTGAGTCTTCATTATAAATGCTATCTGACCCACTGGCCTGGAGATCTATGTAGTTCAGTGTATTGTGTAAGGTAGATTTGTCTTGTGAACTAGAACTAGTAACGGAACTGGTGGGTTTACACAGCGATGCCGCTTGGTTTAAGAATGCATAGTCCGAGCAGATAGTGTAGAACTTCTCTCTGGTGTGCGTTACTGGGCACCCCCACGGATAATGCCTATCTGTACCAGGTCCGAGGTTACCAACTGGAGCATCTGGCAAGTCAAAAGACTCCACAACATCGTGACTATTTCCCTTTGGAGACTTCCTCTTGGATTTATGCTCAATGTTTTCAGGACCATTAGCTCCTCTGTCAGCTTCTACGTTAGGCATTGAATGAAGATGCTATTTGTAGTTGTTGTGCACAAACACTACAAGCCTATCTGATATCCACTATAAAATTTAAGAAAATTAGCGTAATTCTTTCATCTGAATAGCTTCATCCTGCACAGTGAGACCTGGAATTCAAACAGAAGATATTTAAGGTATATTTAAATTGCCGAATTAGAAATGCAGGAAAGTAAAACAACAAGGGACTAATCTAGGTATATTGTTACACTAATTCAAAGCAAAAAGGACATAATGACTGAAACACTGCTTTCAATATTAGATAACAGTAACTACACACCCTAATACCAAAAAAAAGCCACTACAGGCAATTCTCACTTACCGACCGGGTTCTGTTCTTACTCTCGGTCGTAAAACAAATTGTCCGTAAGGGGTAAGTGAGGATGCACTACAGAGCATGTACACCAGTGCAGGTCGATATTCTGGGAAATTTCCCCGAACATAGACAAGCTCTACAGAGCAGGGAATCCCTCTAATCTATGTTCTGGGAAAATTCCCCTGAACATAGATCAGCTCTCTAAATCTCTTGAATTCCTGCACTAGAGAGCTGGTTGTCAGCCCGTACCGTTGTTAAAAAGGTAAGTCATAAAATGAGGACTACCTGTACTGTGAACTAGTAAAACATGAATGCAGCTCAGCAGCCAGACGGCTTATGTTCTTGGACCTGAGTGAACAGTAACTTTTGCCCTCTACTGCACTGATATTTTAGCCATCTCTAGAAGAACGATTTCTCCTCTCCAGCTCTGAGGGCTGGAGAGAGCCCTTAATTTGTAAAATTGCTTACTCTACTCCGTATGACATTGAATAGCAGGTGTTTTGGGATGCTGCAATTATCAGTGCTTTTTTGATTTTTTTTAAAGGTTTAAAACTGTTACTTGAACTACAAACCGCATAACGCTTTGCTGGAAGGGACATAAATTAAAGGTTTGGTACACTGCACCTCCAAATATATTTGCACTTTTGTACGGGAGATAGTTACACCCCTGGCACACATTATATAGACAGCCCAGAACAGAGTACCTAATGTCAATTCTGTGCAAACTTTACATCTGTCATCAGAGCACACAGCACAGATATAATAAGTTTCTCCCTTAAAAGGTAGCGAACCTGCAAGGCTATGCTTCATTGTCCCTACACGCTGTGTGTGTGCTCCCCCGCTTTCCTCCAGAAACAGTTATTCTTTTAAAATTATCCCCTCCCTACCTCCCATACCCAGCTCAGAAGGCATGCATTATTGTGAAACAGTCCATTTAAATGTTACTCTATGAGAAGTTTTTTATTTGACCTAGGGAGAAGGAGGTTGTGGCATCAGACGGGGAGTGGTTTCTTTGATGGTGTATGAGGGCAGGGGGATAGAGAACCTTATGAATTAATTAACAATGCCCCATAGAGCTTTGTAAAGTAAAAAGTGGTTTTATAAAAGTGTTAGATTAACGCTAGGGACACTATAGTCACCTGAACAACTACAGCTTAATGTAGTTGTTCAGTTATTATCTATAGCTCCCTGCAGGCAATCTAATGTAAACACTGTATTTTCAGAGAAAATACAGTGTTTACATTGATTGATAGGAATACCTCCAGTGGCCGTCACTCAGACGGCCACTAGAGGGACTTCCTATCACGCAGGGCCCTAAAAAGGCCCTGTACACGTCAGACGTATTAAAATACGTCTGACGTGCTCAGGAGAGAGAAGGCACTGTGTGCGCGCCTTCTCTCTCCAGCCTGTCAGCGGAGGAGGGGGGCGGGCAAAGACCGCGAGCTGAGCTGTCACTCAGCTCAGCTCGCGGTAGTGCGCTCAGGACTTCAGAGGGCGGCATAAATGCCGCCCTCTGAAGTATGTGCGCATGTGCGGCAAAGCCGCGCATGCACACAAGGGAGCAATGACGCTTCCAAATGGAAGCGTCTGATTGCTCCCTGCTCGCGCCCGCCTATTTCGTCATTTTGACGAAATAGGGGGCACGGCTTCACGAGGCTCCCGGCGCTGGAACCAGGTAAGTAAAATCTCTTCCCTGGAGAGTCCCTTTAAGCTGTATGAACATACAAGAACCTGGAGAAAGTATTTTACAATGTAGACAGTGAGACAGAGGAGGCAGTGTGAACACTACAAAACTTTATTTACTTTTTTTTTTTTATATACAAAATAAGCATACATAATACACAGACAAAATAAAACACAGACAAATAAAAATCCTAAATAAAAGTTGTCTTGATGCCAGGAGTGTCCTTTTAATAACTATTTAGATGCCCTCTAGAAAGGGCTAGCACATTTTGTGTGTTTAAATAGAAAAAAAGATGCAATATCTCAACTTTATTTAACAGAACACTAAAAAACAAAAACAAACAAAAACAAAACAATATTGTTTGTACATACCGTGTTTCCCCGTAAGTAAGACATCCCGTGAAAATAAGCCCTAGCTTTTTTTCGGGGGATGCTCCCAATATATGCCCTTCCCTGAAAATAAGCCCTAGTCGTTCGCTTATCTAGGTTTGGGGAATTTTCCCCGAACATAGATTAGCGATATTCTATTAGCGAGTAAGCTAATCTATGTTCTGGAAATTTTCCCCTAACATAGATATGCAGGATTCCGTGCCCTAGAGAACTGGTCTATGTTCGGGGGAATTCCCCCGAACATAGACCTGCATTCTAGCACACGTTTTTCCCCAAAATAAGACCTCCCCCGGAAAAAAGCCCTAGTGGGTTTTTCAGGGGAAAAAATAATATAAGACCCAGTCTTATTTTCAGTGAGAAACGTGCATATTACCTCTCAGAAATAGAGCCTGGAAAGTAAAAGGATATGGAAAGTGCCCAATTGACTACTACAAACAAAGCTACCTCTTTGTCCCTGCAAATTGTATCTCATCTATATCACCATACATAGTGATACCATAGGTAACAATTAAAGGGACCATATAGGCATCTAGATAACTTCAAGTCATTCAAGTGGTATGTATGGGTGCAGTGTCCCTGTCCCCCTTAGCCTAGCAGTGTAAAAAACTGCAGTTTTAGAGAAACTGCAATGTCTACATTACGAGCTTCAGACAGCCACTAGAGGCGATTCCTGTAGTCTCACAGAGTTTGAAACGCCGTAGATGCCCAGAATCCTCAATCCCCATATGAAAGCATTGAGTCAATGCTTTTCTATGGAGAACGCCCTATGCGCATGCGGCACGCTCTGTGCATGCACGTTGATAAAGGAACCTGACCCAGTACCGAGGGAATCAGGTAAGTGTAAAAAGAGATCCACAATTCATATTTAACTGAAAAAAAATGTATGGTGCAGTTCACAGTCATACACATATGCTACAGGTATGCTTGACACTACTATCATGTAAAAGAATGCTACTGGGAACACAATCAGGTTCCATGCACCTGGGTGCCATAATATCTTACTTTTCTGGTAGATGCCTCGGTGTGCTGCAGAGAGAATGCGCCTGTATCAGATAGTGATGCTCTGCGGATACTTCTCTTTGCCAAGTCAAAAGTAGATGCCCTTTGGCACCCAAGTTGTTGTGGACTGCATGTCCCCTGGAGCTTTGCTAGCAGTTTTATGGCTGTATGAGCATTAGGGGCGGTGTACTCCACACCATCTGAAGGGTTTGTTGATTTCATAGTATTGCTGCCTTTCTGCATTATTGTTGTTCCCTTCAATTATTGTGGATGCACCATACCCAGCGCAACCTTCTTAACTTGCACAATTCACCCTTACCAGTCTGCAAATACCTGGATCCTCGGCACCCATATAAATTTGGCCTTGAACATGGATCTGGTCTCAGATACTCTGTAACCATAACCATACATTGTCTGCCCCATGCATTCTCACATTGAGACTGATACTCCTTCTACTGGATTAGATGCACCAGATTACTTTTTTCTTCTTTCTTTTTATAACCATTTATGTTTCTAATATTTTTGTTTAAAACTCCATACGAGCACAAAGCTCATGGAACCTTTTGTTGTTAATTAGATCTTCCAACAGTAGGTGTCTGCAGGAGCGTTCCATAAACTGCAACGAAGGTTCCAAGTGTATTCTGCGGACAGGCCCTGACAAACACTGTGGTCCCAGTTTATATGGATTTATACATATAGCACAATGGGAAGCTTCATCACGGGAGATCCACAATGTTTGTCTAACTCATGGGTCGTCAACCTGGTCCCTACCGCCCACTAGTGGGCGTTTTAGGATTTCAGGTGGGCGGTAGGGATTTCCAGGTTTTGACGACCTGACGACCGGGCGGACGGGCGGGTGGGTGCGAGCCGGCGGTACCCCTGCGACTGGGTACCGCCGTGACAAATTGCGGCTCCGTATGTGTGTTGTGTGTGTGTGTATGTGTGTATGTATGTGTCGTGTGTGTGTATGTATGTGTCGTGTGTGTGTATGTATGTGTCGTGTGTGTGTATGTATGTGTATGTGTGTGTGTATGTATGTGTATGTGTGTGTGTATGTGTCGTGTGTGTGTGTGTATTTGTCGTGTGTGTGTGTATGTGTCGTGTGTGTGTGTATGTGTCGTGTGTGTATGTATGTGTCGTGTGTGTGTCGTGTGTGTGTCTGTATGTGTGTCTGTATGTGTGTCTTGTACATGTGTGTGTATGTATGTGTGTCGTGTGTGTGTCTGTATGTGTGTCGTGTGTGTGTGTCTGTATGTGTGTCTGTATGTGTGTCTTGTACGTGTGTCTGTCTGTTATAGTGGACTATATAGTAAGTGGGCTACCTAGCTCGGCCTTCCTACTGGGCATTGCTACAAGGAAGGTTAAAAAATAGAAAAAAGGGGAAAAAAAGGTGGGATGGGGAATTGAGGAGGGAGAGGAGATGAGCTGACGCACAAGAAAAATCATAGAGATAATATGAGAAATCATATTATGCGCAAACAGAGAAGTCGTCTGAATATCACTGAAAGAGACCTTCGTTTGTTCCTTACGAAAATCGAACCAGATATCAAATATTTAGTCTCGCAGCATCAACCTCAAGGATCTCATTAATCACTAGTAAAGGTAATTTCAATTTACTTTATTGTTTTCTCATTAAACTTTATAAAGTTAAAAACCTTATAAACCTGCATTAAGTAGAAATAAAAAGATAAATGTACGTACATTTATTTTTTGTAAAACACCCTCCTTTCTAAAAAATATTCCGCATTTGCGCGAAAACTGGTGGGCGGTAAGGAAATGTTTTCAACCAAAAAGTTGCATTAGTGGGCGGTAGGTAAAAAAAGGTTGACTACCACTGGTCTAACTGCTTAAAACATTTTAGCAAAACACAGCGGGGCACCCAAAGACGTCTGGCACCATTGCCACTACTATATATCACAGTAGTTATGGTGCCCTTTTTAAAGGATACCAATTAATGATGGTCATGAGAGGAGCACATTAATAAGCATTGGCCTAGGGCCCAGGTACAATAACTGCGTAAATCCAAGCATAACTCGGAGTGGGTATATTCAGCTGTACAGGCATTTTGAATAATATATTTGCATATCATAAGCATGCTACTCATATTTAGCTTTCATTAAGGAAACAAAATAAAATCTGCTATTTTAAAAAAACAAACACTCAACAAATACAAAAAGAAAAACATACACACTATATAAAATGTGTGTTTTTAGTTATATTTTTTCCAGATTAGTACTGACATGTATGCCCACCCCCTCTCATAAATCACAGCATGTCAGGTAATCATTAATAGAACACTACCCTTTTTCTTTAGCTCTGCATTGAAATCGTGTATATTTTTGTCCCATTTCTATGCTGGTTGGTCATAACCGACCTGATTCTAAACTCCCTGCCAATACATACATTGATACATTGATGCAGACAGAATGCTCTCTTTACAGGTATATAGCTGGTATAGAAGGACAGACTCCTCAGACCATTACACTGCCAGGCCTGTGACAGCAACACCAAGACAACCATAAACACAACAAGGCTTGCCAGCTCTGCTGATTCAGACACACAGTGCACAATAAGATCAATGCACACAGGATCATAGCTGCACTGCAGAGAGCAGGCTGATGTCATGACTACTACAAGCGTTTACAACCCTTTGAGTGCTGGAAGAATGTGCAAAACGGCATTATTATTATTTTTTGCAGCTTTACATCTTCAAACTACATTCCTGGTATCTAAATAAAGAATCACCCTGTGTCCTCTTACCTCCCACGTGCCCCAGTGAATGAGACCAGTAGATCAATGTCAAGTGGAAAATGTGGCCGGTTTGTTGGTCTTTCTCTGAAATGTCATTTGGGGCTGCTGGTGAGATCCTCCTATCCACAGCTCTTTTCCTTCAGCACCACTCCCCCTCCAAGCGGTAATATAATCCCTGAGCTATGTCTCGGCAAGCATCGCCACCTACTGCATGGGCGACTTCATTGTTTAACCCAGGAGGCGTTATATGAATGAACACAGCATGTTTGGTCCTAGATAATAATTCCACTGTCTCTAGGATGTATCTTTATCTCTTATTACTCATGTTAGAATGATATAGAACGCTGGATAATATTGGTACCAGCAATGGGTGAACTCTGAACTACAGCCTTATCACAGCCCATTAAAATATATTTCATAATTTAGCTGAAATATCATAAATATTCAAGTTGCAAGATATACATTTTGCCTGTCAGTTTGCCAGCTCTGAACATATACAGATGTTTGAGATTGCTTTAAAATGCATACAGCTCTCCAAAATTCATTGTGCATGCATTTAGAACATGTTTGAGCATACACATGTTACCACATTTTTTTAAATGTATTTTTCCCCCCACAGTTTCTGAGAAACTGAACATCTCTATTAACTAGCAGGACCATCTTGCCCCAGGGCAAAGAGGGCAGTTGCCCCTGGGCTCCTTATATTGTAAGGGGGCCATAGCAGCAGCCCTTTGAGCCCTCTGTACCGAGAATAAAAAAAATTGGATTTGAACTACATGGTGCTTTGTCAGGGTTATGGCTGTAAGAGCATCTTGAGAGATGTAGCCCACCAGGGCGGGAGCAAGGTACATAGACCTACTACCTGTGGTGCAAGGTAGGGAAAACACTCTGCGCCATGAGGGCATTGGTGGCTATGGGAGCAGCAATGACAATTTAGCCCACAGATCGCTGGGGCCAGTCTCTTTCACACCCTCCCTGTGCCTTGCTATGAGTGGGGAGGAGAGGCAAGGATACTAAGTAACATCACATCACCTGGTCTCTCCTCAAAGAGCACTGGGAAGTAGCATCTATCTTTTGTGAATATTTGCTTAATTGCACAGTGCACTAATTGCTGTATATGCACAGTAGGCCTAGGCCCCTAATGCTTCTCTGAGGAGAAGCACATGATTCAGTGATGATCTCAAAGAGAGGAGGAGAGGTTGCCAAAGTGACACATGGCTAATTAAACCATGCCTACACAGGAGGGTCTTGCACTCAGGAGTCACTGACCCTTGGTTCACCCCAGCCTTTGAAGAGATAGTGAGGGCTGAAGAGAAATAATCGGTATATAGCCAAAAATGACATAAAACATGAATTGGTCAAATTTATCAACTTAGCTATAGTCACATCTTGGCTATGGTGCCGGTATTTTTAAATTCAGATTTTGAAAGCACCACAATACATTGTTAAGTAAATAAACCCTTCAATCACCCCATATTTTGCTAATTACATGTGTTTTTATTTGCATTAGCTCAATTTACAATACAGCTTTTTAGTAATTATTGTTCTGAGTCTAAGAATGGAAAAGCAGTTAAGAATAATAACAAAGTACTCAATAAGACAAAATACCACATTCAACTTGTACTGCACACTTGCAGCTTTTTTTTTTTATTATTGGTAATGGGGAGAGACAGGGCCAGTGCAAGGACTGTTGGCTACACAGGCAAAGATGCACTTTGCAACCCCAGCCCCCCCAAAATGATCTTCACCTGTTTTCTCTTAACCCCTTTTTGAATTGCTCATCCACTTTTATGTATCTTATCCTCTCCTTTGATTATCTTATTCCCTAGAGTACCTATTTTTTTCTGTCTCTTACTCCCGCCATCTTTGTGTGTTTCTTATTTACCCCCTTTGTGTGGCGGGAGACTTTTCGCTTGGGATTTCGTTACCTGCTCTCGTGCCCGTGGAGTAGCCGTCTCCTCGTGGCTTGGTCGCGAGTAGGCCGCAGGCCTCGATATGTTTGGTCTGCTGCGCCGGTGCTTGGGAGAGGTACCGTTCTATGCAGCAGCCCCTCACGGTTGTGGATCTCTTGGTTTGTGGGTTTAATTCCCGGTATTCTGTCCCCAGACGTGGTAGCTCTCTCCAAACACGTCTGGGCTGCTTGGCTGCTTGGCTCCGGCCCCCCGCTATGGGGGGCTTTTTATACTATGGCTCTTTAAATTTGCAGCCGTGCCCCCAAAAAGTTCAAATTTGGACGTTTTGGTGGGACATGAAGTCATCGCACACGTGATATGTCATAAAAAGGGATGAAGCTACATCGGCCGGCATCAGAACCGCTGAGGAGAGAGGAAGAACCAGGAGGATGGTCCCCCTCCACATGGCAACATTTACAGACAGGGCCGGCGCCACCTATAGGCAAAGGAGGCGCCGGCCTAGGGTGCACATATGTAAGGGGCACCGCCGCACTTGCTCACTTCTACAAGTGCCGCAGCGGCAGAGGCACGCTGCGCTGAAGAGAGAGGGGAGTGGGCGCCCCTCTGAAAAGAGTGATTCAGCAAGCGCCAGGCAGGAATATTAATTCTTGCACCCAGAGCACTACTTGATGTGTAGGAAAACGGAGCATGGTTTGAGCCTGATGAAGCGCAATTCACGTAACAGCGTGACATCGCCGTGCTCTGCCTTCACGTTCTTCCCTGAAGCCGTGGAAGGATCTCTAACTGGAGTGAAGGACCTTAAGTGCGGGCGGTGCTCCGACAGTGTGACAGTGAAAGCTTTAAAGAAGCATTTAAGTCCAGGCACTAAGTAGGTGCCCCTGAATTATTTTCTCAACAAGGTGAGTGCTTAACAAATTTATTTTTATTTTACTAGCCCCACTCCCCATCACCACCTTACTAGCCCCACTCCCCACCTTACTAGACCTATTTCCTACCCCCACCACCTTAATAGCCCCACTCACTCCCCACCACCACTTTACATGCCCCACTCCCCACCTTACTACCCACACAACCCACATTACTAGCCTCCACCTAACAAGCCCCACTCCCCACCTTACTACCCCGACCACCCATATTACTAACCTCCACCTTACAAGTACCAATCCCCACCTTACTAGCCCCATTCCCCATCACCACCTTACAAGCCCCACTCCCCACATTACTAGACCCACTCCCCACCATCACATTATTAGTCCCATTCCCCATCACCACTTTACAAGCCCAACTACCCACCATACTAGACCCACACCCAACATTAATAGCCATTAATAGTCCCATCACCACCTTACAATCCCCACTCCCCACCACCACCTTACAAGTCCCATTCCCCACATTACTAGCCCCACTCTCCACCATCACCTTATTAGTCCCATTCCCCATCACCACTTTACAAGCCCCACTCCCCACCTTACTAGACCCACACCCCACCTTACTAGACTCACCACCCACATTAATAGCCCCACTACCACCTTACAAGTCCCACTCCCCAACTTACTAGCAACACCATCACCTTACTAGCCTCATTCCCCACCATTGCCATTCCCCATCATTTTACTTTTTTTTTCATTATTTGGGCTGGGCGAGGGGGCAAGATCAATGGGCGGTATCAATGGGCGGAGTCTAGGGCTGGGCTAAAGAGGGCGGCAAAATAAGACTGCCTAGGGTGGCAAAAATCCTTGCACCAGTCCTGTATACAGGTACCCTGACAATAGGCCTGGTTTTGTCTATGCTGTTTCCTTTATTGAGTATGAGGTTTAGTCTCTACTTGACTCTCTCATATCTCAGAATGTGCATCAGTATTTGGTACATTGAAAGGGTTATGGACCTGAGAACTGTTCATGGGCTTCTTGTTCTGATGTTCATGTGCCTTGTTTGGTCCATGCCTTTCATGTCCATTTTCCTCACATGCCTACTGCACTCGTCGGGTAAGACTAGGATTTTAAAATTGGTTTCCTAAATATAAGGCAGTGTTGTTACCAAAAAGAAGACATCACGGTACGGTAAGTATGATTTTTTTCACAGGTTTATTATTAGAATTTATGAGGGGGATAGCTAGAATCATTGGTATGTCCACTGCCCTGTTGTCATTACTGCCCCCATGGGATAAGTCCTTTCTTAGTTTCTAATTACAGAGCCACTATTGTGTGTAGTGTGTATGAATAATGGCTGTAGTGTATATGTGTGGATAGGGGCTGTAGTATTTTTGTGGGGGAATTGAGGCTGCAGTGTGTCTGTGCAGTAGCAGATCATGCTTGGTGCTTCAGGGCTTCCTGCAGTCCAGGGCCACAGTATCAGAGCATTGCCATGGTAAGCAGTACCAATGCTCTGATACATTTGTGTGAGTGATTCAGGTGGTCTGCAGAAGCTGGAGGTGCAGACCTCATGGTCCTTGGGCTCCTATATCTGGGAAGACCACCTTTCTCAATGGGCCAGCAGCAGAGATCTTTTCTCAGCCATGGCCCTAGGCCATTGCAGCCCACTACCGATGGCCAGTCAGTGCCTGTACAGTGAGTGTGAGGCCTTATGCTAAGTCACCTAATTAGAGAGATACCTCTGCTTATACTATTAATAATAATATGACATTTTGGATTAATTAATTTTGGATCTACTGGATAGGATTTAACAGTTACTTGGGTGTGGGGTTTTGCATTCATTCTCTTAAGGCTTTTTTAATCCCCTCCAAAATCTGCAATGCATTAATACTTGCATCTATAATACATTTCTCAGTGACATTGTCACATATCGCTTCTAATGAGAATGTCTAAATAATTATTTTAAACATTCATTTTTTTATTTTTTTTTTATAACATCAGAATAAGGTATTTGTTATTTCATATTTTTTTTACATGTCAGGGATGTCCTGATCAAATACCAAATCATCATTTGTTTTATTTCCATCCCATTTTCTTTTGTATATATACATATATATGTATGAATCTTCCTATCTCCTAATTTTATTTGTCCTGTTTTATAGTTTTATTGACAAACAGATACACATACAGACTAACCTAGACAAACATGTGTTTGGATCTCAGTGTGCTGAAAAAAAAAATTCAGACAGAGGGTTCGAGACGAGGGGTATCCCGGTAATTTCCCAGTATAGAGAGAAATTGCGTGGTTAAAAATGAATAGAATAGAATAAGAAAAGAAAAAGAAAAGAAAAAAACAATTGTAATTCACTGTCCAGGGTCTAGTTTTTTTATCCACCTATCCCAATAACTATAATAGTGTAAACATTAATTCTTATTTACTTAACCATAAGATATGTAAATGGTTTCTCTATGTATCAAAAAAAAAAAAAAAAAAAAAAGCTGTGCCAACTTGGGCCCGGTGTAACCCTTTAAAATGTGGCACTCTGTGTCCAATTTAAATTACATCACACAGGAAGAAATTAATCTCCCCCTTTTATCACATAAACAGTATATAATACAGTATCCAAGCAACACTAATGGACTAAACTGCATACCAATGGCACCCAGCACTGATTACTTATACACATTAATCTTCTTTATAGTTTCTGTTAATCACAGTGGAACTAACAGGTACACACAAAGCAGCAACCAACAATACAATGGCCAGAGATTGCACCAATTAACTGCATACTGCATTACTCATACAGCACTAACTGAACAGCACATAATCCATACACCTATATAGAACTGTCTCTATCAGCCCTGCATCTGTGCTAAAGGCACACAGATAACACAACATCCTGTGTATAAAGATTTGCATTGAATCTATGCATTAAAATGTTTATTCTTTAAGTGTTTTTTTTTTCCCTTTAATTTGAAAAAACAAAACAGAATATGAAGCAATTTAGGCAATATGAAGCAAATGCTTTAAGAACATTCAATCAATTTACTATTCTCTAAAAATGTTTAAAATAACTTCTGATTTGTTCAGCATGATCTTAGAGTTGAATTAATCTGAAACAGAACAAGAGGTCTAATGAGCTTTGAAGGAAGGAGAATTTGCCCACAGTAGAGGAAAGGATTCTTTGCAGTGAGAAAAATGAAGTACTTAGAGGAACACTGTAATATTTTTAAACATATTAATATAATCTCTATGTTATTTTAAGAGGAGTTCTAACTAGAGGGGGCCAGGGTAGGGCTATCTACAATGGGTGACAAGCAGCGGATGGTTGCAAAAAGTATCCCACTCTTGCCTGACCAGTCTGTCCTGGTGCTGTCTGGTGGCTAAGGAGCAGGCGGTGAGGGGACTGCACTGTACTGTATATATGAGTCTGTCTGTGTATGAGTCTGTATTTGTGCATTAGTCTACAAAGAGAGAGGTTCACAACCTCAACCCATCAACCTCACTTTTAAACATTGTTTGATATAACTTGAGATGATGATGGGTTTGCAACTGTCTAGAATAGCAGTTTCCAACGTACCCTCAGGAGTATAATCCAGTTCTCAAAGGGGTACACACACAAAAAAAAATCATCGGTAATGGGAGTTCTACCACCATTCCAGCCACACCGCACAGGTTTGAAACCACAGGTCAGATTGGGTGGCCCATGCACTTAGGGCCACTCAATGTCAATGTGCCATGAGGGGCCCAGCTGTGCACTGGGGTGCTTTAACAGTACGTCTGGGTCCATTCTTATCTAGTGGGAGTGCTGGGATGAAGTGAGAGCTGGTAACTTCCTCCTAGCTGGCTTAGACATTGACCGAACCTCGCTGAGGAGGGACTGCAAGGAAGTAATGAACCAGAAAAGGAGCAAGTCCCTAACTCACAACAGCCACAGCCAGCAGAAGGCACCCTCCTGCACCAAAAAGGTAGGAAACTAGAGGTTGGCTAAAATTCTGTTTGTGTGTCTGTATCTGTATGTATGTAGTGTTTGTATCTGTGTTTGTGTATCTGCATGCTTGTGAGCTGTGTATGTGTCATTGTTTGTGTCTGTATCTGTGTATGTGTATCTGTATGTCCGTGTATGTGTCAGTGTGCGTATCTGTATGTCTGTGTATCTGTATGTGTGTCAGTGTGTGTATCAGTCTTTCTGTCCAACTGTATGTGTGTCAGTGTGTGTATCTGTATACCTGTACATCTATATGTGTGTCAGTTTATGTATCTGTATGTGTGTCAGTGTTTATATCTGTGTATCTGAATGTGTGTCAGTGTGTATATCAGTGTCTCTGTGCAATTTTATGTGTGTCAATGTGTTTGTATCTGTATATGTTCATGTGTGTCAGTGTGTGTCGGTATATCTGCATGTCTGTCAGCGTATGCGTTTGTGTATCTGCATGAATGCCTGTGTCAGTATTCTATTTGCAGCAGGTGGGGTCCCAAAGTGATAATGGGAGACAGACCTATTGTCTCCCCACACTCCCACCAATTAGCAGCAGGTGGGAACCCTAAGACTCTAAATGACAAATGGGGGGAACCCTTTTGTTTCCCACCAGGCTTCCACACATTAGCAGCAGGTAGAGGCCCCAAGCGATAAGTGGGCGGACCTATTGTCTCCCCCGCTAGCCTCCAATCACTAACAGCAGGTGTGTGCCCTAAGTGGTAAGGGGGGACATCTGTTGTCTCCTCTCTGGCCCCAACCCATTAGCTGTCTGTGAGGGCCCTAAGTGATAAGGAAGAAAACCTATTGTATCCCCCACCGGCCCCCATCCATTAGCAGCGGGTGGGGGTCTCAGTGATATAAGGGAGGACCTATTTCCCCCCCCAGACCCCACCCATTAGCAGCGGGGACCTTAAGTGACAAAAGGGGGGGAATCTATTGTTGTCCCCCATGGTCTGCACCCATTAGCATCGGTCGGGAGCCCTAAGTGACATGGTGGGGGACCTATTGTCCCCCCAGCCCCCACCCATTGGCAACAGGTAGGGGGTAATTGTAAAAATAAAACACCAAGTGACGAGGGGTGCCCAAACCCCTACTTACCCCTGCTCAGTGACTAGGGCCCCCCAAGACCCTAGTCAATTCCCCCTCCTCAATAAAGTTAAAGCCTCCCTACCCCCCTCACCCTGATTATAGTGAGGGGAGCAAAAAACTAAAAAAAAAAAAAAATCTTCCTCTTTTAGAATCTGTTCTTCTTTTATTTATTTCTGATCTAGTTTTCTTTAAAACACAAGACAATGTAGGGACATCTTTCTCTTATGTATTATTCCTGCTCTTGACTTTCTTTGACCAAAGGAGGACTTGAATGACCTGAATATGAATTAGTGTCGCATTCTATACATATCTTATAAAATACAAACTTAAAAAGTTATTAACTATGCTTTTTTAAACTTTAACTTGATGACAAAATTACCAATAATAATGTAAACCATTTTCAAGTCTGTAGTACAGCAGAAGAAGAGGGAAATGAAAGACAATGGTAAGTTGTAAGAGATAGGGTGGGTTGTAAGGCAGACCCTTTGACTTTACCTAATGATGAACTTCTCAACCACATGATATATTGGTCAACATTTCACATGATCAAATGTGGGTGATAGGTTCACTTTAAACTATTTACTTCTAATTGGTTCTTCTATTTGCTCAGTACATATGTTAAAACATTTCTTGGAATTTCTTCCTAAAGTTGAATAAATTGTGCCTGAAAAGGGAATCTCCAACTTTTAAAATTACGGTAAGCAGATCAGCAAAGCTAATTCTTTAAGTTTTAACCTCGTTGCTGCTCACGCTATGTAATACTGACTACTCCATTGCAGCTTCCTCTCTCCTTTACTCTCCAACCAACCGACATCAAACTGACACTCACAAACCGCTATGGAACCTTCCCCATAATGAACAGCTACATCTTCTCAAACCAGTCATCCACATACATTCACTGACCCATTTGGAATATACACCTCATTGGTAAGGAGTGCAGGGGCCATAGAGCAGATCTCCCCTATGTGTGGAGGGTCCTCAAAGTTTAGAGAAATTTATGAATCTGCAAATTTGCGAGGACCTGTTTTCAGTTCCCATTTGATAAATGCGTGAAATCTAAGCACTGACCTGCTCAGAAAAAAATTTAGAGGTAACTTTTTTTTTTGTAAATATAATTTTTATTTTGTTTTTCCTGTTCAGGTAGTTTGAGACTCGCAGGTCTCTGCTTATGACATTATATGAAATCAGGTTAGTCTTGCAAGTATATGAGTTATTGGGCTCTCAGGCCCTCATGTGTGTATTGTCAGGTATATACAGTAGCCTAGACATTCATGTGATACCATATTGAAGCGTTATGCAATTTGTTGAATTCAATTAGTCGTATGTATATTTGGGCTCGCAGGCCCGCAGTATTGCTGGACGCGCAGGTCCCGTATTATACATGAGCATGCAACAGTGTGTACTTCCCATGTGTTGTGTGTGGGTTAATTGCGGCTCTTCTGTGTGTTTGTGTTCCACAATGTTTCCACCTCCTGGGGAGGAGTGGTGTGTTGCCGGAGTTTGGGTCTCGTTCCTGTTCGTGCGCTGCTGGCTATGTGTGTCTTATCGACTTGCATTGCATATCTGCTGCAATAGGTGGATTAAAGTGTGTCTAGGTATCTGCCGTGTTGGGTATATACGGTGTGTTAGGACAGCGTATGACATTTCGTTTGTTAGTGATGTCTGTTTTTAGTTGCGCATTGGAGCTTCAGGGTGGTGTAACCGTGGGTTACCAGTCTCATGTCATTCTCGTTCTAGGTAGTAGTGGGGGGAGGGGGGGGGGATCGGGGTCTGGCTACGTCTCTGTCTTTAATCCTCTCTAGAAAAGCGTCTTTGGCGGTCTCGAGGAGCCACAGTGTCCAAGTCTCTGCGTAAGTCTGGGGTTTGTCCATGGCTGTCATGATCAGGTCCTCTATCGCCCTGACTTCTTCCATCTGGGCGAACCATGCATCTAACAGGGGTGCTGTCTTTTGCTTCCAGTATTGGGGGAGTACCTGTTTGGCTACATTCAGTATCCTAATCGTCATGGATTTCTTATATTTTGATCTGGGTACTGTGGTGTGGTGGAGAAGCATTGCCGCCGGTTCCAGGGGAGGGGGTGCATCCGAGAACATCCCCAATATTTCGTGTATGCCCTCCCAGTACGGTCTAATTACCTCACAGTCCCACCAAATGTGTAGTGCAGTTCCCGTTTCCCTCTCGCACCTCCAGCAGAGGCTAGTGTGTTCTGGGTCTATGTTATGGAGGAGGTGTGGGGTGCGGTACCAGTTCGTCAGGATTTTAAATGCCTAGAGGTAACTTTTAATTCCAAACTTAATGCAGTGGTATTTTATTTAGACCAAGGCACAATCAATTGGAAAAAGACCATTTTTTTTTTTTTTTAAACCTGCATTAGCAGCTTATAATTGTCACATTTAAAGGGTTACTAAAATCAAAAAGGGACAGAAGAGGGAAGGGGAGGGGAAGGAATCATAAAGGAAAAGGAAAGGGGAAGGAGAATAGGAAAGGGAAGGGAAAAGAAAAACCTACCATCAATCCCACACCAAGGTCTCCTTGTAGCTTGACTCTCCTCTGGTGATACAATTCTTCCTTGCTGGAATGGGAGTGAAGTCACTTGGGAAGCACAGAGAGGAGAACAGTGCCGCCATTGGTCGTCTGTCACCAGCATGCTGTGTGTGCTGATGATTGATATCCAATATGCCCGGAATTAACATTAGCCAGTCCAGAACTGTTGTTTTGGGGTTGCTAATGATGCCTCCACATGTAACTCCAGCAGCAAACTTCTCTATCTAGGCTTGTGCAGCATTACTTACTGAAACACTGTACATACAGACACCAAGCACCATGACCACTTAAAACCATTGATGTGTTCATGGTGCATGGAGATACCTTTTCTGTTTTAACTTAAAGGGACATTGTAGGCACCCAGACTACTTCAGCCCATTGAAGTGGTCTGGGTGCCAACTCCCATCATTTTATAAACTGCAATAATTACCTTGCAGGGTTAAGTCCTCCTCTAGAGGGACCTCTGGCTTCTTAGACGACTTTTGGTCATTTAAACGACGCTGGACGTCCTCACGCTATGCATGAGGACCTTCAGCATCGCCGGAATCGCTATAGGAAAGCAATGAATAATGCTTTCCTATGGGGAGGTCTGATGCATGCACGGCCATTGGCGCCCATGCGCATTAGGTCTCACCTGCCGGCTGACGTCGGTGGGGGAGGAGCGTGGGCAGAACCTGACCCAGCACTGAGGGACATCGGCACTGGACTTCTCAAGTATCATGCACTCTCTGAGTAGGTTTGTCAGGATAGCGTCCAGGTCGGGGAGTATCAGCTCCCCGTTGAGTTAACAGTTTTGTTACAGAGGGTTACAGAGGGTGAGAACCAATAAAAAATAAAATTAGAGAACTATGAAGCATTCAATATGCAGTTCGTAGGCATAATCTTGCAGTCACATATAGTCCTTCTGGCTTGTTGGTGGAGATATCTCCTGCAGCCGGACTGTATGTCACACGTCAGTCAGGTTAACGGTGGTGCAGGCGGGTGTCCAGGTGTTGACCGTGGCGTGAAAGCCGGGATCTTAGACGGATACATGTTTCGAAGACGGGAGGTTGAGGCATCCTGTTCAGGTAGCAGCTACAGGCTGTGGGTTCTTAGCTCTGTAGGTACCTCCCTGGTGGGTGAGTGTGAGTAGTCTGGAGTTTCCCCAGCGGTAGGTCACATCCTGGGCTCTTAGGATTTGGAGTAGGGGTTTCATAGACCTGCGTCAGAGCAGTGTCTTTTTGGTTAGGTCAGGGAATAGAAGCAGGGATGAGCCTTCGAATTGGATAGGGGTTTTCCCTCTCACTGCTGATGAGATTAAGGCTTTGTCTTGCATTGTTTGAAAGCGGAGAATAAGGTCCGCCGTGGCAGTATTAGGGGCATTTCTTGGCGTTGGTAGCCTGAACATGCCGTCCAGTTTTAGTGCCTTTGCCTGTTTGGTCGGTAGCAGGGTTGAGATGAGTCGCCTTATGTAGTGAGGCATTTCCTCGGTACTCACTGTGTCAGGGATGCCCCTCAGTTTAAGATTGTATCGTCGCCTCTGGTCTTCCATGGTATCAACCCTGGCTTCCATGCCTCTCTGGGCCAGGTGGATCAACTCCAGCCTCTGCTTCACGTTGGTTATTCTGGAGTCTTGGCTGATGGAGTTGGCCTCTAGGACCATAAGTCGGGTGAGTGCACCATCTACTGTCTCTTTAAATTGTGAGATGTTGGCTGCTAGATTGGAGCGCAGCTCCGCCAGCATGGATTGCAGCATGTCTTTAGTGATCGGTTCTTGGCCAGCAGGTAGGGTAGGTCGTACCTTCGGCACTGCTCCCAGAATGGCTCCTCCGTCCAGATCAGTATGGAAGTCCTTGGAGGAGTAAGAGGATGCTTCATCCTGAGGCACCATATTGGGCCATGCGGTCTGGTGTGCGCGCCGCAAGAGATCGCCACTATCTCGGCTGTTGGATGCCCGATCTGCCTTGGGTTTTTTGTTTTTTGGCCCATGGTTGAATGTCCAGCTCCGGGGTAGGTGCCAACACATGTGCTCTCTTTTTTGTGGGAGCGGGAGCTCAGCCTGCAGCTCCTCCGGGTCCTTCTCTCGCGAGCATGGAGCGTTGCCGCAGTTACCACAGCAGCGCTCCGGATCTCGCGAGAGTAAACTCTAGTTCAGGAGCTACGGGCTAGAGTTCACTGTTACCACTGGGACCACCGGGGATTCCTCATGGACCACCAGGGATCAAGAAATGGCTCTGGATCCGCCACTGCTACAGCCCAAATGTCTGTCAAGGATATTTACTAAAGTGAGAATAGGTCAATTTCAAACTGATACAGGAAAAACTCTCCAAGTCAGCTATGCTTCCAGTACAACTATCCCCAGTACTTGAAAACCAGAGTGATCTAAATGTACCTTTCCTGGTTAAATACTTTATTATTTTTATAATAATAATTATGTCATTAGTCTAATACTATCCTTACCTTTTGTGTCATTTTACCCCACTCCCTCTAGCATGTAAGCTCATTGAGCAGGGCCCTCAACCCCTCTGTTCCTGTGTGTCCAACTTGTCTGGTTACAACTACATGTCTGTTTGTCCACACATTGTAAAGTGCTGTGGAATTTGATGGCGCTATATAAATGACATAATAATAATACTAACTAGAAAATCTACAATTTCTGAGGAAATTGTGTGAAGTGTTCTTGCCTCCACCAGTAGTCTACAACTGGAGTGGGCAGAGTAGCTGTTATTTAGTTATATAGCACATTTAATTGCAACGTTGTTGCCCAAAGTGCTTCACAGTTACATTAAAACATACAGTTATAAAAACATTAGCAGGTGTAAAAGGCTTTGTCTATGACATCACTTGCTGCTGCAGCCTGGCACAGGTCAGAGTATTTTTGCGGTTGCCATCTTCAAACGGTCATATTTTAAAAACTATAAATCAGTGAAGAGCTTTATATTGTGAGAATCACAGGACCCAGACCTACATTTTGATGTATAGTATGTCTCTGAGATATTAACAATGAAGGCACAGTCGCAGTTTAGAAATTGCCCTTCAAATGTGAGCTTTGCAGAGTGGAGTTTCAATGAATGTCAATGGAAGGCGTGAGTCACAAACAATTGGTCATATTGTGAAAACTATCAGGACTATGGCTTAGCCATGGGCATTTCTAGTGGCAGCAGGGATAGCTGAACGTTTTGATATAAGATTTGTGTAGGTGGGTCTGAAAATGAGGGAGTGGTGGCAGTTTAGAAATCATGTCCTGATTTTTCAGCTTTTGCCAGCTCCCACTCTAGCTTTGCCATTCATTCCTATGGGACCAATTTCACCACAAGAACGACGATATTCCGAGAACCATTCGCCGAAACGTTCCACAAAGTAATAGCAATCCGATCGGGAACAATCTGCACGTTTTGGTATATTTTTGTCTATGTAGTGTAAAAACTGTGGGAGGAGTTAGGGTGGCAAATTTGGCTATAATAAGAATAAGAATAAGAATAATATATATGTGAGATAACATTAAGTGGTCTTGCTATGCAAGAACACTTAATAATAATAATTATTATTATGCCCTTACATTTGAAATTCATTTTGTCCCTAGAATTTTCACTTTAGTAAATAACTGTCAGGGTACCTGTGGTCTCTACCTCCGAAAGAGGTAGAGACTTAGCTGTTCCCCCATCCAGACGGCCTGATGGCTCCCTTCCCCGCGGTCTATCCGGTCATGCTAGGCCGGCCGCGAGGGAGTGACTGCCTTTTACAGCATCTAGGCAGGAAGTAGTCATCAGGACACTCCCCCGGAACGACCTGTCAGTCAATTGCTGCAGAACCAATCAAGACGCCTTGGAGGCGTGGTTACTGCTCTGAACAGGGTATTTAACAGAGCTTCTTTCATTAGCTCATTGCCCTGTCGTGGTTCTAGCTTGTTCTAGTCACTCAGTGCTTGTGTATTCTATTATCCCTTTTGGTTTTGACCCGGCTTGTTTACCTTACTCTGCTTATCTCTGTTACCCTTGATTCGGCTTGTCTCTCGCTTACCTGTCTTCTGTTACCCTCGACCTCGGCTTGTCTTTAACCATTCTATACTGTACTACTTACGTTAGTCCGGCCATTCTAAGGTCCGGTATACGTATCTGGCTACTGTTTGTACTCGGCGTGTTGGATCCCTGTCCCGATCCTGACATTACGACAGGGCCAATGGATCCTGCAAGTACAAACAGTAAGCTGGCTGCTCCTGATCCTAGGTTTGAAGCCATGGATCACAGAATGGATCAGATGGCGCTTGCGCTTCAGGCTCTATTAGCTTGTGCCAATAACCCACCAGAGGAGATACGTAATACCCCTGTTTCTCCTGTCGGTTCAGGTCTAGAGGTAGCCACAGTGGGTGCTTCTTCTCACATTACCCCCCCAGTACGCTATGGTGGGGCTCCTGAGAAGTGTCGTGGTTTTTTAAACCAAATTAGTATCCACTTTGAATTGCAACCTCGCTCTTATCCTACAGATAGGGCAAAAGTAGGATTTATTATCACCCTACTCATTGAGAAAGCTCTGAGATGGGCCAACCCACTATGGGAGAACGATAACCCATTAGTTTATAACTATAACGCATTTGTAGCTGCTTTTAGAAGAACATTTGACCCTCCAGGTAGAAAGGTTAATGCAGCCAGATTACTGTTGTGCCTGAGACAGGAGAACCGAACACTGGTGGATTATGCACTAGAGTTCAGGTCTCTGGCGGCAGAAATCAAGTGGAATGAGCAGGCGTATATGGATGTATTTTTGAATGGCCTATCTGATGTAATCCTTGATGAGGTTGCTACCAGAGAACTCCCTGAGAATTTAGAGGATTTAATTTCGTTCATCTCTCGTATAGATGAACGTCTAAGAGAGAGACAGAACACTCGAGAGAGGAACCAGAGACCTTCTTTTAGGTTAGCTCCCGCTTTTCCAAGTCCTGACTCCACGATATCTTTGTTTACTGAACCTATGCAGAAAGGGTATACCCGCCTCTCTGAGGAGGAAAGACAGCACAGGAGAAGAGAGGGTTTGTGTATGTACTGTGGGGCCAAGGGTAATTTACTCTCAAACTGTTCTAACCGTCCGGGAAACGCTCGCACCTAAGTCTCTCTAGAGGACAGGCCTTGGGTGTTTCTATTTTGTCCTCTACTCCTAATTATAAAGATCACAGGCTTCTGCTACCAGTTTCCTTAACTTGGGGGAAGGAAGTAGTAAGGGCTATGGCATTGATAGATTCCGGTGCTGCTGAGAATTTTATCGACCAAGCCTTTGCTAGTAAGAACAATTTCCCATCCCAGCTAACGGAGACACCTTTGGCCGTTGAGGCCATAGATGGTAGACCACTACTAGACCCTGTTATCTTTCGTGAGACCATACCCATTGAGTTAAATGTTGGTATCCTACACGTGGAGAAGTTATCTCTTATGCTCATTTCGTCTCCTTCCGTTCCCATAGTTCTGGGGTACCCATGGTTGAAAAAACATAACCCTATTATCGATTGGGAGTTAGGAGAGATACTCTTGTGGGGCCAGGGCTGCCAGGATCGGTGTTTGTGCAAGGTTTCCCCATTAGCTAATATTAACATACCGGAGAATCCCACTCAGTTCACAGAAAGACAAATACCAGACCTTTACCTAGACTTAAGGGCAGTGTTTGACAAGAAGAATGCCGATTCTTTGCCTCCACACAGGTCATTTGACTGTAAGATTAAGCTTCTACCTGGCACTATGCCTCCGAGGGGCCATGTATATCCTTTGTCTGTTCAGGAAAACTCGGTTCTAGAGGAGTATATTCGGGAGAATTTAGAAAAGGGATTCATCAGGAGGTCTTCTTCTCCGGCCGGGGCTGGGTTCTTTTTCATTAAGAAGAAGGATGGCACGCTGAGACCATGTATCGATTACCGAGGCTTGAATAAAATAACTGTCAGAAATGCCTATCCTATCCCACTGATTACCGAGTTATTTGATCGTCTTAAGGGCTCCAGAATCTTCACCAAGTTAGATCTCAGAGGGGCTTACAATTTGGTGAGAATCCAGCAAGGTCACGAGTGGATGACGGCATTCAATACCCGGTATGGCCATTACGAATACACTGTTATGCCATTTGGACTCTGCAATGCGCCTGCAGTATTTCAAGATTTGATTAATGAGGTACTTAGGGAGTTTCAGCATGATTGTGTTATTGTTTACCTGGACGACATACTAATACACTCTAAGGAGATTGAGACTCACCATAGACAGGTCAGAAAGGTATTACACAAGCTGCTGCAACATGGCCTATATTGCAAATTGGAGAAGTGCAGTTTTGATCAGTCTCAGGTAGACTTTCTTGGATACGTGATTTCTGGGGAGGGTTTTAAAATGGATCCTGTAAAACTCCAATCTATTTTAGACTGGCCCTTGCCCAAAGGACTCAAAGCTATCCAAAGGTTTATTGGTTTCTCCAACTACTATAGGCGCTTCATTAAAGGATACTCCTCTATCATTGCGCCTATTACCAATATGACCAAACAAGGGGCTGATACTAAGTTCTGGTCTAAGGAAGCTCTTGGTGCTTTCAAGACTCTCAAGGAACTTTTTGCCTCGGCTCCCATTCTAGTCCATCCTGATACGACTCTGCCTTTCTTGCTTGAGGTCGATGCCTCTGAGACAGCAGTTGGGGCTGTTCTGTCTCAAAGGTTAGGGGTGGATAAACCGTTACACCCTTGTGGTTTCTTCTCTAAGAAATTTTCTGGGCCTGAGAGCAGATATGACATCGGGGAAAGGGAACTGTTAGCAGTCATTAAAGCCTTAAAGGAGTGGAGACATTTGTTGGAGGGGACCCTACACCCTATTACGATTTTGACGGACCACAAAAACTTGTCCTATATTGGGGAGGCTAAGCGCTTATCCTCTAGACAAGCTCGTTGGTCCTTATTCCTGACTCACTTCAATTATGTACTGACTTACAGACCTGGTTCTAAAAACTCTAAAGCCGATGCATTATCTCGCCAATATGAACCTTCTACTGTACCTGTAACGGACCGTTTCACTTACAAGAGGATAAAACCCAGTTTAGGCGGTAATCCCCTTTAGATGGACCAGCAGCTACCATAAGCACCAACTTCCCGAACTCCCAAACTGCACGAATTCACCAACTCTCGAACAGCAGACACACTAACCCTGGAAGCAGCCGAACAGGAAAAGCAATATGGACAGCTTACACTCCTGGCAGTCGGCATACAGTCCCCTTTCCCCCCCAAGAAAGAGACACACTCCAGCTTCAGGGTTAAACAGCAACAACACTGATTTATTCACACACAGGCTTATATGAGATTCTCCCATGCAAGGGAGGGGTTTACAGTACACCAATCCAGTTTAAGGTACAACCCACACATCTCCTCCCTCCAACATATCTGTTAATACAATTAACAGGGACATATTTTTACCCAAGTTTTGGATGTACCCTAAATACTTGGGGTACATCCACAAATCCAATATCTCCAGATAGCCCTAGTCTGGAGGGACAACATATGTTAAAATCAGCCCATTCGGATAAACGGTTCGGGAGTTATGGGACTTTAAAGTATTGACCGACCGCATGGATAAAGTATCCGAAATCTGTTCCATGCATTTTGGCCCTGCGGTCGGTCACAAACAAGGGAATGAAAACAGACGAATTGCCTGTGTTATAGAGCCTGGAGAGGGTTTGAATGAATTCCCTTGTTTGTGGGGTTCTTTCTACCGAACGGGGGGTCATTCGGTAGTTTCCATACGAATTTCTGGAAGTATGGAGGTCTCAGCGGTGTTTGCCTAGTCAAGTGTCCGATTTCAGTTCCAGACACTCGACGGCAAAACACCGCTGTTCGGTAGTTAAAGATGGCCGCCGCCACGTGTTAGTTTCCTGAATGGCGGCCACCCAGAGGACAAAGACCACACTGCACTGATTGCCAATTACCCGTTTGCAACATTGTTGCAAACGGTAATTGGAGGCACACTTAGTCCTGGGTGGTCTGGTTGTTCGGTAGTTTCCTCAATACAAGGAATGGAGTGATTCTACCGAACAATCAGATGAAGGCTGCATATATATATAACCCAGGTTAACTGCATACATAAATACATATACGATATACAGGCAGTACAATAGAACATGCTTCACAGTCTTAAAGGGACAGTAGTCCCAAAATGTCCATCGCTGATTTTAAAGGGCCAGTAGCAGCAATATAAATTATACATGCTCAAATATAGTCTTTAAAGTGTAATATGTCCAGGGGCCATAGTCAGCGGGCAGGAGGCTAGCAACCAGGCTTCTCCAGTTCACAGTGGCGAAGTTGGTTTCGCCACAATTCTCTCCTTTACCAATTAGACTAACAGGGTACCTGACCTCCTGCCGGTCAGTGCCCTGGTTAGTCCAGCAACCCACCCGCAAAGCAGAAAAAACAGTACAGCCCACCCACAATAAATGGCCACCACACCTGGGTAGAGGAGAATCTTGTCCATGTCCAGGTGCCTCACCACGGCTGTGGGTGGGACCGGTAGGCTGCCTTGGTGGGTTGCTGAGTGGGCAGAGACCAGCGGTACTCTGTCCTGGTGCCAGCACTACCACCGGAGTAGTCTGGTTGGAGCCTGGTTGCTGGAGACGGACTGTCTCCCCCTGGGATACACAGCTCTGTCGTGGGGGGGTAGGACCGACCGTCCCTACCCCTGGTGCTGGAAGTGCAGAGACTTCGGTCCCATCTGCACAGATGTGGGGCTTAACATCTCCCCTTGGTGGGTTAGGCTGCCGCTGGAGAGAGGGTGTAACAAGCTCCTCTCTCTGGATGGTAAACTGCCGCTGGGGAGAGGGGTTAGTAGGTTCCTCTCCCTGGCACTCTCTCTGCTGGTGGAAAGGGGAACTAGCTGTCTCCCCTTTCATTCTCTTGTCCGGCTGCTGGGGTGCGAGACTGACTGTCCCTGCTCCCTGCAGGACACACTGCCGCTGGGGAGGAAGGACGGCACCTTCTGCTCCCTGGGACAGACACTGCTGCTGGGGAGAATGGACGACACCATCAGCTCCCTGGGGCACACACTGCCGCTGGGGAGGGAGGACGCTGCTCTCCTCTCCCTTCACTTCACACTGCCTTCTTGGCATATCACTTTGCTGCTGGGGGGCAGGAACAACAACCTCTGCCCCCTGTAACTCAGCCTGCCGCTGGGGAGGAAGGACTGCACCTTCGGCTCCCTGGGACACACACGGCTGCTGGGGAGGATGGACGACACCATCAGCTCCCTGGGGCACACACTGCCGCTGGGGAGGGAGGACGCTGCTCTCCTCTCCCTTCACTTCACACTGCCTTCTTGGCATATCACTTTGCTGCTGGGGGGCAGGAACAATAACCTCTGCCCCCTGTAACTCAGCCTGCCGCTGGGGAGGAAGGACTGCACCTTCGGCTCCCTGGGACACACACGGCTGCTGGGGAGGATGGACGACACCATCAGCTCCCTGGGCCACACATTGCCGCTGGGGAGGGAGGTCTGCAAACCCCCTGGCCCACTCTGATTCCCACGGCAAGTACTCTCGCACTGCTTGCTTCACACGCTGCACTCTATATTCTGAGGGGTTGGGTCCGCATAAAGCCAGTATCTTGGTGACCTCTCTGTCATACGCCTCTTGAGTGTAGCTGGGTGCCATGCTTGCTCTGCTGCAGTTGGTTCCTTGTAGATAAGGGCGCTGTACGGGTACTGGCGTTGCCCTCACTTTGTAATCCAGGAATGGTGTTGTCTGTAGCTGTCCCTCTGGTTGTAGGAACGATCCCGCCGCTTGCCACCAATTGTAACGGACCGTTTCACTTACAAGAGGATAAAACCCAGTTTAGGCGGTAATCCCCTTTAGATGGACCAGCAGCTACCATAAGCACCAACTTCCCGAACTCCCAAACTGCACGAATTCACCAACTCTCGAACAGCAGACACACTAACCCTGGAAGCAGCCGAACAGGAAAAGCAATATGGACAGCTTACACTCCTGGCAGTCGGCATACAGTCCCCTTTCCCCCCCAAGAAAGAGACACACTCCAGCTTCAGGGTTAAACAGCAACAACACTGATTTATTCACACACAGGCTTATATGAGATTCTCCCATGCAAGGGAGGGGTTTACAGTACACCAATCCAGTTTAAGGTACAACCCACACATCTCCTCCCTCCAACATATCTGTTAATACAATTAACAGGGACATATTTTTACCCAAGTTTTGGATGTACCCTAAATACTTGGGGTACATCCACAAATCCAATATCTCCAGATAGCCCTAGTCTGGAGAGACAACATATGTTAAAATCAGCCCATTCGGATAAACGGTTCGGGAGTTATGGGACTTTAAAGTATTGACCGACCGCATGGATAAAGTATCCGAAATCAGTTCCATGCATTTTGGCCCTGCGGTCGGTCACAAACAAGGGAATGAAAACAGACGAATTGCCTGTGTTATAGAGCCTGGAGAGGGTTTGAATGAATTCCCTTGTTTGTGCGGTTCTTTCTACCGAACGGGGGGTCATTCGGTAGTTTCCATACGAATTTCTGGAAGTATGGAGGTCTTAGCGGTGTTTGCCTAGTCAAGTGTCCGATTTCAGTTCCAGACACTCGACGGCAAAACACCGCTGTTCGGTAGTTAAAGATGGCCGCCGCCACGTGTTAGTTTCCTGAATGGCGGCCACCCAGAGGACAAAGACCACACTGCACTGATTGCCAATTACCCGTTTGCAACATTGTTGCAAACGGTAATTGGAGGCACACTTAGTCCTAGGTGGTCTGGTTGTTCGGTAGTTTCCTCAATACAAGGAATGGAGTGATTCTACCGAACAATCAGATGAAGGCTGCATATATATATAACCCAGGTTAACTGCATACATAAATACATATACGATATACAGGCAGTACAATAGAACATGCTTCACAGTCTTAAAGGGACAGTAGTCCCAAAATGTCCATCGCTGATTTTAAAGGGCCAGTAGCAGCAATATAAATTATACATGCCCAAATATAGTCTTTAAAGTGTAATATGTCCAGGGGCCATAGTCAGCGGGCAGGAGGCTAGCAACCAGGCTTCTCCAGTTCACAGTGGCGAAGTTGGTTTCGCCACAGTACCTGAACCAGTTCTTTCTTCTATAGTTCCGAAATGCAATATCATTGCTAATACGAATCTCAGGATTCATTCTCCATTACTGGCCGAGATCATTAAGTTGCAACATCTAGCACCTAAACAGACTCCTGCGGGTCGTCATTTCGTTCCTCCTGCTCTTCAACTGGAACTTTTACAGTGTTTACATAATAGCAAGATGGCGGGACATCCTGGTATTCGCAAAACTTACGTGTTGATCTCTAAGGACTTCTGGTGGCCTGCTTTACGGAGGGATATTGAGGAGTTCATCGCTGCATGTGAAGTTTGTACTAAAACCAAACAACCCCATACGCTTCCATGTGGATTCCTGCACCCCTTGGAGGTTCCAGAAAAACCATGGTCCTGTTTGGCCATGGACTTTATTGTCGATCTACCTATCTCTAAAAGACAGACTGTTATCCTCACCGTGGTTGACAGGTTTACTAAGATGGCACACTTCATTCCCCTGCCTAAACTCCCGTCTTCTCCCGAATTGGCAGTGATATTCGCTAAGGAGATTTTTCGCCTACATGGGATACCCTCTCAAATTGTATCGGACAGAGGCTCCCAATTTGTTTCTCGCTTTTGGAGGTCCTTCTGCTCTCAACTTGGTATTAAATTAAACTTTTCTTCTGCCTATCATCCTCAGTCTAACGGAGCTGCTGAACGTACCAACCAGAAAATTGAACAATATTTACGATGCTTTGTTTCTGAACACCAGGATGATTGGGTCGGTTTGATTCCTTGGGCGGAGTTTGCACACAACAATCTCGTTTGCGATTCTACTCATTCAAGCCCCTTCTTCATGAATTATGGTTTTCATCCGTCTATTCTTCCTTCGGATTCTCCTTCCCAGGGGGTGCCGTCGGTTGATGTTCATGTTGCCAATTTGAGGAAGTTGTGGGATCAAACTCGACAAATCCTTGTGCACAACTCTATGTTGGTTAAGAAACACGCTGATAAACGTAGAAGGGCGGCTCCGGTCTTTGTTCCAGGTGATGGCTGAGCACGAGGAACATCCGTTTAAAAGTGCCATCCATGAAGTTCGCTCCTCGTTATATTGGACCCTACAGGGTGCTGACGCGTATCAATCCAGTTGCGTATCGTTTAGCTCTTCCTAATACCTTACGCATCCCGAACTCGTTTCACGTTTCATTGCTGAAACCACTCATATGTAACAGATTTTCCTCCACAATAGCCCCTCCTCGCCCCGTTCAGGTGGAGGGTCAGGAGGAGTATGAGGTTAACTCTATTATTGATTCTCGAATCTCCCGGGGGAGAGTACAATATCTGGTTGATTGGAAGGGATATGGTCCTGAGGAGAGGAGTTGGGTACCTCAGGAGGATGTTCATGCTCCCCGTCTCCGCAGGGCGTATCACTCTCGCTTCCCATCTCGTCCCGGTTCATTCCGCCCGGTGGGCGTATCTGAGAGGGGGGGTACTGTCAGGGTACCTGTGGTCTCTACCTCCGAAAGAGGTAGAGACTTAGCTGTTCCCCCATCCAGACGGCCTGATGGCTCCCTTCCCCGCGGTCTATCCGGTCATGCTAGGCCGGCCGCGAGGGAGTGACTGCCTTTTACAGCATCTAGGCAGGAAGTAGTCATCAGGACACTCCCCCGGAACGACCTGTCAGTCAATTGCTGCAGAACCAATCAAGACGCCTTGGAGGCGTGGTTACTGCTCTGAACAGGGTATTTAACAGAGCTTCTTTCATTAGCTCATTGCCCTGTCGTGGTTCTAGCTTGTTCTAGTCACTCAGTGCTTGTGTATTCTATTATCCCTTTTGGTTTTGACCCGGCTTGTTTACCTTACTCTGCTTATCTCTGTTACCCTTGATTCGGCTTGTCTCTCGCTTACCTGTCTTCTGTTACCCTCGACCTCGGCTTGTCTTTAACCATTCTATACTATACTACTTACGTTAGTCCGGCCATTCTAAGGTCCGGTATACGTATCTGGCTACTGTTTGTACTCGGCGTGTTGGATCCCTGTCCCGATCCTGACAATAACGTGTTTATTGCACATGTATAGATAGCTTGAGACATACCATTATGCCATGGCACATTGATTGAAAAATCACTCTCTAATTAATACTCAAAACAGTGATTTTGAATCAAATTCAGGGATTTGTGCTAAAGATGGGAATTTAGAGGGATGTTCAAAAAACAAAACATGGTGCCATATACAGTTATTCTATGCACCATCACAACAATGTGTAAAGGCAAAGGTGATAGTGCAACCATGGAACACTCTGCAAGTGGCTTAGAACTGCAATGATTTGTAAAAATATCTGCAGCTTTAAGACAGCCACACAGGCTGCTGAGTTCAGGCTGTCTAGTAGAAATTTTGTCCAACTTGTGCGGCAGCAAAAGCATGTCACACACCTTCTTGGGTATTTTTGGGTCTGTAACATCTCTGAGAGAGATCCATGCCAGGGATAGTGCATGCGCAGGCCATGGTATTTTTGATTGGTACACATAGTTTGGTTCACTGATCTGTGATATGTCTACTATCAGTTTACAGCAGGTGTGGAGAGCCTTCAGCCCTTCAGATGTTTTGGACTACATCTCCCATAATGCTCTTACAGCCAGATTGCTAGCAAAGCATCAAGGGAAATGTAGTCCACAACATCTGGAGGGCCATAACTTCCCCACCCAAGCTTTAAAGAGTAGTTCTATTCATCATATGTGATAAGTTTAACTGCTTCAAGTGGATTCAAAACTGCTGGTTAGAGATTAATGGGATAACAGTGGACCAAAATGAGGTACTCCTTATTGGAGGTCTCTTCTGGTGATGGACTAGTATTCCTGCAGCTGTAGACTGATCCACTAAACAATGCCTAGTGCATATTTGTATATGTGCAGTGATGGCGAACCTGTGGCACGCTGTTCCTTGCACGCGGCCATAGGTTCACCATCAATGCAGAGTAGGCACCTGCCTGCCTTCTCTGCTTCTGTGTCGGGAGGCAGGGGGAGGGATTGTGAAGCAGCTCCCCTGTCCTCCCGCACGATGCTGTGTGGAGCGTTGCCGAGCATTACCATAGCAACGCTCCACACAGCATCGCGCGGGAGGACAGGGGAGCTGCTTCACAGATCCGTCCCCCTTCAGTGCTTACCACCACCGGACCACCAGGGATGGCTGTGGTTCCCCCCCACTTCATTAAAGGTAAGAAGGAGGGAGGAGGGGATACTGACACACAGCACCCCTACCCCCCCAGAAGTACCCCTACCCCCCCAGAAGTACCCCCTAACCCCAGCAGTACCCCTACCCCCCACAGCATCACCTCTACCCCCCAGCAGTACCCCTACCCCCCCACAGCACCACTACCTCCCCACACACAGTACCCCTACCCCCCACAGCAGTACCCCTACCCCACACAGCAGTACCCCTACCCCCACAGCACCCCTACCCCCCTGCACACAGTACCCCTACCCCCCACACACAGTACCCCTACCCCCCAGCAGTACCCCTACCCCCCAGCAGTACCCCTAACCCGCACAGCACCCCTACCCCCCACAGCACCACCTCTACCCCCCACAGCAGTACCCCTACCTCCCACAGCACCCCTACCCCCCACAGCATTACCCCTACCCCCACAGCAGTACCCCTACCCCCCCACAGCACCCCTACCCCCCACAGCAGTACCCCTACCCCCCCACACAGTGGTGTATCCTGGTTTTGTGCTGCCCTAGGCAGGACAAAACTCAGGCGCCCCACCCACCCCCATCCCCACCCAACCCTTCCACGTGCCACCCCCACCCAAACCTTCCACCCTGCCCCGCATTCTAAATACACACACACACATTCACTGACAGAAACACATACTCACTAACAGACACTCATTCACTAACAGGCAAACACACTCACTAACAGACACTCACTAACAGACACTCACTTACAGACAGACACTCACTAAGAGACAGACACACACTAAGAGACAGACACACACTAAGAGACAGACACACACTAAGAGACAGACACACACTAAGAGACAGACACACTAAGAGACACACACACTAAGAGACACACACACTAAGAGACACACTAAGAGACACACTAAGAGACACACTAAGAGACACACTAAGAGACACACTAAGCAACACTAACAGGCGCACACTAAGAGACACACTGACAGACACTAAGAGGCGCACACTAAGAGACAGACACTAAGAGGCGCACACTAAGAGACAGACACTAAGAGGCGCACACTAAGAGACAGACACTAAGAGGCGCACACTAAGAGACAGACACTAAGAGGCGCACACTAAGAGACAGACACTAAGAGGCGCACACTAAGAGACAGACACTAAGAGGCGCACACTAAGAGACAGACACTAAGAGGCGCACACTAAGAGACAGACACTAAGAGGCGCACACTAAGAGACAGACACTAAGAGGCGCACACTAACACTCGGACACAGACTAACAGACAGACACACACACACTAACAGACACACACTAACAGACAGACTAACAGACACACACTAAGAGACAGACACACACACACACTAAGAGACACACACTAACAGACACACACACTCACTCACATTAACACTCACTTTTTTATTGTATTTATTTAACAACCCCCCCAGCCTCCTTACCTCTAGGAATGCTGGGAGGGGGGAGGAATCTCTCTCTTCCTGGGGCTGTTGGTCGGGCTGCTGGGCTGGCTGTTAGGCGCGGGCGGCACTGGCGAGGGAGCACTTTCCCCTGAGCTCTCTGCTCAGCTCCCTCGCGCGCCGCGCGCAGAGTGAGGCGGAGCCAGAATATGACGTCATATTCCGGCTCCCAGCCTCACTCTGCGGGCGGCGCGCGAGGGAGCTGAGCAGAGAGCTCAGGGGAAAGTGCTCCCTCGCCAGTGCCGCCCGCGCCTAACAGCCAGCCCATCCGGCATGTCTGTTAGCCGCAAGGCTAACAAGACATTTGCCCTGGGCGTTTGGGGGCGTCTTTTTTTGCCGCCCCCTGGAAAATGCCGCCCAAGGCAAATGCCTTGTTTGCCTCGCGGCTAATACGCCCCTGCCCCCACAGCACCCCTACCCCCCAGCACCCTTACCCCCGCCCAGCACCCCTACACCCCACACAGCACAGCACCCCTCTCACACACACACATTACCCCTCATACACACACACACACACACATACAGCACCCCCCCACACACAGCACCCCCCCCCCACACACACAGCACCCTCCACAAATACACGCAGCACCCCCCCACACACACAGAACCTCACACCTCAATGCAGTATGTGTGTGTATTCAGCAGTCTGTGTGTGTGTGAGTGTATTCAGCAGTCTGTGTGTGTATTCAGCGGACTGTGTGTGTGTATTCAGCAGACTATGTGTGTGTATTCAGCGGACTGTGTGTGTGTACTCAGCAGTCTGTGTGTGTGTACTCAGCAGCCTGTGTGTGTGTACTCAGCAGTCTGTCTGTATGTGTATTCAGCAGATTGTGTGTGTGTATTCATCAGTCTCTGGATTCAGCAGTCGTGTGTGTATGTATTCAGCAGTCTGTGTGTGTGTATGTATTGCATTTGTTGGAGATACTAATAAATATAAGCTTAATTTTATCTATTTATATCATTATTTAAAATTTGTATCATTGAACTCTCTGTGTTCTTTTAAAACAAAAGTTATTAGTTCGGACAACAGTACGAGTTGTTTTTTCTAAACTTAAACCTCAGTATTTGGGTTTAATTGCCGTGTTGGCACTTTAAGGAAAAAAAAGTTGCCATGTATTGCGGTTTGGGCACTCGGGCTCAAAAAGGTTCGCCATCACTGGTTTAATGCAATAGTGATATAAATTATTCAACATAGACTGTTATGTTCCACTATAGTTTCCCTCATATATTGCAGCTTGCGGGGATAAGGTGTAGGTATTGTGCATTCAGAGAAAGCTAAAAACTGTCCATATTTTAATGTTTCTAGATTAAATGAATTAAGATGTATTAAAACTTTGAAAATGGAATATAAAAAGTTTAAAAGTGAAATATAAATCCCTGCATTTGCTGCATTACAGTTAACCTCTGTTCAGGAATTTTAACTTTTTGGGGGAGAATTATATTTTTTATTTGTCTACACAAACTATATAATAATAGCACTGCATGCCCACATGGACTATTTTATGTTTAAAATATAAAGGCACCTCTTAGTTACACAGGACTCCAGACGAGAAAACCCTAAAAGAATACAAGTTGTATTTCAAAGCAACAGTAACAGGAGGGAGAATAACAAAAAAAGCTGTGAGTATATGACTAGGTATGGTTACATAATGGCTGTGGGATAAAGTGAGCCTGGCAGAGCCAATCAGAGGCTGCTTAACAGGAGCAATTCAGGAGGGGAGGGGCTCCCAGCTGCTGGAATTCAGGCTGAGCTGACTGCAATTTGGAACGCCTGGGGTTCTCCTCTTCATAAATAACTACTGACTCCAGAATCCCCTGTAAACTTATCGACTCTGTAATTATAAGGACAGGACATAAAGAAGGCAGAGGAATTTGTAAAGGAATGCCCAGCCTTTAAAAGAGACTCCCAGTTCTAAACCATGCCCAGCAGTATCCCATCCCTGTACCAGCCCCACCCACATCCTCTGTGGAGGGCATCTGGGGACCGGCTAGTCCTGTTTCCTCCTGTATTGGCATGAACGAGCCCAGCTCCAGCACTAGTCCAGTTGGCTCCCAGTGACGCAGTGTCTGTCCTCACGTGTTGTGCCGGTAGATAGGGAGACTTGTCAATGTTTTGGCAGTTCTTGCTTGCGATCATTGGATCACAGTTCCTGCACTACAGTGCAAGTGCGCCCCATAGTGTCAGTCCTGGGCTTAGTCAGGTATGGGGTCCTGGGCTCCGGGCACAAGTTGTCCTTCCAACCCGTTACTTCTTCATCCAAGCTGTGGACACACAGGGGAACAAGTAAGTCAAACTTTTTTTTAGTAGTGTAGTGTAGTGTAGTGTAGTGTAGTGTGTGTGTGTGTGTATATATATATATATATATTCTGCTTTATTGGTGATCATGGTAACATATCTCAATCTATCTCTCACAAAAATGTGACGTATACAGGCTTATTTACTAAAGTAAAAAACCAACGTGATTTTCAAATATAAGGCCAAAGTAGCCAATCTGAGAGCATTGCTGATTTAGAGAATTATTCCAGTCCAGCTATTTTTACCTTAAATTTGAATTCTCTCTTTAGTGAATGAATAATCCTGATAGTCTGAATATATTATTAGCATAAGCACTTTACATTAGGGTGTGCACCCTGAGAAAATTACATTGTCAATTTTATTCTGTTTAACAGAAGAGGTGCAAAAAGCACATTCCTGCTCTAGTGATAACAAGACCTGTACAGATGATTTGTTCAAAAACAAACTCCCATAAAAGTGCCCACAGAGACCTAAACAGGAGGCAGGAAGTACAGTTTGGCCTTGGCACACTTGGTACAATCCCTGCACACGCCTATGGTTATTGGGATTAATCCTTAAAGTGCAAATTGTTGGGAATTCTATTTAGGAAGAACCAAAATCCATCTGTTTCTCTTTCTATATCCTAACGACCCTCTTTTCTAGTAGTTCCATATTGTTGGTGTGTCAGAGAGTATAACACAACTTCTGCAATAAATGTGTTTAGAAATAAATCTGTGTAAATAAGATACATTGGTCTCTATCTACATTACACTTTATTTGCATAAATTATTTGTAAGTAAGTTAAAATTTCTCAAAACAGCCTGCCCATTGCCAAACTCCTAAAATGTAAGTGTCCCTATTTGTCCATATGACTTTGGGAGCTATGTAAGCTAACTTAGATTGTGTGTTGTTTTTTTTTTTTTTTTTTAACTCTATTTTGGTCTAACATTTGAAATTCAATCTGAATTCACTTTAAAGTGCCCAAATTCCTTAATAGTGTAACCTCAGCCTGGAATGTTTTTAATCAGTGTTCTGTATAATCAAGTGTCAATCCGCACATCTATTGTTTAAAATGTTTTCTGTTGTAGTTATACCAGCTCCCCGGCCAACAACCTTCAAGTTAATATTTTTGCCCCTGGAGAGCAATATACAAGAATTGGAGTTCAAGTGCTTGACAGAAAAGATGGATCCTTAATTGTGCGTTACAGATTATATGCCAGCTACAAATCCCTGCGAATAGAGGTTCTGTTAAGTGGAAAACATGTTGCAAAGTCTCCATATAATTTGGAAGGTAATTCTACATTTTTATGTGTGGACATCAGCAGATCTGCCATCAGAAATTTTGGTGCACATTACACAGGTCACAGCACCCACATAGAGTCCACCCACAAGAGAGTGTGTGTGTGTGTGTGTGTGGGACCTTCTCTGGCCGCAGGAAGGGAGGAATATACTGAAAAAACTAATAAATAAAAATTATATATGTAGCAGAGCTCCAATCCTCCAAGTGAGTATCTCTGCTGAAGTCCTCTCAGGTTGGAAGAAATGCTGCTCTAAGGATTACACACCCTGCAGCTATACTGGGCACAGGGTGACCAAAATCCCAGAACAATCTTGGGACCTTGATAAAGTGTGGGTTTTCCATCCCTAGTGATGGTGACTTCTGTCACAATATATATTTATATTGGTGTAGATTGGGTTATTTTATTTTCGGTTTATTTCCCTCCCTCCCCGACTCTTACGTGTTGCCAGAGAAGGAGGCACTAGATTCCCTGGTGGTGCTGTGGCACAGCAGCTTGCTGTCTAGTATAGTGAAGAGGGGGCACTAGATTTTTTTTCTTTTCTTTCATTAGTCTGCTTTTTGATAGGGTCTAGTCAGAGAAAGTTCCAACTTTTTTAAGTAAACCAGAGCTGGAGTAGATTATTTCCGTTGGGTCCAGTGGGGCTGCTGGGCTGGCTTCTGTGCAGGTGGGTGGGCGACAGGTTAATGGAGGAGGCCAAGGAGCTGTAATTTTCCTGCTCAGCTCCCTCATGTGCTGCTTAGCTCCCTCATGCGCTGGAGTGACGTCCTTTTCCGGTACCAGCGCTGCGTGCGCAATGTTGATTTAATCTAGGCCCGCATGCTTCAGTTAAGTTTGGATGTGAAAAACACTGATTTTAAACTAGGCATTGACATTTCTGAAGGAATGAACCGTTTCAGTCGGGATCCGGCCATTTTCAATACATTTGTCCATTTTTACAAAATCCAGCATTAACTGAGTAATCCTGTAAATGTTTTGTTTACACCAAAACTGGTCTCTGTTTTTTTTTGTTTTTTTATGGGGGGAAGGGGGGGGGGAGGGAGGGGGAGGGAGGGTTGTTGTCACTTTGGAGTATATGCTGATAATCTGTCATATTTTTAGGTCCAGTTTACAGTGAAGAGTGTTATTGTCCTCAGAAACATCCTGAAGTGTGGTTAGAGCACATGTCTTGTAAAGAGTCTATTCCACAAATTGAGCATGACCTGAAGCGTTTTTCATCTGTGGACCTCGATAAAATTGCGGTGGAAATACCTGAAAGGTTTGGTGACCGCCAGAGTTTGTGTCATTACACAATTAAGGATAATAAGGTGAAGTACATAATATCATTCTGTGTACTGTAGACAAAAATGAATAATTTAGAAAAACATAAAGGCCTGTGCGTGAAGTATAACCAGTAATAAGGCTATTGATTTTCCTTGTTTTGGTTTAGTGGTAGTACCAACTATAATTTTGATTTCACTCCACCTTACAAGACAGGCAGCTTGGTTAAAACAAATATCTTATTAACATAAGGATACTCCACTTGCTCATTTCTCTTTTGCTATAGAACACTACAAAACCCAAATATCCCCAACTTCTGTGGTAACTGGGGAATTTATTATATTGGAATGCATGCACAAGTTCAAAGGAGGTATGCAGAATGGGACAGGTAGGTGGGCCCAAGAAGGTATCTCACGATCAATGCAACTTGCATCACTGGTGTTGCCCATAAACGGGACAGGAACATCCGCTGAGGGGGCATGCTAGCCTAGCGTCAAACACCCCAGGCTGACTATCTGACTGACACCCAATATACACTGCCATGCAAAAAGTACTGCTTAAGTTTTCTCTGTACGGTCCTAGTGACTATTCATAACATCCTTGGATGCAGATCACCATGAAAGAACAGTGGGACAGGACCCCACAATCAGGACTGTTAGGAGAAATGCAAGTTGTGGCGCATTCCTCACAGATCAGACTATTTAAACACATTGCTTTTTAGTTGATCTATGCCATTACCAATTATCCTTTGCACACACAGGCATTTTGAGGTAGGGAATACATCATATACTTTAAATGCTTCTGTATGGTCTAGTTTTTCCTCTAGTTAAGTCAAATTAACTGATTTTTTTTTTTTTTAACACATATTTTTTAGATGTTTAAAGGGACACAACAGTCAATGCCCTAGTTCCACTTAGTCCTGCGATGTAAATCATTGCTGATTTTGAGAAACTGACAATCTGACAGCCACTAGAGGCACTTCCTGCTTGTTAGATGACTTTTGGTGGCTATAACTTTTGCACAATTGGCAATAAAGAGTACTCTTCTCGTTGGCGAGACTTGCTGTTGAAGGCCCTTAATTTGGATACGTCTGTCAAGCCAGATTCTCAAAGTAGTCTGGTGATTATCCAGTAAAAATTATAATATAAGTTTGGCTCTGGAGTTACTTGTATGATTTGCGTATGCTCTTGTAGGCAGAAGAGTAATCTAGTTTGATTAGGAGCATCTGAAAGATGCCATTTGAAAAGGGTAGAGTCTTATGTTTGTTTCTAGACCTTGTATAAAAACAAATGGCACATCCACAGGACAAGAAGACATCAAGCTGGAAGAATCTTACAGAAAACCAGATGAAGCCATTGCAGTGCTTCCATTCTTGCACAGGAGTGTGCAGTTTATGGGTCTTCTAAACCTATCAAGAAGGATATATTTGATTCCGAGATAGTGGAGATTCTAGTTCACGCTCTTTGCAATATTTATTTTTATTCATCTCAATCTTCTCTAAAGATTAGTATTTCAGATATGTAATCCTAAAAGAAGTAAGTGTTAGGCCAAAGGTTTCAGACCTGTGACTTAGGCGTTAGATGCCCAAGCCTCTTTTAAATTTTTACTCACTCTAAATTTCTTCTTCTTTCTTCTTTCTTTTTTTTTTCTTTTTTTTTTTCTTCATGCCTGGGCTCTGCTGAGGTCTACCTTGTAAGTCAGCAGCCCATTTCTAGTAGGTGCTTCCTCCCAACCCCCCATCCCATGTTGCTTAAGAGTTTAAAACCCCTTCAGTGACTTGCCTGAATCCAGTGCCGATGTCCCTCGGCACTGGGTCAGGCTCCTCTCTCGCCAAGGTCAGCCCGGTGGGGGAGACTTAATTTGTGTTAGACCTCCTCTTAGGAAAGCATTATTCAATGCTTTCCTATGGGGATTATGGTGACGATGCGTCATTTAAAAAAACATTTCCTAGTGTGTCTGCAAGAAACACACTATAGGACAGATGACCACGTTCACAGCTGGCTCACTGAATATCCCTCACATCACGCCACCTCACCCACAAAGTCCAAGGGAACTTCAATACTCATAAGCAAACATGTCGACTTCCCTCTACAACACAAAGAAACAGACCCTAACGGTAGATATGTGATAATTGTCAGACTACTGAACAATGTCCTATACACTATCGCGAACGTTTATGCCCCAAACACGAACCAGAAATCCTTTCTACATACTGTACTAAACAAATTGTCAGGGATTCAGCAGGGTATCACTATCATCACTGGAGACTTCAATGCAAACCTATATCCCAAATTAGATATGACATTGCCTCAACACAGAGCTAGCTATCACCCATTGCAGAGACAGTGCAGGGGCCTCCAGACACTACTCACTACACACCATTACTATGACATATGGAGGCTAGTCCACGTCAACGAACGCGCTTACACGCACTTCTCGGAAGATCACAACTCCTATTCTAGGATAGATGGGTTCCTTCTCCTGGGCCAGGCTTTGGATCAGGTGGAACGATGTGAGATAGAGCAGATCACCTGGTCTGACCATGCACCTGTTACATTAGTTCTCAAAGACCAATACGATTTTTGGCACTGGGGCCCATGGAGACTGAATTCTTCGCTGTTGACAGACACCACATTCACACACGAGTTGCGTGACGCACTGGGACAGTAATTTACAGACAATGACGGCCCAGACATAATGAGGGGGATATGGAGGGCATTGTACCTGCGCAGACAAACACAGCTCAGGCAGTGGCAACAGGAACTGTTCCACCTGAACGCCCAAAACCAACAGACACCCACACCAGCATTAAAAGATCAAATTACTCGCATCTCTAGGCTCATACATCAACAAGCCCTGGACAAGTTGGGATATGTCCTGAAGCGGTTCAAAGCAACTCATTACGCCCAGGGTAACAGGGCGGGTTACTGGCGCAGAGACTTAAAACGCAACAGGCCACATGCAGAATTGCTTACATACAATCCAAGGAGGGGGAAAATCTCAGGAACCCCATAGATATTAGCAACGCCTTTGCCCGCTACTATGCGGAACTATATAACCTGGTAAAGGACCCCAACACACACCACCCCAATAGGAAAGACCTCGACAAGTAGTTGAGCAATACCCAACTCCAAACACTTAATGTAGATCAGATACAGGCTCTGTCAGCCCCAATAACACTAGATGAAGTACTGAGAGCGATTAACATGGTGCCATCCGGCAAATCACCGGGCCTGGATGGCTTTGATAATTCCTATTGCAAAACCTTTAAACACATGTTAGCCCCACGACTGGTAGAGATGTTCACAGAAGCCATTGCCAACCAGGGTCCTCCTGAAGAAATCTTTCTCACACACGTAGTGGCCCTACCTAAGCTTGGGAATATACCAACTCTTCCACAAAACCTCAGACCCATTTCCCTCTTGAACTCCGACGTCAAGATTCTCGCTAAAGTTCTTTCCCTCAGGCTGGGAGGCATACTACCCAACATAATACACAGTGACCAGGTGAGATTTGTAGCGGGGCACCAGGGCTCCGAAAATACATGAAAAGTAATAGGTATACTCTACAGTCTACGAAAGGGCTGCGCCCAGGAAGGAGGGTTGGTCCACTGGTCTTTCCTGGAGGTGGCCATGGACAAATTTGGCTTGCCAGAAGGGTTAGTCTTCACAGTCCGAGACATGTACTGCTCCCCAGCGGCCCGGGTGCTTAACGCAGGCTTCATATCCGACCCCTTCCCTAAATTGAATGGGACATGGCAGGGGTCGGACATTGTATGTGTTGGCCCTAGAGCCGCTGGCAGCCAATATCTGACACAACACGTCCATCCACTGGGTACAAATAGGTCACTGCGAATACAAAACCTATTCGTGGATGATGTTCTCGTAACCATGACACAACCACGTATCTCCCTTCCCAACTTACTCTGGGAAATCCCCTCATATGGCCAGGTCTCCTACTATAAATTAAACATGACCAAGACCCAGGCCATGGGGCTAGATATGCCGGGTGAGACGGTTTGGTCCCTCCAGGATGCCTTTGATTTAGACTGTAGAGCCGACTACGTCACATTCCTGGGCTTGAAAATTCCAAAAAAACTAGGGGCTATGTTCAAACTGAACTATGAAAGCCTACAGAGGGAAATCACTCAGATGCTCCAGACATCGGAGGGCAAATATCTGTCCTGGGTGGGAAGACTGGCAGTGGTTAAAATGTAATTTCTCCCCAAGCTACAACACCTCTTCCGCACACTACAGATACCTGTGCCCACTCGATACCTAGACTCCCTCCAAAGAGACATAGTGCGCTTTGTTTGGGCAAGACGTAGAATCCGGGTGGCCACCAGACTGCTACACAGACCGGAGGGGTGGGACTGCCCGATCTCAAGCTTTACTACAGAGCAGCAGTGCTCTCCTCGGCAATAACGACAAACACACAACACAACCCCCCACAATGGGTTGGGATAGAGTCACACTGGTAGAGGAAAGCGGGACTGAGATACTTGCACTGGATCCCTCACACCTCCAACCTCCCCCCCCCCCCCCCCACGCCTGAGATACTGCCCACCACTGCTTTACTTTTGAAAAAGTGGGACACTGCCAGGAAGAGCCTATGCTCCACAGCACCCTGGTCACTGGCCACTCTGATCTAGAGCATTCATATGTCCAACCCCTCCTTTGACCATGGCAGCTCCAGGGCTGCACAAATTTACAACACCTTTTTTTTCTAATGGTAAAATGCTGACGTTCCCGGAACTACACGACAGGTATGATCTGCCACAAAAAGCGCCGTTCCCTTACCTACAGCTGAAGTTTCTTCTGGGGTCCTTGACCCCCTCCACACAAGGCCCACCCACCTTGACACAGGTAGAGGAGATCTGCCTGGCTACAAAACCTCCCTGCAAAACCATATATATAACCTACTAAACACAGTGACAGGAGATACAATGGACAAACACGTCTTAGCGTGGCATGCGGACCTATACAACACGGAAAACTGGCACAAAGCCTACATAGCACATAGAGGCAAAACTGCATGCATAACACACCTGGAACAAATGAGAAAGCTACAATACAGATGGCATATGGTACCAGACAGGTTGGCAAAAATCTACTCCAACTCCTCTGCTAGGTGCTTGAGGTGCAGCACAGATTGGGGGACGATGTTCCACATATGGTGGACGTGCCCACGTATCCAACCCTACTGGAAACAAGTGGAGGAGGTCATCTCAATAGCCCTAGACACACGGCTTATGCTCCTACCAGAGCTAGGTCTCCTATTCCTAACACTAGACCAATTTGATAGGAAAAGCGGGGTTCTGATCTCGGCACTGACGACAATAGCAAGGGTATGGAAGTCTACTAGGGCTCCTATCACACAAGCATTGATACGGCAGGTCACGACAAACTTCGACTATGAAGCAATGTCACATAAACAAATGACTCCCAAGAAACATGCCTTAGAGGCGGTGGGAGGCATACCTTACGACCCTTACACAAGAGTGTTAAGGCTTGGCCCCCCAACCCTGACCCACCACACCCGCATTGACATGCTATCAAGCAATCTCATCAAAACGCTAGCTTCCAACGACCCACGAACACCTAGTGGCCGCGCCACGGAGTCCATGACTCCCAAACAAATCCCAGAGTTCAACCGGTCAGAAGGCCCCTAGCAGCAGCAAACAAGAACAAAGGCCAACCCTGAAATGTTGCCTGAACCACCACCTCCTTAGCGGGTAGAGAGTGAGAGGACGGACAAGACACGCACACTACTTCCCCAAGTGGTAGCATAACCTAAACCTCAGTGAACCGAACCTTCCCCCCCCCCCACTTAGCGTAATGGACAGCACATAGACAACCCACTGCCGACCTCCACCATATCACAACGGTATGACCTCCACAGGCCAATGGGCCAAAAGGGGACTACACACCGGAGACCCTAGGACAGAACAGCCGGCCCATACAGGCTAGGCTAGGTACACCTCTTCCCAGGGGAGAGAGCGGAGGGGAGGCAGGGGAAGATAAACCTGACTGATCTTCAAATGTAGTGAATAAACTGTCCTACCACCGCATTTGTCAATGCACAATTGTTTTTTCCCCACCCTATTTCTTTTCTGTACCCCGTTCAAACCTTAACGCGACACCCCCCTAACAGGGGCGAACCACAAAAATCTATAAAAATTGTGAAATTGAAAAAAAACTTTTCCTGTTCTAAGAACATGGAAGTCCCTCTAGTGGCTGTCTGATAGAAAACTGCAATAATTACACTTGCAGGGTTAAGGGGGGTGGGAGTTGGCATCCAGACCACTCCAATGGGCAGAAGTGGTCTGGGTGCCTGGAGTGTCCCTTTAACCCTTTCAGTGTTTAAATGATATGAATTAATATATGTGGTATTAAAAGCACATTAACAGGCATGTCATAAATTGGTGGTGAAATCGTTGTACATAGGTCCACAACAAATGTATCATCCATGAATGACATCACTGGGTTACCTCATCCTCATTTCTCCATCCCAATTTCTTACTTCCCAATGTTACAATACATGATTAATGATTGTAAATGTGCCCAGAACCTTTTAACATTAAGATGACCCTGACCTCTATACATAAAGAATTGAAAAGCAAATCAAAAACATTTTACTCTATACATTTGTAAAGTCCATCTTCTATTTAGACCAGGACTAAATACTTTCTCAGCCAGTCCTAGTCCTGCAATTATTTCAAACGATTGTTGTACAAGTCAATAAACCTCTACAAAGCAAATTGTGTGCCTGGGTCAGAAGAAATCGCCCAGGTTCCCCGTTGTATAACAAAATAAGGGGTATAGCTATGGTTCAAGTGAATTTATCAAGTTGTACACATAGGCGTGCGCACGGGGTGTGCCTGGGCACACCCTAATCCCCGCGGCACGCGCTATGTATTGAGACCGGCAGGGGAGATCTCAGGATCTCCCCTGCCGGCTCATGCAGAGCCGGCGCTATCCGAGCGCCGGCTCTGCTCTCAGCCTCCCCTCACCGGCCCACAGGCATGGAGGGAGGCAGGAGAGGACCCGGGGAGCTATTGCCAGCAGCTCCGCCGGGTTCCTCTCGCGAGATCTGAGCGTTGCCGCGGCAACGCTCAGATCTCGCGTGAGTGAACTCTAGCCCTGCGGGGCTAGAGTTCACTCTCCACTGGACCACCAGGGATGGATGGCGGCAGCAGCAGCAGGATCCCCCCTCCCAGGCATAAGGTAAGAAGGGAGGGGGGATAACTGATCTGCCCCCACCTCCACTGGACCACCAGGGAAAGCAGCAAGGAAAGATCCCCCCTCCTTACATAAAGTAAGAAGGGAGGGGGGATATTAAGTAATGTACCCCCACCCCCCACAATCACCCATACACACATATACACAGCACCAACACACATACAGCACCCACAGACATGCACAGCACCCACAGACATGCACAGCACCCACAGACATGCACAGCACCCACAGACATGCACAGCACCCACACACATGCACAGCACCCACACACATGCACAGCACCCACAGACATGCACAGCACCCACACACATGCACAGCACCCACACACATGCACAGCACCCACACACATGCACAGCACCCACACACATGCACAGCACCCACACACACGCAGCACCCACACACACGCAGCACCCACACACACACGCAGCACCCACACACACACACAGCACCCACACACACACACAGCACCCACACACACACACAGCACCCACACACATACACAGCACCCACACACATACACAGCGCACCCACACACATACACAGCGCACCCACACACATACACAGCGCACACACACACATACACAGCGCACACACACACACACACATACACAGCACACACACACACATACACAGCACACACACACACATACACAGCACACACACACACATACACAGCACACACACACACATACACAGCACCCACACATACACAGCACATACACACATACAGCACCCACAGACATACACAGCACCCACACACATACACAGCACCCACACACATACACAGCACCCACACACATACACAGCACCCACACACATACACAGCACCCACACACACATACAGCACCCACACACACAGCACCCTCACAAACACACAGCACTCTCACACAGCACACTAACAGTACCCTCACAAACACAAACAGGACCCTAACAAACACACACAGCACACTACCAGTACCCTCACACACAAACATCACCCTCACACACAGTACATTTACAGCACCCTCACAAGTGCACACACACACACACAAACAGCACCCTGACACACAGTACATTCACAGCACCCTCACAAGCACGCACACACAAACACCCACATAGTACACTACCAGCACCCTCACACACACATCACACTAACAGCACCCTCACACAGCACACACACACAGCTTTGTGTCTGTGTGTGTATATATGTGTGTATGTATATATATATATATATATATATATATATATATATATATATATATATATATATATATATATACACACACGCCGCGTGTGCTTGTGCTTTAGGGTGCACACCCTAATGCAATAGGCAGCGCACGCCTATGGTTGTACATGGTTTACAGAATAACAAATGGAGGCCGAAACAGAGAGCTCTTTGTAACATAATATATGCAAAGAGATTAAGTAGTGATGGCACTTAGAGGGTCACTAAAATACATACACACTAACATGAAAATAATTGACCTGTATTTAATCTGTGCCCTCATTTGAACTGTATATAATATATATGTATTATTTTTTTTTAACTAGATTTATATTAAAACATATGGCGAGCATGTTGGATTCAGAATCTTCATGGACTCTCTCCTTCTATCTTTAACAAGTAAAGTAAGTGCTCATTGTGTATTCATGTAATCTATAGATCTGATACAAGATCCAGCGCATTCACTCAGTCACTAAACCGCAATTTCACTAAAAGCCTAACCTAGGTAAAAATAAGGTACCCCATGGGTACCTGGGTGCTTGTCAGTGACCCCCACTCTCACCATGGGGTGGCCAGCAAAGGGAGACTAGGGGTCACAGCAAGCAATGCAGGCATGTAGCGAGAGAGGTGAAATCTTCTGGCACTTTTTGCTCTCTTCCCTATTGTGATGCCTGGAGTTCGAATATGACGTCACTCTGGTCCAGCTTTGCTAACCGCGAGAGAGGAGCCAAGCAAGAAGGAAGAATTTACAGTTTTCAACTTGCATTAAGCAGTAGTGTTTTTTGTGACTATCAAGTCCTTTTTTAAGATACAAGAAAAACAAATGTGTGAATTACAGGCGCTTATTTGTTTAGTGATTTTTCAAAAGTAGCAGCTTGAACACTTTGTGGATGCTCCAAAAATCACCCACCAATTTAGAAAACAAAACAGAACACACAGAGAGGATAGAGAATGAGAAAATCGTCTCCACTCCGTGAGATAGCAGTGCAGCGCTAATTAAGGATAAAATAGACTCCCCCTATTGGTATTGATTGGGTGGTTCAGCTAAGTTGGACATGTATGGAAAAAACAAAATAGAGACTATATAGTGCAGAGTACTTTTCAGCTGGTATGTTTTAGGGTAACATACACCCCTCTTTTGGATCTCCTCAAAGGTCGTGCTTCCAATATATATTGTAGAAAAGGGAAACATAAAGGGGTACACACTCTAAGTGAGATCTGTAGATGTAAGACACAATATTGTAAAATACAGAATTTGCTCACCTGGCTCAGAGCCTTCCAAACTGGCTCTGAGTATGATAGTTTGCGTCAAATATAGGGTGACAGCTCCCTTTGGAACCTGGGCAACACTGAAGACTGGATCCACTTTTGGTAAAAATGCACAAAAAAGTGCGTTTTAATGAAAGTAAAAATAAATACAAATAAAATATAAGTAAAATACAAATAAAAGATATGTGTAGATCCTCCGAAACGCGTTTCACCTATCCTGTAGGCTTTTTCAATTGGCATGGTGTTGCTTCCTGGTTCCGGTATTTACGTCATCATTCTTGTACATCCCCTTCAATTCCGGTCCTATCAGAATGCATCCTTACGTCTAGCTACTCCCCTTCACAGCTATTTCGCCTTAACTTAATATTATGGCTTCATTTAATCGTTGGTGTGTGTTCAATGGGTAGGCGGGACTACATTATCCGGAATGCATTGCGGCCATAGAGCTCTGTCGTTTCCGGTACGGCAGCAGCATCACTCCCATCATGCTTAGCAATGCAGTGTCCCAAATTATGGCAAATTTCGCTCAAATTCATTTGATGACCCAAAGAAACAGGGAAAAAAGTTTATACAAATATCAAAACATAGAGGGCAGAATCAGATCTATCGCAAAATCAGTGTTTTCCTGGCACTATAGTGGTCCTTTAAGTATGAACTCTTCTTTACAAAAACAGGCCATATTTGTGTGTGACTGCGTGGGAGGGGTATCTTTGTTGCCAGTTCACCACATCTCACTGCTTGGTGTACAACCCCCTACAACTTAGTTTAGACATCTAGATGGTTTTCATTTCTGATTGTTACATTCTAGACTCTAAGGCTAGTTCTCTTCCAGCTGATATTTATCTCTTACAAGTATCTTCTTAGATCTATGCATAGTGAGTTAACTGCCTTTTTATCTAATCTCAATCCACGGCCATATTGAAGTTATAGCTAATAACTATAGCAAACTATAATTCGAAGCATTAAACAGAGTGACACTCTTGGAAAGCTACTGTCTTTTAAAAAGATTTGTGTGACTTACTGTTTAAAATGTTAACTAATGCCTGTAGAAATTATTGAGCGTTCGTATGAATAAACACATACTTGTTTGCAGTCTAGATGCTTAACCTTGACTTTATTTTGTTTTTCACATGACTTTTTTTTTTTCTCAAATATCTTGCAAGATACATTTTGGTTCTGTGACCCTGGAAACCTCATATAATCCAAAATCAATTTTTGAATAAACGTTATAATGCTAAAGGGACACTCTAGTCCAATTAAAACTTTACAAACTTAACCTTTTTTTTTTCAAGCCCAGATATTATGTGGCTGTCCTATCAGACTTACCAATGCAGTTAGGTGAGAAGTCTTTACAAGGCTGGCTCTTGAGTTTAGCTCCACTAAACCTAACAACCAGGAGGTAACAGGACCTGTAGTTTGAATGACCGCACTGTAACAAAGGTAGTTTGTCAAGGTGCCAAATTCTGTTGAATTCTGCACTTTTTGCAAAATGAATATAGAGTACTAACTCGTTTCAAGCTAAAGTGATTTGGTTGTCTTTGGGCATTTGGCATTTGAGAACTCTTGTCTGAAAGACCAGCATAGAGTAAGTAAATGATGATTTCCCATGCCCTCTACTGTACATGCTTTAAAGGGTCACTATAAGCACCATAACTCCTAGAGGCAATTGTAATAGATGTGGTACTAGGAGGCTGCAGTTCTACGTCAAACATAGAGTGGTTTGGCAGAAACCTATGTTCTCGCAGGTTTCTGTGCCTGACCCCTTATATCCAGAATTTGTTTATATTTAGATGGCATTGATTATTTGAGAATGCCAACTGACATGCTCAGCCAATCCGTGCTTGCTTTCTATTTTTAACATCGCTACCGCGGAAGTAGAACTTCCTCATCAGTAATCCAGAAAGTGCGAGTCCTGGCTGTCTGCACAAGTGTGCAAGAGAACCAAGAAATGGTGGCTCTAGCCTTTTAGCGCTACAATCACTACAACAGGATGTAGAGTTTGTTGTTTAAAGTGCCTTAAATTTCTGCTTTTTTTTTAACCCCTTAAGGACACATGACGTGTGACATGTCATGATTCCTTTTTATTCCAGAAGTTTGGTCCTTAAAGGGTTAAAGGAGGATTGGGTCCTAGATATGGAGTTATTCCTTATTCACAATATTAAAATGATTTAGGATCTACTGTGCTGATGCCAGGTGATTAATTATGGTTTTATTTTCATTTTCTAACTTGTGTTGGATTATTTTTAAATCCTGGTTCATGGTCTGATCAGTACTTCTAGAGGCATGCAATCTGTGAATTAATTAGCTGATAATCCATTTCGAGAAGCAGTCCGTTATCAAATACCTTTTTATTTAAAATTCTACTCTTTGGAAATAATATATTGCTGCTTTAATTAGAGCATGAAAATCTTAATCTGTAAAATGCTATGAATTTCCTTCTACCTATTTCAATGTCACAAGGTGGCAGTGTAGCATGCTTCAAACAAAACCAAGCACTAAATGGGAACATTGCTTTGTCTGGAGATAAGATTATCGATAAGATATTTTGGTAATTATGAGAAGTATGTAGCTGGTAAACTACTCACCCATTTATATACTGTCTGTTAAATAGCAAAGTCACCGTAAAATATATTTTTATAGTGTGCTACTGAAATGTTCACATGACTGCCTTATGTTAACTTTTAATATGCCGCAGATACGATTGAAAACTTAATTTCCTGTTGAAATATAATTTCCATATTTTCTTGATCAGGTGAAAATTCCTGATGTTGAGTTTTTTGTTAATCTGGGGGATTGGCCTTTAGAGAAAAGGAAAACATCAGAGATTCATCCCATCTTCTCCTGGTGTGGATCAACGGACTCTAAGGACATTGTAATGCCAACATATGATCTGACCGATTCTGTTTTGGAAACCATGGGACGGTAATGGATTTTTTGTACTCGAATTCTGTAATGGTAAAAAGCTTTTTCAGGAACCATAAAGTTGCCAAAGATGCCATGCCGGCAAAAAAGTGAAGATAAAAAGTACAAGCAGGGCATCAGTCGCTTCCAATGCCTGTTGTTGTAAATTTACATATAATGCTGGAGTGTTGTACTGCCATTTTAGTTTACTAGGTCACCTAATTCCTCCTGAAATAACTTGCCTGTAATTCAGCATTGAGTGAGTATCTTCACCATACCTCCGCTCTACTACCCACCGAGAGGTAATCTGTACTGATGATGTCCTCATGCGTTAATTAAGTGGTATATAAATAAAAGCCAAGTGGGAAAATGTAAATTTGGCCCAACAGATGGGGGCATAACGTTATATCCTATATTTTTTTTTTTTATTTAAATATTAATATATAAACTACAATGCTCAAAAAAATAAAGGGAACACAAAAATAACACATCCTAGATCTGAATGAATTAAATATTCTTCTGAAATACTTTGTTCTTTATATAGTTGAATGTGCTGACAACAAAATCACACAAAAATAAAAAAAATGGAAATTTAATTTTTTAACCCATGGACGTCTGGATTTGAAGTTACACTCAAAATTAAAGTAGAAAAACACACTACAGGCTGATCCAACTTTGATGTAATGTCCTTAAAACAAGTCAAAATGAGGATCAGTAGTGTGTGTGGCCTCCACGTGCCTGTATCACCTCCCTACAATGCCTGTGCATGCTCCTGATGAGGTGGCGAAATGTCTCCTGAGGGATCTCCTCCCAGACCTGGACTAAAGCATCTGCCAACTCCTGGACAGTCTGTGGTGCAACGTGACGTTGGTGGATGGAGCGAGACATGATGTCCCAGATGTGCTCAATTGGATTGAGGTCTGGGGAACGGGCGGGCCAGTCCATAGCATCAATGCCTTCGTCTTGCAGGAACTGCTGACACACTACAGCCAAATGAGGTCTAGCATTGTCTTGCATTAGGAGGAACCTAGGGCCAACCGCACCAGCATATGGTCTCACAAGGGGTCTTAGGATCTCATCTCGGTACCTAATGGCAGTCAGGCTACCTCTGGTGAGCACATGGTGGGCTGTGCAGCCCCCCAAAGAAATGCCACCCCACACCATTACTGACCCATTGCCAAACCGGTCATGCTGGAGGATGTTGCAGGCAGCAGAACGTTCTCCACGGCGTCTACAGACTCTGTCACATCTGTCACATGTGCTCTGTGTGAACCTGCTTTCATCTGTGAAGAGCACAGGGCGCCAGTGGCGAATTTGCCAATCTTGGTGTTCTCTGGCAAATGCCAAACCTCCTGCATGGTGTTGGGCGGTAAGCACAACCCCCACCTGTGGATGTCGGGCCCTCATACCACCCTCATGGAGTCTGTTTATGACCGTTTGAGCAGACACATGCACATTTGTGGCCTGCTGGGGGTCATTTTGCAGGGTTCTGGCAGTGCTCCTCCTGTTCCTCCTTGCACAAAGGTGGAGGTAGCGGTCCTGCTGCTGGGTTGTGGCCCTCCTATGGCCTCCTCCACATTTCCTGATGTACTGGCCTGTCTCTTGGTAGCGCCTCCATGCTCTGGACACTACGCTGACAGACACAGCAAGCCTTCTTGATGTGCCATCCTGGATGAGCTGCACTACCTGAGCCACTTGTGTGGGTTGTAGACTCCGTCTCATGCTACCACTAGAGTGAAGGCACCGCCAGCATTCAAAAGTGAACAAAACATCAGCCAGGAAGCATAGCAACTGAGAATTGGTCTGTGGTCACCACCTGGAGAACCACTCCATTATTGGGGGTGTCTTGCTAATTGCCTATAATTTCCACCTGTTGTCTATCCCATTTGCACAACAGCATGTGAAATTGATTGTCACTCAGTGTTGCTTCCTACGTGGACAGTTTGATTTCACAGAAGTGTGATTGACTTGGTGTTACATTGTGTGAAGTGTTCCCTTTATTTTTTTGAGCAGTGCATTCATTTTATATGCCACCTCATTTCGGTAAATATATAAAAAAAAAACACAAGGTATTAAGGGACATATTGCATTTATCAGCATATCCTAATGCTTGGAATGGGTGGCGTCTGGGTTGCTTTTCAAATTAGGCGTTCCCTGGCTCTATGGATGTCTTGGAGGGATGGGCACCTAGAGCTAAAGGACTTGGCAAATCTCTATCTAAATAGCTAGGCAAAGACTTAGTATGCAGACCTTGGCGAGTATATTGAGGGGGAAAGTGTAAGTGATACTTAGATCTAGTGGTCTGGCTTTTGCACTACATGATTGAGGGTGGGGTTTGAACTTGCTTGAGGGCACCTGGCACATATGTCATGGTTTGGAGCATCTTATCTAGATTTAAAGCAATTTAATCTCTGCTTCCATTTAAAAGGGGGGCACTTTACGCAGGAGACTCAACTTTCTGCAGTCAATGAGTCTTTAGATAGTTTGGTCCGGCAACAGAGACATTCTTCTGCTTTTTCATAGCTGTACATTTTTAAAAAAATATTAAAGTGAAATAACCCATACCGAACAACTCTAAGCAACACATTATGTTCCTTCATTTGCTCAATTATGGGTTAAATTTTTAAGATTAAAAAGTTAGGAGACCATTGTTACTATTTTTTTTTTTCCAGATTTTATTTATTTCTATTAAAGGGACACTATAGTCACCAGTACCACTACATCTTAATGCAGTTGCTCTGGTGAGTATAATATGTCCCTGCATGCTTTTTAATGCAAGCACAGCCTTTACAGAGATTAACCCTTATTAATTCTTAATAGGGAACATGTGGGATGGTCGTTGCTGCTGCCCCGGAGTGATGGGAGTTTGAGCACAGGACTTGTTTTTTCGTATTTGTATTCCCTTTTGTATCTCACAGCTATGTTACATTGCTGCTGCCCATCCCATGTGTTCCTTATTAAGGGTTAATAAGCATGTAGGGATGTATATAAAAAATACCTCTTTCTGTCTCATTAGAGCTATTTTTGCCAGAACCTCAAGGAAGCAAGGTGAATGGTTAGAGTTAGGACCCACCAAAGAGGTCTGCCTTGATGTGGCAGGTGGGCATACCCTCTCATGGCCATTGGAGGTAACTAAAAACCTCCATTTGTTTAAATATACATAGAGCGCAGGTAACCTTTTTTTCTTAAAGGAACACTATAGTCACCTAAATTACTTTAGCTAAATAAAGCAGTTTTAGTGTATAGATCATTCCCCTGCAATTTCACTGCTCAATTCACTGTCATTTAGGAGTTAAATCACTTTGTTTCTGTTTATGCAGCCCTAGCCACACCTCCCCTGGCTATGATTGACAGAGCCTGCATGAAAAAAATAACTGGTTTCACTTTCAAACAGATGCAATTTACCTTAAATAATTGTATCTCAATCTCTAAATTGAACGTTAATCACATACAGGGTCTAGCAAGCTATTAACATAGCAGGGGATAAGAAAATCTTAATTAAACAGAACTTGCAATAAAGAGAGCCTAAATAGGGCTCTCTTTACAGGAAGTGTTTATGGAAGGTTGTGCAAGTCACATGCAGGGAGGTGTGACTAGGGATCATAAACAAAGGGATTTAACTCCTAAATGGCAGAGGATTGAGCAGTGAGGCTGCAGGGGCATGTTATATACACCAAAACTGCTTCATTAAGCTAAAGTTGTTCAGGTGACTATAGTGTCCCTTTAAGTAATATGTTAGTTGAAGACATGAACTATACTAAAAAATGTGTAATTTCATGGTTCAAAATAAAAATGTAACAATGATTTATTATTCCCCCCACCCATCCCCTTAGTATAACTATGATATAGGGAAATTGCCCAGCCCAAACATGCATTACTGCTTCTAATATATCGAACTGCTAAGTCAGAAAGAACTTGCAAAGATCTACAGTTCTAAACTATGCTTTGGCTTTTTTTTCTCCATAGAGTCAGTCTGGATATGTTGTCCGTTCAGGCAAACAGTGGGCCAGAGTGGGGAAAAAAGAACAACACTGCATTCTGGAGAGGACGTGATAGCTGCAAAGAGAGGCTTGAGCTGGTTATATTGGGCAGGAAACATCCAGACATGATAGATGCTGCGTTCACCCACTTCTTCTTTTTCAAACACAATGAAAGTCTTTATGGTCCCATTAGACAGCCCATAGCATTTTTTGACTTCTTCAAGGTATGTAGTAATACTATTGTCTTATCTTCACTGTGCAACTTAATAAAAAAAGTATATTTTTATTTTTGTAATTTTTTTTTTATTTTTTGTAATTTTTTTTTTACATTGCATGTGAAGGACAGTACTGTTGGGTATGCTAGATATGATGTTTAGCAGTTTTAAAGTCTTGTATATACTTTTTGAAGTAAATATTATGATGACTTATAGGCCATTGTGGGTACAGTTGGTGGTAATAACGTATGACTTACTTCTGTATTAAATACATACAAAACTTAGCAGGTAAAAAACAAAAACAAAAACACTATATAAAGTTAATATTTTGGATATTTTTTTTCTCAACTTTTTATTTGGTTATTCACTAAAGTGTGAATTTTTGACAATTTGAAGTTTCATATTTCTGATTTGGACCAAAATAGCCAAAGTGAAAACAAAGATTACTTAGAAAAATTGCCTAATTTGGCTTCCAATTAGAACTTCTCTTTAAATTTCTGGTAAGTCTCACTTTAGATTTGCACTTTTTAGTTTTTATTTTTTCATGTTTTTTGTTTTATTAGTGTACCTTTTTATAACTATACCAGTAAATGTTGTTTGCAAGAAGCATTTTCCTTCTCCCCACAGTTCCTCATGAGCTGTGGAATGTACACAATTTGTACAGTCTTGATATGTATTCTAGTAATGAATAACATTTGAACTGTAAAAAAATCTAGATATATGATCTTATCTTAATAGAGATGCAATATAACTATTAAGATTTACAGATGAGCTATCAGAGGAACAAAGCCCAGTCTTTTGAGCAAAGCAGTACATTGTAAATGCAGACCAAAGTCTCCGTTCACGTGTTTTTAGAAAGTAAAATGTGATCTGGTGTGTTTAGTGAACAACAAATGAAAAACTGTGCCGCTATACTGTAAAACCTTATAAATCAATGTAATATTTCCAGCACACCTTCTTAAAAGTACACAGTTCTTTGAATGTGTATAATAAAAGCATATTCTGCAACAATAATTTTATAAGCAGTAAGGCTCATTTTAATCTTTATTGTACGTGATATGATCACGTGGAATTCTGTTCTACTCTAATTACTGTGTCCTTATTTAATTTTAAATCTGGTGTGTGTGTGTGTGTATATATATGAGATGAAATAAAAGAAAATTTTTATGAAGAAAAGACCGGGAGTGCAAGCCTTCATTAACTGTATGTGTATATATATATATATATATATATGTGTGTGTGTGTGTGTGTGTGTGTGTGTGTATGTTTATATATATATATATTTGCAAGAAAAAGTATGTGAACCCTTTGGAATGATATGGATTTGGTTACAGCTGCCCTGCCCTATAAAATACACACACCAGTTCTGGGTTTGCTTTTCACAAGAAGCATTGCCTGATGTGAATGATGCCTCGCACAAAAGAGCTCTCAGAAGACCTACGATTAAGAATTGTTGACTTGCATAAAGCTGGAAAGGGTTATAAAAGTATCTCCAAAAGCCTTGCTCTTCATCTGTCCACGGTAAGACAAATTGTCTATAAATGGAGAAAGTTCAGCACTGCTGCTACTCTCCCTAGGAGTGGCCGTCCTGTAAAGATGACTGCAAGAGCACAGAGCAGACTGCTCAATGAGGTGAAGAAGAATCCTAGAGTGTCAGCTAAAGACTTACAAAAGTCACTGACAAATGCTAACATCCCTGTTAGCGAATCTACAATACGTAAAACACTAAACAAGAATGGATTTCATGGGAGGATACCACAGAGGAAGCCACTGCTGTCCAAACAAAACATTGCTGCACGTTTACAGTTTGCACAAGAGCACCTGGATGTTCCACAGCAGTACTGGCAAAATATTCTGTGGACAGATGAAACCAAAGTTGAGTTGTTTGGAAGAAACACACAACACTATGTGTGGCGAAAAAGAGGCACAGCACACCAACATCAAAACCTCATCCCAACTGTGAAGTATGGTGGTGGGGGCATCATGGTTTGGGGCTGCTTTGCTGCGTCAGGGCCTGGACGGATTGCTATCATTGAAGGAAAAATAAATTCTCAAGTTTATCAAGACATTTTGCAGGAGAACTTAAGGCCATCTGTCTACCAGCTGAAGCTCAACAGAAGATGGGTGTTGCAACAGGACAATGATCCAAAGCATAGAAGTAAATCAGCAACAGAATGGCTTAAACAGAAGAAAATACGCCTTCTAAAATCCTGACCTCAACCCGATTGAGATGCTGTGGCATGACCTCAAGAAAGCGATTCACACCAGACATCCCAAGAATGTTGCTGAACTGAAACAGTTCTGTAAAGAGGAATGGTCAAGAATTACTCCTGACCGTTGTGCACGTCTGATCTGCAAATACAGGAAACGCTTGGTTGAAGGTATTGCTGCCAAAGGAGGTTCGACCAGTTATTAAATCCAAGGGTTCACATACTTTTTCCACCTGCACTGTGAATGTTTACATGGTGTGTTCAATAAAAACATGGCAACATTTCATTCTTTGTGTGTTATTAGTTTAAGCAGACTGTGATTGTCTATTGTTGTGACTTAGATGATGATCAGATCACAATTTGTGCAGAAATCCATATAATTTCAAAGGGTTCACATACTTTTTCTTGCAACTGTATATAGTAAAATCTTACATGTATTCAAGTCTGCAGCTGCTGCCTCTGCCCCTGATGTTCCTGCTTGGCTGACCTCATCAGAAGTGATTTTCTGAGTCAATCCCAATGCTTTTTCATAGGATTGGCTGAGAATATCAAAGAGGCAGATCAGGGGCAGAGCCAGCACAAGCCAAACACAGTCCTTGCCAATCAGCATCTCCTCATAGAGCTGCAGTATCATTGTATATCAATTAGGACAGTTCGGTGTCTTAATGCAGAGGGTGGAGACACTGAATGCCCCAGGAAGCACCTCCTGTACTTATCTCAGGAGTGGCCAGTGGAGTTATCCCTAGGCTGTAATGTAAACAGTGTATTTTCTCTGAAAAGACATGAAGGGAGTTATTATACTTACCAAAACAAATACAATAAGCTGAAGTTGTTCTGGTGACTATAGTCCCTTTAGAGGTTA